>NC_091286.1:405198285-405798285 GCF_032444005.1 Ranitomeya imitator | reverse complement strand
AGATTGAACCTCCTGTTTTACCTGGGCTTGTATCTCCTCTAGTAGTGGGGGATGTTCAGCCCTAACCACCTTATTAGTACACTCGCGACACAATTTCTTTTCCCATCTAGACGGGACCTTTTTGAAGCATAGGGCACACTTAAGCACTTTTTTGGCCGGGTTTTTGTGGGCAGACTTGTCTCCTTAGAAAAAACGGGGGAGAGAAGCGTCACCAAGGGAAGCCCACTGTAAAAACCCAGACTAGGACCCCCCCCTTTCCTCAGCACTTACTGGGGCAGGGGTAGCACTGCGATCTGCAGATGCAGGGCCGGATGCCGCAACACCTTCCATTGTGAGGGGATAAGCCTTACCTGGAGGCGTCTTCTGGCAGGTTAATATAGGAATAAGCCCTGCCTTCAGCGCAGTTGATCAGCTCCCTCCTCCTCCCAAGGTCCAGAGCAGGCTTCTGCTTAATTCAGCGTGCTCCGCACGCCATTCAGGGATCCGGAGGCGTCGGAGGGCCGAAACCGGAAGTTAATAGGTTCCAAAGTGGAAGGCAAGCCCCAGAAGTGATACACACCCTATGATGACCTCACTTCAGGGATGCCAAACAGCGTGTGCAGGAGGAAGATGTGAGGGCTTACGGGAGGCCTCCAGCACAGGGGTCACTGGACCGCTTTACTCCCAGAAGAGGCGCAGGTGGACCAGGAAGTCCCTGAATCTACCGAAGCGGGGAGACGGGTGCAGCATTGTGGAGCAAGGTAGAGCCACGACCGCTCCTGCCCGACTATGCGTAGTATGAACATGATGCACTATACACATATATGCTATCCGTGGGCGCTGATTCTGCTCTACTGCCAGTTAGAGAAAAGTGGAAACTCCTGATACCTGGTCTTCAGAATGAGGATTGGGAGATGGCTCTTGAGTCCCCAACTAAGGTATCCCCTTCAGCGAACAAAATGATACGAATGTATATAATACCTCAATCATATTTAACCCCATTACGATTATTCAAAATTGGGTGGTCTCAATCCTCAGAATGCCTCAGATGACCATACAGGGGAGGCAGATTTTATACACATGATATGGGGATGTCCAGTTATTCTCTCTTTTTGGAAAGAGGTAACTTCACTATTGACCTCTCTTGTACATGTTCCCGTCCCTCTAAATCCATTAGTGTGTTTATTTGGGGTACTACAAGAAGAGCTGTGGGGACACCATATTCAAATCCTGTTGAGACACTCTTCTTGGCAAGGAAACTGAGCCTTACGCTGGATGGGTAATATGCAACCGTCTCTCAGGGCCTGGATTGAGCTGGTAAATTCAATCATACCATATGAACGAACTTTATAACAGAACAGGGGCTGCTTAGGAAAATTTAATAAAGTCTGGGATGTATGGAACTTGTCATACCTTACTATATCCTTATGTAGCTGATGGCCTATCTCCAATATGATAGAGCTCACGGCAAAATATGCATTGTTCACGCTGTACTTCAATATTACTTTATTAATGTGATGTGGATTGTTTTGGCAGTAAAATAGCTTTAGAGTTTTAAGTACTTTAGACATACCGTAATACTTTGAGTTAATATGAATGTATCTGTGCGGGCTTGGATATATGTAAACCATGTATGTCTATTTGTCCTTTTTTTTGTTATTGTTGTTATTTAATAAACAAATTAAAAAAAAAAACTGTTGAATTGCTACCACGCTGTATGCAAATCTGGACAGTACAGACCGATGTGTGTATTTGTTTGGGCATCTGACCCTCCTCTCTGCTGATAATCACAGTCCTCTGGCTTTGACTATCCTGCGTCATCCACAAAGTCGAAGGAAATCACAAGTCTGCGCTGGTACACTGCCGAGTCGTGCAGGTGCCCTTTGCTCTTCCCTAAAGTGGGCAGAGCATAAAACATACCGTAACTGTGCATGCGCCTGCATGGTCAGAATGAGCAGTTGTTTTATGCTCTAGTTGTAGTAGGGCAGAGCAAAGTGCACCTGCAAGAGCTGGCGATGTCCCTACACAAACGCAAGATTTTCTTTAGTTATGTGGATAATGCAAGTCGTGTCTTCCACATCAAAGTAGGAGGATGGAATTACCAGGGGATGAGGGACAGATGCTGCAGCAATGATGCCCATCGGACCGGACCGTCCAGCTTTGCATACAGATTTGCATACAGCATGGGAGTAATTCAAAAGGTTTTTTGGAGGCATACAGAGAATAATATACAACTCTATGAAACGCTCTTGCGTTTCATCCTCACACATAATTTTTTTACTTTTAAGGACCGATACTACCTCCAGAGCCGCGGTACGGCTATGGGGGCGGCGTGCGCGCCCTCCTATGCCAACCTCTTCCTGGGATATTGGGAGAGGAGCATATTTCAGGGGGGCGCGTGCGCCTCCTCGCGGATTCTGGGGTGGTATCGGTACATAGATGATATTTTGTTTATCTGGCACGGTTCAGTGGAACAACTTAAATCGTTTATGCAGGATTTGAATCGCAACAGCCTCAACATCAGGCTCACTTATAACTTTAGTTGTAAAGAAATATCTTTCCTGGATATACTGCTGCTGGTCCAGGAGGATGGTTACATACATACAGATGTCTTTAGAAAAGAAACTTCCGTCAATGCGCTCCTCCATGCCTCCTCATCCCATCTTAACTCCATGATTGGAGCTATACCGATAGGGCAGTTCCTCAGGATGAGGAGAATTTGCTCTACTGAGGAGGCCTTTGACAGAGAAGCTGTGGACCTTGGGGAGAGATTCCGCGCACGCGGATACAGTAATAGGACCATTAAACGTGGCCTTAATCGTGCTAAAAATCAGAGGAGGTGTGAACTTTTGTCCCAATCACATAAACGTAAGAGAGAGGAGAGGAAAATCCGATACATATCAACATTTAACCACCAGTGGGGTCTGATGAGAAAAATTCTAAGCAGACATTGGCCAATCCTAAGAACTGAACCCACACTCACGAAATATCTCTCAGAAGAACCACTGATGACAGCGAGAAGGGGTAAGAACCTGAGAGACAACTAAAGCCCCAGCTGTTTTTGGAGCCGGCAAACAAAGGTGGGGCTTTTTCCCATGTGGCGATTGTTTGGCATGTCGCAATCATGTTAGGGCAACATCATTCACCTCAGCCGATGGCCGGAGAGAGTTCAAAATCACAGACTACATTAGTTGTAGCAACACATTTGTGGTATACAGTGGGGCAAAAAAGTATTTAGTCAGTCAGCAATAGTGCAAGTTCCACCACTTAAAAGATGAGAGGCGTCTGTAATTTACATCATAGGTAGACCTCAACTATGGGAGACAAACTGAGAAAAAAAAATCCAGAAAATCACATTGTCTGTTTTTTTAACATTTTATTTGCATATTATGGTGGAAAATAAGTATTTGGTCAGAAACAAAATTTCATCTCAATACTTTGTAATATATCCTTTGTTGGCAATGACAGAGGTCAAACGTTTTCTGTAAGTCTTCACAAGGTTGCCACACACTGTTGTTGGTATGTTGGCCCATTCCTAAATGCAGATCTCCTCTAGAGCAGTGATGTTTTTGGCTTTTCGCTTGGCAACACGGACTTTCAACTCCCTCCAAAGGTTTTCTATAGGGTTGAGATCTGGAGACTGGCTAGGCCACTCCAGGACCTTGAAATGCTTCTTACGAAGCCACTCCTTCGTTGCCCTGGCGGTGTGCTTTGGATCATTGTCATGTTGAAAGACCCAGCCACGTTTCATCTTCAATGCCCTTGCTGATGGAAGGAGGTTTGCACTCAAAATCTCACGATACATGGCCCCATTCATTCTTTCATGTACCCGGATCAGTCGTCCTGGCCCCTTTGCAGAGAAACACCCTCAAAGCATGATGTTTCCACCACCATGCTTTACAGTAGGTATGGTGTTTGATGGATGCAACTCAGTATTCTTTTTCCTCCAAACACGACAAGTTGTGTTTCTACCAAACAGTTCCAGTTTGGTTTCATCAGACCATAGGACATTCTCCCAAAACTCCTCTGGATCATCCAAATGCTCTCTAGCAAACTTCAGACGGGCCCGGACATGTACTGGCTTAAGCAGTGGGACACGTCTGGCACTGCAGGATCTGAGTCCATGGTGGCATAGTGTGTTACTTATGGTAGGCCTTGTTACATTGGTCCCAGCTCTCTGCAGTTCATTCACTAGGTCCCCCCGCGTGGTTCTGGGATTTTTGCTCACCGTTCTTGTGATCATTCTGACCCCACGGGGTGGGGTTTTGCGTGGAGCCCCAGATCGAGGGAGATTATCAGTGGTCTCGTATGTCTTCCATTTTCTAATTATTGCTCCCACTGTTGATTTCTTCACTCCAAGCTGGTTGGCTATTGCAGATTTAGTCTTCCCAGCCTGGTGCAGGGCTACAATTTTGTTTCTGGTGTCCTTTGACAGCTCTTTGGTCTTCACCATAGTGGAGTTTGGAGTCAGACTGTTTGAGGGTGTGCACAGGTGTCTTTTTATACTGATAACAAGTGTAAACAGGTGCCATTACTACAGGTAATGAGTGGAGGAAAGAGGAGACTCTTAAAGAAGAAGTTACAGGTCTGTGAGAGCCAGAAATCTTGATTGTTTGTTTCTGACCAAATACTTATTTTCCACCATAATATGCAAATAAAATGTTAAAAAAACAGACAATGTGATTTTCTGGATTTTTTTTTCTCAGTTTGTCTCCCATAGTTGAGGTCTACCTATGATGTAAATTACAGACGCCTCTCATCTTTTTAAGTGGTGGAACTTGCACTATTGCTGACTGACTAAATACTTTTTTGCCCCACTGTATATGGCCAAATACTCATGTGGCCTGGCCTATGTGGGTCTTACCTCTCGCGAACTTAGGGTCAGGACACGTGAGCATATAAGAGACATCATGGGGGCCGGGAAGGTGGATGATGTTGCCACACTAAAAACTATACCCCGCCATTTTAGGCTTCACCATGAATGTAACCCTAAAGAACTTAAAATCTTTGGTATTGATCATGTGAGAAGTGGGATCAGAGGGGAAGACCTGAAGCGGACATTAGCGCAATTGGAATGTCGTTGGATAACAACATTGGGCACTATGTCCCCACTAGGCCTTAACGAACAACTAAGTTTTGCCTCCTTTCTGTAGTAGTATCTGGGTCAGATATTAGGTTCTCGGATATTTCTGGATTTTAACTTTGTGTGTGTTTTTATTTTTTTCTTTTCTTAGTACTGCTGTCGTATTGTTGTATCTCATCATCTACACACCCTTAGAGCAGTTATGGATTGCCCCGATATCAGGACGTTATACGGGAACCCTTCATTTATATGCAAGATTTGAAGGAAACCAGGCATTTATTGTCTTGTTCACATATTTGTCAATTGTGACATTCTGTGTATATATTGCATTTTTTGATGTTCTAAAAAATATTTTTTTATGTGTTGGTGATTATGTCACCTCTTGTGGAGTTTAGTTGCCCTGGACTCCTATATGTTTTTGTATTTTTCTAACTCTTATGGGATGGATTTCCTGTATATTCTATTAGCTATTATATCTGCCTTAATGTTTACCTGCTCGAGTTATGCAGTCTCTTAGGTAGAATTGGATATGCAGGTTCGCCCCTTGTAGTGGGCGCTATCACTTTGCACATTATCACTTTAGCCCTATCTTTCTTTCACTGGCTGCCTTTGTGCAAGCGCACCTATTTGTAGGTGCATTTTAGCACATATTATTTTAGACTCACTGATTATATCTGCCTTTGGTTGGCCTTCCCCTCTTCAACATGGCGGCCGCGGCGCGCGCGCATGCGCGATATGACAGGTTCCAGTGTGTATCCCCCCCCCTCCCATTCTCAGGATAGTACATGGCGGGTTAGTTATATACATTATTATTCTTATTACACTAGTATATCACTGGGTGTCACTACACTAGTATATCTATAGGTAGCTATATTTCTATATATTACCGTTCCAGTGTTTAACATGATGGTGATCCTGCCCTTTTCCAAAATGGCGACCGCGTGCATGTGGCAGGATCCGGGATACATCCCCTTCTGCCTCCAGTATGTGACGCGGCGGGCCAGTGACGTCATGTCACGCGGGCCTGCATATCACCGTGCACGCGCCGCCAATCATGCCGCTTATTGTAGACAGGTGTTCCCCCTATATAAATAACCGCTCCAAACACACATACCATCACAGCCCCCCGAGTAAGCCCAACGCGAAACGCGCGTTGGGGCTGCTGGCAACACTCACTGGCACATGAACGCGGGTAAGACTAACAGTGCACCCTCCATGTATGCTATGATTTAACCCTATATGTGACAGGTAATATGTGGAGATCGGTAATCAGATACGGTTTAGGTTGCATATACTCTGATACCATACATGACATGTAGTACCTTATTGGTATATGCTAGACTACCTCTCATTTTTGGTCATCCGTTTGTTATGCCCCTTGTGTTACTACAGTGGATGTGTCTTCTGTATTTGCACCATCCTCTGGACCTTGCATAGACAGTTTGTATGTTCTCTATATGTTTAATAAAGATTGTTATATGTTCTTTTATATTTGCGTATGGAACTTTTACTCCTCGCTTTTTGTAGGATTAGTATTTCTGGAGTGTCCTGGTGACTAGTATATTGTCCAAAGTAATATGGGATATTATCCCGGTATTTTTCTAAGCTATGTATCAGTGGTACCTGTTCTTAGAACTCTATGGAACGCAGCACAGGTGCTCATGATGATGGTGGTGGTATTTGTTCATACATGAGAAAAAGTGGCGACAGGTTCCCTTGAAATATGTGGATGGACACACTTTCTTATGGTTTGACAAAGACCCATATGTTTGTTGAGGGCAAAATGTTGACATCTCCCTGTATTTTTGTGATGCATGAATAAAAAAAAATCATATTTTCTATCTTGGATACTGTTGCCCTTTCTATTGTTTACTGGATACTATAGATTACTTAAATTCATTGGCATACTTACATTTTTTCTTATTCAATGACTGTGATCCTATGCTTGGTGCTGTCCCATCTTGTAGTTTTTCTCAATATATTGTTGTCTGCTTCATCTCTTCCCATTATACTGCTCTCACCTCGAACTGTCCGCTCTCTTCTATTTCTTCTCTGACACAGCACACACTACTATAGCCAGGAGGATGGGTTTCTGTTTCATCTCATTGGTTACAAGTTGCAACTCTTGCCCTTTCTGCAGTGTAGTCCTTGCAGACTGCTCAGGTTAGGTAACTTACCTCTGAAAATGAGTGCATGGTATGTAACTGTGCAGCCTATGTATTTATCTCCCATTCTGATGAAATGACAAGTACGCTTATACAATTTTATTACAGATACGAATCCTTTTGGCATGATCTGACAGAGATCACTAATATCAATATCTTTCAAATAAAATTCTAGATAAGCATCCAGTTCTTCTCTCATACATCCCATACATCTTAGATAAATGTTGCTCGCCCAACAGCTAATTCTGCCATTTCCTTTATAGCTGTATGAGTGTTTTTTCAGTATTGTGCGCTGTGATACCTCTGCCTTATATCATGGAGGCTTGCTGCATCCTGCAGTGCATTACTACTGTGAACTGGTATTGGAAAGTACAGCTGCTTTTTTCTCTGATGACCGATTTTTCTCTCCTCCATCATCGTTATCTATCTGTAAGGCTATGTGCACATGTTCAGGAATTCATGCAGAAAACTCCTGTGAAAATCCGGACATTTCTGGGAGATTTCCGCATGAAATCCGCATGCGTTTTTTGCGCGGTTTTGACGCGTTTTTTTTCCGGACATTTCCCAATGCATTAGACAGTGGGAAAACCGCGAAAAAACCGCAAAATTAATGAGCAGGTTCATTATTTTTCCGCAATGCGTTTTTCATGCGGAAAAACGCACATCATGTGCACAGAAATTGTGGATGATAGGATGCTTAATGCATGCAGATTATTTGCGGTTTTATAGCGTTTTTATAGCGCAAAAACGCTAGAAAACCGCAAATAATCTGCAACGTGTGCACATAGCCTTAGGGGCGCCTCCTGAGACTCCCATTCGCATTAGTTGGTTGCCCAGTTTGGGACACTTTAACCCCTTCCCGACCTGTGACACAGCGTATGCGTCATGAAAGTCGGTGCCAATCCGAACTGTGACGCATATGCTGTGTCACAGAAAGATCGCGTCCCTGCAGATCGGGTGAAAGGGTTAACTCCCATTTCACCCGATCTGCAGGGACAGGGGGAGTGGTAGTTTAGCCCAGGGGGGGTGGCTTCACCCCCCCCCCCCCCCCCCCCGTGGCTACGATCGCTCTGATTGGCTATTGAAAGTGAAACTGCCAATCAGAGCGATTTGTAATATTTCACCTAAAAAACTGGTGAAATATTACAATCCAGCCATGGCCGATGCTGCAATATCATCGGCCATGGCTGGAAACACTTATGTGCACCCACCCCACCGATCGCCCCCCCAGCCCCCGATCTGTGGTCCGCTCCCCTCCGTCCTGTGCTCCGCTCCCCCGTCCTCCTGTCCGCTCCCCCCGTGCTCCAATCACACCCCCCGTGCTCCAATCAAACCCCCCCGCACTCCGATCCCCCCCCGCACAGCGATCCACCCCGTGTTCCGATCCACCCCCCCGTGCTCCAATCCACCCCCCGTGTTCCGATCCACCCCCCCGTGCTCCGACGCCCCCCCCCCCCCCCCGTGCCCTGATCTCCCCCCCCTTATACTTACCCGGCCTCCCGGTGTCCGTCCGTCTTCTTTGCTGGGCACCGCCATCTTCCAAAATGGCGGGCGCATGTGCAGTGCGCCCGCCGAATCTGCCGGCAGACAGATTCGTTCCAAAGTGAGTTTTGATCACTGAGATATAACCTATCTCAGTGATCAAAATAAAAAAAATAGTAAATGACCCCCCCCCCCTTTGTCACCCCCATAGGTAGGGACAATAAAAAAAAATTAAGAATTTTTTTTTTTTTGTTCCACTAATGTTGGGGTAAGAACTAGGGTTAGGGGTAGGGTTAGGGGTAGGGGTAGGGTTAGGGATGTGCACACGTATTCTGGTCCTCTGCGGATTTTTCCGCAGAGGATTTGATAAATCCGCAGTGCTAAACCGCTGTGGATTTATCGCAGATTTACCGCGGTTTTTCTGCGCATTTCACTGCGGTTTTACAACTGCGATTTTCTATTGGAGCAGTTGTAAAACCGCTGCGGAATCCGCAGAAAGAAGTGACATGCTGCGGAATGTAAACTGCTGCGTTTCCGTGCAGTTTTTCTGCAGCATGTGTACAGAAATTTTTGTTTCCCATAGGTTTACATTGAACTGTAAACTCATGGGAAACTGCTGCGGATCCGCAGCGTTTTCCGCAGCGTGTGCACATACCTTTAGAATTAGGCTATGTGCACACGGTGCGGATTTGGCTGCGGATCCGCAGCAGTGTTCCATCAGGTTTACAGTACCATGTAAACATATGGAAAACCAAATCCGCTGTGCCCATGGTGCGGAAAATACCACGCGGAAACGCTGCGTTGTATTTTCCGCAGCATGTCAATTCTTTGTGCGGATTCCGCAGCGTTTTACACCTGTTCCTCAATAGGAATCCGCAAATGAAATCCGCACAAAAAACACTGGCAATCTGCGGTAAATCCGCAGGTAAAACGCAGTGCCTTTTACCCGCGGATTTTTCAAAAATGGTGCTGAAAAATCTCATACGAATCCGCAACGTTGGCACATAGCCTTAGGGTTAGGGTTGGAATTAGGGTTGTGGTTAGGGGTGTGTTGGGGTTAGGGTTGTGATTAGGGTTACGGCTACAGTTGGGATAAGGGTTAGGGGTGTGTTGGAGTTAGAATTGAGGGGTTTCCACTGTTTAGGCACATCAGGGGGTCTCCAAACGCAACATGGCGCCACCATTGATTCCAGCCAATCTTGTATTCAAAAGGTCAAATGGTGCTCCCTCACTTCCGAGCCCCGACGTGCGCTCAAACAGTGGTTTACCCCCACATATGGGGTACCAGCATACTCAGGACAAACTGCGCAACAATTAATGGGGTCCAATTTCTCCTGTTACCCTTGAGAAAATAAAAAATTGCTTGCTAAAACATCATTTTTGAGGAAAGAAAAATGATTTTTTATTTTCACGGCTCTGCGTTGTAAACGTCTGTGAAGCACTTGGGGGTTCAAAGTGCTCACCACATATCTAGATTAGTTCCTTGGGGGGTCTAGTTTCCAAAATGGGGTCACTTGTGGGGGGTTTCTACTGTTTAGGCACACCAGGGGCTCTGCAAACGCAACAAGACGTCCGCAGACCATTCCATCAAAGTCTGCATTTCAAAAGTCACTACTTCCCTTCTGAGCCCCGACGTGTGCCCAAACAGTGGTTTACCCCCACACATGGGGTATCAGCGTACTCAGGAGAAACTGGACAACAACTTTTGGGGTCCAATTTCTCCTGTAACCCTTGGGAAAATAAAAAATTCTGGGCTAAAAAATTATTTTTGAGGAAAGAAAACGTATTTATTATTTTCACGGCTCTGCGTTATAAACTTCTGTAAAGCACTTGGGGGTTGAAAGTGCTCACCACATATCTAGATTAGTTCCTTTGGGGGTCTAGTTTCCAAAATGGGGTCACTTGTGGGGGGTTTCTACTGTTTAGGCACACCAGGGGCTCTGCAAACGCAACGTGACGCCCGCAGACCATTCCATCAAAGTCTGCATTTCAAAAGTCACTACTTCCCTTCTGAGCCCCGACGTGTGCCCAAACAGTGGTTTACCCCCACACATGGGGTATCAGCTTACTCAGGAGAAACTGGACAACAACTTTTGGGGTCCAATATCTCCTGTAACCCTTGGGAAAATAAAAAATTCTGGGCTAAAATATTATTTTTGAGGAAAGAAAACGTATTTATTATTTTCACGGCTCTGCGTTATAAACTTCTGTGAAGCACTTGGGGGTTCAAAGTGCTCACCTCACATCTAGATAAGTTCCTTGGGGGGGTCTAGTTTCCAAAATGGGGTCACTTGTGGGGGGTTTCTACTGTTTAGCCACATCAGGGGCTCTGCAAACGCAACGTGACGCCCGCACAGCATTCCATCAAAGTCTGCATTTCAAAACGTCACTACTTCACTTCCGAGCCCCAGCATGTGCCTAAACAGTGGTTTACCCCCACATATGGGGTATCAGCGTACTCAGGAGAAACTGGACAACAACTTTTGGGGTCAAATTTGTCCTGTTACCCTTGGGAAAATAAAAAATTGCGGGCTAAAAAATCATTTTTGAGAAAACAATTTTTTATTTTCATGGCTCTGCGTTATAAACTTCTGTGAAGCACTTGGGGGTTCAAAGTCCTCACCACACATCTAGATTAGTTCCTTTGGGGGTCTAGTTTCCAAAATGAGGTCATTTGTGGGGGATCTCCAATGTTTAGGCACACAGGGGCTCTCCAAACGCGACATGGTGTCCGCTAATGATTGGAGCTAATTTTCCATTTAAAAAGCCAAATGGCGTGCCTTCCCTTCTGAGCCCTGCCGTGCGCCCAAACAGTGGTTTACCCCCACATATGGGGTATCTGCGTACTCAGGACAAACTGGACAACAACATTTGTGGTCCAATTTCTCCTATTACCATTGGCAAAATAGGAAATTCCAGGCTAAAAAATCATTTTTGAGAAAAGAAAAATTATTTTTGATTTACATGGCTCTGCATTATAAACTTCTGTGAAGCACCTGGGGGTTTAAAGTGCTCAGTATGCATCTAGATAAGTTCCTTGGGGGGTCTAGTTTCCAAAATGGGGTCACTTGTGGGGGAGCCCCAATGTTTAGGCACACAGGGGATCTCCAAACGCGACATGGTGTCCGCTAACAATTGGAGCTAATTTTCCATTCAAAAAGTCAAAAGGCGCACCTTCCCTTCCGAGCCCTGCCGTGTGCCCAAACAGTGGTTTACCCCCACATATGAGGTATCGGCGTACTCGGGAGAAATTGCTCAACAAATTTTAGGATCCATTTTATCCTATTGCCCATGTGAAAATGAAAAAATTGAGGCGAAAAGAAATTTTTTGTGAAAAAAAAGTACTTTTTCATTTTTACGGATCAATTTGGGAAGCACCTGGGGGTTTAAAGTGCTCACTAGGCATCTAGATAAGTTCCTTGGGGGGTCCAGTTTCCAAAATGGGGTCACTTGTGGGGGAGCTCCAATGTTTAGGCACACAGGGTCTCTCCAAACGCGACATGGTGTCCGCTAACGATGGAGATAATTTTTCATTCAAAAAGTCAAATGGCGCTCCTTCCCTTCCGAGCCTTACCATGTGCCCAAACAGTGGTTTACCCCCACATGTGAGGTATCGGTGTACTCAGGAGAAATTGCCCAACAAATTTTAGGATCCATTTTATCCTGTTGTCCATGTGAAAATGAAAAAATTGAGGCTAAAATAATTTTTGTGTGAAAAAAAAGTACTTTTTCATTTTTACGGATCAATTTGTGAAGCACCTGGGGGTTTAAAGGGCTCACTATGCATCTAGATAAGTTCCTTGGGGCGTCTAGTTTCCAAAATGGGGTCACTTGTGGGGGAGCTCCAATGTTTAGGCACACAGGGTCTCTCCAAACGTGACATGGTGTCCGCTAAAGAGTGCAGCCAATTTTTCATTCAAAAAGTCAAATCGCGCTCCTTCCCTTCCAAGCCCTGCCGTGCGCCCAAACAGTGGTTTACCCCCACATATGCGGTATCAGCGTACTCAGGACAAATTGGACAACAACTTTCGTTGTTCAGTTTCTCCTTTTACCATTGGGAAAATAAAAAAATTGTTGCTGAAAAATCATTTTTGTGACTAAAAAGTTAAATGTTCATTTTTTCCTTCCATGTTGCTTCTGCTGCTGTGAAGCACCTGAAGGGTTAATAAACTTCTTGAATGTGGTTTTGTGCACCTTGAGGGGTGCAGTTTTTAGAATGGTGTCACTTTTGGGTATTTTCAGCCATATAGACCCCTCAAACTGACTTCAAATGTGAGGTGGTCCCTCAAAAAAATGGTTTTGTAAATTTCGTTGTAAAAATGAGAAATCGCTGGTCAAATTTTAACCCTTATAACTTCCTGAGAAAAAAAAATTTTGTTTCCAAAATTGTGCTGATGTAAAGTAGACATGTGGGAAATGTTATTTATTAACTATTTTGTGTCACAAAACTCTCTGGTTTAACAGAATAAAAATTCAAAATGTGAAAATTGCGAAATTTTCAAAATTTTCGTCAAATTTCCGTTTTTATCACAAATAAACACAGAATTTATTGACCTAAATTTACCACTAACACAAAGCCCAATATGTCACGAAAAAACAATCTCAGAACCGCTAGGATCCATTGAAGCGTTCCTGAGTTATTACCTCATAAAGGGACACTGGTCAGAATTGCAAAAAACGGCAAGGTCTTTAAGGTCAAAATAGGCTGGGTCATGAAGGGGTTAATGTATTTGTGGGCCTTAAAGGCCTGTGCTACAAGACGACTTTTGTAGTGCAAATGAAGCAATGGAAAGATATATTGCGCAGACAGGTTTATTATAGAAAACACCTTTGCTTTTTGTACAGTATAAGGCTTTGAGACTATTTGCGTTAGATGTAAGTTTCACCAGGCAGACATAATATATATGCTTTGGCTTTTCCCTAAGTTCACTGGACATTGGGAGGAACTGGCCAATATAATGAATTCCATTTCCCATCTCTTAGTTTGTGACTTTATCCACGCTCAGTATGTGGATAACCTACCCAGCACCAGAACCACTTAAGGTGGTAGTGGCTCTTCAACTCTATTGCTAGAAAACTCATAACCCAAGATTGCTTCCAAAAAAACCCATGTACATTACAGGAGCGCCTTGGTAAACTTAAGAGGCGTTTAACACTTAAACAGTATTTATAGAGATAAGCGCTGGGGTAAACATTTTTGGACTTTTATAGGACTCTAGGCTTTATAGGCCTTGACCGACCCATCCCAATATGACTAAAATAGAATGAATTATCTTTGAGATGGTGCAAGTGAGGTCTTAACCCTGATTCCACACTTTATGTTTCATTGTTGGTAATTAACTACGAACCAGAAAGTCATTTTTTTCTACACTTGGGATTTTCAATTTGCTCTTGGTTTTCATGGTAGACTAGTGTCTTCATGTACATTTCTGCCGTGCTACTGGTGTACATTGAAACTTGGTGCACCCACACATCACAACCCCAGATAGGAATTGGAACCCTACAACTTTCTGATATTATGGACGAATCCAACAAAATTCTCCTGACCCTGAAGAAAGTACCAACATAGTAGTGGTCCCCAAACACTATTGAAAAATGGCCCCCTTCAGTTGACTCCCACCCTACCATCTCCCCATTGCTAATTGGTTAAATATACAAAACGTTTTATATAAAAATTGTGAAAACACATTTACAGTCAAACGTTTGCATAAAATCCACACCCATATATTTCATAGTTAACCCAGTGCTCATTTTAATATAAAATAAACCAGCTTACATCTTCACAGTAAATATAGGCTATGTACAAACGCATGTAGAAAGCTTCATTCTAAGCTGGCTACATACAGAACTATGGTTGCCTGAACCATTTTAATTATTTTCAGTGCATTTCATAACGAAAACGCATATATTTTTACCTTTAGTAGTAGGAATAAATACAATAGAACATGAATATTATTTCAAACAGTTAAAAAAAATCTAAATCAGTCCTGAATTGGTTTGTGCTAAAAAAAAAAAAAAAA
The DNA here is from genome assembly GCF_032444005.1 of Ranitomeya imitator. Lineage (NCBI taxonomy): Eukaryota > Metazoa > Chordata > Amphibia > Anura > Dendrobatidae > Ranitomeya > Ranitomeya imitator. The sequence goes on along the minus strand of NC_091286.1, from coordinate 405,783,556 downwards.
ATCTAAAACAAGAGAAGGAAAATGAAAAGGCAAAATATACCATATTTTCAGTCAAGAGAAAAAAAAAGTAGGGATTGAGCCTGCCACAGGCAGGGAATGAGAAGCAGCGCAGAGCCCCACAATGTGGGGTTTAGCTGAGGTGCTCATTATTTAGCCCTTCACGGTAATCTTGTTATCTGCTGCAGCAAACATAGAGTAGAAACGAGTATTCTCATTGGAAAGCAAGGCAGACGGTGTGTCAAATTCCATAACCTGCAACCAATAAAAACACATTAGTTATATGAAAAATCAAAAAGTGCACCTATATCATTAATTATTACAATTTGAAAGGGTTATTTGCAAGTTTATAAATGAGTAAAAATGCAAAGTCCTTGAAAAAACAAGCAACCTTGCTATTTACTTCTTACTACAAATCTGGTCTCTTAAGCAAGGAGATCAGCGCTTACAAGCTTATTACTATAGAGCGTGCAAGCGCTGGTCTGATGGCTGGCCTCTGTGCTGCTCTAATGCTGCAGATTCAAAGTGTGCAGGATGAACTGTCTAAAAATTCTGAGCAGTAAGCAGGTGCACTCCTGAAAACACATCATTCAGCCACTACACACACACACATATATATATATATATTTTTTTTTTTTTAAGTTTAATGTACTGTGTGGATTTGTGCTCTTGTACAAACAAGTGAAGTTTATTAGGTTTCATAGACTTCAGGAGGATGCCAAACAAGAACACAGCCTTTTCTAGGCAAGATAAACAAACAGTCCATATACAGCAGATAAGGGTTCACCCGCTTACCATTAGGTCCACACAAATGTGCAAAGGATCACAGGTCTTTCCAACTTCACTCGCAGACAACGCAGCTCAGCCGCCTTTTAAATAAAATGCACAGCCTAGATTGGAGCAACCAGTCCCACCCAGCTCCTCTAGCTGTTCCTAAAACACAGACCCAGATACCCGGTCCCTTTTCAAAAACATCGCAGCAACCTTTCGTTGCTGGAACCTGCTCTATGGGCTTCACATCACCGAGGCTAACCACCTAAGTGAAACATATCTCCCATCCAGTACCTGTCCAGCTGCATCCTTACAGTACCTACAACTTATGTCTCATTTATTTCAGAATTAAAATAAATAGTAGCATCTGAAATCAAACAGCTTGTAAGATTCTGAGAATGGCTGATAATCATTCAATAACAGTATTATTGAATAATTCATTATATTGTGATTACACTGCAGCCTGGCTAAAAAACAAACAAACCTAATTTCCAAACCTAATTTCCAAATAGTCTTAGTCCGAATTCAGACAACCGTATATCAGTAAGAATACGGACCATGATTTCCATTTGGACCATGGGTCTTGTGACCTGGACTCAACAGCCTTGTAGGTTGTCTGATTTGTGAAACCGGCCTTATAGAAACCAATTACTTGCATTGGGTATTTATGTGCTCACTGGCAAGGCTCTGTGAAAGGAGTATCGAAATGCTAGGACAATCAGACCAAGGACAGCAAGATACCTTTATTTAGTTCCGAAAGAACCGTACATAATTCTAAGTGTAGGTTTGTGCGGGAGCTGAATACACAAAACGAAATGGTATTTTTAAATAAGATAACTAACAAGGTCATGTAGCAACACAGTTAATAATTAATGAAAATGTCATTATAGCCAAGTTAGAACAGATTGTTTTCATACATTGTCCTAAGTACACAGACACATAAAAAATGAGCAACAGTAGAAAGATGAACAATAAAAATGCCAATGCTAGATTATTCTCACTAACCTGTCCTTGTGCTAGCACCATAATACGGTCACACCCAAGCACAGTGTTGAGACGGTGAGCTATGGTCAACATTGTGCAATCTGAAAACGCCTCCCTTATAGTTTCCTGGATTAAAAGGTCCGTCTCTGCATCCATGGCTGCTGTGGCTTCATCAAGAATGAGAATCTAAAACAGAGCATAAACAATCAGCGTTAATGTAAATTTAAAAACGTACAAATTAAATAAGAGTTTTTTTTGCAACACAAACAGCATACAATGCAGTGAAACTATGCATTAAAAGGTGGTAAAAGGTTGTAATAACTACTTCCCCACAGAAGGGGCTTCTTTATCAGAGTCCTAATTCTGATGGACTCCACACTTGCTCAGCAAACATTACAGGCTATATACAACTTCATAATCATGTTCCTTTTTAGTTGTCCCCATGCACTTAAAATAAAAAATGAAACAACTTTGTAATAGGTCCTAAATATTTTGGGAATTGTTTTATATCTTCAGCTCCACTTTCTTCTAAAATACATGCAAGATCCAAATGTACAGGGTTTATTTTTGTCTGCAAACATGTAAAGCATAATAGGTAAGCAATGGAGCATTTGCAAAGGTTTTTTTTCTAGATGCATTGGCCTAATAAAAATCACTTTGCAACAAGAATGTGTGAAAACATATGTATAAGGAATATATATATGTTTAGCCCCAATAGAGATAGTGATAACATCAGTAAAGCACTGTGCAATATGATGTCAACAGGTTTTTGCCATCTAATCTGAGAGTAAGAAAATGGAGAAACAGAGACCTTGATTTCAGCAGTTTGTCACTTACTGGGGTGATTGCAGTTAGTACCATCACGGTTTTATCAGCAGCAGATTATCTCTACAGGATTTGTAAACCTGCTGCCATGTAGTTCTCCATATTCATGAGCTCTGTATATCCCTGACCCACCACTGAATGGCAGCTTTCTGCCTATGCACAGTGTGCAGAGTAATATGGCTATCAGTGGTGTGGGCGGGATTATACAGGGCTCAGCATTCAGAGAACTGGTAGATCTGCAGCAGATAAAACAGACATTTTAACAAAACTGCAGACAGCAACCCAGTAAGTGATAGACTGCTGGAATCAGCATCTCTGCACTTACATTATGTTGCTTTCTGAGGAGGTAGCAAAAATCTGGTGCAGATTTAAGCAGACTCCTTATGCAAATACAATGTGAGAATTGAGCAGTTCATATATACCACGTCACGTTCAACGCTGTGTGTTCAAGAAAAGTATATGAAGCAGATATGCAGGTTAACAGCGTTCTAAAGCCATGCGGCCGATGCACAGAGAGCCCAGTTACCGGGAGGAAATTCACTTATTCCTCCCGGCAGCCTTCGGATTTCAGTCATTGAGGCATGTCCAGTGTGGCTTCACTCACCACTAGTACACTGCACTGACTGACTGCAAGCTCTACACTGATAACATGCCAAGCCCGCTGTCACCCAGTGCTGGTGTATGGCTATATACTGAGAAGTGGCTAAAGCCGCACCCTATGACAAAGCCAGACAGTGTAGGGAGGAGCAACCCTTTTAAGAAGAGCGGAAAAAGAAAAGGCAAGACTATCCTCTAAAATATGTATTTCACTAGCACAATATCCAGCTCTAGCTCATCTTCAAATGATTAGGAAAAACTTTTAAAAAGGATTATACATATGGAAATTCTAAGTGAGTAAACCAGATGCATCATGTTCAAGAAATCTTTTTACAAAAGCATATGGTTTGCATTGGGAAATCTGGTGAAAGATTCTATTTCTTTATCGCCTCTCATTGGGGGACACAGGAACCATGGGTGTATGCTGCTGCCACTAGGAGGCTGACACTATGCAAATAAAAAAGTTAGCTCCTCTGCAGTGTACACCCCACCGACTGGCATTATACTCTTCAGTTTAGCTTAGTGTCAGTAGGAGGTGGACACGGGTCTTTCTTTAGACCCTTATCTACCTCAATGTGCGTCGTTTCTTTTCAGGTTTTTTCCGGATGGGATACAGGGTGAGCAGTCACACCTGTAGTCCCACAAGCGGACTATGAGTACGGCGTGTACTGCCACCCCGTATCCTCATAGATCCCTCAGCAGGACCAAGAGCCTGGCGCACAAGCGTGCTCAGAAGTCCGGTCCTGGCCCGTCCCCCACCCACTCGCCCACCAGAGCCTGTCGGTCGGAGGAGACGAGGACGTCCATCAGCAGCTCCTATGGACGTCTGATACCTTCTCAAGGTTAGTAGCAGACGACGGGGGATTTTACTAGGTGAGTATTTCTAAAGGGGGTTCCCAGGCGGGTCATCGCTGCATTTACAGCACTTTCCCCGTTCCCTGCGCGGTGGCTACCCTTTCCATGCCCCATCGCGTTCCTCCAGCGGTCGCCGTCTTCCTTCAGGCCCCGGCCTCCTGGGGCCTGCTTGCGGCACACTCCTGCCTGCATTTTCCTCAGCGGTCGCTGGCTCCTAATTTAGGCCCCGGTCCTTCCCGTGGCCTACTTGCGATGTACCAGCTGCCCTCAGCGTTCCCCCCTCAGCGTTCTATGCGGGGCGTCGCTCACCTCCACAGCCAGCGGGGGTCTACTCCGGCGATTCTTCACCGGCGGCAGCGCTCCCTCTCTTAAATGCGGCGGTTGCCGCGCCGCTCTGCCGGGCAGCGTCTGCGCCGCGGGGATCCTCTCTCCGGTCACCGGCTCCTAATTTAGGCCCCGGCTTTTCCGGGGCCTACTCCGGCGACTCTTTTCCGGCGGCAGCGCTCTCTCTCTTTCATGCGGCGGCTTCAGCGCCGCTCTGCCGGGCAGCGTCTGCGCCCCGGGGGTTCTTTTCAGCGGGCACCGGCTTCTAATTTAGGCCCCGGCTTTTCCCGGGGCCTACTTCCGGTGCCGCGCTCCGCCCACTTCCTTCTCCATCGGGCGGGCTTTTTTCCCGCCCGACATACTGTGCCTGCTCATCGGCGCCCCCCTGTCTGGCTCCGCCCCCTTCCTCCAGGAACAGCGTCTGTGTGTGCTCACCGCTTCTTAGCCGCAGGAGCTCACGCAGCGCGCCCCACACCTTCGCCTCTGCATCCTCCGTGGGCAAAAATCTGCACAGAATCCAGCACTCAGGGCAGGAGTTCTCCTCCGGCAAGTGGGACATCCTCCAGGACGGGTCCGTGAGTAGCTGCACTGCAGACTGACACCCCCCTCTGCCCCAACTGTCCCCTAACCCACTGGCATCTTCAGGGACCTCTCAAAATGTCTACCTCTAAAGGGGGCCGCTCTCGCCCTCCTACTTCTTCTTCTGCCTTAGTCACGTACTTCGCTTGTTCGTCTTGTAACAGCAAACTTCCCTCAGGTCAGTCCTCCCCGCTGTGTCAGTCCTGCAGCAACCCGATTGTTCCCACCGCCCAGGATCCCCCGGCTGTTCCGCCCGAGAGTGATCCCCCCATCCCAGGATGGGCAGCCTCTCTGTCACAATCGGTGGCCGATTTAACACGGGTATCTCAAACCCTGGTGTCCGCGCTGGATCGGTTACCCCTGCAGGCCCCGGCCGTAGCCAGCGGGTCACAGGAACCGCCGCCAGAGCTCTCCTTGATAAGCCACAAAAGGTCCAGACAGGAACGTCGGTCTGAGTCCTCTTCGCGCTCCATCTCGCCGCTCGGCCCTCCCCCGCGGTTGGTGTCCCACCGATCCTCCTCCCCTGAGTCAGGCGAGGCATTATCTGATGCGCCTTCGGAGGATACTTCGGAGCTGGATCCTAACCAAATCGCCACCATGAGTGAGACAGTCCAGAACCTCATTGGGGCAATAAACCAAACATGTGGCATCAAGGATCCCTCTACGGAACCCGCAGATCAGGCGGTTTCGTTTAGACGGGCCAAACCACCTTCAAAATTTTTCGCTCCTCATCCTGAATTCGAGGAAATCGTGTCCAGAGAGAGAGAGAACCCCACTAGGCGTTTTCAGAGGGGGAAACGCCTGGGTGTGTTATATCCTTTTCCTCCAGAACTTTCCGCCAATTGGACGGCCTCTCCCTCGGTGGACCCCCCTGTTTCCAGGCTGTCCACCAACACGGTGCTTCCTCTGTCCGGCGGAGCATCTCTGAAGGATTCTAACGATAGAGTTATAGAATCCTTTGCGAAATCTGCTTTTGAAGCGGCTTCAGCGGCTCTATGTCCAGCTTTTGCTTCCACTTGGGCTTCAAAATCCATCTCAAAATGGGCCAAGGATCTTCGGCGAGGTATCCTGGATGGAGCGCCTCCCGCGCAATTAGCGGAACTTGCCAACCAGATTTCCCACGCTGGTGAATACCTGGTTTCCGCCTCCCTGGATGTCGCGTCTTGTGCGGCTCAAGCTTCCAGCAATGCCGTTGCCATCCGCCGGACCGTTTGGCTCAAGGCCTGGCAGGCGGACTTGTCCTCCAGAAAGTCCCTCACTAGTCTGCCCTTCCAGGGCTCTCGCCTCTTTGGTTCCCAGCTGGACCAAATAATTAAGGACGCCACCGGGGGTACAAGTTCTCTTCTCCCCCAGGCTAAGCCTCGTCGCCCTCCTCCTAGACGACAGTTTCGTTCTTTTCGGCCTTTTCGTCGCTTCGCTGCGCCAAACTCCTTTTCCCAGCAGCAACAGAGGCCACAGGCACGTCAAGAGAAGAAGGCGGTGTCCTTTAGGCCCACTCCGTCCTGGCGTCCGCGTTTCTCCCAGGGTAGATCCTCCAGGCCCAGGACTGGAAGATCCACCTCGGCATGACTCTCGGCAAGACTCCAGCCCAACTCCCAGATTGGGCGGCCGTCTTCTCCTTTTCAGGGACGTCTGGATTTCCGCAGTAGAGGATGCATGGGTCAGGGAAGTTGTATCCTCGGGATACAAAATAGAGTTCGCTTCCCGACCTCGGGATCGTTTCTTCCAATCCCGTCCTCCAAGAGACCCCGCTCTAGTTCCGGGCTTCTTCTCAGCCATCGCTTCTCTGCTCAAGTCCGGGGTAATCGTTCCCGTCCCAGAAAAGGAATGGTACACGGGTTTCTACTCGAACCTCTTTGTGGTACCGAAAAAAGACGGCAAGGTTCGTCCCATTCTGGACCTCAAATTGTTGAACAGGAGGGTTCGCCTGAGACACTTCAGGATGGAATCCCTTCGTTCAGTAATTGCTTCCATGGAGGCTCAGGAATTTCTATGCTCTATAGATATCCAGGACGCCTACCTACATGTTCCAATATTTCCCGGACATCACCGTTTCCTGCGCTTCGCAGTGCAACAAGATCATTTTCAGTTCGTCGCCCTGCCGTTCGGCCTCGCAACCGCGCCAAGGGTGTTCACGAAAATCATGGCGGCGCTGATGGCCATTTTGAGAGTCAGAGGCTTGGTTCTGTTTCCATACCTCGACGACATCCTCATCAAGGCTCCGTCCTTTGCTCAGGCCCACGAAAGCTTGTCCATTGTTCTCGACACCTTATCCCGTTTCGGATGGCTGGTCAACCGGAAGAAGTCCTGCCTTATTCCTTCTCAGCGCATCATCTTTCTGGGCATGCTCTTCGACACCCGTCAGTCCAGAGTCTTCCTTCCCAAGGACAAGAGATCCACCCTTTGTCGGGACATTCTCTTGCTCCAGGGTCCTCGACCTCCCTCCCTCCGATCGGCCATGAAGGTTCTGGGGAGGATGGTAGCTACCTTGGAAGCGATTCCCTTCGCCCAATTCCATTCTCGACCCCTTCAGCAAGCCATTCTGTCTCAGTGGGACAGGTCGGTCTTCTCCCTGGATCGACCGATCAGACTCTCCTTTCGGGTCAAGCGGTCTCTCAACTGGTGGCTGACGTCTCCACTCATCTCCCAGGGCAGGTCCTTCCTTCCGGTTCACTGGCAGGTGGTGACAACGGATGCCAGCCTGATCGGCTGGGGTGCGGTGTTTCGCCACCTGACGGTTCAGGGCCGTTGGTCGCTGCAGGAGTCCGCGCTGCCGATCAACGTCCTCGAAATTCGGGCCATCTTTCTGTCCCTCCGCCATTGGGAAAGGATCCTCAGGGGCCTTCCAGTCCGGATCCAGACGGACAACGCCACGGCTGTGGCATATGTCAACCATCAGGGGGGGACTCGGAGCTCCTTGGCCCTTGCCGAGGTATCCAAGATCCTCCTTTGGGCAGAGGCAACGGTTCCGGTGATATCCGCGGTGCATATCCCCGGCGTAGAAAACTGGGCCGCCGACTTCCTCAGCCGCGAGGGTCTCGCGGCAGGGGAATGGTCCCTGCATCCGGAGGTCTTCCATCAGATTTGTCTTCGATGGGGAACTCCGGATGTGGATCTCACGGCGTCTCGAATCAACAGGAAGGTTCCACAATTCGTCTCCAGGTCACGCGATCCTCTCGCAGTGGGCGTCGATGCTCTGGCCATTCCTTGGTCACAGTTCGAGCTGCCCTATCTGTTCCCACCCCTTCCATTACTTCCCAAACTGTTGAAGAAGATCAAAGCGGAAGGGGTGCCGGTCATCCTGATCGCCCCGGATTGGCCCAGGAGAGCTTGGTTCGCGGAGCTCGTCAACCTTCTCGCGGACGCTCCCTGGTGCCTTCCAGACAGGCCCGATCTGCTGTCCCAGGGTCCGATCTGCCACCCGAATTCTCGGTCGCTCAGTTTAACGGCGTGGCTGTTGAGACCGCGGTTCTAAGAGCGTCCGGCCTTTCGGACCGGGTGATTCACACCATGATTCAGGCTCGGAAGCCTTCGTCTTCCAGGATCTACTACCGCACCTGGAAGGCCTACTTCCGTTGGTGCGAGTCCAACCGCGTGCCGCCTATGGTTTTTTCCCTGCCTTCTCTTTTGGCCTTCCTTCAGGCAGGACTGGATTCGAGCCTGGCTCTTAGTTCCCTGAAGGGTCAGGTCTCTGCGCTTTCCATCCTCTTTCAGAAGACCTTGGCCTCTCGGCCACAGATTAAGACCTTCTTTCAGGGGGTAGCCCACGCCGTCCCGCCGTACAGGGCCCCTGTGGAGGCATGGGACCTAAACCTGGTACTGGACGTTTTGAAGGTTTCTCCCTTTGAACCTCTTAGGGAGATTCCTCTATCAGTTTTATCTTGGAAGGTGGCCTTTCTTGTGGCCATCACGTCCATTCGCCGCGTTTCCGAGCTGGCGGCACTGTCTTGCCGCCCTCCGTTTTTGGTCATTCACCAGGACAAGGTGGTCTTCCGACCTCCACCTTCTTTTCTTCCTAAGGTGGTTTCCACCTTCCACCTCAACGAGGACATCGTTCTACCTTCCTTTTGTCCAGCTCCGACTCATCCTCTGGAGCGATCGTTGAACAAGCTGGACCTAGTCAGGGCAGTGAGGATTTATCTGGATAGAACATCCTCTTTCCGGAAGACGGATTCATTTTTCGTCATTCCTGATGGCACGCGCAGAGGCCAGCCGGCTTCTAAAGCGACTATTGCTCGCTGGATCAGAACGGCAATTTTGGAGGCTTACCGGGTCAAGAACAGAGTGCCCCCTCCTGGGATTAAGGCTCACTCTACCCGGGCAGTCGGCGCCTCCTGGGCGGTGCACCACAGGGCTTCCGCCCTACAGCTTTGCAAAGCGGCAACTTGGTCTTCCATCCACACGTTCGCCAAATTTTACAAGGTCCATACCTACGCATCGGCGGACGCCAGCCTAGGCAGAAGGATCCTGCAGGCGGCAGTGGTGAGTCCTCTGACCTGATGGAAGTCTGTTTTCCCGCCCTAGGGACTGCTTTGGGACGTCCCATGGTTCCTGTGTCCCCCAATGAGAGGCGATAAAGAAAACAGGATTTTTTGGTTGCTTACCGTAAAATCTGTTTCTTGAAGCCTCCATTGGGGGACACAGCTCCCTCCCAATGTTTTCTGTTGTTATCTGTTCTATGACTGTTCTCACGTTACAGTTCTCAAGTTTGTGGTTATGGTTTTTCAACCTTGTTTCATTATCTCCTACTGCTTTCTCACTAACTGAAGAGTATAATGCCAGTCGGTGGGGTGTACACTGCAGAGGAGGAGCTAACTTTTTTATTTGCATAGTGTCAGCCTCCTAGTGGCAGCAGCATACACCCATGGTTCCTGTGTCCCCCAATGGAGGCTTCAAGAAACAGATTTTACGGTAAGCAACCAAAAAATCCTGTTTTATATAGAATAAAAAGAATTACACCAAGCAGCAGATTTTCATCCACAGATATAAATTCATGCAACTTTTCACATGTTTTTCAGATATTTACAGCTTCGATTATAAATTAAAGGCATTGTCAAACACAGATCAGTCCAACAGGTTTTTATTTATTTATTTTTAACGACAATAAAAATAGATATACCTTAATTTGCATAAGCACTGTAACGATAACATTCTGATATACCGAGCAGCTGACTTACCTTACATCTACGTAATAAAGCTCGCGCTATGCACATTAACTGGCGTTCTCCCACTGAGAAATTCTCTCCATTCTCCAAAACTTCAGTTTCAAGCTTGAGAGGTAGTTGGGCAACCTAGCATGAAGAAACCGAGATGTTGTAGAAATGTAATACAATGGTTGCTTCAAAAAATGTGGCTGAATAACAACTTAAAGGGAACCTGTCACCCCCAAAATCGATGGTGAGGTAAGCTCACCGTCATCAGGGGCTTATGTACAGCATTCTGTAATGCTGTAGATAAGCCGCCGATGTTACCTGAAAGAGGAGAAAAAGACGTTAGACTATACTCACCCAGGGGCGGTCCCGCTGCGGTCTAGTCAAATGGGTGTCTCAGGTCCGCTCCGGCGCCTCCCATCTTCATTGCATGACGTTCTCTTCTGGTCTTCTCGTCGCGGCTCCAGCGCAGGTGTACTTTGTCTGCCCTGTTGAGGGCAGAGGTAAGTACTGCAGTGCGCAGGCGCCGGGCCTTGCTGACCTTTCCGGCGCCTGCGCACTGCAGTACTTTCCTCTGCCCTCAACAGGGCAAAGCACGCCTGCGCCTGCGCCGCGGCATGAAGACCAGAAGAGGATGTCATGGGATGAAGATGGGGGCGCCGGAGCGGACCTGAGACACCCATTTGACTAGACCGCAGCGGGACCGCCCCTGGGTGAGTATAGTCTAACGTCTTTTTCTCCTCTTTCAGGTAACATCGGCGGCTTATCTACAGCATTACAGAATGCTGTAGATAAGCCCCTGATGACGGTGAGCTTACCTCACCATCGATTTTGGGGGTGACAGGTTCCCTTTAATTACTTAATGGGAATTGGTCATTGGATTTGTGCTGCTCTATCCACAGGCTGCACGACTCGGACCCGATTTCAGCCACATGTGTTTTTTACTTTCAAACACTATGGTGTTTCAGAGCAAACATAACTTTGAAAGCCGGCCAGGGACTGTGTCTCCTGGCTGACTAGTCCGGCGCTGCCCCCGGCCAGCTTCTCCGCACCCTGCTCTAGCTGGCCGGCAGGTCTCAACAAAGCTACACACAAGAGACACATCTCATTCTAATGATAGATTTCCTTTAAAATGTAAGTGCAGATATAAACTTACACATTCCTTCATGTGCGTCCTTTCCAAGGCATCCCAAATCTGTTCCTCTGAGTATTGGTTAAAAGGATCCAAGTTGGAGCTAGGGATTTAAAGTAATGCATATTAAAATTTTACTACAGAAATTAGAGATCCAGTTTGCAGATAAACATTCTGTAGAAAGTAACTCTTATATATGACGGTTCCACTAGTATATGTTATCTATAGTATCTTTAGTGCCTGCTCCCACTCCTCACAACACCTTGGTACTATGCATCTGCAGCAAAGCTTGGCTAATCACTGACTGCTAGTTCTCCTCAATGCTAGAAGTATTAAACAATGACAAGGTTTATGGGACCTAGATCCTTGTAAATGTGCTTACCGGACAGTGCCACTGAACAAGACAGGCTCCTGGGGAATAATGGATAGCTTGCTGCGCAGATCTGCTAAGCCAATGTCACTAATGTTTACACCATCTATTTTTATGCAGCCATTAGAAAGCTCCACAAGTCGGAAAAGTGCCATGCCGAGAGAGCTCTTTCCTATGGGGCAACATAAGTTTTAATGGTCAAAATGCAATAAGTCATCATGGAAGCACACAATGTAATTCTTCAAGTATGAAACCTATTTCTCTCACCTGACCCAGTCCTTCCCACAATTCCAACCTTCTCTTTTGGCTTGATGGTAAAAGACACTTTCTTCAGTACCAAGGGTAGGTTTTCTCTATATCTCATTCCTGCAGTTTCAAAAATGATCTCTCCCTCTTGGGGCCAATCTGCAGGGGGAGCCTTGTTCTTAATTCTGGCAGGAGCTTCAAGGGCCAATGTCTAAGTAGAAGAAAACAATTGTATAGGAATAATGAGCATCTGAAAATGCTTATTCACACACAATGCTGATCAACCTGATGATCATATAAAGGTCCCACAAAATGCCCATAACAAAAAAACACACAGAATTCTCATAAGATGAAAAAATGGGTCACTTGGTTGGGATGCAAGCTTAGATTTGCTTAGATAAAATAAAAAAACTTAATAAATGTGTCATGTCCTCAAAAGCTTAAACTATATTGTTTACTGCTAATATTTCTCTTATTCCTGAGCACTTTTTTTCTTATATAGTACATAAACACGGCACTCAGTCAATAGGTGAGAGGCTGGTGCTCAAGTAGGGTGTCCAACCCACGAATCAATATATAACAAAGACTTGGCACTCAAATAAGTTATGAAGTGGTAATTTGTTGGTTTTTATTGTACGTCCAGACACAGATTCCACAGATGCTTGTTAAATGTTTTCGGTCCCAATGGACCTTCCTCAGAACAATTCCATTTTATGTGGTGTTGCCGAGTAAAACACCTTACTGAAGTAATGCTGTGGGGCGGTACAATCTGCTGGTGCAAGGGCTCCTAGGCAAACACAGTTTGCTATGGAAGGCTGTGGCCCAAGTTAAGGTCTGAAGAGAAGCAGGGAGAGCGGCGGTACCCCGCCAGGGAGACAGACGCAGTGAGAGACGGTAATTGCGTCTTGTCTCTCTGGCGGGGTACCGCCGCTCTCCCTGCTTCTCTTCAGACCTTAACTTGGGCCACAGCCTTCCATAGCAAACTGTGTTTGCCTAGGAGCCCTTGCACCAGCAGATTATACCGCCCCACAGCATTACTTCAGTAAGGTGTTTTACTCGGCAACACCACATAAAATGGAATTGTTCTGAGGAAGGTCCATTGGGACCGAAAACGTTTAACAAGCATCTGTTGAATTTGTGTCTGGACGGACAATAAAAATCAACAAATTACCACTTCATAACTTATTTGAGTGCCAAGTCTTTGTTATATATACACTTTTTTTCTTAGCACAGAAAGGATTCATAGACCAGTGTCAGTGAGATCTCGTGACACATACAATATATCAGAAACTCACGCTCTATTTTCCCAGCAGCACACTGCGACCAGATCAAGAGGAAAAGGAACAAGACAGCTTGCTTCAGACCCATAGTGGAAGCAGAGAACTTCCAGGAGTCACCGAGGACAGAAGTACTGCAACCCTGCTTGGTTTCCCGAGATAACGTAAATCTCACAAGAGCGATCTGCAGGAGCTGCTGTGACATGGGTCCTTGGACTGTGTCAGAGCAGCTCCGGTTCATGGCCCATTGATACTGGGTGGCTTGGGAAGAACAGTAAAACAAAAATAAAAAGGTGCAGAGGAATTAGGGAATCACCAGCTGTAAAAGATACAGTCAGCTTTAGGTTCTTGAAGACACGACAGGTCCTCTTAACACAATACTGAAAATCTGTTACAGAACACGCAAAAAGTAATTCAGTAAAATAGGTCATCAATATCAGATCGGTGGGGGTCCTGCACACAGTAACCGTTACCACCGGAGCCAATAGCTGATCGGTGGGGGTGTTAGGCCATCACCAATCTGATATTGCGGATAGGTCATCAATATCTAAGTAGTGGACAACCACTTTAAACACTGACGCTTACCTTGATGTAATGACTGATGCGTTCTACTGATGTGAATCGAGCTTCTGTTTCTGATGCAAGTCGGACAGTAAACTGAAATAGTCCTGTCAACTGGAATTTAAAACATAAGAACAATACAGATTAAAACTGATGCATTACAAAACGTTGTAAAATCTTCACAAAAGCACAAAGAAAGATATACTATGACTCTGTAATTCAAAATAGATAGTTGCAATGAGTGTACCCTTCCCCAGATATTTACGTCATCCCCAGAGAATTAAACAAAGAGAGATGCACATTCGCAGCCGCCTCTCTACTCCTGACAGCCTGTGATGTAGCCCTTTTATCAAGACAGATGTGGGCCCCAGAGGTGGGATCTGCATCTTCTAGGCATTTATGTCAAACTAGATGGTGGCCCGATTCTAACGCATCGGGTATTCTAGTATATGCATGTCCACGTACTATATTGCCCAGCTACGTAGTATATTGCCCAACCACGTAGTATATTGCCCAGCCACGTAGTATATTGCCCAGCCACGTAGTATATTGCCCAGCCACGTAGCATATTGCCTAGTTACGTAGTATATTGCCCAGTGACGTAGTATACAGCACAGAGCCACGTAGTATATTGCCCAGCGACGTAGTATATTGCCCAGTTACGTAGTATATTGCCCAGTTACGTAGTATATTGCCCAGCGACGTAGTATACAGCACAGAGCCACGTAGTATATTGCCCAGTCACGTAGTATATTGCCCAGTTACGTAGTATATTGCCCAGTGACGTAGTATACAGCACAGAGCCACGTAGTATATTGCCCAGCGACGTAGTATATTGCCCAGTTACGTAGTATATTGCCCAGTGACGTAGTATACAGCACAGAGCCACGTAGTATATTGCCCAGCCACGTAGTATATTGCCCAGTTACGTAGTATACAGCACAGAGCCACGTAGTATATTGCCCAGTTACGTAGTATATTGCCCAGTGACTTAGTATACAGCACAGAGCCACGTAGTATATTGCACAGCCACGTAGTATATTGGCCAGTCATGTATGCCACAGGTTAAAAAATAAAAAATAAACATATACTCACCTTCCGAGGGAGCCCTTGTAGTCATGTCACCTGTGTGCGGTGCACTCGGCAGCTTCGGGTCTCAGGGTTGGTAGCGCAGGACCTGTGATGACGTCGCGGTCACATGACCCTGACGTCATGGCAGGTCCTTCTCGCGCAGGCCCTGTGATGAGGTCGCGGTCACATGACCATGACGTCATGGCAGGTCCTTGTCGCATACCATCCTTGCCACCGGAACCTGCCGCTTGCATGGAGCAGTTACCGGAGCGTCGCGAGGAGCGGGAAAGGCGGCGGAAGGTAAGTATATGATGATTTTTTATTTTTTTATTTCTGACATTAGATCCTTTTACTATTGACGCTGCATTGGCAGCATCAATAGTAAAAACTTGGTCACACAGGGTTAATAGCGGCGGTAACGGAGTGCGTTACCCGCGGCATAACACGGTCCATTACATCTGGCATTAACCCTGTGTGAGCGGTGACTGCAGGGAGTATGGAGTGGGGGCCGGGCACTGACTGCAAGGGAGTAGGGAGGGACTAATCGGACTGTGGCCGTCGCTGATGGGTCAATCCAATATTGCAGCCAGCATGCAGCCAGCGGGTAAGGAAAGGGTGAATCAAAAACTCCCAAACCCCGCCTCCATGGCTGAAGATTGTTCCCTCCAAATTCAGGTGACAGTGTCCCTTTTAAGGGGTAGTCTGGTCTAAAGCTACAAACTACATAAAGCGACTGCAGACATGCATTCTCCCAGCCACATTTTGACTAGATGGACACAGACTCGCTCAAGGCAAGTGTATTGAGTGATGCCGGAAACCGTCTAATTGGAATGAGGCCTGGCGTATTGCATACTTGCGGACACATGACCACCATTCTAGGTGCCAGAAACCTCCGATAGAATGCAGTGCGTGCAATGGGGATGTGAAGATTCACAAGTCTGCAGTCACAGAGTGACTGCAGACTTTTAGTTGAATACCGGACAACCCCTTTAAACAGGACTATTCAAAGATACAGCTTGGCTGATATGAAATATATCAAATTAAAGCAAAATACTGCAACACAATTGTGATATGTCAGAACAATGGCAAGTGATTGCTCACAAAGTGACATGGGGTGAAATCTGGCATGCAGAGTCCTAAAGCTGAACAAAATAGCCTCTTTTTTTCAAGGTGCCAGCAGAGAATATAAATGGCCTGTCTAGAATGGGGGAATATCACAATACAAATCCAATGAAATAAATCCTTCACTGACCTGTACTGCGTACGACATTGCAAGGCCAGCGTATGCTGGAGAGATTTCCCCATGCATTAACACAATCATGAGGCCAGTAGTAGTGATTAGAGATATACTGATTATATCCAGACGAATGGCTAACCAGCGCATAGCACAGCTAAACAGATAGAAGGGGGCCTGGTTATTGTCCAACAATTCCTGATACCTGAAAAGTAATCACAAAAACATAGGAGAACCAAAGATGGAGTGAGATGAGAAATTACTATAGCCTACCATGAATTTCAACCATTCTTAACCAATGGCACACTGACCTGTGCAGAAACTCATGCCCTCTGTTGTATGCGTGAATGGTAGATAGTCCTTGAATACTTGATGTTATGTGTGACAAGAATGGACTTTGCGTAATGTTATCCAGTCTCTTCAGCTCTCGAATGAACACCCTGTAAAAGATGAATAGTATGTCCGTTACTTACTTTCACTAATAAAATATACAATTGCATAATTTTTCACATCATATTAATAGATGTTTAATCCTCTGATGGCAAATTACTGTTATTGCCTATAGGCATTTCCAAACTATTTTTTATAGTTGTACATTCATTTGGGGTACATATATATATACATATAGACAGTGCAAGAAACACCAGCAGCTATATTCGGCAGTAAGATTATTGTGACGGTCAGAGAGCCAGCAGCTGTGACCGGCGGTAAAAAGTTTACCTTTGGTCACAGGTCTCAACCGACGGGAGCACTATATCACTGCAATTCTGACTAGCTGGCTCTCTTTATGCTCGATGCATGAGCCAGAAGTCTTTTTTAAAATGTAAGTCTATGGTTCCTTATCCTAACGCTCCATAGACTTACACTGTAAAAGCCACCTTCGGGTCATGCAGCGCACATGACCTCGACAATCTGCAGAGCGGTGACATCACTGAGACATTCAGAGCTGGAAACCGGAGAGAGTGGCGGTAGGTGAGCATATTAATATAGTCACACTACACACCATACACACATTTAATGAAGAAAAAAAATTAATAGAAGTGCTTCTTTAAGGCTGTGCCACATGTCTCCATTGACGGAGTCTGGTACCACAAATCATCTTCACTACTACCAATAACAATAAGCTGCAATACCAGACCCCATCCATGGACACATGTGATTCTTGTGCTGGAAAAGAAAAAAAACAATCAGATCCCTCTATTCTAATCCTGGATCAACAGAAACACAATGTACCCATGTAATACGAGCTTATAACAATCCCAGAAATGTCTGCAACATAGCACTTGCCTGGAAACAACATGCAAAATGGTGAACAAGATAATAAGTGGTCCGACTGCCAATAGGAACCATGGGAAGACACCAGATATGACTCCCAGACAAAAGAATACTAGTATGACATTTTGAACAAACATTTCAGCTTGAAAGGGAAGGCGGACATCAACTGCAAAAAATAAAAAAAACATAATGATGAATATTAATTGGTGAACGTATGACAAAGGTGGAGTCAGATCAGCAAAATACCATGTTATAGTTACTGATGAGCGAACATGCTCGGATAAGGTGTTATCTGAGCATGCTCTTGTGCTAACAGAGTATCTTCGGTGTGCTCAAATAATATGTTCAAGTCCCCGCGGTTGCATGTCTTGTGACTGTTTAACAATTGCAACACATGCAGGGATTGCCTGTTTGGTAGACAATCTCTGCATGTGTTGTGGCTGTCGAACAGATGCGAGACATGCAGCCACGGGGACTCCACCATAGCATTCGAGCACACAGAAGATACTCTCTTAGCACAAGAGCATGCTCAGATAACACCTTATCCGAGCACGCTCGACAATTACTAGTTATAGTTCATAAAGGAGTATTATAAAAACATCTTAAAGGTTTTAGTCAAAGTAAAATGTGACAAACACAAACAGTTTGATCAGAATTTGCTATCAGAACCACATGTGTTGCCCACTACTGACAATTGCTTTTTGTTTGTGGTGTTTTTGAAGATTTCTTTTTTTTTTTTTTTTTTTTTTATTAAAGCCACAACATGCTCTGGCTGTAGCTTTTTTTCTAGTATCTACCCATAGGCTCCTGTACAGGACGTGAAAAAATAAAATAAAAACCACTTTAAAATCCTAGAAAATATTTCAAAATGTTGACAAAAATTGTGTGTGAATGAAACCAATAGGTTACAACCAGTCAAACAGTACAAGAGAACTCGCCTTCATCCATGTCTTTAGAAAACCTGTTAAGAATTCGACCTGTAGGAGTAGTGTCAAAGAACTTCATTGGGCTCCGGAGAATGCGTCTAAAAAGTTCGTCATGAAGTTTAGAAGAAGCTCGGAGAGTTCCCTGAAACAAATTAAAGGAGGGAATATTAGTAATCCAAGCAGAGCAGTCAGTAGACCAACCAAAGCTAACCGAAAATTCATTACCTTGACAAAGACAACGCCACGCACTGCTTTCAGGATGAGCATGACAACCATGGACAGAGCATAGATGCCGGTGTAGTAGAGCATATGAGGATTGTCCTTCATGCTGCTACTGATCACAGTTTCATTGTTTAACAGGACAGACGTGTTCTGTAAGAATACACAAAAGATGTCCAAATCACTTTCTACAGCAGAAAAACGACTTGGAAAACACATTGCATGGTATCTCTCTCAATCCATAGGACTATTCCATCCCGGATATTAAGTGTGTTTACAGTGGATACTGGATTTCACATCACATTTAACATGAAATGAGGATCTTACCCCGCTTCCTTGCTTAATCCAATAACTGAGCCACCAATTGCTGAATGCTGTGCTTCCAACATTGAGCACAAACAAGGCCATGATGACGAAAAATGCAAAAGGACCTCCGGCTGCCTGGATATAGACTCCATAAACTGACCACGGCACTGATCCTTTGCCTTTCTCCTCCATCTGCATAAGCTGGCCTGTGAATTACAGTAGGATTGTTTTTAAACAAATCCTAATAATTCTTATCAGCATAAGCATATTATTACACCAATTAACACATATTGTTAATTTCACAAACATTGTGGATTGTGTTTGTAGGTTTAATAGTTCCAGTGCATGCACAAATAAGAAAATAATAAATGCCAATTTTATTTAGATAATACTGTACATGAAATTAAGAACAGTAAGGAAAATATCCACAGGTGAATTAAAAAAATGCAAGGGTTGGAGGTAGGACTGTAAAGATGAATAAACACAAATGGACACACCATGTAAATAATGAACCAATATAGCATAAACTATTAAGAAATGTATGATTAGGGATGGACGGAAGTCTCCACAAATATTGAAACAAATAGTATAAAGGATATTTTTTTGTAAATATTGTAGGGAGTAAAAAACAACAGTCCAGACCAAAATAAATTGCTGCCAATATAAGTACAGTAAAAACATTTAGATGTATGATCAGCTAGTTCCTATTATTATATTAGAATAAATACAAGCATCTACATATATTAATAGTCAACATTTAATATAAAATAGGAGCACTATTAAATAATGTGCCAGTAGAATTTTATACAACTACATAATTAAATCAATGCATATAAATAGAAAAAATAGGGATTTTTGTGTACTCACCGTAAAATCCTTTTCTCCGAGCCAATCATTGGGGAACACAGACCGTGGGTGTATGCTGCTGCCACTAGGAGGCTGACAACTAAGGCCTCTTTCACACTTACGTCGTGAGGCCACCATCGCAATGCGTCGTTTTGGAGAAAAAACGCATCCTGCAAAGTTGCCCGCAGGATGCATTTTTTCCCCATAGACTTACATTAGCGACGCATTGCGACGTATGGCCATACGTCGCATGCGTCGTCCACTGGATGCGTCGGGTTTTGACGGCCCGTCATATCGAAAAAACGTTCAAGGGAACGTTTTTTCGTACGTCGCATCCAGTGGATTTTTCTGCGCATGTGTGGCCGGCCCGCCCGGAAATCTCGCCGGGACTTTACATTGGGCAGCGGACGCATTTAAACACTGCGTCCGCTGCCCACGTCACTGAAAATTTGTCACACTTCCGTCGGTACGTCGCGCCGACCCCGTACCAACGGAAGTGTGAAAGAAAACTAAGTGATACAAAGAAAGTTAGCTCCTCCCCTGCAGTATACACCCTCCTGCTGGCTCTCAGGTAACCAGTTCGGTGCAAAAGCAGTAGGAGATCAACAACAACATATGAGCATATAGGATATCACATGATATATATATGAGAGTATAGCATGTCAAATTATAAAACAAGCACAAGCTAATAATAGGGTGGGAGCTGTGTCCCCCAATGATTGGCTCGGAGAAAAGGATTTAATGGTGAGTACACAAAAATTCCTATTTCTCCTACGCCTCATTGGATGACAGACCGTGGGACGTCCCAAAGCAGTCCCTGGGTGGGGGCAACATCAGATCAGGCCCGCTGTAACCGCTACTTACAAGTGCGACACCGCGGCCTGCAGAGTCCGCCTGCCCAGACTCACGTCTGTGAAAGCACACTGCAGCGCTAGAACATACAAACTTGAAATACAAAATTTGAACTGCATTACTGCACTAGAAATATGAAAAATGAGAGCGTTTAGCGCATAAAAATGGCCAATTTTATGTGTACCTGGTAGCCACTTTACGGCATCTCTCTTATACCAGGTCCTACGCTTGCCTTACCTCGCTGAGAATAAACATCTACATCTGAATGTGTACATGTGAAACCTCTTCCTAGACTAAAATTCTCTCTCTCTATGGAGGGGTATTGGACCTGCTGTAATTAAAACACCTGTGGCTAGAAGGCGGAGTGCACGATCAGAAGGCTAGAGAATACATTTCAAAAACCTGACCTGCACATCCAAACATAGACTAAGTGTGAACAGGTGCTGAACCTAGAGTCGCCAACTCGTATATAGTTAAATAAATAAGGCAGCACACTGCAGCGCTAGAACATACAAACTTGAAATACGAAATTTGAACTGCATTACTGCACTAGAAATATGAAAAATGAGAGCGTTTAGCGCATAAAAATGGCCAATTTTATGTGTACCTGGTAGCCACTTTACGGCATCTCTCTTATACCAGGTCCTACGCTTGCCTTACCTCGCTGAGAATAAACATCTACATCTGAATGGGTACATGTGAAACCTCTTCCTAGACTAAAATTCTCTCTCTCTATGGAGGGGTATTGGACCTGCTGTAATTAAAACACCTGTGGCTAGAAGGTGGAGTGCACGATCAGAAGGCTAGAGAATACATTTCAAAAACCTGACCTGCACATCCAAACATAGACTAAGTGTGAACAGGTGCTGAACCTAGAGTCGCCAACTCGTATATAGTTAAATAAACAAGGCAGCACACTGCAGCGCTAGAACATACAAACTTGAAATACGAAATTTGAACTGCATTACTGCACTAGAAATATTTCACACTTAGTCTATGTTTGGATGTGCAGGTCAGGTTTTTGAAATGTATTCTCTAGCCTTCTGATCGTGCACTCCGCCTTCTAGCCACAGGTGTTTTAATTACAGCAGGTCCAATACCCCTCCATAGAGAGAGAGAATTTTAGTCTAGGAAGAGGTTTCACATGTACCCATTCAGATGTAGATGTTTATTCTCAGCGAGGTAAGGCAAGCGTAGGACCTGGTATAAGAGAGATGCCGTAAAGTGGCTACCAGGTACACATAAAATTGGCCATTTTTATGCGCTAAACGCTCTCATTTTTCATATTTCTAGTGCAGTAATGCAGTTCAAATTTCGTATTTCAAGTTTGTATGTTCTAGCGCTGCAGTGTGCTGCCTTATTTATTTAACTATATACGAGTTGGCGACTCTAGGTTCAGCACCTGTTCACACTTAGTCTATGTTTGGATGTGCAGGTCAGGTTTTTGAAATGTATCACGTCTGTGAAAGTCTGGGGATTATAGTGCTTCAAGAATGCATGCCAACTCGACGAACCCGCAAGCTTGCAGTAGTGCTGTACCAACTCCTGGTGCCTAGAATCCAAGAGACCTCAATAGACAGGGAGATAGGCTGACATCTAACACGGAAGGATTCCTGGATGGTGTAACAAATCCACAAAGCTAACATGGCCGATGAAACGGCTAAACCCTTCCTGTAATCGTCAGGAAGCAGTCCTCTTACAGTGAGGTAGCCCAAATAAAGTGTCCAACCTTCGGAAGGATGCCATCCTCGAGACGTACCTACTCAGAGCACTCACCACATCCAGAATATGGGGAACCCATTCCGTTATGTGGACCGGTGCCGCAAGAGATGAGGGAAGAACGATGCCCTCACAACTGTGGGAATACAATACCACCTTGGTGTGGTGAAATATGTGTATGTGTATATATATATATATATATATATATATGTGTGTGTGTGTGTGTGTGTGTGTGTGTGTGTGTGTGTGTGTGTGTGTGTGTGTGTGTGTATGTGTGTAGGGACATATGTCTAGGGTTATACGTGTGATAGTGATAATGTAACATCTGTCCTGAAGGCAAGTCGCACCTAGGTGTTTAATAGGTACCTCCTTGGGACTAGTAGAAATTCTGTCTCCATGTCTCACCAGGGGGTCTAGCTAGGGCTGTGAGGAAAAGCAACATTTGGAACCTTCTAGGTCTTGGAGGGGAGATGCTAATTGTGGCTGGAGGGCTAGCTATCCCTGGGAACCACCTCACAAGTGTCTCCAGAGGAAAATAATATATATTCATTAGTAGAGCGGCCGTGGCCCAATCAAACAGACCGCAATTATGATATTAACCTGGGAGGCCGGTCTAGAAACCTGACCTCAGACCAAAGTTATAAATTTGGGCTGCAGACAGAGAATTGTGTTCACATGTGAGGGCAGCCTGAGAAGCTGATGTGTTCCACCAACTCCATTCACCCCACTCAGGGAGCAGAAAGCAAACTACCAGTTAGATGATTTCTGTAAGTTTTCTCCTGTTTATTTTAACGCTGTTTTGATAAGTTTTGTCTTTTTATTATCATATTTTTATACCTTTTTCTTATTGTAAGCATTGAACTTTTTGCTATTAAAGTATAAAACTTTAACAAGCTGAACTTTGAATGTTCTAAAAGAATCCATAGCCTAAAGGTGTGTGAGCCTTATGAGTGATAGACATATTTTTATTAGTATTATTGTTAGTTCCGGGACTCATCGCCCGTGTATTCGATGAGTGGTGGCAGCATGTATGAGTGGGTGTGTGGCCTGGGTCGGTGTGTAATTTATGCTCCCATTACAGCATAGGACAGAGGTTGAATCCTGGACTGAGAGTGGGGAGATAGATTAACCCTTACAGGCACAACCCCAAGTCACGTGTGAGAGCAGGCACGTGACGAATAAGTGACACCACGGAGAAGGGATCCGTGACACTTGGTAACAAGGGATGGGGATTGCCTGTAGACAACCGTGCCTTGATGGTAATAAGGGAAAAAGGTCTGAAAGAACAGAGCGGCTAGCTCCGAAGACTCATCAGGATGAGGAGATCGCAGAGAAAAAAGGGCGATGTTCCCTAATAGTAAAGTCTGTCCGGATCAAAAGGAGTCTACTGTAAGACTCCCAGGATCATTAAGGTCCCAAAGATCTAACAGTATGCAATAGGGAAGAACCACATGTGAAGACTCCCTGCGAGGGAGTCCATATTTGCAGTTTTGTTGCAATAAGACTAATTCAGCAAACGAGAAATAACCTGACATGGTCAGTGCGGATCTCCCAGGATCACTGGGGCCCTTCCTGCTTCCGAAAAGATCTCGGAAGTAGTGGAAGAGGGGTGAAGGAAACTGGTACCATGGAAGAACCAGAGCATGCACTGAGATGGCTTTTGGACCTGGAGGCCGAAACATGAACTTAAGAGTACATTGGTGTTCAGTCTGGATGCCATCTGACTCACATCTGGAGTGCTCCAGAGAAGTCGGATGTGATGGAAGACTTCTGGGTGAAGTTCCCACTCACATGAGGCGGGACCCTGCCAGCGTCCACCGCCCAGAGTTCTACACCTGAAATGTGTAGTGCAGAGATCACCAAATGATAGATCGTGGCCAAACAGAGAATGTGAGGTACCTCGACAATGACGCCTAACCGTGGGTACCTGCTAGATGATTTACGTATGGCACAGACGTGGGATTGTCCGATTGAATCAGATGGGGTGACCCGCCAGAAGGCAGTGGACCTGCTGTAGAACTAGCTGTACCATTCGGATCCTCAGAACAATGATCAGGAGGAGAGGACTGGCATCGGTAGTCACTAATAACCGGGAGAAAGGATCTTCCTTGGATGAGGAAGGAGCTCAGAGACTACCCTCTGAAAGCCTGATTGACCTGCAGAAAACGAGATGAGCGAAGGAAACCACTTCCATTGTCGTCACCATTTTTTCTCATAACACTTCTAGCAAATCGAATGGAATGATGGGATGAGTGAATGAGTGCGCGAGCTCCCTGTTGAAGGGCCATGGCCTTGTCTCAAGGGAGAATCACCAAACTTCTGGAATATTCCAGGATCATCCTCACAAAGGATATCTGCTGGGCTGGAAATGAGGAAAAAACTTGTCTAAGTTTAACTGCCAGCCCAGGAGAGAGAGGATATAGTAAGAAATATAGACGACTCAGCGCAGGGCTGGAAGAGCGGCTAGAAAGTCGACCAGATAGGGCAGGACGACAACGTCTCTAGGGTGCAAGAGGAACATGACAGCCTCATAACTCTTGCGAACACTCTGGGTGTGGTAGCAAGGCCGAAGGACAAGGTCGTGATTTGAAAATGCTGTTCGCGAAAGGGAAAGCGAAGGAATTTTGAAGAGGGAAAAACATAGGAATATTAAGGTAAGCATCCCGAATGTCGGTGGATGCCAGAAACTCCCCCTTTTTCCGTTGAAGTAATGGCTGAGTAGGGGAACTCCATCCGAAGAAGGGGGACCTTGTCAAGCTTGGTAGAAGTTTGAGGTTCAGGGTCAGTCTTACTTTTCAGTCCCCATTTTGAAGCCAAGATCTCTTAGATCTAGACTGTCCTGGACAACTGATCCACTGCTGGTTGGGTCTATAGGAAATCAAAATAGTCAAGGTCTCTGACCAAGAGACTATTGCTCTAGCAACACATGCGGCGGCTAAGGGAGGGTAGAGCGCTGAACTGGAAGCCGCAAGACGGAACAAACTAGATTTGCTATATGACAGTCGGTTGTATTTTTAATTGATGATCCATCGGGTAGGGATACTGGTAGGTATACCACAGGAGATTCTACCCGGTTAATATGCCAAGTGGCAGAATGCGTGGCTGCATGCCGAAGGAGGAAAAACCGTCTCTTACTATCGCCGCTCTCTTTTGACTGTGCGGAGTTAAAATGATGAACCCTCAATCCACCATCCTCTTAACAGGGAAGTGGAAAGGGATCGTCCGCCTTCTTGCATCATCTGCTAAATAGTGGAGATGCAGAGGGGGTGTTCGAACGCCAAAAAAAAGGAGCCTCTGTACATCCACAGCGTTAAGGTCCCTGGGTGGACAGGGCTGGTTGTCCGGCATTATTCCTGGCTGTAGAAGAGGATACATGGAGGTAACAATCCATGTGCTCGTCTACTGCTGGTGTGGGGAGATCGGTGTCCTTTAAAAGGACCCGTCACCCTTAAGAATCAGATCAGGCATGGCTTCTCACGTCTTAGGTGGGAATACGTGGAGGGAACACCCCGCGTGTTTGCATATTGGCTGAAAAAGGATACTGCGCTTGCAGAGGTTTCTGTCCAGAGGATTGCTTATCTGGATGCTTCCTGTCCGGGTGAATGGCAGATGCGAGGGAGTTTAGTTTCCTCATGAGGGACACTGCGTGATCTAGAGTAAAACCCGAAGTCCTCGTCAATCTACAGAGATTGGTTAATGATATAAATAGGTGAATCCATCCTTTTCTGAAGCTCTGGCGAGTCCAGATCCAAGGCAATATCCGATCCATATTCAGACTTGTTCTCAGCAAATCATTGGTGAGGGATCAGGAAATGAAACCTCCGTTTCCTAGGTGCGTGTACATTTCTAGAATACTTGCGGCCCCTGCTAGCCTGAAGGAAAGAGACCATCTACATTGGTCCTGCGAGCACTCCGAGCCACAGAGGGTTCACGGAGGGATTCAATCTCGTCAGAGTCCATGGGTTGCGGCAGTGACTAAACCCACTCAGGGAACTAGGTACTCTGGGATAAGCTGGGATTGGCGGTGGAGGGCTCCTGAGCTCATTTAGGGTGACCTGCTTCGGACTGGTCATATGCCCTTAAGACCAGGTAAGGCTGGTCATGTGTCCTTAAAACCAGGGAATGTTGGTCATATGCCTTTAAGACCTGGAATAATGGTCATGCGCCTTTAAGACCGGGAATAATGGTCATGCGCCTTTAAGACCAGGGAATGCTGGTCATGTGCCTTTAAGACCAGTAATACTGGTCATGTGCCTTTAAGACCAGGTAATACTGGTCATGCACCTTTAAGACCGGGGAATACTGGTCATGTGCCTTTAAGACCAGGGAATACTGGTCATGTGGCAGGAAATACTGGTCATGTTAAGTACAGGGGGAAGAGTGCAGTACTTCCTTACCCGGATGCAGTGTCGTTGTGCCCGTTTAATACAAAACCATTGCCCCTGTGTGTGTGTGCTGGCAGGGTGGACCAAGATGGCCACCGGGAGTTGCAGAGGTGGTAAAGTCTCGCAGAGAGCGAGAGGCAGCAATTCATGGGGCGGGGCCACAGACGTGATGTGGGCGGAGCCTTGTGACTTCCATGAATAGGCCCAAGCCGGGGCCTAAATTTCTGCAGCCGGAGTGAGCAATACCAGCGTTGCCGAGGGAAGCGATCGCTCCTGTGCCAAGGAAGAAACGCCAGAAAAGGTGGGCAGAGCCGTCTTAGTGTGCCATAGTGCGGGCGAGCTTCCGGGATGCGGCCTACACATCGGCCAAAGCCGGGGGCTAAATTTTTGCGGCCGGCCGGAGCGTTACCTCAGGGAGGTGGGCCACAGGGAACCCATGTGAATATCCCACTGCAGAGGCCCATCGCTGACTGGATCCACTCACCATGGGAGCGCGTCCCGGCATGGAGCCGCCGTGATGACTGGGTTTCAGCGCCGAGGAAAGTGCGTGCACTCTATTGTTCTTGTAGGGATAAACCTCAATCCATCATCCCTTTGTTAGGGAGGTGGAGAGGAACCGTCCGCCTCCTTGTGCCATCCACTTTCACAGTGGTGGGACAGTGGGGGCTGCTCGGACGCCATAGAGGGGGGCCTCTGTACATCCACGGAGTTCAGCCCCCAGGTGGACAGGGCCAGTTGTCCGGCATTAGGCCTGGCTCCAGGAGAGGATACATGGAGGCGACACTCCGTGTGGTCGCCTGTTGCTGGTGTGGGGAGATCGGGACCCAGAGGAACCGTCGCCCCTGAAGTGAGCTCAGGCATGGCTTCCCACGTCGCAGGAGAGGGTACGGGGAGGCGACACTCGGCGTTCTCGCCTGTTGATGATTCGGGGGAGATCGGAACCTTGAAAGGATCCGTCGCCCCCTTCACTTCGTTAATTAAAAAATAAAAATTTACAGAAAAGTAAAAAAAAACAAAAAACGTTGGGGTCTGCACCAGACCAAAGTGCCTCCTACAGACACTAAGCAAGAACTGGTTGGCTGAGAGCCAGCAGGAGGGTGTATACTGCGGGGAGGAGCTAACTTTCTTTGTATCACTTAGGCCAGTCTCACACATCCAGATAATTCCAGTACCGGAGAAAAAGGTACCGGAGTTATCCGTGTCCGTGTGCTCACGTAGGCCATCCGTGTGGGATCCGTGTGATCTCTGTATGTTTTTAGGGTCCGTGTGCTGTACGTGTGCTCGTGTCTGTGTATTGCAACAATTTTTACAATTTTAACCCCATGACAGGAAAAACGCACACGGATGGCACACGGACAGCATCCGTGTGCGGTACGTGTTTACACGGACCCATTGACTTTAATGGGTCCGTGTGATCCGTGCACTCCAACGAACACTGACATGTCTCCGTGTTTTGCAAACGGACACACGGTCCGTGAAAACACGCTGACATGTGCAGAGACACATTTATTTTAATGTTATATATTCACAAAATTGCTCTTTAATATTGATAAATGTCCCTCAAAATTAGGGGACACTGTACCTTAACATAAACTAAATCACTGAAGGTGTGACCACAAACAGATAAATAGGCCTCACCATGGTACAATTAAAATCATGTTTATTATAGTAATTAAAACAACATATAAAAGTAAGTAACAAACAAGGGTACTGGTGCCACAAAAGGAGGGACTATACTACCATAGCTAACCCACAAGTTCTGTGCTGACTATGACAATGAATAAAGACAATATCTCACAAAGATGACATGCCTGTAGATATATCCTGGTCAATTATACATGTGCCCACCTGGCTACAAGTATACATAAATCTGGATAGCAATATGCTAGTACTCCCAATATCCCAGATCCATAAGCCCCCATAGAGAGGCATAAACATCCGAATGATATAAGATAGTAAATTACCTGTCAGTCAGTCACTAAGGGGTAAACCTCGGCGTCCCTCTAATGTGTCTACGTGAGTCAGTGTCTCCGGTACGTGAGGAAACTGTCACCACACGTACCGGAGCCACTGACGTGTGAAACCGGCGTTAGTGTCAGCCTCCTAGTGGCAGCAGCATACACCCACGGTCTGTGTACCCCAATGAGGCGAAGAAGAAAGGTGCATAGCTTTAAGTATCATTGGATCAAAAAGACCATCTGGATATGAAGGTGCCTAGTGCAAAAATCAAGCAGCTGACCAGTTAGTACAAATTCCACAAATGCACACTGCAACTGCCCATACTATACTGCTTTGACTATAATTCTCTCGTTAAGGCTAGGTTCACATTGCGTTAGTGCAGTCCGTTCAACGCATACGTTAAACGGACTGCACTAACGCAAGTGCTGACTTTGGCACAGCGCATCTGCGCTAGCAGTGATGGACCCGGAAACGCTGCAGCCCGCGTCTCGGGTCCGTCACTCAATGTCGGACGCATCGCTAGCGCACGCCCATTGTGGGCGTGCGCTAGCGATGCGTCCGACATAGCATTCAATGGCGCCGTTAACGGACTACGTTACACCACGTTATGCCGCGGTGTAACGCAGTCCGTTTAACGGAGACACTGAACGCAATGTGTACCTAGCCTTAAGGCTGTGTGCACACGTTGCTGATTTTTTGCGTTTTTTCGCTATAAAATCGCAAAAAAATAGCATACATTATGCATGCCATCATTTAGAATGCATTCCGCAATTTTTGTGAACATGATGCGTTTTTTCCGTGAAAAAAACGCAGCATGTTCATTAATTTTGCGGATTTCCCACTACATAATGCATTGGGAAATGTCTGGAAAAATCCACAAAAAATTTGGTAAAAACGGGCAAAAAAATGCATGCAGATTTCTTGCAGAAAATTTCCGTTTTTTTCTCAAGAAATTTCTGCAAGAAATCCTGAATGTGTGCACAAAGCCTAAAGCTCAGGTAAAACTTCCATCCCTAATTATACCTTCTTTCATCATTTATTCTATATTGCTGTTTTATTTACATTGTGTTTACATTCGAGTTTATTCAATTTTACAGTGCTACCTCCAACCCCTGCATTTTTTAATCCACTTGTGGATATTTTCACTATTGTTCTTAATTTTTAGAAAGTAAAAGCCCGCTGAAACATACTACCCAAATGTCAAAAACTGGCCCTATGCTACAATAAAAGACCAGTAAAGAATATAATTGGACACTCCCAGTAATATTGATCCTACAAAAAGCATTAAGTACAAGTCCACAGTATAGTAAGCAAAATAATGTTATTAAACATTGAAGCATCAAAAATAAATCAAAACATAGGCAAATTAAAAAAAAACACAGAAAAAGACTCAGATATGAAGGACATATACACATCACAAGTTTAAACAGGATCAGGGAAAACTAGGCCCTAAAACAATATCAATAGTCTCATAATTAGTAAAGGCATAAAGGGCTTAGTGCATATAAAGTGCAGCACAATTGCCCAGTGTCATCAGTTCAGCCCTAAGCTGTATGTAACAAGCACGCTTCTACAGACGCAACAGGTGATATTAACTCCCTAGTATATGAAAGCATGCATAGTAGAAACTGGGGCACAAGCTGAGTCACATATGGGGCAATGTTATAACAACGGCCAGCTTACAATAAAGTTGCCTGTGTGATGTGATGTCCAGTGCAGCCCCAACGCGCGTTTCACGTGGGCTTCCTCGGGGGGGCTGTCCTTCATACCTGAACCTTTTTCTGTTTTGTTTTTTTACTTTGCCTATACATGTTTTGTGATTTATTTTTTATGCTTCATTATTTAATAAAATATTTTGAATACTATATTGCGGACTTCTTCTTAATTTTATGTACTATCTAAATAAAAAATTACATTTT
Organism: Ranitomeya imitator; assembly: GCF_032444005.1. Lineage (NCBI taxonomy): Eukaryota > Metazoa > Chordata > Amphibia > Anura > Dendrobatidae > Ranitomeya > Ranitomeya imitator. The sequence goes on along the minus strand of NC_091286.1, from coordinate 405,753,177 downwards.
ATTATTATTTTCTTAGTTGTTGATTATGCTTTTAGGTTTAATTATTATTACACCACAGACACAGCCTCTTTAGTCTCTAGGTTTTCTACACAATCTTCACACTATGCAGTGTGAGTAGCCATAGTGGTACTACATTAAGGAAATTAGACCCTTAATTAAAGTCATGTTTGTAAAAGACCTTTGCCTTTCTTGTGGGTTTTAATTTGCAAATTATAGAGCAATTCATCGCTGAAGTTTTAACAACAAATGCAGTGGGCGGACACTGCTCTTCCAGCTCTCATGACAGTCTTATTTCTCCGTTCGCCATCGCCCGACAGTGTTTAAATGGTCATTACAAACATGCCTTTAGTTAGGGGTCTCATTTCCTGATGACATCTCTCTTTAAAGGGAACCTGTCACCCCAAAAATCGAAGATGAGCTAAGCCCACCAGCATCAGGGGCTTATCTACAGCATTCTGTAATGCTGTAGATAAGCCCCCGATGTATCCTGAAAGATGAGAAAATGAGGTTAGACTATACTCAACCAGGGGCGGTCCCACTGCGGTCCTGTCCGATGGGCGACGCGGTCCGGTCCAGGGCCTCCCATCTTCTTACGATGACGTCCTCTTCTTGTATTCACGCTGCGGCTCTGGCGTAGGCGTAATTCTCTGTTGAGGGCAGAGCAAAGTACTGCAGTGCGCAGGTGCTGGGCCTCTCTGACTTTTCCCGGCGCCTGCGCACTGCAGTACTTTGCTCTGCCCTCAACAGGGCAGACAAAGTACGCCTGCCCTGAAGCCGCAACGTGAAGACATGAAAAGGATGTCATTGTAAGAAGATAGGAGGCCCCAGACCAAACGGCGACGTCCATCAGAAAGGACCGCAGCGGAACCGCCCCTGGGTGAGTATAATCTAACCTCTTATTCTCATCTTCGTTCATACATCGGGGGTTTATCTACAGCATTACAGAATGCTTTAGATAAGCCCCTGATGCTGGTGGGCTTAGCTCATCTTTGATTTTGGGGGTGACAGGATCCCTTTAATGCAAGTATTAATTGCATATTGTGGAATAAGAATCGCGCTCTCCAATAAACAAGACTCACTTTGCTATCTGAATACCCATTTCCAAGTAACCATAATGAGCTAGTAGCTATGATTTATCGGTTTCCGAGGGACCTTATTTAGAGAAGGCAATGGTCATGGATTACAAACGATTGTGCATACAGGAAACTTACAACTACTGGGTCAGTGAGCATGTATGAAAAGAATCTGAAATTTACAATACATATGCCCCTATGATCAGACTTGCAAATGATGGCATATATATCATGACAATTTTACTAATGGATTAGTGAAATTCCTACACATACATCAACCTTAAAACAAAAAACTTATGGTAGATCACAAACTGCTACTGATGTAGGAATAGCTCACCATCTTCCTTTTTTGTGACCTTCTCTTTCTTCACAGACCCCGACTTGTTTCCTTTGTCTGAAGGCTTTTTTAATGAACTGCTCACATTTTTTTTGAGACTCACCTGCAAAGAAAAAAATATACATTTTAATATTTTTCAAATAATAAAAGTAGAAAGAAAAAACATAAATGGTTAATCATATGCAAAACCTGGTTTCAGTGCAAGGCCAAATTCTATGTATACTTCTGTTTCTGAATACACCAAACGGTGATCTACCAAATGGCTCGTTGTATTGAACTTGTAAAAACTTGATAATAAGATAAACTTCTTCTAACAGTTGGGCATACCAGAGGTCAACATATTTGGCTGGAAAACTCATTTAATCTTAAAGTAGCACAATAAACATATCCTTCTATGCATATTATATAAAGGGTTGTTCCCAGAATCCAAAGTTATTAAATATCCATAACATAGGTTATAAATTACTGATCACCAGGACCCCCAAGTGGACTTTGGATCCTGAGAACAATGTTCTGCAGAGCCCAATCTGGAATGAGACAGAGGTGTGCTTGATTGACTTCTGCTCCATTGACTGTGTATATGGAATTGCCAAAAATAGAGCTGTACTCAGTTTCTTCGGCTGTCCCAAAGACAGTTAATGGATCACTTTAGATTCTGGGAAGAACCTTTAAAAAAAAAAAAATCACTTGGATAATTGACTGAGCAGGATCACATTGCTGCATCCAAGGTACAAAATGCTCAGCGGTCACAGAAGGAGATTCCTAACAAAGATTCCCTTTAAAGAGTCATGCAAAAATCTCCTGTATGTTACATTAATAGGCCAAAGGACAACATACCTGGCTGCCAGGCTATGAAGAAAGTTAAAACAGGCTTGTTGATATACGCAAAAAAAAAATACAAAAATGAGAAAAGGAGAGAGATGTTTTTAAAACCTTAAATTGAGGCAAAGTCCATGCTCTAACCCCGTGGATTCAGCACCTGCTGATATGGTGGTCAGTCCCAGGTGTCCCACTCACAAGTCTCAATGGTTAGGTGACCGAAGAAATGGACACCACTGCTTATAGTTCTGGCACAGAGCACAAGAGTGGCATACACTATGTCCATAGATGTAAGAGTGGGTGAGTGTGCCTTACATCATGTTAAAAACATCCCATCTATTTATTTTTCCACCTGTTGGGCAACTCATTTAAAGGGAACCTAACAGCTGACATGTTGCTACCACCTTTCTCCGCATTAAAAGAAATCTGTCAACAAGGTTCTTATCACCTAATCCGAGAGAGGCAAAATGTAGCGACAGAGACCCTCATTCCAGAAACGTGTCACTTAGGCTGCTTTCACACTAGCGTCGTGTGACGGACGTCGCAATGCGTTGTTTTGGAGAAAAAAACGCATCTTGCAAGGTTGCCCGCAGGATGCGTTTTTTCTCCATAGACTTGCATTAGTGACGCATCGAAACTCCGCCCCCTCCTCCCCGGAACTCACACTAGGCAGCGGATGCATTGTAAAACTGCATCCGCTGCCCACGTTGTGCTAATCACTCACACTGTCCGTCGGGCCAACGGTTTGCGACGGCCCGTACTGACGGACTAGTGTGAAAGTAGCCTAACAGGGCAGCTTACTGTAGTTTTGATAAAATCACTTTTTTATCAGTAGGAGATTGTCACTTGAGGTCTGTTAAACCTGCTGCCATGTAGTCCTCCATATGCATGAGCTCTGTGTAACCCAACCACATTACCAACTAGGAAGACGGTACCTATAAACAGTGTACACAGAAAGCTGTCAATCATTGTGGGTGGGTTATACAGAGCTCAGCAATCAGATACCTGGTAATCTGAAGCAGATAGAAAGAAGATTTTACCAAAACTGCAACAGGCTGCTCATTAAGTGACACACTGCCGAAATCAGGGTCCCTGTACCTACATCCTACAGCTCTCAGATAGGGTAACACAAACTTAGTGACAGATTCCCTTTAACTATTGACTACATACAAATTCACGTGAACCTGTCGATCACATCTAAGCGGAACCAAGGGAGCAAAAAAAAAAAAACCAACAAATAACATGCTACTGCATACAGCCGTCACTACTACTAATAATAATAGATTAAGAGCTTTGTGAAGGTTAAAGGTGAGTCAGGGTTCTTTAAATGCGATTCTGTGACTGAACCATGAAGAGCAAATCTTATTCCCATCTTCTACATTTATGACATATCCACAGGATACACAATAAATATATAACAGAGGCTGGTGCCACCAATGGGACCACTAGTTATCTCAAGAACAGTGGCCCATCTCCTGCTGCGGTCAGTGGAGAAGTGGTCAGAATTCCCATACAAATTAAAGGAATTATGACCATTAATTCACTGATGGCTTCAATCAATGGAGCCTCCATTGGTGTGACCTCCATCTACTATACATTTATAGAGAATCCAGTGCATATGCCATAAATGTATGAGATGGGAATATGTGCACACGATGCAGATTTAGTGCAGAACTGCAGCAGATTTTTCTGCAGCAGAAACGCTGCAGATTTGCACTGTGATTTACAATACAATGTAAATCAATGTGAAAAAAAAAAGCTGTGCACATGGTGCAGAAAAATCTGCGCAGAAACGCTGCAGATTTCAAAGTGCATGTCACTTCTTTTGTGCAGTTCTGCAGCGTTTCTGCACCCCTCCATTATACAAATCCACAGTGGTAAAATCTGCACAAAAACTGCACAAAAAACGCATAAAAAACGCACCTGCGGATTCTACCAGGAGATGCAGATTTAGTGCAGAAAATTCTGCACCACATTTCCTACGTGTGCACATAGCCTAATAGTTTTCTCTTTATAAATAAACTTTAGAGCCATGCAGATTACACTAACATGACACAAGCAGTCGTTCCCCCAATAAATACCTCCACCAACTTGGACCCTTTGTCAGAAATCATTTCAGAGGTAATTCAGAGCTGTTTGGTAGAGGCATATGGAGATTATCAGAAAAGGCTAGTTTCTTAATGCGATGCAGATTTGGATGAAAGGTTTTGGTAATATAAACAATCCTTATATATTGCAGACATAGGACAACGATACAATGTTATTGTGACTTTACATCACTACAGAGCTGAATTCAGTGAAGTGACAATTCTAGCAGTACTGTGCCAGTAATGGACTACCTGTCGGAAACTGTGCTACAGTACCCAACAGGAAACTTTATTACCACTATTTTATATTACCTTCAACACAAAAATATTTCACGGATCCATACATTCCTAAACCAAGAATCTGCAAAAACTCTAGTCCATGCCCTCATCATCTCCCGCCTCGACTACTGTAACGTCTGTGGCCTCCCCTTTAACACTCTCGCACCCCTCCAATCTTTTCTAAAGTTTGCTGCCCGAATAATCCACCTGTTCCCCCACTATTCCCCGGCCTCTCCCCTCTGTCAATCCCTCCACTGGCTCCCCATTACCCAGAGACTCCAGTACAAAACCCTAACCATGACATACAAAGCTATCCAAAGCCTGTCTCCTCCATACATCTGTGACCTCGTCTCCCGGTATTTTGCTGCACGCAACCTCCGATCCTCACAAGATCTCCTTCTCTACTCCCCTCTTATCTCCTCTTCCCACAATCGTATACAAGATTTCTCTCGCGCATCACCCCTACTCTGGAACCCTCTACCGCAACATATCAGACTCTCACCTACCATCGAAACCTTCAAAAAGAGCCTGAAGACCCACCTCTTCCGACAAGCCTACAACCTGCAGTAACCACCGATCGACCAAACCGCTGCATGACCAGCTCTTATCCTCACCTACTGTATTCTCACCCATCCCTTGTAGATTGTGAGCCTTCGCGGGCAGGGTCCTCACTCCTCCTGTACCAGTTATGACTTGTATTGTTTAAAGGGAACCTGTCACCCCGTTTTTTGAGATTGAGATATAAATACTGTTAAATAGGGCCTGTGCTGTGCGTTACTATGGTGTATGTAGTGTACCCTGATTCCCCATGTATGCCGAGAAATACATTACCAAAGTCGGCGTTTTCGCCTGTCAATCAGGCTGGTCTGGTCAGGTGGGCGTGTTCACAGCGTTCTTTTCTTCCCCAGGTTTCCGTTGGTGGCGTAGTGGTGTGCGCATGTCCAAGGTCCGGATTCCCTGTGCCCACGTGAAGACACAGCGCGCGATCTGCGCTGTCATTCCTTTCATCGGTGCGGGCGGCCATCTTCCTGGGGCCGCGCGTGCGCAGATGTAGTGCTCTGCTGCACGGGGCTTCAGGAAAATGGCCGCGGGATGCCGCGCGTGCGCAGAAGAGATCGCGGCGGCCATTTTCCCAAAGCCGAGATGCAAACTCGGCTTTGGGAAAATGGCCGCCGCGATCTCTTCTGCGCACGCGCGGCATCCCGCGGCCATTTTCCTGAAGCCCCGTGCAGCAGAGCACTACATCTGCGCACGCGCGGCCCCAGGAAGATGGCCGCCCGCACCGATGAAAGGAATGACAGCGCAGATCGCGCGCTGTGTCTTCACGTGGGCACAGCGAATCCGGACCTTGGACATGCGCACACCACTACGCCACCAACGGAAACCTGGGGAAGAAAAGAACGCTGTGAACACGCCCACCTGACCAGACCAGCCTGATTGACAGGCGAAAACGGCGACTTTGGTAATGTATTTCTCGGCATACATGGGGAATCAGGGTACACTACATACACTATAGTAACGCACAGCGCAGGCCCTATTTAACAGTATTTATATCTCAATCTCAAAAAACGGGGTGACAGGTTCCCTTTAAGATTATTGTACTTGTTTTTATTATGTATACCCCTCCTCACATGTAAAGCGCCATGGAATAAATGGTGCTATAATAATAAATAATAATAGTATTATTACGCTGTCTTCCATTTATTGAATACTAATTATTTCCACTATGGATCTACACAGAACAAAATCAATCTTTATTAGTAAAAGATCAAATTTGTGTACAAACCCATAAACGGTAGAAGGGTACAACGAAGATGGCTATTTCAAGTTCATCAACCTAAGAAAAGTTTGATTTCCTGACTTAATATTACAAGAGTAATCCAAAAAGCAGTTAAAAAGCCTAAAACTTACCTCAATATGAGGAGCTTCCCCTAGTTGAAAGTTGTTAAAAATTGTAGCATATTCTCCATTTAGCTTTATAAGATCCTCATGCGTCCCTCTTTCTGAAATGCATCCTTCCTTCATGTAAATGACTTCATCACAGTCCACAAGGTACTGGAGGTAGAAAGTAGTAAAGAGGGCATAGAATGACAGAAGGTGTGGCAAATGTGACCATGTTTTCAGGCTATGTCACCCTGGCACCATTCTTAGCACCTCTCTCGGCTCTGACCTTTACCTGAAGTTGGTGGGTGATAAACAAAATAGTTTTAGATTTCAGGTGCTTTTTGATGGCACTGTTGAAGATGTGATTGCCTACATGGGCATCTAAGGCACTAAGGGGATCATCCAGCATGAAAATGCTACGGTCACTGTAGAGGGCTCTTGCCAGACTGATTCTTTGCCTCTGACCACCACTCAAGTTTGCTCCACGCTCTCCAATCTACAGAGAAAATAGTGCAACACAATTATGATCAGCTACGCATGCCCTCAAAAAGTCACCTTTTAGACAAAAAGAAATTTATTTTTATTCAAATAAAAAAGCTAATAAATATATATGCATACTGACATTTTCTGAAAGCAGAAACCTGACACACACTGAAAATTACTTCCTGTACTTTATAACTGGAGGTCTACATAACATTTTGCCCCAGATGTTACATTTTCGTACTAAGTGCATAAATAATCATGTTTGTGGCTAAAAATCTGACCGAAGCAGAGCCTGTGACATACAATTCCGCCTTAAAATACATTCAAGATGGTCAGAATTCATACATGTCACTTATGCATATGTATATGTGCACACGTCTTCATATTCCCAGAGCTGCAGGGATCAAAATCCAAAATGCAAGTTAACATGGAACTATGGAGTTGATAAATTGAATGGGAGTTGATTAGATGTGCAACTTTTCATCCGGCTTTTAACAGAGTTCTCTACCTTGAATGCTGAGGGTTTTAATATCTGGAAGGCAAGAGTCTAGTCATGTATACCATTCCAACACGCCTCTCCTGGTGAGGCAACCATCGGACATGCATAGACAACACTTCATTCACTCTTAGCCTGGCACCCACAACTATCAGTCATTTACGAAATATCCCTGGGAATATGTGATAACTGTCTAGGTTAGGAATACTCCTTTGCATATTACATCCTTCCTCGACACTTAACAGAGTTAATGTGTGTGATGGACCATCAGATTTATGACATTATATCACTGAGAATTCATCTACAGACTCCTGCATTTTTAGAACTCCCCCCCCCCCCCCCCACTGTCTTTTTGTGTACACTGCCTTCTCCCTTTTTCCCTCTCTATATGTGTAATGTGATACCTCATTTATTGTTTCCCCCATAAATCAATAGTACCAGCGATGATCAGAAACTTTTTAATATATATATATATATTGACTATTATTTAAATAATCTCAGGAGGTAATTCTTTCTCTCTTTAATCATTTATTAACCTCTGGTTTGCACGTTAATGACCAGGCCAATTTTTACAATTCTGACCACTGTCCCTTTATGAGGTTATAACTCTGGGACGCTTCTACGGATCCTGATGACTCTGACACAGTTTTCTCGTGACATATTGTACTTCATGATAAAATTTATTCGATAAAACTTGCGTTTATTTGTGAAAAAAAAAAAACGAAAATTTGGCGAAAATTTTTGAAAATTTCGCAATTTTACAACTTTGAATTTTTATGCCCTTAAATCACAGAGATATGTCACACAAAATACTTAATGAGTAACATTTCCCACATGTCTACATTACATCAGAACAATTTTGGAACCAACATTTTTTTTTGTTAGGGAGTTATAAGGGTTAAAAGTTGACCAGCAATTTCTCATTTTTACAACACCATTTTTTTTTTAGGGACCACATCTCATTTGAAGTCATTTTGAGGGGTCTATATGATAGAAAATACCCAAGTGTGACACCATTCTAAAAACCCCTCAAGGTGCTCAAAACCCACATTCAAGAAGTTTATTAACCCTTCTGGTGCTTCACAGGAATTTTGGGAATGTTTAAATAAAAATGAACATTTAACTTTGTTTCACACAAAATTGACTTCAGCTCCAATTTGTTTTATTTTACCAAGGGTAACAAGAGAAAATGGACCCCAAAAGTTGTTGTACAATTTGTCCTGAGTACGCCGATACCCCATATTTGGGAGTAAACCACTGTTTGGGCGCATGGCAGAGCTCGGAAGGGAAGGAGCGCCGTTTGACTTTTCAATGCAAAATTGACAGGAATTGAGATGGGACGCCATGTTGCGTTTGGAGACCCACTAATGTGCCTAAACATTGAAACCCCCCACAAGTGACACCATTTTGGAAAGTAGACCCCCTAAGGAACTGATCTAGATGTGTGGTTAGCATTTTGACCCACCAAGTGCTTCACAGAAGTTTATAATGCAGAGCCGTAAAAATAAAAAATCATATTTTGTCACAAAAATGATCTTTTTGCCCCCAATTTTTTATTTTCCCAAGGGTAAGATAAATAATTGGACCCCAAAAGTTGTTGCAAATTGTCCTGAGTACGCTCATACCCCATATGTGGGGGTAAACCACTGTTTGGGCGCATGGCAGAGCCTGGAAGGGAAGGAGCGCCATTTGGAATGCAGACTTAGATGGATTGGTCTGTAGGCGTCACGTTGCATTTGCAGAGTCACTCATGTAACTAAACAGTAGAAACCCCCACAAGTGACCCCATATTGGAAACTAGACCCCCAATGAACTTTTCTAGATGTGTTGTGAGAACTTTGAACCCCCAAGTGTTTCACTACAGTTTATAACGCAGAGCCGTGAAAATAAAAATAAATTTTTTCCCACAAAAATGTTTTTTTTAGCCCCCCAAATTTTTATTTTCCCAAGGGTAACAAGAGAAATTGGGCACCAAAAGTTGTTGTCCAATTTGTCCTGAGTATGCTGATACCCCATATGTTTTGGTAAACCCCTGTTTGGGCGCACGGGAGAGCTTGGAAGGGAAGGAGCACTGTTTTACTTTTTCAACGCAGAATTGGCTGGAATTGACATCGGACGCCATGTCGCGTTTGGAGAGCCCCTGATGTGCCTAAACAGTGGAAACCCCCAATTCTAACTGAAACCCTAACCCTAGCCCCAAACTTATCCCTAACCCCAGCCTTAACCCTATCTCTAACCGAAGCCCTAACCCTAGCCCTAACCCTAATGGGAAAATGGAAATAAATACATTTTTTTCATTTTATTATTTTTCCATAACTAAGGGGGTGATGAAGGGATGGTTTGATTTACTATATATGGCGTTTTTTTAGCGGATTTTTATGATTGACAGCCGTCACACACACACACTATTTATTGCAAGAAATAGTTTTTGCGTCTCCACATCTTGAGAGCTATAATTTTTCCATATTTTGGTCCACAGAGTCATGTGAGGTCTTGTTTTTTGCGGGACGAGTTGACGTTTTTATTGGTAACATTTTCAGGCACGTGACTTTTTTGATCACTTTTTATTCCGATTTTTGTGAGGCAGAATGACCATAAACCAGCTATTCATGAATTTCTTTTAGGGGGGCGCTTATAACGTTCCACGTTTGGAAAAATTGATAAAGCAGTTTTATCCTTCGGGTCAGTACGATTACAGCGATACCTCATTTATATTTTTTTTTTTATGTTTTGGCGCTTTTATATGATAAAAACTATTTTATAGAAAAAATAATTATTTTTGCATCCCTTTATTCTGAGGACTATAACTTTTTAATTTTTTTGCTGCTGATGCTGTATGGCGGCTCGTTTTTTGCAGGACAAGATGACGTTTTCAGCGGTACCATGGTTATTTATATCCGTCTTTTTAATCGGCGGTATGATAATAAAGGGTTGTTTGTTGCCTCTTTTTTTCTTTCTTTTTTTTTTTTTTTACACCATTCACTGAAGGGGTTAACTACTGGGACAGTTTTATAGGTCGGGTCGTTACGGACACGGCGATACTAAATATGTGTACTTTTATTGTTTTTTTTTTTTTTATTTATTTAGATAAAGGTATGTATTTATGGGAACAATATATATATTCTTTCTTTATTTAGGAATTTTTTTTTTTATTTTTTTTTACACAAGTGAATATTTTTTTTTTACTTTATAACAACATTGCCCCAGGGGGGGCATCATGGTATAGGGTCAGATCGCTGATCTGACACTTTGGACAGCACTGTGTCAGATCAGCGATCTGACATTAAGGGCTGCAGGCTTACCAGGCGCTTGCTCCCAGCGCTTGCTGTGAGCAGGCGCTGGTAAGCCACCTCCCTGCAGGACCCGGATGTAGCCCCGTGGCCATTTTGGATCCGGGGCTTGCAGGGCGGAGACGCTCGCTACAAGGTGAGCACATCGCCTTGTACCGAGGGTCTCAGGGAAGCACGCCGGGAGCCTCCTCCCTGCGTGTTGCTTCCCTGTACCGCCGGAACGCTGCGATCATCTTTGATCGCAGTATGACTGAGGTTAATGTGCCGGGGGCGGTCCGTTACCGCTCCTGGCACATAGTGCCGGATGTCAGCTGCGATAGTCAGCTGACACCCGGCCGCGCTCTCCCCGTGAGCTCGGCCGATTGCATGTGACGTACTATCCCGTCGGTGGTCATACGGGCCCACTCTACCTCGACGGGATAGTACATCATATGTCAGAAAGGGGCTGAAGCAATAATGTTAAACCTGGGTGGTATAATTTATAATTTAGAACCAGGCACTATATCATACGGTGAATTAACAGTTAAGGTAAACATTAGGTTTGCAATAGAAATTGCAATAGAGTACCATATAGAACGCACCTCTGTCAAGTCACTATTGGGAAGTATTGCCAAATCTGGTCTCAGACAGCAAACGCTCAACACAGTGTTATACCTAGAGATAGAAACAAAGTAAGGACATACAGATCAAAATAATCCTGTAACCAGTCAAACAATACAGCTTGGTTCATCAATTGATCAAACTTTAACTAATCCTTTAAGTAAATTTTTAGTCTGTGAGTATCAAGCTTTCATTTTCTATTATACATTGTGTGGAACTAGAGGTACAAACACTCAGCCATACCAGATTATTGCCAAGAAGAGGAATAATTTCTTAAATTATGATCCTAAAAATATACTCATAAATAGATTACCGTAAGTCTTCAGTGCAAATTCTAAGAACAAATGACATTACAGTAATACAACATGCTGCCCACTGGAGGCTCACAAGTTATTTTTATGGCTGAGAATTCATCACATACAGTGATCTGCCAGATACAACTCTGAAGCTTGTTTTTCAGAAACAAATGCGGATATCTAGTGTAGTATAATATAAGCGAATGATAAGAACATAGTCAGGCTGAAGGGTTTCTCTAGTTTTTAGCTTAAAAATGAATGCATCACCAATATTCTCCTTGTTAAAGGGGTTGTCCAGGACCATTTTACTTTTAACTTGCAGGTATTTAACTTGCAATTTACTTGCCTGCTCTACCTGATGCCAACTTAGAGCGGTAATCGACTTCTTCTGCTGACAATTCAGCTGCTCCACGTCGACAGAGCATCTCTTCCTCTGCCATGCTGCACCATCAACAGGGCATAACTGCCGACATCAGGCTGATTGACAGCCAGCTCAACTATGCCTAACTGCAGGAAGCGCACTGTCAATCAGCAAGATGTCAGCAGTCATGCCCAGTTGACAGAGCAGCCGGAAGAGGAAGAGCTGCTCTGTTGACATGGAGCAGTTGAATTGCAGGCAGAAGCAGTCAGTGACCAGACCACTCTGAGCAGGCACCGGAGAGGCAGGGTTGAACCAGCTGCCAATCATGATGACTTTGCCAGTCACATTCCGTCGATAGAGTACAGCATAAGAGAAGTTGTTGCTCTGTCTATGTGAAGTCAGCAGAAGCCGCTGAATCACAGGCAGGAGCAGTCACTGCTCTGTGACAAAGATTGGCACAGGGCACAACAGGCTGCCTGTCAGATTCTTAAGCTCATAATAGAAAAATTTAAATTGTCCTTAATACCCCTTTTAAACATCGAGAACACTTTATTTTTCTTATACGATTGTAGATTTAACATTTTATTTTCCATAAGACTTGTGGTGCGGTCAACTTGCTGAGAAATTTCTATGCTCTGTTGCAAGCATTCTGGGATATTCTCTACACCAGCCAGAAGTAAAATAATATTAAGACGCAAAGAATTAAAGCAACATTGTACACCAAAGATTTTTTCTGCATTTTTTAATTGAAGAAGACTGTAGTTTACTTTTGAATCCTTGTTACATGTCTACATACCTTTCCTCATCATATTCTTTTCCAAAGAGAATGTTATCTCTTAGCGTAGCATTCAGTATCCAAGCCTGCTGAGCAACATAGGCAAAGGACCCATTGACAGCTATGCTGCCTTCTAGAAGTGTCATCTGAAAAAAACGCACAACTGTGTAAGTCATTGTGAAATGGCAGAGGAAGAACACAGATTCTTACATACGAAAGTTACACTATTATTTCCCAAGTTAGAAATCCTTGCTAATCACTAGAACAAAGACCACTGTGACCATTATGTTCCCACAAGATATAAAGAAAAGATCACATACGTCAAATCATGGTTTAAGAATTGACAATACATATCCTAAAAAGGATGAAAATAGATGATTTTACACAAAAAATATATACAGGTAAAATTTAAAAGGCAGCCATGTTTGAAATCTCAGCCAATAGCTGCTAGTAATTGACTACATAGTTTAATCAGTGTGCACAATAAACACACGTATATATACTATATATATATATATATATATATATATATATATATATATATATATATACACACACACGTATATATACTATATACACACACACACACGTGTATATATATACATACTTATATACACTAGTGATGAGTGAACCTCTGATAAGGTGTTATCCGATCATGCTCGTGCGCTAACAGCTGTGCTCATAAAATATGTTCATGCGTCTGTTCGTCGCAAACCCTGCATGTGTTTCTGCAGCTGTGGGGACTCATTTTTTGATCACACCAAAGACAATCTGCTAGCACATGAGCATGCTTGGATAACACCTTATCTGAACACATTCACGCATCATTAACCCTTTGTGACAGAGCCAATTTGCAGCTTAAGGTACCGTCACACTGAGCGACGCTGCAGCGATACCGACAACGATCCGGATCACTGCAGCGTCGCTGTTTGGTCGCTGGAGAGCTGTCACACAGACAGCTCTCCAGCGACCAACGATGCCGGTAACCAGGGTAAACATCGGGTTACTAAGCGCAGGGCCGCGCTTAGTAACCCGATGTTTACCCTGGTTACCAGCGTAAAAGTAAAAAAAACAAAACACTTCATGCTTACCTTCCGCTGTCTGTCCCTCGGCGCTCTGCTTCTCTGCCCTGTGTAAGCCCAGCGGCCGGAAAGCAGAGCGGTGACATCACCACTGTGCTCTGCTTTCGGCCGCTGTGCTTACACAGGGCAGAGAAGCAGAGCGCCGAGGGACAGACAGCGGAAGGTAAGTATGAAGTGTTTTTTTTTTGTTTTTTACTTTTACGCTGGTAACCAGGGTAAACATCGGGTTACTAAGCGCGGCCCTGCGCTTAGTAACCCGATGTTTACCCTGGTTACCAGTGAAGACATCGCTGAATCGGTGTCACACACGCCAATTCAGCGATGTCTGCAGGGAGTCCAGCGACCAAATAAAGCGCTGGACTTTCTGCAGCGACCAACGACATCACAGCAGGATTCTGATCGCTGCTGTGTGTCAAACTGAACGATATCGCTAGCCAGGACGCTGCAACATCACGGATCGCTAGCGATATCGTTTAGTGTGACGGTACCGTTAATGACCAGGCCAATTTTTACAATTCTGACCACTGTCACTTTATGAGGTAATTCTGGAACGCTTTAACGGATCCCGCTGATTCTGAGATTGTTCTTTCGTGACATATTGTACTTCATGTTAGTGGTAATATTTCTTCGATATGACTTGCGTTTATTTATGAAAAAAACGGAAATATGGCGAAAAAATTTTAAATTACACAATTTTCAAACTTTTTATTTTTATTCCCTTAAATCGGAGAGAGATGTCACACAAAATAGTTAATAAATAACATTTCACACATGTCTACTTTACAACAGCACAATTTGGGAAACAAATTTTTTTTTTGTTAGGATGTTGTAATGGTTAAAAGTTGACCAGCGATTTCTCATTTTTACAACAAAATTTACAACACCATTTTTTTAGGGACCACCTCACATTTGAAGGGACTTTGAGGGGTCTATATGGCAGAAAATACCCAAAGGTGACACCATTCTAAAAGCTACATACATCAAACTGATCAAAACCACATTCAAGAAGTGTATTAACCCTTTACATGCTTCACAGCAACTGAAGCAATGTGAAAGGAAAAAATGAACATTTAACTTTTTCACAAAAATTTTACTTCAGAACCAATTTTTTTTTTATTTTCACAAGTGTAGAAAGAGAAAATGAACCACAAAATTTGTTGTGCAATTTCTCCTGAATATGCCGATACCCCATATGTGGGTGTAAACCACTGTTTGGGCGCACGACATGGCTTGGAAATAGCGCCGCTTGACTTTTGCAATGTAGAATTGGCTGGAATTGAGATCTGACGCCATGTCGCATTTGGAGAGCCCCTGATCTGCCGAAACAGTGGAAACCCCCCACAAGTGACACCATTTTGGAAACTAGATCCCCCTAAGGAACTTATCTAGATGTTTTGTGAGCACTTTGAACCCCAAAGTGCTTCACAGATGTTTATAATGTATGCCCATTTTTTCATCACTTCTAATTTTAATGGATTTCCAATAAAGACTTCGTAAATTTTTAATTTTTCCGGTGTGCTGAGCTGGTTCCAACTCTATTTTCCTCAATCAACTTCAGCGCTGTGCAGCAGCAGGGACGCCGTGCTCCTCCCGGATTGGAATAGCATCTCAGGGGTGAGCTGAATTTTTTTCTTATCAACTATTTTGTCAAGTACGGTATACATGTTTTTCTTTTTAATCAGGAACACTCTTATTGAAGCAGATGACATTGCAGACTTCAGAACAGTACAAGGCTTGGTTCATATTGTGTTAGAGCAATCCGTTTAGCGCCTAGCGCTAGCAGATTGCTCTAAAGCAATGTTGTTTTATGGGGTCGCGTTAAACGTCCCCGCTCTCGCAGATCTCAGATCTGCGAGAGCGGGGAACGGACCTCGGGCGCGCCGCGGACGCTGCAAGCAGCGTCCGCAGTGCACCACAAAACACCGGCACATCGCTAGCGCGTGCCGAAAATGGCACGCGCTAGTGATGCGCATCCCCATTGCTGTTAATGGGCGCGCTAACGGACGCGTTGCACGGCGTTAATTTCGCCGTGCAACGCTGTCGTTAGCGCGGTCACATTAACGCAATATGAACCTAGCCTAACCGTTACAAACGCAGACTATACATTGTCAACAAATACATTGTTGTCATACATGACCACTGTTTATACAAATACAACTGAAGTCTCAACCCCATTAACTCCCGCCCCTCCCCAACAAACCCTCCACTCTCGTTTCTTGCCGTATTTCACCTAAATAAACCAAACTAAATTACACATTCTGACTCTACTTATATAAGAGTATAAGAGCTTAAATTAATTACCTATTACCGTATTTTTTGGACTGTAAGACGCACTTTCCCCCCCCAAATTTGGGAAGAAACTGCAGGTGAATCCTATAGTCCGAATGTAGTTTACTAGGAGTCGAGGAGAAGGCGCGGTGAAGTAGCTGCAAGACGGCAGGGTTGCTGCTGCAAGAAGCTGGGGGTGGCAAGAGTGGGGCGATGCTGTGGGCCCCGGGTTTGGAGGACGGGTTGTTTCGGCGGTGAGAGGATGCAGGACCTTGGCTTCAACAAAATGTCGGCAGTAAGTCAGGAGCTGAGTCCCCTTTCTGCACATTTCCCGGTGTGGACATCAGGAAAAAGGTCGCTGGAGATTAAGAACTTGGATCATAATGGAAGGTCTCTTACCGCCTGGACAGCCAATCCACCAAGCCCAGGTCCCATAGCATAGCCCCACTCCTGCCACCTGCTTCCTGCAGCAGCGACCCTGTCTCATGTGACCCCGCTTCACCACCGCCTCTCCCCTTCTACCCGTGTAAGCTACTGTAAATTCGGACTGTAAGACGGATCCCCATTTTACTTTAACATTTTTTTCTATTTTCCTCCCCAAAATCTGGGGTTCTACAGACTCTATGGATCAAACAGTTACGGCCTCTTCTCGTAAGTATTAATCAATATCAGGCTGGTGGATTCCAAGATATTATACAATTCTTCTTTGTAAACATGACCAACATCTCTCTCTCATCTTGTTTTGACTACAGCCGTAAAGTCACCCAGGAATTTTGGTAATAAAGAGCTATACATCAACGAGATAATACCCTTAGTCGCTTTACTCTCCCGGTCTCCCGGTACCTACCTACACGCGACCTCCGATCCTCCCAAGACCTCCTTCTCTACTCCCCTCTCATCTCTTCTTCCCATAACTGCATCCAAGACTTCTCCCGTGCTTCCGCCATACTCTGGAACTCTCTACCCCAACACATCAGACTTGCGCCTACCATAGAAACCTTCAAAAAGAACCTGAAGACTCATCTCTTCCGACAAGCCTACAGCCTGCAGTGATCCTCAACCTACTGAACAGCCGCACAGCCAGCTCTTCCCTCTCCTAGTGTATCCTCACCCACCCCCTGCAGACTGTGAGCCCTCGCGGGCAGGGTCCTCCCTCCTTATGTATTCGTGTGCCTTGTTATCTGCTCATGTTTAATGTAATTGTCTATATTTGCCCCGTATTCACATGTAAAGCGCCATGGAATAAATGGCACTATAAAAATGTATAATAATAATAATAATAATAAAAAAAAATACTCATTACCACATAGTCTGGTATCCCATCAACTGAGATGGAAAAGTCCAAAATGGTCTCTTGATCTCTTACTGAATGTCTTAGATGTAGATATCTCAAGAATTCAGAATTATCCAAGTTAAGTTCCTGTTTTAGGTGTTCAAAGGAGCAGAAGGGACCATCAAGAATCAATTAATACACATACCTCAATACCTGTTTTTACTACTCCCCAAGCACTTACAGAAACAAGAGTTATTCCAAATAGGAGTATACTGCAAGCAATCGCTCATTCCCAGTAACGTCTTACAAAACCACCATGTTTTATGCATAAGAAGGATGGTAGGGAACTCCTTGGAGGTGTCTTTAAATTTATGAGATTCCAAGAGATCTAGCAAATTTGCACTCCCCCCTCAAATATTTCCAGACTACAGTCCCCACCTCTTGAATCCCTTCCAAAGCTCATCCTCTAAAATATTGAAATTGGGATGGCAAAAAGTACCCCCAAGTATGTGGGAGTGCTAAACCTCTTTGATATTCGGGTAGCTGTAATTTTTCATGTTTTATTCTTGAAATACCCAGTTTCCAGACCAGGTGTGTGAAAATATTACCACTGACCAATAAATTAGGTATCCAGATAGAAGAGTTGTGAAGGGCACAAAATACATTTTGATGAGATTGGTTCTGCCTAGTCGATAGTGGTAGTTTTACCCAGGCAACAACTTAATTTCTACACTTGATTACAATGGGTTCATAATAAAGGAATAGAATTATTAGTCTCCTTTGTAATGTAGATTATTATTATTATTATTATTTATTGTTATAGCGCCATTTATTCCATGGCGCTTTACATGTGAGGAGGGGTATACATAAAAACAAGTACAATAATCTTAAACAATACAAGTCATAACTGGTACAGGAGGAATGAGGACCCTGCCCGCGAAGGCTCACAATCTACAAGGGATGGGTGAGAATACAGTAGGTGAGATACCAAGGTATTTGAATTTCTGTACTATTTAAACATTTGAGACCGCATCCATCCCCTTCAATTCCCTCCTATCCAGAGGGAAAAGTGTGGATTTTGACCAGTTTATAGTTAGCCCCGAGAAGTTCCCAAATGTACCTATTATTATTTTCTTATTGGGAAGAGGAGTACTATAATTATTAATAAACAATAACAGGTTACCAAATTACAAGGAACCCTTTCTTCCTTATTCCTATATGTAAGCCCTTCTAGCCTCGGGTGCTTCCTAATAATGCAAGCTAAAGATTCTATTGCAAAACAAATAGTAGGGGAGAAAGTGGACAGCCCTGCCTTGTGCCTTAAAAAGTTCAAAACTGTCAGAGATGTCTACATTTGCCTTCCCTCTAACAGCTGGAGATTTACATGGTAGCATAATCCACTTAATAAATTTAGGGCCAAAGCCCATCTCTTTTAGCACAGCCCAGATATATCCCCCATTCTACACTATTGAAGGCTTTATTAGTGTCCAGTGAAAGGACATACTTGTGATTGGAATCTGCTTGTGCCACTTGTAGATTGTTAAGACTCCATAAATTTATGGCTGTAGATTTTGAGGGCATGAACCCCACTTGATCAGGGTAAATTACAGAAGTGATGACCGAAATCAGGTGTGTTGCAAGGATTTTGGCCAGTATTTTAACATTGGAAGTCAAAGAAATTTGTCTATACAAGTCAGGTAGCTCTTTGACCTTTCCCTCTTTAGGGAAAACAGGGATTTTTGTGTATTCATCGTAAAATCCTTTTCTCTGAGCCACTCACTGGGGGACACAGACCATGGGTTGTATGCTGCTTGCCACTAGGAGGCTGACACTAAAAAAGTTAGCTCCTCCTCAGCAGTATACACCCTCCTCACAATATACACCCACGCGCGGCGAGGCCAATCGGGAGCGGCCAGGATCACTGGTACTCCTTCCGCCTTGATTTTCCTCATTACTCTGGGGAGTAACGGTATAGGAGGAAAAATGTACAGAGGGGCAAAATGGTGCCATGAAAGAACCAGAGCGTCGACACCGATAGTTCTTGGATCTCGAAACCTCGCTATAAACTGGGGAACCTTGGCATTCAGTCTTGACGCCATGAGCTCCACAACCTGCAGACTGTGAGCCCTCGCGGGCAGGGTCCTCCCTCCTTATGTACCTGTGTGCCTTATTTTTTGCTCATGCTTAGTTGTCTTTGCCTATATTTGCCCCCTGGAATAAATGGCGTTATAAAAATGTACAATAATAATCTGGAATCCCGCAGAGAAGACAAATCTGGTTGAAGACTTCTGGATGGAGGTCCCACTCCCCGAAGTGAGACCCTGACGGCTGAGGAAGTCCGCTGTCCAGTTTTCCACTACTGGAATGTGCACCGCTGAGATCACAGAGCGGTTGTTCTCTGCCCAACGAAGGATGCGAGTTACCTCGAACATGGCTGCCCTGCTGCGGGTACCCCCTGATGACTGATATATGCCACAGCCGTGGCGTTGTCTGATTGGATACGGATGGGGTGACCCACCAGAAGATGATGGAAGTGCTGCAGAGCCAGTCGAATAGCACGGATCTCCAGAACGTTGATCGGTAGCATCGATCCCTGAATTGACCAGTGTCCCTTGAAGTGTGGTGGCGGAAAACTGCTCCCCAGCCCGAAAGACTGGCATCGGTAGTCACTACTAGCTATTGAACGGGTAGAAAAGACTTCCCCCGGTTGAGGGAAAAGTTCAATGTCCAACACCTGAGAGTCTGTCTGACCTGCAAGGATAAGCGGCACCTTCAGCCGAGGGAGAAAGGGTTTCTGTCCAAGCTGCCAGAAGGCCATGTTGCAGGGGACGAAGGTGCAGTTGAGCAAAGGGAACAGTTTCCATCGCGGCCACCATCTTTCCTAGTACCCACATTGCAAACTGGATGGAGTGAGGGTAAGACTGACAAAGCACTCAGGCTTCTTGTTGAAGGGCTAAGACTTTGTCTGGAGGGAGAGTTACCAAACCCCGAGACGAGTCCAGAGACATTCATAGAAAGGAAATTAGCTGGGCTGGGACCGGGAAGGATTTGTTTAAGTTTATCCAGCCAGCCCAGGCAAGAAAGGGTATCACAAGTAATGCAAACAGACTCCGCGTAGTTGTGGAAGGGCGGACCTTTGATCAACAGGTCATCCAGATAGGACAGAACGATCATGCCCCGAAAAATGCAGGATGGCCATGACCTTTGTGAACACTCTGGGGGCAGTAGCAAGGTCAAAGGGCAGGGCCTTGAATTTGAAATGCTGGTCGCGAATGGCGAAGCGCAGGAATCTCTAGTGAGGGGGAAAAATTGGAATGTGCATGTAAGTGTCTCGGATGTCGATTGAGGCCAAGAATTCCCCTTCTTCCAGGGAAGTGATAACTGAACGCAGAGATTCCATGTGGAAATGGCGGACTTTGACAAACTCGTTTAGAAGTTTGAGGTCTAGTATAGGTCTCACCTTTCCGTCCTTCTTTGGGGCGACAAAAAGGTTTGAATAGAAACCGTGAAACCTTTCGCTTTCTGGGACGGTGAAAATGACACCATCGTGACGCAATGTGTCTATGGCCCGGGAAAAAGCGTTTGCCCTTGCCTCTGAAGAGGGAGGACAGGAGAAAAAGAAACGTGAAGGGGGAGTGCAGCAAAGTCGATTTTGTATCCAGACGGCACCAGATCTCTGACCTACTCGTCGGAGATGACTGAAAGCCAGACCCGACGAAAGAAGTAGACGGCTGCCTACCCCGCTGGTGTCGACCGGATAGCGCTGATAGTCAGCTTGAGGAAAATCTCTGGGACCTAGGTCCTTTAGGCCTCGACTGTTTGGTTCGGGGCTTCCAGTGGTGGTTAGGTCTGTATGAGACCAGAGTTCCACCATCTCTTCGTGGAGAGTGTCCTGAACCTGATGAAGTAGTGGTAGTGGCCCAGCTTGGAGTGGAGCGAAAGGAATGGAAAAGGATTTGTTGATGTCTCCAAAAGGGACTTCTAAGGCTACTTTCACACATCAGGTTTTCAGTGTCAGGCTAACTCCGGCAAATGTTGAAAAAACTGGATCCAATGCAGATTGTGAAAAACTGTTGCGACGGATCCGTTTTTTTGACGGATCTGGCTAGCATATCTATATTATTGGATAAAAAAAATTTGAAGCATGCTCAGTTTAAAAAACCTGATCAGGCCGCCGGATCCACCTTTTTCTGCATCGGCACCTTCCGGCTCCCATAGGCTTCCATTCTAGCAAATAGCCGGATCCGGTGCTCCAGGCTTTTTCGCCGGAGACAAAAAAAAAACGTTGCTATGGACGTTTTTTCAAGAAACTGGAAGCGGCAGATTTGCAGGATCCGGCGAAAACCGGACGAAACGCAATGTCATCCGGTGCAATCCGGCACGAATACAAGTCTATGGGAAAAAATAAACCTGATCCAGCGGCAACATTTGCCTGATCCGGTTTTTTTAAATTTAGCCGGATTTAGCCTGACACTGAAAACCTGATGTGTGAAAGTAGCCTAAGTCTCTGTTGGAGAAGGCATTTACTCTTTCCTCTCATAGTATCGGAAATTATCTGATCCAGCTTTTCCCCTAATAAGCGGACGCTTTGATAAGGAAGGAAGGTGAGAGACTTTTTTGAAGCAAAGTCCGCCTTCCACTCTGAGCCATAATGACCTTCTGATAGAGATGGCTTTGACTGCTGACTGAGCAGCACAACCGGCCGCATCCAAGGATGCATGCACCAGGTAATCGCCTTCCCAGGAAATTTGGTTGGCAAGGTGTTGGCCTCCTCTGGAGGAAGGTTACTGTTCCGAAGTGAATTAGCTAAGGTCTCTGACCAGAAGACCATAGCCTTAGCTACCCAAGCTGTGGCAAAGGATGGATAGAGAGCCGAACCTGATGCGATGCTTCAAAGACAGAGCGAGCCAAACTTTCTATCTGACGGTCCGTGGGATTTTTGAAGGATGAGCCATCCGGCACAGACAAGAGTTTTGGATACTAGGCGAGATACTGGGGGATCAACCCGAGATTCAGCCCAATCTTTTTTTTTCAGATCAGCTGAAAAGGGATACTTGGCTTCAAGGGGTCTTTGTCCTGTGAAGCGTTTATCCGGGCGCTCTCTGTGCCTATTAACTATGGTTCTAAATTTAGAGTGAATAGCAAATGCCTTATGAGAGCGTTTAGTTCTCTTAAAGGACACGGTCTGATCTGGAGCCGAGCCGGAATCTTCCTCAACCTTTAACACTAGGACTACTGGACTCGTGAATCCTGACTAGAACTACTGCAAGTAAGTAGTCAAAATGACTATACCAGTAGTCCTAGTGTTAAAGCATAGTTGAGTGCCTCAATAAGCAAATACACTGTCTTCTGAAAGTCTGGCGAATCCAGATCTAATGAACCATCAGGTTTGCAGTCAGATTCGCGTTCGCTACTGAACCCTGGAGAGAGAAACGGAGCTATGAGGCGACAAGGCACGTGTCTGCTCAGGAGACGTGTTACGGATCCGTTTTCTAGGTGCCTGACGGTTTCTAGAGTGCTTTCGGCCCCCGCTATCCGACTGCGCCCGGCTTGGGGAGGGTCCGTCTACATCAGTCCTGTAAACGCTCTGGTCCCCCAAAGGATCACGGAGGGATTTAATCGCTTTGGCCAGCGAAGCCATGGATAGAGATAGTGACGAATCCCACTCAGGGGGACTAGGTACACTGGGCTCGGTGGTGGCGGCGGAGGGCTCCTGAGTGCAGTTGGGGTCACAGGCATTGCAGAGCGGCGAACTCTGAGCCTTGGGAAACGCAGATTGGCAGGAGGAGCATGAAGTAAAGAATATAGTCATAGTCTTGTTAGACTTTTTTTTAAACCTTAGGCTGGGACATGATGTACCCTTCTCTGTGGCCCACCTCTGTGGGGATACAGCAGGGAGGAGGATCACGGAGGGATACAATCTGTAAAATGCAGCGCTCAATTACTC
Source organism: Ranitomeya imitator (assembly GCF_032444005.1). Lineage (NCBI taxonomy): Eukaryota > Metazoa > Chordata > Amphibia > Anura > Dendrobatidae > Ranitomeya > Ranitomeya imitator. Next base: position 405,729,827 of record NC_091286.1, on the reverse strand, counting down.
AGGTCTGTGTCCCCGCTCCTCCTGTGTGGACACTGGGCGAGAAGCTCCAGGACCGGTGGGCGGAGCCTCCGCATCGCGTCATAATTAATGGATGAATAAGGGATAAAAATTAAACCATGTGAAATCTTCAATTCTTTAGTACTATGAGTACTTTTATTCCGTTTTCTGACCCTTAATGGATATAAAAATGCGTTATCCCATTGTGCCTGAGCCAGTTTGTCTAATAAACAACCAGTTGTTTCCCCCTCTCCATAAAACTGTTGTTTTAAAAACATATGTTTATTATCCGCCTTCTCTAGTTGGAATGATCATAGTTGTTGCTGGGTCTCCTTCAACCACACCTGATTTTCTGAACTATTATTGAGAATATAGGCTACCTCAATCATTTGCACCCATATTCTCCAGCTACTCTCCCTTGTTTTGCAATATATCCGTTACATTCTTCATTTGTCTTATTGGGTCCCCTCTCAGAAAAGCCTTAATGGCGTCCCAAACTACATTAATGGATGCCCGGTTTCGAACTAAAGTAAAAAAAAATTCTGACAATTTCCCCTTGAAATTATCATTTTTCACAACTATGAGCTAAAATGGATTGAGTTTCCAGTCCAAGGAACATATAGGCTACTTTGGGTCCACCAGTACCTGAACTAGGATAGGAGAGGGATCTGATAAGTACCTAGTGGAATATTCAATGTCACATAGGAAAGGGGCCATAAGGGAATTACAGAGCCATACCAATTTGTGAGAAGGACGAATGTCGATGAAGCACAACAGAAAAACTTTATATTGGAAGCTCTCGCCCTAGAAATACCAATCAGACCCAGATCAGGTTCATTAAGAAGGGTGACCAAAAGGAAAAAAGATTCATTCCATGCAGGACACTTATCCTTAGGATTAAATATAATTTAACTCGCCCATAATTATGAGGGGGATATCTGGCATTTCTGCAAGTTTCACTAGTATTTTATTGCGCGAAACAGAGTATTGAGGAGGTATATATACCATGGCAATCATGCATTCGAAATGGGATAATGTGCACTGAGCTCTTAAAGGGGATACTCATCTACTAAGAGGCTTACACCTCTGGCATAACTGGAGTACACAGAATGGAGGCCAAAAAGTCTGTGAAGAATGAGACTTTCTGCCCACCAAGCCCAATATCCTGGTTCTCCTGAGCTTACATTAAATTTATATCTGGATCTTTAGAGCCCGTTATTTGTGTGTCTCTGGTGATTTTCCAGGTCTTCCGCCATAGCCAGCAGGTCCGCCGCCTCTGTATGATTTTTAGTGTCTCTACGGACCGTGGAAGGGCTTCCTGGGGCTCACAGATTATGGAAATGGTTTCCTTGATGAATCCCACCTGACCAGCCAGTGCTAAAAGGGTGGTATTACCTTAATTGACTGCATTCACAACATCCAGTAAAGAGGGATATTCTCCCAAAGCTGCTTTTACAGGAGCACCATTTTTTTTTCTCCCATCTCTGGGGACCACCGAGAGGTGGCAGCTATTTCAGGGGATTCATCCTCCTCCATTTCAAAGTCTGCGTATTGGGACTTATTTGATACCTGAATGCTCCCTTCTGGCTTTTGGCTTCTTCTTGTTGCATTTTGTGCCCTATGGGAGAACTGCTTTAGTCAGGCCGCCACCTCCCCACTAATATTCCTGTCTCCTCACACAGGATGAGCAGGTGTCCTCCTGAAGTCCCAGCTGTGCTGCTCCTTCCTTCCTGCCAGATCTTTAGCTGAAGGTCATTTTACCCACCACTTGCCAAAGATCTCTTGTCAAAAGGAAGCATTCCTCCCCCTCAGCAGGGATTGTGCCAGAAGGGACTAATAAGGCAGTGCATTTACCCTCCTTTTACAGGCTTATCCAGCTGGGGGCCCCCTCTTTATGTTACGAACGAGGGCTCCCTGGGCTCAGACACTCTCTCTTGCTTGCAGTCAGCACACCTTTAATTTAACTTTGCAGCACGCGGCAGCAGAAATATGGCGGCTTTAGAACCCGGTGGCGTCTCTCTCCCGCCCGCACAGTAGATAGGAGAACTTACGGCGAATCAGAGACTACAGGACCTTTTACTCTTTTGGATATTGAATTATGCAGGTATGTAATGTTGGAGTGTCTGCTCAAGAGTCCTTCTCCTCTTAGCACCCATTGCCACGCAGCACAAGGTCCCTCAAGACGGCATGTGTACATGTTTAAAGTGAACCTGTTAGCAGGATTGTGCATAGTAACCTACACACAGTGTCAGGTCGGCGCTGTTTGCTGAATAAAATGATACCTTGGTTGATGAAATCCGTCTTGTGGTTGTTCTTTAATCTTTATTTTCAGTTTTGTGTAAATGAGATTCTTATGCCCTAAGGTGGGGTTGTTGTATGTGGTGCTCTGATTAGGTATTCATAATGCAGACTGCTGACCCCTCACTGACCGGACCCTTTGCTTGCATAATGAATACCAGCACATACAGAGTTAAAAATAGGGATTTTTGTGTACTCACCGTAAAATCTTTTTCTCCGAGCCAATCATTGGGGGACACAGGACCATGGGTGTCCACTAGGAGGACACTAAGTAATACAGAAAGAATAGCTCCTCCCCTGCAGTATACACCCTCCTGCTGGCTCCAAGTGAACCAGTTCGGTAACAAAGCAGTAGGAGATTAACATTTAACCAGAATGAACTATGTCAAAACAAAGGAAACACAGAAAACCAAAGCCGTCAGGCTAACCGGGTGGGTGCTGTGTCGCCCAATGATTGGCTCGGAGAAAAGGATTTTACGGTGCGTACACAAAAATCCCTATTTCTCCTACGCCTCATTGGGGGACACAGGACCATGGGACGTCCTGAAGCCGTCCATGGGTGGGGAACAATCCACTGTAATTGCTTCTTGTACCCACAGGTTACAGATGCGGCACAGCCGCCTGCAAAATTCGTCTGCCGACAGTTGCATTTGTCGAGGCCTGAGAATGCATATGGCAATGTTTTGCAAACGTATGCAGACTGGACCAGGTCGCAGGTCTGCAAACTTGTGCTGCCGAAGCTTGGTGTCGGATGGCCCAAGACGCACCCACTGACTGAGTGGAATGAGCTTTAATCCCTACTGGGACAGAATGACCTCTGACTCGATAGGACTCCTGAATAGCTGAACGAATCCAATTTGCTATTGTCGCCTTGGAAGCGGGAAACCCCTTCCTTGGCCCTTCCTGCAGCACAAACAGGGCATCCGACCTGTGGAAGGACGCCGTCCGTGAGACGTATCTTGTGAGAGCTCTCACTAAATCCAGTGTGTGGAGGGCCTTCTCGATGCGATGTACTGGTGCCGGACAGAGAGACGGTAAGACAATCTCCTGATTGAGATGAAAGGATGAGACAACATTGTCAAAATGGACAGGGATGTTCTCAAAACCACCCTATCCTGATGAAAATTCAGGAACGGAACAAGACAGAGCCGCCAGCTCTGAGACTCGTCTAATGGATGTGACCGCAACAGGAAGACAACCTTCCTTGAAAGAAAAGACAGGGAAACCTCCTGTGGAGGTTCGAAAGGAGATTCTTGCAAGACTCCGAGGACCAGATTAAGGTCCCATGGTTCCAACGGCATCTTATAGGGCGGCACCCTATGGGAGATTCCCTGAATGAATGTCTTCACTTGTAATCTGTTAGCAATCCTGCGTTGGAACAGAACGGACAGGGCTGAAATCTGCCCCTTGAGAGAACTAAGGGCGAGACCTAAGTCCAAACCCGTTTGTAAAAATTTGAAGATGGAAGGAATTCATGGAAAGAAAATTCAAGAGAACATCACCGGTCGTTGCACCAGGAAAAAGAAGGTTTTACAAATGCGATGATAAATGCGCATAGACGTAGGCTTTGTAGCGCTGATCATGGTAGAGATGACTTTCGGAAAGAAACCTGCCTGGGTTAGAACCCAGGACTCAACGGCCATGCCGTCAAACACAGTTCTGGTGGTAAATGGGGCCCTGTTAAAGGAGGCCTGCGCGATTCGGTAATCGCCAGGGAACATCAGCGACTAGTTGAACTAGTTCCACGTACCACGCCCGGCGCGGCCAATCTGGCGCAATCAGGATTACCGGTACTCTCTCCGCTCTGATCTTCTTGATGACTGTCAGCAGTAAGGGGAGCGGGGGAAATATGTACGGAAACCGAAAACGATGCCACAGGAGTACGAGTGCATCTGCCCCGATTGCTGCTGAATCGTGGGACCGAGCTATGAAGTCGGGAACCTTGGAATTTAGCCGTGAGGCCATCAGATCCACTTCTGGGGAGCCTCAACGACAGCAGATCAGGTGGAAGATCTCCGGATGGAGAGACCACTCACCGGAGTTGAGGCCTTGACAACTGAGGGAATCTGCCTCCCAATTGTCCACTCCCGGATGTGAACCGCAGAAATCATTGAGCGGTTTTCCTCGGCCCAATGGAGAATGTAGCCTACCTCGTTCATGGCTGCCCCTTGTCGGTTGATGTATGCCACTGCAGTGGCATTGTTAGACTGAATCCTGATGGGACAACCAGCCAGAAAGGGATGGAATAGGAAAAGAGCTAACCTGATTGCCCGAATTTCTAAGATGTTGATCGGAAGGCGTGAAGTCACCAGCTGCCCTGAGCAGCCTAGAAGACTGGCATCTGTTGTCACAACTAGCCAATGTACTGGAAGAAAAAACTTCCCTTGGTTCAGGGAGGATTTTAATGACCACCACCTGAGAAACTGTCTGACTCGCAGGGGAAGGAAGAACCGACGGTCGAGGGAGAACGGGTTCCTGTCACAAATAGCCAGGAGGGCATGCTGTAAGGGACGGAGGTGCAATTGGGCAAATGGAAACGCCTCCAAGGCTGCCGAGGACTCTCATACTGAAGCGCAGAGAGTGAGTGCGAGGTGGAGAGAGCTTCCGAGCTTCCCGCTGTAAGGCTGAGACCTTTTTCGGGGGAAGAAGCACCGACCACTGGGACGAGTCCGGTATCATTCCTAGAAAGTAAGTTCGCTGAGCCGGTACTGGGGAAGATTTTTTGAACTTTATCTTACAACCCAGGCGACAAAGAGAATCTATTGTGATGTTCACAGCCTCCTTGCAGGCGCGGAAAAAGGGGCCTTTGATGAGGATATCGTCTAGATACGGTAGCACCACCACCTCTCGGGTGTGGAGTATGGCCACGGCAGCCGCCATGACCTTTGTGAATACCCTAAGAGGGATGGTGAGGCCGATGGGCAGAGCAATGAATTGGAAGTGTTGTTCCTGAACTGCAAAACGAAGAAACCTTTTGTGAGAAGGTAAAATAGGAATGTGGAGGTACGCGTCCTGGATGTCTATAGATGCCAGGAACTTGCCTTTTCCTATGCAGGCGATGACAGAACGAAGCGATTCCATCCGGAACCGTCGCACCCGGACAACGTGTTTAGCAGTTTTAGGTCCAGTATGGGCCGTACTGTACCGTCCTTTTTTGGAACCATGAAGAGGTTTGAATAAAAACCTTGATACCGTTCGCTTTGAGGGATCGGAATAATAACTCCGTCTTTTCTCAGAGAGCTTATAGCTTGGAAGAATTCTGAAGCTTTTGCCCTGGGAGGACGAGATAAGAAGTCTATCTTGTATCCGGAGGACACTAGGTCGCAGACCCACTCGTCATGAGCAACCGAGAACCACGCGGCACTGAAGGAAAGCAGGCGGCCGCCTACTTTGAGGGTGTCCTCTGGATACCACAGGGAGTCATTGTGTGGAAGGTCTGCCCGTTCTGGAGCCTCTGGATCCCAACTGCCAAGACCTGCCTCTCCATCAAGGGGAAGGTTTATAAGAGGCCTGGGAATCTGTCTCCATGTTGTGCCCGGCCGGAACCGGGAGATGTGGAAGCAGAGGACCAGTTTGAGTTGTAACGAAGCCTGTGGTTGTGGAAGAAATTTACTCTTCCCTCCAGTGGCTTCAGAAATCAATTGGTCGAGCTTTTCGCCAAAAAAGGCGACCGCTCTGATATGGTAGAGAAGTCAATGACTTTTTGGGAGCAGAATCCGCACGCCAGTCCATGAGCCATAAGGACCTCCGGATGGTGATGGCGTTTGCTGCTGCTTGAGAAGCGCAGTTAGCGGCATCCAGGGACTCGGTCACTACAAAATCTCCAACTCAGCCCAGTGGGTCATAGCCTTAGCCACCCATGTAGCAGCAAAAGATGGGAAGAGTGTGGCTGCTGAGGCTTCAAAAGCTGAACGCATATTGTCGATCTGACGATCGGTTTGGTTTTTAATAGATGCACCCTCCGAGGAGGATAAGGAATATTTTGACTTTATGGGCTTCTGCCTGTGAATCATTTATCTGGACAGATCTTGTGAGATTCAACGATTTCATTAAATTCGGGATGAGTGGCGAACACTGTGAGCTCGCTTGGTCCTCTTAAAGGACACGGTATGATCCATTTTAGATAAAGGTTCCACCTCAAGCTTCAAAGCCTTATTCACTGACTCAGAGTCGACAGTCTCCTGATCGTGATGAAATGCCTGATTTAGGGACGTATCAGAATCGTCCTCTGAAACAGGTTCTCTACTAGCCCCAATGGAAGGGGAACGAGAAATGGAGCTCTCAGAACTTGAATCCCGGTGATGGTCTGAGGATATGGCATGAGTCCTGTTCCTGGAAGAGCGAGAGCTCTTTGGCAAGGTATGACCCCTGGAGTACAAGGGTTCTGATCATCGGAAGCGTCGTCTGAAATAGTGCCCTGGTTAGAGGAAAGGTCTCGGAACGATTCTAACGCTTTTGCCAGGGATGCCATAGACCGGGTAAGGGAGGTCGCCCACTCAGGGGGACTAGGCTCACTGGGTTCAGTATCAGTAACAAGTGATTCCTGAGCAGTCAGGTGGTTCCTGAGCAGTCACCAGTTCACACTCTGTGCATAATGAAGTATTGTAACCCTGGGGTAATGACACTTTACAAGAGGTACATGCTTCAAAGAACATAGTGTGGGTTTTCCCAGACTTTTGTGAGGCTTTGATTGAGGCATAGCATAGCCTTGAGGAGAGCGCTTACTAACAGGGGAAGGGTTAAGCCATGTTTCTGCAGCTTACCCAGGTCCTGTGTCTTGAGTCCCCAGGGGAGGTCCGCAGTGTATGCACAGAAAACGCTAGTCCTGAAGGCTGTGATTCAAAAGGCTGGAGCAGCGCTGCAGCATCAGCCCTGTGGGTGTACCAAGATGGCCGCCGGGATCAGGAAGTGAGAGCGCTTGAGGGAACGAGAAGCACCAGAAAGAGTGGGCGGCGGTAACTGCCGGTGGGCATGGCCATAAACTCCGGCCTGTATGAAGGAGAAAAGCCGGGGGCTAAATTTCAAATCTGCGGTTACGGCCTGCAGCGCCACGACCGCTATTAGCGCCATTCTTAAGCCACAATCGTTCATTGAATTGCCGGACTGCGGACCACCCACGGACCCGGGCTTTAAGGTGCGACCCCCCCATACCCCGGGGACCAGGACCCTGCAGCGCCTCAGCCCCCGCAGTGTACTCATGGTAGATGCGGTGGGCCGGAGCTCAATCCACCGTCTCCATTGTCAGGGAGGGGGTGGAGAGCTTCTGCCGCCTTGCGGCATCCGCTATATCAGTGGTGATGCAGAGGGGGGCTGCACGGACGCCATACATATTTATGTCTGGCTATGCACCTGGCTCCAGGAGAGGTAGATGGAGGGCTACTCCATTTGGTTGCCTGCTAACGGAGGGGTGAGATCGGAACGCAAAGGAATCGTCGCCCGTAAGGTGAGCTCAGGGCTGGCATCCAACGTTGCAGGAAAGGATACGGGAGGGATGCTCCATGTACTTGCCTGTTGATGATTCGGGGAAGATCGGAACCAAGAAAGGGTCCGTCGCCCCCATTCACTCCGTTAAGGGAAAAAACAGAATAAAAAGTAAAAATTTAAATAAAATGGTGGGGTCTGAAAGCAGACCCAAGTGTCTCCTACAGACAGTAAGCAAGAACTGGTTCACTTGGAGCCAGCAGGAGGGTGTTTACTGCAGGGGAGGAGCTATTCTTTCTGTATTACTTAGTGTCCTCCTAGTGGCAGCAGCATAACACCCATGGTCCTGTGTCCCCCAATGAGGCGTAGGAGAAAAAAAAACGCTTCTGCAGGCAGGGGCCAACCGTTGGACCTGCACTGCAGCATAATCGCATGTGTTTACTGTGCACTTAATCCCTTTTGCTTATTTAACTGAGGAAGGGAGAAAAAAAAAAGTCAATTTGAAAATGGCGCCCGCCGTGCCTGCGCAGTAGCAGCTATCAGGGTGTATAGAGATCCGATAGCTGCTATTCCGTTGGCTGCGCCATCTTGGAGGAGGAAAAATTTTTGTCTACAGCAAGATAGCGCTGTCGATGCCTGCACAATATCAGTTATCAGATCTCTATACACACCAATAGCTGCTACTGCGCAGGCGCGGCAGGCTCCATTTTCAAATTGACTTTTTTTTTTCTTGCTTCGCTAAATAAGCAAAAGGGATTACGTGCACAGTAAACACATGCGATAATGCTGCAGCGCAGGTCCGACGGCTGGCCCTTGCCTGCAGAAGCTGTTTTTTTAACATTCAGTATGTGCTGGTATTCATTATGTAAACTAAGGGGCAGGTCACTGAGGGATCAGTGACCTGTCAGCAGTCTGCATTATGAATACCTAATCTGAGCACCACATGCAGACCCCACCTCCAGGCCGCCCCAGGGCACGGGCATATAATTAACACAAAACTGAAAATAAAGATTAAGAAACAACCACAAGACGGATTTCATCAACTCAGGTATCATTTTATTCAGTATAACGGCGCCAACCAGTCACTGTGTGTAGGTTACTATGCACAATCGTGCTGACAGGTTCCCTTTAATGAACAATTGCTCATCCTTTGTCTGGTGGAATTGATTATGTATAGCCACTTTGGACAACTTTATTTTCAATACAAACTCAAATTCATCAGATAAAAGTTAATTCCACCATCATGCTATGTTTATATGGAGTGAACCGCCACCTTACAGCGAATCTGTCATCAGGTTTTTGCCATCCAATCAGAGAGCAACATAATGTAGGGGCAGAGACCCCGATTCAAGAGATGTGTCAGTTACATACTTAAGAACTTAGAAGTAGAATGTAATTATTATGCTATAATCATTAACTTCTACATTTCACTATGTATTAAGTGCACATGTCCCCTCTAAGGACGTGCTAAGTACTTTAGAAAAGGAGGAAGAAGAATCCAAGTCATGGAAAAGGAAAGAAGTATACTGACACATTGACTTTATTATATGTGTGGTCAGAAACTGCCTGGATCCAAGCTCAGGCAGGAATAAACTTCAAAAACACATACTGTGAAAGGTGAATACACACCTTTGCTTTGGTATAAAGACTTTAGTGTTATTAGACTCTGAATTTCTTTGTACATCTTAGCCTGGTCACTTGCAGTCTGCAATCTCCTAAACGTCTCCCATCTGCCTGTAGTTTCCATAATCAGGCCTGCCTGCGGTCTCCAGACGTTTCCCGCCTGCTTTTACTCTCCTGGATGTCTCTCGCTTGCCTATGGTTTCCGGTACGCCACCTGCTTGCCTACAGTTTCCCGGACGTCTCCCTATGATTGCCAGCATTCTGGCTACCTGGCCCATCGTTCTCGGGAGGTCTCCCATATACCTACGGTTTCCAGTCCCTCAGCTATCCATGTCCTGCATGCATCACCCATCTGTTGCACCGCTGCCCTTGACCTGTGTGCTAACCCCGATCTTAGGCTAAGAGCAAAACATGTGTAGCTTTGCCCAATTTACTTGTATTGAGCGAGACCATACACACATAATCAGAATGTAAGCAAATTGCATAATTGTGGCCACATGACATCCAGCTCTTGCCGCTGATACAGGAGAATCTTGATACTGTATGTTGCGCATACTGTAAGGATTCTGAAGACTGCAGTCACATAGTGACAGTTTTAGCAAAAGACATTGCATCCACTTTAAATCTATCAAATTCTGCATGGAGTTAAATAACATAAGGTCACTTGTATCCCGCTTCGAAGCTCAATGCATACAGTATATGGACAACAAGTGATCCTTCAATGTCCCCATCAGGAAGAGCAATGGAAATACATGTTAGTTTTAATCCACAATGTATCTTATGTGCACCCACACACAGTTTCTGAAATTAACCTGTACATTACCTGTCCAAGTATAGCAGAAATTAAGGATGTTTTTCCACTGCCCACACATCCACATATCCCTATCAACTTGCCCTAGAGAGGAAAAGGAACAAAACTAATTATTAATTTATCCAATGCTAATTCAACAACGTGTATTAAAAGTAAAGTTGCAAATTAAATTGTATTATCACTGTGGCTAGGTGTCCGTAAAGGAATGAAAACCTGAACCAACGAAATAAGGAAATGTATAATCTCCACGTACTCAGTGTCTCCGCTCCAGGTGTCCAAACCACTTCTAAACAACCTGCGGTGTACAGTTCAAAAATTACTGGTTGCCACTAACAGATGGGATTTCGGAAAAGAATCAGTAGGTCGAATTTATCATAGATGTGACAGCTCGGAGAAAGTAAGTTTTGCAAATTAGCCTGTAAATGCATTAGGGGTGTAGCGATTCCTTCATCATCCCAAATGCACTTCCATGCTCATTTATTACTTCAGAGCTTAATTTACTCCAGGCATCATTTATATTGTTGTACTAGAAATATATGCAACCATGCCACTAGTTTCAGTAAAAAAATAAACCTGAAGGTTTCCTGTACAATGATTCTGTCCAGAACAAAAAGTTTTCCCCTATCCACAGGACAGGTGGTAAGTTACTGATAGCTGGACATCTGACCACAGGGTGGCAATGAATCATACGGGCGTTTTTATGAGTACTTCACTACACAACAGTAAGGTAAAAGACTATGCACAAACACAGACGTAAAGGTGTTGTCCAATCATAACTTATTGATGACCTAGCTTTGGGGTGAATTCAGACATGCCTGCAAATCGGACAGGCCGGTAGGGCTCCTGACCCGAGTGGGATAGCTTCATAGAAATATATGAAGCGGCCATGCTCGGGTCAGGAGGGCTGCGGCTAGTCTGAGCAGCGCGTCCCATTCTTGGTCTGATTTATACGGACATCTGGCTGCACACCCCCAAGATAGCAGATTGGTGTGGGTCCGACACCCAGCCCCCTCACGGATCAGTTGTTAGAAGCTCCAGCAGTGGCTGGATATAATCCCAGTAAACAGAGCTGCAGAATGCAACTACATTGAAAGTGTACTGGCAGCTGCTAGATAACCATGCCGCCGGAGCTTACATAGAGTTGATGGAGTGGGGGTGCCGCATGTCAGCCTCCCACCTATGTAATATTGATTGGACAGGTGATCAATATCTTGTGACTAGACAACCCCTTTAACACCACACCATAAATAAGGAATTCTACAAAATCAGATTGCTTTCAGTTTTTTATTTGAGATATTTTAACAATAGAGTTACAGGTTTTACCTGTTCAATCTCCAGATCAATGCTGTATAAAGCCCGCTGGAGCCTCATACTTGATAGCTGCATATCTTTGCCTTCTTCATCAGGGCTGGCTTGCTCATCATTATCAACCAGTAGATGTCCTTTTTGCTCTGCTAGAACAGCCTGTGGTCCTTCTTTCTGCAAATTATCCTTCTCTTTCTTTCCTTTTGCCCCCTTCTTGTCTTTTTTCAGTTTGGGGGTGGTCTTCGGAGAGCACTGGGTGCTGGCATGGGAAGAATCCCATGCTAAGGTAGCATTTTGCAGCTGAATGGTGATGTTTGGGCAGGATGGCTTTTTCTTTACCATGTGAACCTCTTCCATTAGAAATAAACTCTGATAGGAGGTTGTGAGAAAGGTGCAAAGATGAGACAGCAGGTCAGGTCTAGGTCACGCAGGAAGCAAAAACATCAGGCTATACAGTGGAAGGAAGCTGCTGCGGAGCAAAAGGTAGCTTATTAGAGACAACTATCCCAGATTGATGGTGACTGGGAGCATTTCTGGAGCAAATTTCCCACTCTAAGTAAGCAAATTAACAGTCTAACAACGCCAGTCCCCCATTTCTCTCAACATCATAATAGAGGAGTGGACCTGTACATAGATAACAAAGACATAGAGCAATGACGCCTGCCATAAAACATGCAGTACAGATAAAGCTATTAAAGACCCTGATGAAGGAATCCCAACTTCACCCCAACATAACCTATTATAAAATCCGCTATCCACCTTCTCAGCCTCCAGAATTCCTCTAGCCATACCATATGCAGCTACACCTAGCGGACTTATCACTTACAGCCTTGTGAGTTTTGAGCTGGAGACCAATCTGACTTGATTTGCTAGAGCTGAAACAAATGACTTCTGTTAGTGGTTACGTTAAGAGCTGACATGCTCTCTTGGGCCTACGTTACCTTCTCGGCAGCTCATAGGTCCCTCTGCCTGCTCCAGTGTAACTTTCACTGGCATGACATAACTATGTCTATAGACCTGAAGACTGGTTAAGCACAAAAAGTGAGTGGTTTGAAAAGAAACAGCTGCACATCATCAGGCCGACTGCATTCATTAGAGGTGGATGACTGCGAGATTAGGCAGCCAGCAAATACGCACGTATTAGTAACAAACAAATACTGCTAAGACAAGAAATATTATCCCCAGCATAAAACCAAGCGGCCAATAACAATGGATGACTAAAACTTCCAAAAACTAGTAACAAACCCTAATTAGGCCCCAATTAGAATTTTTACTAAAGGACACCATGTCATCCGGACAACGCAGGAACAAACTGCATCAGTCCTGTGGACCGCAGCTTACCTTAAACCTTTCCATCGATACCGAAGCCTCAGAGAGAGATTTCACAGAGAACGGCGTCACCTTTAGTGCAAAGGTCATGGAATTAAAGACTGTGACAACTGTAAAAGCCTAGAAAAAAAATATAACATGGTGGATTTATCAATACGTTCTAATTTTCAATCAAAGCAAATTCAGACAGTCTTAAAATGCGCAAGATTTCAGTGACAAATCTAGTGCATCTTTAGGCTGTCTAACCAAGTTTCAGCCACCTATTACTTGGCTTAATTTGTGACAGAAATTTGAGCAAAATTTGGGCACAATTTGTGCAGCATTTTAACCATGCCCATTTTCCTTTCCAATGAGGCCAGGCCCTAAAAGGTTTTTGAAAGAGTCAGAAATTCAAAACAAATGTAGTAAGTAATGAAGGTTGGATTTTTATACGTAAATTGTGTCAGAATTGTGGAGTACTTAGTATGAGAAATCTCACACAATGTGTCTGGCTTCACTATCAAGTAAAGGTACCTTCACACATAACGATATTGTTAACGATATCGTTGCTATTTGTGACGTAGCAACGATATCGTTAATGAAATCGTTATGTGTGACAGCGACCAACGATCAGGCCCCTGCTGGGAGATCGTTGGTCGCTGAATAAAGTCCAGAACTTTATTTCGTCGCTGGACTCCTGCTGACATCGCTGGATCGGCGTGTGTGACACCGATCCAGCGATGTCTTCACTGGTAACCAGGGTAAACATCGGGTAACTAAGCGCAGGGCCGCGCTTAGTAACCCGATGTTTACCCTGGTTACCATGCTAAAAGTAAAAAAAAACAAACACTAGATACTTACCTACCGCTGTCTGTCCTCCAGCGCTGCGCTCTGCACTCCTCCTGTACTGTCTGTGAGCCGGAAAGCAGAGCGGTGACGTCACCGCTCTGCTTTCCGGCTCACAGACAGTACAGGAGGAGAGCAGAGAAGCAGAGCGCAGCGCTGGAGGACAGACAGCGGTAGGTAAGTATGTAGTGTTTGTTTTTTTTACTTTTAGCATGGTAACCAGGGTAAACATCGGGTTACTAAGCGCGGCCCTGCGCTTAGTTACCCGATGTTTACCCTGGTTACCGGCATCGTTGGTCGCTGGAGAGCGGTCTGTGTGACAGCTCTCCAGCGACCAAACAGCGACGCTGCAGCGATCCGGATCGTTGTCGGTATCGCTGCAGCGTCGCTTAATGTGAAGGGGCCTTAAGCTTTCCACTTCAATGGAGCTTTTCTGTTCATAGCTCGGGAGCCATATGCGACTCGGAGATCCATTCCTGAGTGTTCAGGAATAATCCACACCAGCTAGGTAGTTAGACATTAGATAAACTGGATGTTAGTAAATCGTACATCGTAATCAACCGGCATCCGCTAACAATCTAAGGTTTATAAGCAACCATATACTGGCATAGTCTGGTTACAGAAGATGGCAAATAGATGTACTAGAAATGGAACAAGTTGGCTACTGTGCTATATGTTACTGCAAATAAATAGTGTTCATGGATTCTTTGTAAAGTATTACACTGGTGAGACTGAACATGAGACCCGTCATTGTCTTACTCGACAACAGGATAACAATTAAGGAAAAAAAATGGCAGCCAAAAAGCACCCAGAAGAAACTTTATAGACTTCTATCAAGATATCAGGAAAACAAGAGCATGAGATAATGAATGGCGCTAAAATAGGAAGCAAAGTATTCCTCTACTACCATAGGAAACTGATATGAAAATACAAAATTTAACAATGACATACAGTATGGTATGACACATGCATAGTTTTCATCCTGAACACTAGGAGACACACAGTACAGCCATGAGTCTTCTTGGGAATGATGCAACAAGTTTTTCACACCTGGATTTGGGGATCCTCTGCCATTCTTCCTTGCAGATTCTCTCCAGTTCCGTCAGGTTGGATGGTGAACGTTGGTGGACAGCCATTTTCAGGTCTCTCCAGAGAGGCTCAATTAGGTTAAGGTGAGGGCTCTGGTTGGGCCAGTTAAGAATGGTCACAGAGTTGTTCTGAAGCCACTCCTTTGTTATTTTAGCTGTGTGCTTAGGGTCATTGTCTTTTTGGAAGATGAACCTCCGGCCAAGTCTGAGGTCCAGAGCACTCTGGAAGAGGTTTTCATCCAGGATATCTCTGTACTTGGCCACATTCATGTTTCCTTCAATGACAACCAGTCGTCCTGTCCCTGCAGCTGAAAAAATCCCCCATAGCATGATGCTGCCACCATCAATTTTCACTGTTGGGATTGTAATGGGCAGGCGATGAGCAGTGCCTGTTTTTTTCCACACATACCGGTACTGCTTAGAATTATCACCAAAATCGTCTATCTTTGTCTGATCAGACCAGAGAATTTTATTTCTCATAGTCTGGGAGTCCTTCATGTGTTTTTTTTTAGCAAACTCTATGCGGGCTTTCATATGACTTGCACTGAGAAGAAGCTTCCGTCGGGCCACTCTGCCATAAAGGCGCGACTGGTGGAGGGCTGCAGCGATAGTTGACTTTGTGGAACTTTCTCCCATCTCTGGAGCTCAGCCACAGTGATCTTGGGGTTCTACTTTACCTCTCTCACCGAGGCTCTTCTCCCATGAATGATCAGTTTGGCTGGATGGCCAGGTCTAGGAAGACTTCTGGTGGTCCCAAACTTCTTCCATTTAAGGATTATGAAGGCCATTATGCTCTTAGGAACCTTGAGTACTGCAGAAATTCTGTTGTAACCTTGGCCAGATCAGTGTCTTGCCACAATTCTGTCTCTGAGCACATTGATCAGTTCCTTTGACCTCATGATTCTCATTTGGTCTGACATGCACTGTGAGCTGTGAGGTCTTATATAGACAGGTGTGTGCCTTTCCAAATCCTATTAGGCTAAGTCCTATTAGGCTATGTGCACATGTTCAGGATTTCTTGCAGAAATTTCCCGAGCAAAACAGGACATTTTCTGCAAGAAATCCGCATGCGTTTTTGCGCGTTTTTACTGCGGATTTTTCCGGAGGTTCCCAATGCAATAATTTATAGTGGGAAATCTGCAAAAAAAATCCGCAACATTAATGAACATGCTGCGTTTTTTACCGCGATGCGTTTTTTTCGCGGAAAAAAAAACATCATGTGCACAAAAATTGCGGTATGCATTCTAAATGATGGGATGCATAATGCATGCGTTTTTTTCGCATTTTTATAGCGTTTTTATAGCGAAAAAACTTGAAAAATCTGCAACGTGTGCACACAGCCTTAGTTTAATTAAACACAGCTGGACTCCAATGAAGGAGTAGAACCATCTCAAGGAGGATCACAAAGAAATGGACAGCATGTGACTTAAATAGGAGTGTCTGAGCAAAGGGTCTGAACACTTATGACCATGTGATGTTTCAGTTTTTCTTTTTTATTACATTTTCAAAAATTTCTACATTTCTGTTTTTTTTTTCAGTCAAGATGGGGTGCAGAGTGTACATTAATGAGGAAAAAATGAACTTGTAAAAAAGTTAAATAGTAAAAAAAAAATTAAAAAAATAAAAATAATAAGAGAAATTCTGGTCTGAATAGCAGACCCTGTGTGCCTCCTACAGACACTAAGCTTGAACTGGGTCTCTGGAAGCCAGCAGGAGGGTGTATACTGCAGGGGAGGAGCTAACTTTTTTTGTCTCAACTTAGTGTCAGCCTCCTAGCGACAGCAGCATAACACCCATGGTTCTGTGTCCCCCATTGTGGCGAAGGAGAAATGAACTTTTTGGAATTTACCAAATGGCTGCAATGAAACAGAGAGTAAAAAATTTAAAGGGGTATGAATACTTTTAGTTCCCACTGTGGAGATAGAGACTCTTGATTCTAAAGATGTGTCACTTTCTGGGCTGCTTGCTGCAGTTTAGATAAAATCAGTGTTTCATCCATTACATACTTACCAGTTCTCTGAATGCTGAGCTCTGCATAACCTGCCCCACCACTGATTGGCAGCTTTCTCTGTACACTGTGCATAGTTAGAAAGCTGACAATCAGTGATGGGGCGGGGCAATACAGAGCCCATGAATATGGAGGACCACCTGGCAACAGGGTTTCTAGTTCTCTAGAGGTTATCTCCTGCTGACTAAACTGTGATTTTATAAAATCTAGAGTAAGCATTCACCTCTATGTCATCTTACCTGGGCAGCGGTGAGGTCGTATCCAAGCATCATGTGCACAGAAAAGGTGACCACACTGGCAATGACCACAACGATAGGAGCAACTCCCACAGTGATGCTCTGGAAATATCCACCTTTTTCAAGGATTTTGCGTTCATTTTCTCGTATTTCTAAAGGAAATGAGAGGCAAATATATGTTTAATGCTCGTTTTTTTGCAACATTAACAAAGTCAGCTTATTTCCATATTATTTCCATAGCAGATTAGAGGATAACCCCTTTCAAGTGCAAACAAAGTAGACGGCCAGTGTAAGCTCATCTCTATGATCTCCTGAACTACATTCACTGCTTTGATCAGAGAACATTGTGGGAGCCCCTACAACAAAAAGCATAGTATATACAAAAAAGGGCGCCATGGGCTGCAGGGTCAACGCATGAGAACACCACATCTCGCTTGGGTTGCAAGTCGCAAATTATAATTATTGGTACTGATCACAATATCCTTCCTTCTCCCTGCATCCTTGTTACTTACCTGAATTAAGCCAGGTTCCCTTTAAATATACATGTGATATTCAATAGTGGAAATGTTTAATGATAAAGCCCTGCTATCTCAGGATGGTTTTATTAGTTACACATTGCCCGAAATCAGCATGAAAAAGGTTCACATGGAAGCAGGAGAACTTACTCTGCACATTTTGAGAGAATGCTTTCACCCAAGCATACATCTTAATGAATTTGATGTAATTTAGGACTTCATTCATCTTCTGAACACGTTCATCAGTGACTGAAACACATTTCCTTCTGAAGTATGCAGTGAGTCTAGATACAAACATCTGCACAAAGAAAGAAGTCATTTTTTACTAATGCATCATTGGGATGAAAATGCTGCCCCCAATATTTACCCTCATTATTATGGAGGTGCTTAGGACTTCAATGATACAGTACAATGTGTGCCTTAATATATGTCCTCTCTTGCTGTGTTTGATGCCTATTTCCTGCAAGGCTAGACAGGCCTTGTTTTCATTTAGTAAAGGTTGTTTTCTACATTTTTCAATGTTGTGGGCTCACTACCATTTCTTCCTCATTTTTCTAATTATAAGAGGGGACCTAGGACCACGGTGAATGCTGGACCAGTGTCCTACAAAACGTTATTATCAACTCTAGCCAAGACTACAGGGCACATCACCGCTGCAGCTGATTACTGAGTTCAGAGACTTGTTCCACCCACATAGGCCGAGCCGCTTAGTACAATGATTGGGTATAGAGATGATGTGCACTGCAGACATCAGCAAAGACCTCAATAGCAGTGGAGAGGCAATGCTGGACCCGGAGTATCCAAGTGTTTATTGTTTTACACATGTGCACGTCTTTAAAAAAAAAAACGAACAATCCCTTTAAGGCAGGCAAAAAATTATTGCAGTGGCACAAATTAAATTATTTTATTCTAATTCTAATTCAAGATTGCGCATGATTCCTGTAATTTCCCTCTGCATACTGTTCCATCTTTTTCTTTCGACCTTACCTTATCAACCCTAACTACATATACATTGATACATCACAGAAAACTGCCTCATAAATGAAATTCTAGTAACAAATTGTTCCGTGTCTTCCATCCATCAAGCCCTAAAACTGGGCTTGCTGTATATTTTGAGCATACAAGAGAATGTGAGAATGGATTTTCACACTTTGCCATGAGTCATATTGTATAGAAAATACGCAGCTTCTGAACAATATATGGCCCTGTTTTATACTGTTAACTTACAGTCTCATGAAGTCAGTAGTATTTAAACTTTGCAACATAACGCAAATGCTGTAATATCACGATCAGCACATAATCAAGGCGACAAGAAAGAAGCCTAATCTTACCATGTTAGTACAGCAAATATATTACTTATTATTGGCCATTTGTGGAGGAGAATAAGTCAGAGAGGCATACTGACTACAGCTTTGCTATCCATTACACCAATGCCAAGATAGCCCAGAGGTGACAGATGTCACTGGTAGGAATCTGTCACAGCTCCGTTAAATATCATTAGTCTTTCACAGGGTGTGAATAAAAGTATATTAAAAAAAAAGGGGGACGTAAAAAGGGCTAAATGGATAATGCTCAAAAACCAGAAAGTCTAATGACGGGTTTACAACACCCAACCTGCGGTGTTAAATGACCGACAATAAGCTGTTTAGAGACATTGTTCTGTGCGCATAGACTGCCAATGTTCTTGGCAGCATGTCCTGTTTACACAGAATGATGTGTTGCAGGAAACAATGATTTTTAAGTTTGTTTAAAAACCATTTTCCCCAACAAGCGAGCAGTTTACGCTATAGATTGCTTGGCGAACAAGTGTTTTACTCATTCATCGGGCGACTGGCAGCCTATTTACACTATCCGATTATTGGCAAATGAACATTCCTAGGAAAGCACATTCACAATAATTGGCAAATGTGAAAATCCAGCTTTTAATCCAGACAGTGAAACTATTTGTGGTCCTTTCTAGAAAAGCAGCAGCATCTCGGAAATGAGAAAAGGCCAATTGCTAATTAAAAATCTGAAGGAAGTAACTCACCATAGCTGGATAAAACAGAATAAACACTGCAGAGCCAAGAAAGCCAGTGGGACCCAATATATAGACGTTGTACACCATGCCAAGGACTGCAACTATGGGACCTCCTGCCAGCAGACTGCCCACAGCTGCAGCTTCAAACACTCGCTGCCCATCACTGGAGCAAACATTTATAAGCTGGAAATTAGAAGAGGGTCGTTATTAAAACTCAAATTTAATGATTATTTAATAAAAATTCTGCAGTGACAAGGTGCTTATTATAAACAAGATAAAAAGTGTCTCCTTCCAATACTTATCACAAGCAGTACAGATAGTATATCAATTCCAGAATTGTATTCAACTGTAATATGGTCTCTTCCTAAAGACCTTCTCATCTGCAAGACCAATATATATATTTGTAGATTACATTTTAGAGAGTTCTGCTCTCAACTGGATATTATTATTATATAGATATCATAGAATCATAGAATGGTAGAGTTGGAAGTCTGGTCCATCCCCCTGCTCAAAGCAGGATATATTTACCGTAGCTTGAGAAAGGGTCTGTGGAGCTGAAGTGTTGCCTGTTGCACATATGGCTTATTAAAAGTTTCACTGGACTTTTAATAGTTTTCAATTTAAAAAAAAAAAACAGACTGCTTTTTATTATATATTATCTCTTTTTTGGGCTATAACCAGTGGACTGGCAACTATACTTAACTCTGAAGCTGGTGCTGTGTCAGTTAAAGGGGTATGCCCAGCTCCAAGATCCTATCCCAATATTTAGTAGTTGTAATAATAATATTGTTAGCAAATGCCTCCAATTAGAAATATACTGTAGGAAAAATACATACCCGTATATACTCGAGTATAAGCCGACCCGAGTATAAGCCGAACCCCCCTAATTTTGCCCCAAAAAACTGGGAAAACTTAATGACTCGAGTATAAGCCTAGGGTGGAAAATGCAGCGGCTACCGGTAAATGTCAAAAGTAAAAATAGATACCAATGGGGGCCTTCCCCCCCTTCCCCCTCTTGTCTCTTTTCCTCTCTCTGTCTCCTCTTACTTTCCCCTCTTTGTCCGTTAATTGTTGTATTAGTTATAAATGTGTTATGGCTATAAAGAAGATTTCTCTTTCAAATGCTACTAAAACAGCCCCACTTTTTTTTTCTTCCAAAGAGGGGCAATGGAGTCTTTGTATGTGATTGCAGAGTAATGTTTATTGCATTTCTTTTGATTACAAGGTTAATAATTCATATGTGTTCCTAAATTGTACCAATTTGCTATTATTAGCATATATATTAGCATATAGTGCTGCACAAACGTTATGGCCCCATATAATGCTGCACAATCGTTATGGCCCCATAGATGCTCCATACAGACACTTGCCCCATTTGCTGTTGCTGCGATAAAAAAAAACAAAAAAAAAAAAACACACATACTCACCTCTCCATCACTCAGGCCCCTGGCACTTTCAATATTCACCTGCTCCTCGTTCCGGCGCAGCTCCATCTTCAGCGTCTCCTGCACTGACATTCAGGCAGAGGGTGCGCACTAACCACGTCACCGCGCCCTCTAACCTGAGCGTCACAGCTGAAGATGGAGCGGCGCCGGAACGAGGAGCAGGTGAATATCTCGCAGCACAGTGCTCCCCTCCCCGTTATACTCACCTGCTCCTGGTGCGGTTCCTGCACGTCTGTTCCCTGGCGCCGGCAGCTTCTTCCTGTACTGAGCGGTCACCGTTACCGCTCATTACAGTAATGAATATGCGGCTCCACCTCTATCGGAGGTGGAGCCGCATATTCATTACTGTAATGAGCGGTACCATGTAACCGCTCAGTACAGGAAGAAGCTGTCAGCGCCGGGGGAAAAGACGTGCAGGAACCGCACCAGGAGTAAGTGAATATAATTAGCCTCCGCTCCCCCTCCCCGCCGACCCCTGGGTATGACTCGAGTATAAGCCGAGAGGTGGACTTTCAGCTCAAAAAAATGGGCTGAAAATCTCAGCTTATACTCGAGTATATACGGTATGTTTGCACCGTGTTAGCCAGTAGATAGAAAAATACTCCTCAGTGGTCGATACCTTTTAATGGCTAACTGAAAAGGTGGTAACAAACTGCAAGCTTTTAAGATTACTCAGGTCTCTTCATCACTGAGATAGTGATAGTTAGCTAGTGGCTAAATGTCGAACTATGGATACCTAAGGTCCTGCAATGCCCTGCAAATGGGGAAAGAGGCATAGAGAATCAGAAGAACTATATAACATGTCTAATTGGAGGCATTTGCTATTATTATTTCTATTACACCTACTACATATTGGGATAGGAGCTTGAAAATGGGAATACCCCTTTAGGATAGTTGCTACCCCACTGTTTATAGTGCAAAACATAGATAAAATAAAATCTACAAATATACGGTATATTCAAAATCTTAATACATTTAAAGAGCAACCGCCATTTTAATTTTTATGTAATACACCAATAGTACACGTGAAAATAAACACCTTTTAATATATCAGTGAAGACAGACTTTTCCATTACTGACATAGGAGACGGCGGCTGAAACTGATACAATTCTATGCAAACGAGAGGAAGGAGGAGCTAGAGATAGAGCTCCACCCTCCTCCTATCTTTATCAGTAGAAGCTCTCATCCGGGCCATGAAATTATAGGATGATGCAACAAGGACCGGATGGGCGACAGTGAGGCTGGAGAGTTGAGAGGTAAGTGGAGTACGAGTATTAGTACGATATTTTTAGTTTATTTATGAAATAACACAAACTTGAATTTTAGAAATTTTAAAAATTTAGCCTCAATTTTTCCTTTTTTTCAAGGTAATTTACCAATTTTTTTTTTTTTTTTATCAGGGACCTATTCAGCTTTGGAGTGATTTTGGGGGGACCTATGTATTGGAAAAGGCCCAAGAGTGATACTATTTTAATAACACCACCCCTCAACATACTCAAAACCTCTGTCAGGTAGTTTATTAACACTTCAGTTGAATTTCAGGAATTATTGCAAAGTGACATGAAAGGAATGAAAAAATGTATTTTTACCAACTAAATGTTGCTAATATCTTAACAGGCCGCTATATCTGGCAAAACCTAGTGCCATTACTAGACCATGAATTGCCATGGCACTGGCGGACACAGTCAGAAAAGGGCCCCTGTGCTAGAACAATATATGGGCCCTTTGCAGCCTGAGAACTCCTAAAAATGCAAAATTGCACTTGCTTTGGAGCGAGAAATGGGCCCCCTTACCTCTTGGGCCCCTGTGCAGCCGCACAGGTTGCACCAATGGTATATCCGCCCCTGAGTATCGTACAATCAAAACCTCAGGGTGCTGATGGGGTTAAAGAGGGAGTCCCCACAATGCTAACCATCTAGAGGGGAACTAGTGAGAGGCAGACACAGACATACTGCTTCAAAAACACCTGAATCGACATATAGACTGCCGTCACACTAGCAGTATTTGGTCAGTATTTTACATCAGTATTTGTAAGCCAAAACCAGGAGTGCAACAATTAGAGGAAAAGTATAATAGAAACATATGCACCACTTCTGCATTTATCACCCACACCTGGTTTTGGCTTCCAAATACTGATGTAAAATACTGACCAAATACTGCTGGTGTGATGGCAGCCTTACTCTTAAAGAATCCCTACATAACCCCAAGTCGATTAAAGAGTAAAAAAAAAAAAAAAATTTCTTATTTATCATTGTTTGGAAGGTTATGAATTTTTGTAACATACCTTCTTAATTCCTTATTTTACTGATTAACCGGCTACATTAAGCTCCCTTAGAATATGCTTTTAACCCCTTCTCGACCTGTGACGCCACGAAGGCGTCATGAAAGTCGGTGCCAATCCGACCTGTGACGCCTATGTGGCGTCATGGAAGGATCGTGTCCCTGCAGATCGGGTGAAAGGGTTAACTTCAATTTCACCCGATCTGCAGGGACAGGGGGAGTGGTACTTCCGCCCAGGGGGGTGGCTTTGCCCCCACGTGGCTACGATCGCTCTGATTGGCTGTTGAAAGTGAAACAGCCAATCAGAGCAATTTGTAACATTTCACCAATGAAACTTGGTGAAATATTACAATCCAGCCATGGCCGATGCTGCAATATCATCGGCCATGGCTGGAGACCCCGATCTGACCCCCACCCCCACCCCCCACGACTGACAGCGGCGATCTGCAGCCGCTGTCAGTGTTTCCTACCCCTCCGTCCTGTCCGGCACCCTCCCCACTGTCCGATCCCAACCCTCCGTACCTCCGGAGTCCCGGGGTCCTTCCAGATGTCCGTCCGGCATCCAGGATGGGTGCTGCCATCTTCCAAAATGGTGGGCGCATGCGCAGTGCGCCCGCCGAATCTGCCGGCCGGCCGATTCATTAATTTTGATCACTGCGATAGGTTCTACCACAGTGATCAAAATAAAAAAAATAGTAAATCGCGGGCTGGGTCCTCTCTCCTCCTGGACCAGTCGTGACTTGTATTGTTCAAGATTATTGTACCTGTTTTTATTATGTATACCCCTCGTGACATGTAAAGCGCCATGGAATAAATGGCGCTATAATAATAAATAATAATAATAATAAATAGTTCCCCCCCTTTATCACCCCCATAGTTAGGGAACATCATAAAAAAGAAAATATATTTATTTTTCCATTAGGGTTAGAACTAGGGTTAGAATTAGGGTTAGAACTACTGTTAGAATTAGGGTTAAAATTAGGGTTAGAGCTAGGGTTAGAACTAGGGTTAGAACTAGGGTTAGGGTTGGAATTAGGGTATGTGCACACGGTGTGGATTTAGATGCGGATTCGCAGCAGTTTTCCATGCGGTGTACAGTACCATGTAAACCTATGTTACACCAAATCCGCTGTCCCATGGTGCGGAAAATACCGCGCGGAAACACAGCGTTGTATTTTCCATAGATTGTCAATTCTTTGTGCAGATTCCGCAGAGTTTTACACCTGTTCCTCAATAGGAATCCGCAGGTGTAAAACCGCAGGTGAGATCCACACAAAAAACGCAGGAAATCCGCGGTAAATCCACAGGTAAAACGCAGTGCGTTTTACCTGTGGATTTTTAAAAAAACGGTGCCGAAAAATAAGCACACGAATCCGCAACGTGGGCACATAGCCTTAGGGTTGGAATTAGGGATAAGATTAGGGTTAGCGGTGTGTTGGGGTTAGGGTTATGGTTGAGATTAGGGTTAGGGGTGTGTTGGGGTTAGTGTTTGAGTTAGAATTGAGGGGTTTCCACTGTTTAGGCACGTCAGGGGGTCCCAAACGACATGGCGCCACCATTGATACCAGCCAATCTTGCATTCAAAAAGTAAAATGGTGCTCCCTCCCTTCCGATCCCCGACGTGTGCCCAAACAGTGGTTTACCCAAACATATGGGGTATCAGCGTACTCAGCAAAAATTGCACAACAATTTTGGGGGTCTAATTTCTCCTGTTACCCTTGGGAAAATAGGGATTTTTGTGTACTCACCGTAAAATCCTTTTTTCCGAGTCATTTATTGGGGGACACAGACCGTGGTGTATGCTGTTGCCACTAGGAGGCTGACACTAAGTGATACAAAGAAAGCTAGCTCCTCCCCTGCAGTATACACCCTCCTGCTGGCTCTCAGCTAACCAGTTCGGTGCAAAAGCCGTAGGAGATCAATAATAACATATGAGAGTATATTATATCAAATTATATATGGGAGTATAGCATGTAAAAATCTACTACATAATTGTCTAAGGGTCACTTCCGTCTGTCTGTCTGTCTGTCTTTCTGTCTGTCTGTCTGTCATGGATATTCATTGGTCGCGGCCGCTGTCTGTCACGGAAATCCAAGTCGCTGATTGGTCGCGGCAAAACAGCCACGACCAATCAGCGACGGGCACAGTCCGGAAGAAAATGGCAGCTCCTTACTCCCCGCAGTCAGTGCCTGGCGCCCACATACTCCCCTCCAGTCACCGCTCACACAGGGTTAATTCCGGCAGTAACGGACCGCGTTATGCCGCAGGTAACGCATTCCGTAACCGCTGCTATTAACCCTGTGTGTGCCCATGCGGCATCAATAGTAAAAAGAGCTAATGTTAAAAATAATAAAAAAACAAAAAACCTGCTATTCTCACCCTCCGTCGTCCGACGATGCGCTTGCCGCCATCTTCCGTTCCCGGCGATGCATTGCGAAATTACCCAGAAGACTTAGTGGTCTCGCGAGACCGCTAAGTCATCTGGGTAGTTTCCCTAATGTATCCTGGGAACGGAAGATGGCGGCAGCCGCGCGCGTATCGCCAGAGCTTCGGTGGATCCCAGGGGGTGAGTATATAACTATTTTTTATTTTAATTATTTTTTTAACAGGGATATGGTGCCCACACTGCTGTATACTACGTGGGCTGTGTTAGATACCGCGTGGCTGCTATATACTACATAGGCAGTGTTATATACTATGTGGGCTGTGTTCTATATTGCATGGGCTGTGCTATATATTACGTGGCCACTGTTATATACTGCGTGGGCAGTATTATATACTACGTGGCAGCTATATAATGCGCGGGCAGTGTTATATATACTACGTGGCTGCTATATACTGCGTGGGCTGTGCTATATATTACGTGGCCAGTGTTTTATACTACGTCGCCTGTGTTATATACTGCGTGGCTGCTATATACTGCGTGGGCTGTGTTATGTAGTACGTGGCTGTGTTATATACTGCGTGGCCACTGTTATGTATTACGTGGCCTGTATTAACGCATCGGGTATTCTACAATACGTATGTACAGGTCCTTCTCAAAAAATTAGCATATAGTGTTAAATTTCATTATTTACCATAATGTAATGATTACAATTAAACTTTCATATATTATAGATTCATTATCCACCAACTGAAATTTGTCAGGTCTTTTATTGTTTTAATACTGATGATTTTGGCATAAAACTCCTGATAACCCAAAAAACCTGTCTCAATAAATTAGCATATCAAGAAAAGGTTCTCTAAACGACCTATTACCCTAATCTTCTGAATCAACTAATTAACTCTAAACACATGCAAAAGATACCTGAGGCTTTTATAAACTCCCTGCCTGGTTCATTACTCAAAACCCCCATCATGGGTAAAGGCCCCTTCACATTTAGCGACGCTGCAGCGATACCGACAACGATCCGGATCGCTGCAGCGTCGCTGTTTGGTCGCTGGAGAGCTGTCACACAGACCGCTCTCCAGCGACCAACGATGCCGGTAACCAGGGTAAACATCGGGTAACTAAGCGCAGGGCCGCGCTTAGTAACCCGATGTTTACCCTGGTTACCATCCTAAAAGTAAAAAAAAACAAACACTAGATACTTACCTACCGCTGTCTGTCCTCCAGCGCTGCGCTCTGCTTCTCTGCTCTCCTCCTGTACTGTCTGGGAGCCGGAAAGCAGAGCGGTGACGTCACCGCTCTGCTTTCCGGCTCACAGCCAGTACAGGAGGAGTGCAGAGCGCAGCGCTGGAGGACAGACAGCGTTAGGTAAGTATCTAGTGTTTGTTTTTTTTTACTTTTAGCATGGTAACCAGGGTAAACATCAGGTTACTAAGCGCGGCCCTGCGCTTAGTTACCCGATGTTTACCCTGGTTACCAGTGAAGACATCGCTGGATCGGTGTCACACACGCCGATCCAGCGATGTCTCCAGGGAGTCCAGCGACGAAATAAAGTTCTGGACTTTATTCAGCGACCAACGATCTCCCAGCAGGGGCCTGATCGTTGGTCGCTGTCACACATAACGATTTCATTAACGATATCGTTGCTACGTCACAAATAGCAACGATATCGTTAACAATATCGTTATGTGTGAAGGTACCCTAAGACTAGCGACCTGACAGATGTCAAGAAGGCCATCATTGACACCCTCAAGCAAGAGGGTAAGACCCAGAAAGAAATTTCTCAACAAATAGGCTGTTCCCAGAGTGCTGTATCAAGGCACCTCAATGGTAAGTCTGTTGGAAGGAAACAATGTGGCAGAAAACGCTGTACAACGAGAAGAGGAGACCGGACCCTGAGGAAGATTGTGGAGAAGGACCGATTCCAGACCTTGGGGAACCTGAGGAAGCAGTGGACTGAGTCTGGTGTGGAAACATCCAGAGCCACCGTGCACAGGCGTGTGCAGGAAATGGGCTACAGGTGCCGCATTCCCCAGGTAAAGCCACTTTTGAACCATAAACAGCGGCAGAGGCGCCTGACCTGCTAAGTGGTCCCAAGTACTTTTTTCTGATGAAAGCAAATTTTGCATGTCATTCGGAAATCAAGGTGCCAGAGTCTGGAGGAAGACTGGGGAGAAGGAAATGCCAAAATGCCTGAAGTCCAGTGTCAAGTACCCACAGTCAGTGATGGTGTGGGGTGCCATGTCAGCTGCTGGTGTTGGTCCACTGTGTTTCATCAAGGGCAGGGTCAATGCAGCTAGCTATCAGGAGATTTTGGAGCACTTCATGCTTCCATCGGCTGAAATGCTTTATGGAGATGAAGATTTCATTTTTCAGCACGACCTGGCACCTGCTCACAGTGCCAAAACCACTGGTAAATGGTTTACTGACCATGGTATTACTGTGCTCAATTGGCCTGCCAACTCTCCTGACCTGAACCCCATAGAGAATCTGTGGGATATTGTGAAGAGAAAGTTGAGAGACGCAAGACCCAACACTCTGGATGAGCTTAAGGCCGCTATTGAAGCATCCTGGGCCTCCATAACATCTCAGCAGTGTCACAGGCTGATTGCCTCCATGCCACGCCGCATTGAAGCAGTCATTTCTGCCAAAGGATTCCCGACCAAGTATTGAGTGCATAACTGAACATTATTATTTGTTGTTCTTTTTTGTTTGTTATTAAAAAACACTTTTATTTGATTGGATGGGTGAAATATGCTAATTTATTGAGACAGGTTTTTTGGGTTACCAGGAGTTGTATGCCAAAATCATCAGTATTAAAACAATAAAAGACCTGACAAATTTCAGTTGGTGGATAATGAATCTATAATATATGAAACTTTAATTGTAATCATTACATTATGGTAAATAATGAAATTTAACACTATATGCTAATTTTTTGAGAAGGACCTGTATATAGCAGCCAGATAGTATATAGCATAGGCCACGTAGTATTTGTCTGCTATATACTACATGGCTCCTATATACTACGTGGCCTGTGCTATATACGATGTGGCTGCTATATACATACATATTCTAGAATACCGATGCCACCATCTAGTGTGTGTGTGTGTGTATATATATATATATATATATATATATATATATATATATATATATATATATATATATATATATATATATATATATATATATATACACACATACACATTATATATATATATATATATATATATATATATATATATATATATATATATATAGCACAAACTAATAAAAGGGCGGGAGCGGTGTCCCCCAATGAATGGCTCAGAGACAAGGATTTTACGGTGAGTACACAAAAATCTCTATTTCTCCTTCGCCTCATTGGAGGACACAGACCGTGGGACGTCCCAAAGCAGTCCCTGGGCGGGAACAACATCAGATCAGACCCTGTGTAACGCTACTTACAAGTGCGCCACTGCGGCCTGCAGAGTCCGCCTACCCAGACTCACATCTGCGGAGGTCTGGGAATTATGGTGCTTCAAGGGTGCATGCGGGCTGGATGAACCCACAAAGTTGACAGACGCGCTTTGCTGACGCCTGGTGTCTAGAACCTAAGGAATCTCGATCGATCGAGTGGAGTAAAAATAGGCTGACGTCTAACACGGAAGGACTTCTGGATGTGTAAAGAATCCACCAGACTAACATGGCCGAAGACACGCCGTCCTCAACACGTACTTACTCAGGGCTCTCACATTGTCCAGGGAATGGGGCACCCATTCCGTTTTATGGACTGGAGCTGAAAGAGAAGAAGGATGCCCTCGTGACAGTGGAAGTACGATACCCCCATGGAAACAAGGGATGGGGACGGGCTGAGGACAACCTTGCCTTGATAGAAATAAGGAAAAAGATCTGAAGGAACAAAGCGGCCAGCTCCGAAGAATCGTCTGAATTTATCTGGACAACGCGGATGTCCAGATCACTGGGGTCTTCCTGTTTCCTAAAGACCCTCGGAACTAGTGGAAAAGGCGAGAAGGAGCTGGTATCACAGAAGAACCAGAGCATGTACTACGATGGCTATTGGGTCTCGAAGCCAAATCATGAACTCTAGTACATTGGCGTTCAGGCTGGACGCCATCCGATCTACATCTGGAGTGCTCCAGTGAAGGCAGATATGTTGGTAGACTTCCGGATGAATTTCCCACTCACTTGAGGCGAGACCCTGGCGGCTGAGAAGCTGCCGCCCAGAGTTGTACTCCTGCAATGAGTACTGCCGAGATCACCGGATGATATTTTTCGGCCCATCAGAGGGTGAGGTACGTAGGTCAAGGTGTCTGACCGCGGGTACCTGCTAGATGATAGATGCATTGCACAGCCGTGATAATATCCAACTGAATTTGGATGGGGAGACCTGCCAGAGAGCATTGGGCCTGCTGTAGGCGCAGAGGTACCGTTGGGATCGCCAGAAAAAAACTGATTGGGAGACTGAATTCCCGAAATAACCAGAGGCCTCGAGCTGGGACGCTCCGTAGTTACTAGCAACCATTAAACCAGAAGAAGGGATCTCCACCGGATGAGAAAGACGCTCAAAGATTACCCTTTGGAAACCTGTTTGACTTGTAGAAAAAAACAAGCTGAGCGAAGGGAACTGCCTCCATTGTCATTATTCTACCCAAGGATACTCATAGCAAATCGGATGGAATGAGGCCAGGTACGGACCGGGGCTGAAATTCAGCCCCGTCATGATGACCCGCTTCTTTTAACGACGTAGCAGAAGAGATAGCCCACAACCAGACAAGCCGTTTTGGCATTTGCCAGAATTGCCTGATGGCCATTCCGGCCCGGAATGAGGGGATGAGTGACCAAGTGCGGGGGCTCCCTTTTGAAGGACCACGGCCTTGTTTCAAGGGAGGATTCCAACCCTCTGGAGGTGTCCAGGATCATCCTTAAAAAGGATATCTGCTGGGCTGGAAACAAGGAAGACCTGTCTGAGTCTATCCGCTAGCCCAGGTGAGGAAGGGTATCGTAAGGTACATATGTATATAGACGGGTTCAGCGTAATCCTGGAAGGACGGCTGGAAGTCGACCAGATAGGAGAGGACGGCCACGCACCCAGAGTGCCAGAGGGGCATGACAGCCGCCATGATAATGGCGAACACTTTGGGAGCAGAAGCAAAGCCGAAGGGCAAGGTTGTGTCTTGTGAAGGTAAGCATCCCGAATGTCGATGGATGCCAGAAAAAAAAACCAGCTTTTCCTATTGAAGTGATGGCCGAGTGGGGGAACTCCATCGCAAGGAGGATGACCTTTTTGAAGCTTGTTAGAAGTTAGAGTTCCAGGATCGGTCTTACCTTTCGGTCCTCTTTTTGGAACCAAGATCCCTCAGATCTAGACTGTCCTGGACAACCCTTCCACTGTTGGTTGGATCTATAGGACCCTGCTATCCTTTGTGCCCACGTGGGGAAGACTCCCAAATACTCACTGAATAAGCGACCACTCTGTAAGGGAGTGATAACAGAGGTTTTTTTTTTTTTTGAACGCAGAGTATGCTTCCGTTCTCTGATCCATAAAGCTGAATGAAATGGGATTTGCTGCAGACAGCGCCGCGCAACTAGCCGCATTCTAAGGCTACGTTCACATTTGCGTTGTTGGGCGCAGCGTCGGCGATGCAACCAACAACGCATGTACACAACGCAGCGTTTTGCGACGCATGCGTTGTCATAAGATCCTACAGATCAGGAATTTCAGCGCAGGGAAAACGCTACAAGTAGCGTCCTCTGCGCCCTGTCTTGTGCGTCTATATGACGCATGCGTCGTAAAACACAGTACAACGCATACCGGCGCATGTTCATGTGCCCCCCATGTTAAAGATAGGGGTGCATGATGCATGCGTCGGTATGCGTCGACGACGCTGCACCCAACAACGCAAATGTGAGCGTAGCCAAAGAGGCGTGCACCAGAAAGCCTCCCGCTCAAGAGATTTGAATGGCCCGCTGTACTGTCTCCGGAGGAGAGATAATTGATCTGAAACAAACAAATATAGACCAACAGTGGAACCATCAGTAACAAAAAACTTCATAGACCAAGCACCCTACGGTGAGGTGTATAGCATATTTTACATAGGACACTTCTATGTGTTGAGGATACTACTCCAATCTTTCTATAAATGAAAGTAGCTAAGGTGTCCGACCAGTAGACCATTGGTCTGGTAACCCGTGTGGGCTAAGGAAGGGTAAAGCGCTGAACTCGATGCCTCAAGACGGAACGAGTCATTGTCTGACAGTCCATGGTATTTTTAAAAAAGAGGATCCATCGGGCAGGAATACTGGTAGGTGCCAGGTAGCGAAGGGCGCGGTTGCATCCGCCAGGTGAGGAAAAGAACCCATCTCTTGAGTTGCTGCCGTCTTTGAACGTGCAGAGATAAAAGGATGAACTCTCAATCAACCAACCTCTTAACAGGGAGGTGGAGAGGAATCGTCCGCCTCCTCGCATCATCCGCTAAATAGTGGCAATGCAGAGGAGAACTGCTTGATCATCAAAAGGCATCTGTACATTTACAGGGATCAAGTCCCCTGGAGGGCCGGGTTGACATCAGGTAGCAGAATATACGTAGAGGGGACACTCCATGTGCTCATTTGATGATGACGTGAGGAGATCGGTGTCCTTTGAAGGACCCGTCGCCCAGAGTATACATGAGGCAACTACTCCACGTGCTCTTTTGATGATAGTGTGAGGAGATCGGTGTCCTTTGAAGGACCCGTCGCCCAGAGTATACGTGGAGGCGACGCTCCATGTGCTCATTTGATGATGGTGTGAGTAGATCGGAATCCTTTGAAGGACCAGTCGCCGCGAGTATACGTGGAGGCGATACTCCATGTGCTCATTTGATGCTGGTGTTAGGAGATTGGTGTCCTTTGAAGGACCCGTCGCCCAGAGTATACGTGGAGACAACACTCCATGTGCTCATTTGATGCTGGTGTAAGGAGATCGGTGTCCTTTGAAGGACCCGTCGCCCTTAAACAGTTAAACCAGGCATGGCATCTCATGACGCTTGAAGAAGAGTCTGTTTCTAGACCAAGTCCATTTGCGATTATTCATTGTGTGATCTAGAGCAGGGGTCCCCAACTCCAATCCTCAAGGCCCACCAACATGTCATGTTTTCAGGATTTCCTTAGTCTTGCCCAGGTAATAATTGCATCACCTGTGCAATGCAAAGGAAATCCTGAAAACATGACCTGTTGGTGGGCCTTGAGGACTGGAGTTGGGGACCCCTGATCTAGAGGAAGACCTTGTCAATTCACAGAGATTGTGGCCTAAAATGGGCGAATCGATCCTGTTCTGAGGCTCTGGCAAGTCCAGATCCAAGGCGATGTCTGATTCATATGCAGAGTCTTGTTCCGTTTCTAGAATACATGTGGCCCCTGCTAGCCTAAAGCTCCCATGTAGGGGAGGATCTATGTATATTGGTCTTGCGAGCACTTCAAACCAGAGGGCTCCATCTCTTGTCAGAGAAGCCATGGATTACGCCAGATGCGAAGCCCCTTGGGGGGAACTAGGTACTCTGGGAAGAGCTGGGATCGGCGGCGGCAGAGGGCTCCTGTGCTCATTTGAGCTAAGTACTCTGTTAAAGGCGGCTGGCTTCTGGCTGGTCATGACTTTGAGAGCAGAGAAAACTGGTCATGAGTCTCTAAACTAGGGAACCTTTAAGACCAGGGAATGCTGGTCATGTGTCTTTAAGGCCAAGGGAAAAACTGGACATGTACCTATAAGCCCAACGACTATTGGACATGCGCCTTTAAGACCAGGGAATGCGGTCATGTACCCTTATGACCAGGAAATGCTGGACGAGTGCCTTATTGCCAGTCATTTGTTGGTCATGCGCCTTTAAGACCAGAGATTGTAGGTCGCAAGCATTAAACAAACAAGGAACACTAGTCCCTTTATGCTGCCGATGCGTTTGGGGAAGGGGTGCGGAGGGAGGGATTGCTGTCTCCTTACCCGGATTCTGAGTTCCCCTTCTGGAATAGCGCTGTCTTCAGTGCTGAATACCGCCGGTGCGTGCAGCAGCCACTTCCGG
Organism: Ranitomeya imitator; assembly: GCF_032444005.1. NCBI lineage: Eukaryota > Metazoa > Chordata > Amphibia > Anura > Dendrobatidae > Ranitomeya > Ranitomeya imitator. The sequence continues at coordinate 405,696,179 of NC_091286.1, read as the reverse complement.
ATGAGCTTGTGTCCGGAAATAGCAGGAGGAAGAAGATGGCCGCCGAGAATAGAGTTCTCGTCCTGAATGAGAGGCACCTTAATAGGGAGGCGGAGACTGAAGCGCGGCCTAGCAGGAGACGGAGTTCCAGGTTGCGGCCTACACAAACCCGAAGCCGAGGGCTAAATATTGAAGCCAGCCGGCGCCGAACGAGGGAAAATGAGGAAAAAAGCCGCCGGTTGCGCAGAGCCCTCCTCCGCTCGAGCCCCGGCAGTTACCCCAGTATGCAGCTTTGTTCAGCAGGTCAGAAAGTAGAAAGAGATCCTGTGCTGTTGCTGCTGTTTGGACGGTGCAGGGATAAAGAAAAGTCCTTAATCAATCCATCGTCCATTTGGAGGTGGAGAGGAACCGTCCGCCTCCTTGTACCATTCGCTTTTAATAGTGGTGGTGCAGTGGGGGTTGCTCGGACGCCACCCTGGAAAGTGCCTCTGAACAGCCGAGGGTAAAACCTGGTGGGCAGGGCTGAAGGTCCGGCAATAGGCCTGGCTGCAGAAGAGGATACTGGAGGTGACACTCAAGTGCTCGTCTGATAAGGGAGGGGGGAGATCGGTGCCCTTGAAGGGGCCAGTCGCCCCTAGAATCAGCTCAGGCAGTGGCTTCCCACTTCGCAGGAGAGGATACGGAGAGGTAAAACTCCCGTGCTCGCCTGTTGTTGGTTCGGGGAGATGGGAACACTGAAAGAATCCGTCGCCCCATTCGTCCGTTGTAAAGGTAAAAAGAGTTTTGGGGTCTGAATGGCAGACCAGTCCGTGTGCCTCCTACGGACACTAAGCAAGAACTGGTTAACTGAGAGCCAGCAGGAGGGTGTATACTGCAGGGGAGGAGCTAGCTTTTTTGTATCACTTAGTGTCAGCCTCCTAGTGGCAGCAGCATACACCACGGTCTGCGTCCCCCAATGAGGCGAAGGAGAAATAAAAAACTGAGGGCTAAAAAACATTTTTGTGGGAAAAAATATTTTTTTTTCCTCAAAAATGATTTTTTATTTTCATAAGAGTAACAGGAGAAATTGGACCCCAAAAGTTGTTGTCCAGTTTGTCCTGAGTACGCTGATACCCCATATGTGGGGGTAAACCACTGTTTGGGCACACGTCGGGGCTCGGAAGGGAAGTAGTGACTTTTCGAAATGCAGACTTTGATGGAATGGTCTGCGGGCATCATGTTGTGTTTGCAGAGCTCGTGATGTGCCTAAACAGTAGAAACCCCCCACAAGTGGCCCCATTTTGGAAACTAGACCACCAAAGGAACTTATCTAGATGTGTGCTGAGCACTTTGAACCCCCAAGTTCTTCACAGAAGTTTGTTACGCAGAGCCGTGAAAATAAAATCATTTCTTTTATTTTCACGGCTCTAGGCTATAAACTTCTGTAAAGCACTTGGGGGTTCAAAAGTGTTCACCACACATCTAGATAAGTTCTAGATAAGTGATGGGGTCACTTGTGGGGGGTTTCTACTGTTTAGGCACATCAGGGGCTTTGCAAACCCAATGTGACGCCCGCAGACCATTCCATCAAAGTCTGCATTTCAAAAAGTCACTACTTCCCTTCCGAGCCCCGACGTGTGCCCAAACAGTGGTTTACCCCCAAATATGGGGTATCAGCGTACTCAGGACAAACTGGACAACAACTTTGGCGGTCAAATTTCTCCTGTTACCCTTGCGAAAATAAAAAAAAAAATTTTTTATTTTCACGGCTCTACGTTATAAACTTCTGTGAAGCACTTGGGGGTTAAAAGTGCTCACCACACATCTAGATAAGTTCCTGGGGTGGGGGGGTCTAGTTTCTAAAATGGGGTCACTTGTGTGGGGGTTTCTACTGTTTAGGCACATCAGGGGCTCTGCAAACGCAACATGACACATGAGCATGAGCATTCCATCAGCTTACGCAGGACAAACTGGACAACAACTTTTGGGGACCAATTTCTCCTGTTACTCTTGTGAAAATAAAAAATTGCGGACTAAAAAAATCATTTTTGAGGAAAAAAAAGATTTTTTATTTTCAAGGCTCTGTGTTTATAAACTTCTGTGAAGCACTTGGGGGTAAAAAGTGCTCACCACACATCTAGATAAGTTCCGTGGGAGGTCTAATTTCCAAAATGGGGTAAATTGTGGGGGAGCTCTTTAGGGGCACAGGGGCTCTCCAAATGCGACATGGTGTCAGCTAAAGATTGGAGCCAATTTTTCATTCAAAAAGTCAAATGGCGCTCCTTCCCTTCCAAGCCTTGCCGTGCACCCAAACAGTGGTTTCCCCCCACATATGGGGTATCAGCATACTCAGGACAAATTGGACAACAACTTCCGCAGTCCACTTTCTCCTTTTACCCTTGGGAAAATAAAAAAATTGCTGCTAAAATATCATTTTTGTGACTAAAAAGTTAAATGTTCATTTTTTTCTTCCATGTTGCTTCTGCTGCTGTGAAACACCTGAAGGGTTAATAAACTACTTGAATGTGGTTTTGAGCACCTTGAGGGGTGCAGTTTTAATAATGGTGTCACTTTTGGGTATTTTCAGCCATACAGACCCCTCAAACTGACTTCAAATGAGGTGGTCCCTTAAAAAAAATGGTTTTGTAAATTTAGTTGTAAAAATGAGAAATCGCTGGTCAAATTTTAACCCTTATAACTTCCTAGCAAAAAAAAATGTGTTTCCAAAATTGTGCTGATGTAAAGTAGACATGTGGGAAATGTTATTTATTAACTATTTTGTGTCACATAACTCTCTGGTTTAACAGAATAAAAATTAAAAAATTAAAAATTTTAAAAATTGCGAAATTTTTGCCAAATTTCCGTTTTTTTTCACAAATAAACGCAAAAATTATCGACCTAAATTTATCACTAACATGAAGCCCAATATGTCACGAAAAAACAATCTCAGAATCACTAGGATCCGTTGAAGCGTTCCTGAGTTATTACCTCAAAGGGACACTGGTCAGAATTGCAAAAAATGGCCAGGTCATTAAGGTCAAAATAGGCTGGGTCATGAAGGGGTTAACTACTGCTCAGCAAAACTATGTTCTCTACTTACAATCAGGGGAGAAAAGAAGAGAGACTCAGACAGGGAAACTTCTGTATTCAGATTGTAGATAGTTGATAGTACCCTGACTGCTGTTCGGTACCGGGACAAAATCCTCAAGAGTTATTGTTGCACATTACACTGGTGCAGTGGGCCCTGGGTTTCTCCTGGATGAGGAAAGCATTGATGCCATTGACAGGCACTTATGTTCCACAGATCTTACATTAAGGAAGAAAGATCTCCAGCGTGAATTGATGCCATTGACAAGCACTTCTGTTCCACGGATCTTAAATTGAGGAAGAAAGATCTCCACCATGCACTGATGCCATTGACAGGCACTTATGTTCCACAGATCTTACATTGAGGAAGAAAGATCTCCAGCGTGTAGACTTGGATTAAAAGTCCAAGTTTATTCAAACAATTCCATTAAAATCCATGGAGATACAGCAAACGGTAGAGTACTTAAACTGTAAAGCGATGAGGAATATGTTGGCGCTATATAAATATTATTATTATTACCTGGTACAACTCACGCATTTCGACCTGTTAAGGCCACCATCCATGCAAAACATAATTATGTACATAAAAATTACTTGTATCGTGACTGGTGTTTCTAATTCAATCAATATGTATATGAACTGTAATACGGAAGGTTTAATTTACCTAATAGAATGTACAGTCTGCAGGTTACAATATGTTGGCTGTACTATCGGACCTCTTAAAAAAATAATCAGAAAACATTTGTCAGATGTGTCCAGTGCCAATACTCATAACATCTCTGCGGTTTCTAATCACTGACTCTCAGAGTGCGTGTCCACGGTCTGTAATGACGGCGCTTTAAAAGGAGTGGAAAACCTGCTCCGCCCAATGCGCCGCCCCTTCTGTACACACGGTGATTCCGGATGTGTTCATTGCACACATCAGGAATCTCCGCACCCTATGCATAGGGCCCTGTTACTTACCTTGCCGCGACGGAGCTTCGCCGCAAGGTAAACAGACATACTGCGTTCTAAAAAGACGCACCAAATATCCGGAAACGCAGGGCCGCCGGATGTGTGTTAGCACGCATAGTGGAGACAGGATTTCATAAAATGCTGTAACATCTGGACGCTGCGGGTTGAACGTTGCTGTTGTACGCAGCGTTCAATCCGCAGCTAATCCGGATGTAATCCGGCACGTGGAAACATACCCTTAAAGTTATGGGTATTGAAAAGGTCTCTAAACCTTGTAGAGGTGGGGACTTTAAACATAAGGTCTTAAAATCGAGAATCCTTTTGGATTTTCAAATGGCAAAATCAGAACCGCACAGGGTCTGAACAAACGACAAGATTTAATTCTACAATATGATTGAATTAATATTTTTCCTGTGCTTGCTATAATTAGGTATAAGAATTCCATTTTTTTCTTGTATTCTATACAGTGCCATAATGTATTTGTTGCGTTTTTTTGTGGTTTTCTGTATTCAATTAGTTGTTGTTCCAATGTGGGACTTTTAATTACTGCACCTACTATGTTGGATGTGGGGTTTTAATTGATGCACCTGTTACGTGTTTAGAGTTTTCTATTTATGTCTCACTGGTCTGACCACACATCATACCATGATTAAGACCTTAACAGGTCGAAACACGTCGGTTGTACCAGGTACTCTACCATTTGCTGTATCACCATGAATTTTAATGGAATTGTTTGAATAAACTGGACTTTTAATCCAAGTCTACACGCTGGAGATCTTTCTTCCTTCCTGTTTTTCCCTGTGGACAACACCTCTGGTCAAGGCACCTCCATGCGTGAATTCTATTCACAATCTATCAAGACTTACGCCCTTGTGCATGTTAATATACCAGGACTCCTGCTGAAATTGGTGAGCTGAACTTTATCTCTTTTTCCTTTTCACTATGTGCATGCACAGATCTTACATTGGTGCAATGTGCAGAGGTCTTCCGGATTCAGGTAACTACCCAACCTCACTTGGCCAAAGTGTGCAGGAAATTCCTGGATGACTAAATCAATCATGGAAACGACTGTCTCTCGCGTTCCACAGAACCAAAATGCAACTGACAACCTTTAGAACATTATGTGTCAGCGCTTCTCATAATGCTAAGAAATGCCAGATTCTCTAGGAGCTCACTGATGCTCTGATCCAGGTCTATGAGGAGATGCCCCAAGAAACCACCTGCCAATAGAAGCATACAGGCACTTGGTAGCCATTTACACTACTGAGGCCATTTTGAGTTGCTGGGATGAAATTCTCTGTCATTTCTTTTTTCTACTTTAATTTTCAAGTGGCGTATTAGAGTCCAGCCCTCAAATGGTTGATGATTTTGGCTTCCATTGACCTTTATTTTCTTCATAATAAATTACACAATTTATATCAGTAAAGATTTTTTACTTGAATCTTGCATTCAATGAGATCCGATGCGTAATTCAAGTGTCTATTTTTCTTCGAGCAGTGTAGCGATAGACCCCAGCAAAGAAAACAAGCAGAACTTTCCCAGGTTAGTGAATAAATGGAACCCTAAGCAACATAACTTGCAAGATATACAAGCAAGGAATAAAAACAGGTTTGATCTTAGACACACCTCTCCCAGTGATTTTTCCTTTATGTTCTTCAGCTTAAGAATCTTCTTGAAGGCCATGGTAAGTATCGCTCCTCGAAGACGGGAACCGGTTCGATAATTTAAAGCCCATGTGAGTGCCAGGGACCAAGATCTGACAATCTCTGTCATGAGTAGCCCAAACACTAACAACAAGCTGTATGAGAGCTCCGTATCATTATGCTGGGTATATTCCAAGAGGCTTTTCACTACAAACGCCTACGGGGAGAGAGGCAAAGAGGCATGAGGAGTCTTGTACACTTTTTACGACAAATTTACCAAGCTTTATGCTAAGTTAGAATACAACTAGTGGTCTCCCAACACCTAATAGGAAAGCAATACTGTTGGAGGCAAGTGTGTAACGTTTGGAGACAGTGGATAGCAGATATAGAAATAAAGATAAAATGCAATTACACATTACCTTCAGAGAAATAATGGCTGATTTGTAACAGGACTCAATGCATTCTAACTTAACATAAAACTTACTTTATCGGCAGTACAATATCAATATAAAACTAGTTTAACAGAAAACAGAGGCATAAAAAAGGAAAAGAAAAAAAAAAGAAAAGAAAAGGAAAACAAAAAAATCTTAATGCAAATACTTAACAAATTTGTTTTCAACGTGCGCATTGGATAGAAAGGAACAATTGTACCTACAGTTGTACGGGGAAGAGAAGGACATTTTGGCAATAAATCCCTGAAAATAAATATCAGCAGTTTATTATTATAGAAAAAAAAAAAAAAACACAAGCAAGTTGAAACAAGACAAGTGAATTGTGTACTCTGGACACTTTACGCTTACCCAGGCAACCAAGTCTTCCACTATACCAAAAGCTCTGAATGGTTCATATTCCAGCCGGCTCCTTTATATTGATCTTTCCTATAAGTCATTTTCTTTATCGCTAAATAAATTCATTAATTTACACTATTTCAAAGCTATGATGCCAACAAGTGAACAATTAACTATCATAGATAAAAGAACTATGAACTTAGGGGAAAAAAACAAAATTTTATTAAGGGAGTGGGGTTGTATTTCACCAAACAGATTCCAACAAGTACTTCTCTAATAACAGAATCACATACAAATCAGAAACAAAACAAGAGAGCAAATGGGTAATATACATATCTCAAGCATTCTACCAATCCATTCCAAAGCGTTCTGGAAAGAGGCATAACAGGGGGGAAAAAAATCCTATTCATCATTTTCTTGAGCTGTATCCAATAATCATTCGATAAGTTGACAAAAAGGAATTTTATCGAGTTGATATACAATCGAATGGCTGGAATCTTTTAAGTCTCTTCTAGTCCTTGTACAACAGTCTTTCAAGCTGAGCCAATCAATCAGTTGGCATGAGGTTGGCACAAATTATGAGAAGCTTTGCACGAGTATGCCATTGGTAGATATGAAGGAACCTGAGGTTACGCATTACCCAGACTGCCTTTCCTGTTATTACAGGATGAGTCCGATGAGTCCATGTCCTTGTGGTTTCCCCCAATCAGCCCTGTTGGGGCAACTTTCAGCTCATAATTGTATAAGGGAAAGGCAGCACTTGGAAAGGCGGAGAGACTGGGCATAAGGCTGCTTGTTTGAAAAAAAAAAAAAAAACACTGGGGTACCTGCTTGTGTAAAATTTTGGCACTGAAGGATGAAGCAGTCTACTTTTAAGACACCGGATACAAATAAAGTAAAAAAATAAAATAATAATAAAAACACAAATACAGCGAAATAAGTGAAGAGCTGCTTCTTGAGAGTCTTGCGGAGGCACTTTTGGAGGCGTAAGCACCTCCTACCACCAGACAGACTCAAGATAAAGCAGTATGCTCCGTATCCAATGATAAAAAGGATAATAAATGATACTCTAAGCATTCACAATTATCAATTTATTTACAAGGTGAAAAAAATAAAATAAATGTAAAATGGGAAGCAAATAATGAAAGCACTGTTAAGAGTTAATGGGAGAATCTTTGCAGATTAATGTTACCATAGGCTTAAGCTTCTTGTGGTTGTAAGCATTCCCGTGGAATAAAGAAGACCTTACCTTAATCTTGCATTGCGTGTGTTTCTGCCCAGGTTGCCTGGCTGTATCTGGCCGCAGAGCTGCCACCCTGGAAATTCTAAAGAATAGCTTCTGTCATTGGTTCCACTACATTGGTCACGTTAGTAACGATCCCTCTCCCACCCCACCATTAGTCCAGCGTCTCACATGGCAATCAGGAGAGGCTGGATTAAAGAGACAAAACATGTAAAAGCAAATCAATGTACTCTTATAAGTACAATCCAGTATTTTCTAACTCTCAGATATACAATCATTTGAAAGAGACAACATAATATACCTTCCTGATCTTAAAAATTGTGTAGATTCTCTTTATCCCATGTGGTCTTTAAAAGTATTTCTCAAGTAAAGAGATATTTCACCTTGGGAACACCTTGTGCCAAAGCATTTTCTAACGGGAAGAAAATTGTATGACTTTTTGTTGGGAACAAAAAAATAAAAAGAAGACGCTATAAAAAAAATCTCCCCAAAAATACATAAAAATGTTTATCTCAGATATGGCCACTTACTGCTAACAAATCAAGAGTCCGAATATAGCAGCTCTAAGCTTTAGCGCAATAGGCACCATGTGGCACTCATTTTGGTCCTACTTTAAAGAATTAGTACCAGGCTCGATCTCTAACGGCACAATGCTTTTAGAGGAAGGCATGGCTTGTTCTTCAATCACTGGAAAAGTTTGGACAAAACCATGCAGATCACCTGGCAAATCTAGAAAATAGCAAGAGTACGATTTGTCTCCTGACATTGATCTAAAAAGCATGGAACAAGCACAAAAACTTGTATGGCTCTGCCCTCTATGAGATCCTATGTTAGCAAAGGTGTGAAAATGAAGTCACTTTCCTCTAGGAACACCCATTACCTACGTAGTGTAACAATGACAGAAGCTCTTCTTAATGAAGCTTGTTTTGTTAGGTTTGGAGATTTACAATATCCAATGTATCAAGTATTGAAAAGTAAAGCAAGTCGCTAACAGAGATCAAGGGCAAGCAGTATATACAATATAGTAAAAAAGTTACTTAAACAGAAATTTTTAGCATTGCCCTATAGGTACTTACCCATGCATTGCACCTTCGTCTTTAAGCAGCACACAGAAAATTTGTACTAAAAGAAATTGCTATACACCTTAAGGAAAATTAGCAATAAGTCGCAAAGAGAACAGGAAACTAGAGCTTGCTGAATACATGCAAGTAAGACCACTGTGGTATAATGTGAGGTACATGGCTCCAATGAGGGCTTAATAGAAGTAATACTTGCTAATTTTGTCTTCTATTATAAATATGAGAGCATTTGTTCTACAAAGAGGATACCCCATATATGGTAGCCAATAATGCTCCTTTATATCAAAATACATATATTGATAAAATGGAGAATTTGTTTTAAAATCTGCTGGAATTATATAATGCGGAGTTTCTGGTTCTACAAAAATACTGTATTTGCAAATGGTCAGCTGAAGACTACACGCTCCATCAACAAGAGAAATAAAAAGACGAACCAAAGCTAATTCTGCAGATCTAAACTAACAAATTTAATAGAAGGGCAAAGAGTGGGGAGGGGGCGAAGAAAGAAAAAGAAAAAAAGAAAGTCTAAAGAAGATATTACCTCTGGGCACATGAAACAGGGTGGAAAGTACTTACTGGACCAATGAAGCCAGCCAGTTGGGTAAGCATCAGGCACATGATGGAGATGATGAGCCTGGTGCGACAGAATCTCCATGAAATGCTCCGAAGAGAGGCTTCGTCTCCTCCTCGTTCCTTCACCTCCTCAAACCACAGTTTCTCCAGTCTGGACGGGTAAAGAATATAAATTATTGTTCAATACTCAAGTGTTAAAAGTGAATAGGCTACTAAGAAGTGACGCTACAAACAAGGCAAGGGTAAGGCTATGTTCACACTCTGCAGATTCCACTGCGGATTTTTCCGCAGCAGAATTGCAAAATCCGCAGTGAAAACCCATCGCGGTTTTTACTGCGGATTTATCGCGGTTTTTACTGCGTTTTCTTCTGCGGATTTTCATCTGCAGTTTTCTATTGGAGCAGGTGAAAATCCGCAGAAAAGAAGTGACATGCTGCGGAATGTAATCCGCAGCGTTTCCGCGCGGATTTTTCTGCAGCATGTGCACAGCGTTTTTTGTTTCCCATAGGTTTACATTGAAATGTAAACTCATGGGAAACTGCTGCGGATCCGCAGCGGTCAAATCCGCTGCGGATCCGCAGCAAAATCCGCAAAGTGTGAATATAGCCTAAGAGTACATTCTTGAAAAGACCAAGACCCTGACGTGAAGGTTTCCATCCTGCATTTAATGGCTAAATGCTTCCACATGATGCAAAATGCATGAACCTGGATGCTGGTATCAACTCTGTCAAGCTCTACGGCTATATTCACACTTTGCGGATTTTGCTGCGGATCCGCAGCGGATTTGACCGCCGCGGATCCGCAGCAGTTTCCCATGAGTTTACATTTCAATGTAAACCTATGGGAAACAAAAAACGCTGTGCACATGCTACAGAAAAATCCGCGCGGAAACGCTGCGGATTACATTCCGCAGCATGTCACTTCTTTTCTGCGGATTTTCACCTGCTCCAATAGAAAACTGCAGATGAAAATCCGCAGAAGAAAACGCAGTAAAAACCGCGATAAATCCGCAGTAAAAACCGCGATGGGTTTTCACTGCGGATTTTGCAATTCTGCTGCGGAAAAATCCGCAGTGGAATCTGCAGAGTGTGAACATAGCCTACATCTGCAAACAGAAGCAGAGGACTACCATAAATGTTATGACAGAATTTTGCATTTCTGCAGGACAGTCACACCATTTCCTCACCTAAAATGTATTATACTGTGGACACAAGTCCATTTTCTTTTTCCGATATGAAGCACTGAATGCAGAGCTTCATAACAATCATGGAGTAAAATAACAAAATAAGTGCAATTTACAGCCATCTCTAGGAGGATATTCTTTGTATATACATTTCCTATAGCCTTCATTGGATAATGAATATATCTGCAGATACACAGAAGTTTAATCATATGTGCCAACTGCACAACCATTTCTCAAAATAAAGCTGTCACAGCTATTAGCTGATCGCTGCTACTATAGCTGCTGACTCTACTAGCTGATTAGCTTGGCTTTCAGGAGCAATACCAGTCAGAAAGGCCGTAGATGGTCACACATTGTCCTTAGTAGAAATGTACTGTTGCTTTGTGCCCATCTTGGTCTGCAGCAGCTTCTATCCAGAATAATAGAGGGGGAAGCACCATTCTAGGATATCCAGATGTCCTTCACTGGGTACAGTAATAACAGTTGCACAGTGGGGACATTCCCTACAGGGTAACCATGCTTTCAAGTATCTTTTCAGAATAAAGTGTCCTATGCCAGTACATGAGGAATAATACCATTTTTAGCCTTATGTGACTTATGTCCGGCATTCTCACCAGTTTCCCACTCTGCATGTTCGTGCTGTAATTTGGTAGGTGGATGAGACAAGCTGCAGAGATTTCTCCCATAGACCACACAGCACAGAGAAGGTTAGGCCTGTTCTCCATTCACTTTATATCTCAGACACAAGCTGCAGTGAACAGGAGGACTTTCTAAAGTAGAGCTGGGCTGATATGACTCAACCTCTGATGTGCGGTAAAACACTTGTTATAGAGCTCTGCACAATGTTTTCCATCTGCCTTTGTCTGTTACTTTCCCTGCTCCTCACTCCTTTTCCCCTCTCCATAGAGGATAATGAGCTGTGACACAGGCAGTCCATCTCCTCTGAGCAAGATAAACTTCAGCTGGTCTTTCACAGTGGATGGCAAGGTTATTGGGGGTGGGGAGGGAAAGAAGTGTCTGATAAGTGGGGAAGGAAGAGGATTTCTCTGATAAGTTACATTACAAAGTTTTTTTTTGTTTTTTTTATAACTGACTACTATTGAGTTATGCATAGTTTGTTGAAAGCACAGTTCCATTTTAACTCCACGCCAGTTCTAACTGTACCGTCACACAGTGGCACTTTGATCGCTACGACGGCACGATTCGTGACGTTCCAGTGATATCCTTACTATCTCGCTGTGTCTGACACGCTACTGCGATCAGGGACCCCGCTGAGAATCGTACGTCGTAGCAGATCGTTTGAAACTTTATTTCGTCGCTGGATCTCCCGCTGACATCGCTGAATCGGCGTGTGTGACGCCGATTCAGCGATGTCTTCACTAGTAACCAGGGTAAACATCGGGTTACTAAGTGCAGGGCCGCGCTTAGTAACCCGATATTTACCCTGGTTACCAGCGTAAACGTAAAAAAAAAACAAACACTACATACTTACCTTCCCGGTGTCTGGTCATGTCCCTCGCCTTCAGCTTCCCGCACTAACTGGTGAGCGCCGGCCGGCCGTAAAGTACAGCAGTGACGTCACCGCTCTGCTTTCCAGCTGTCCGGCGCTCACTGTCCTGTAGAAGGACGTAGATCTGGGGATTTATTATGATGGAATATAGGCTGAACTGGATGGACAAATGTCTTTTTTCGGCCTTACTAACTATGTTACTATGTTACTGTCAGTGCAGAGAAGCACAGCGCCGAGGGACGCGACAGGAATGTAAGTATGTAGTGTTTGGGTTTTTTTACGTTTACGCTGGCGGCCCTGCGCTTAGTAACCCAATGTTTACCCTGGTTACCGGGGACTTCGGGATCGTTGGTCGCTGGAGAGCTGTCTGTGTGACAGCTCTCCAGCGACCAAACAGCGATGCTGCAGCGATCGACATCGTTGTCGTATCGCTGCAGCGTCGTTTTAGTGTGACGGTACCCTAAGGCAGTATTGAGGCTCAATTGTTGCCATTGAGTCGTGATCTCAAATTTGATTTGTGTGCTCCAGAATATGGTTATATCCCGAGTACTCCAATTTTTGGAAGAACACTGTAAATTGTTATTGAACTTACCATGAATAACTAAGGTTATAAGTATGTGAGCAACCCCTTATATAAGTGAAAATACAAATGGGAAAATTATGCCATTTTTACAAAATTTGCATCTATTTCGAGACTGAGGCCCCATGATGCCACTGTCCGTGTGGAGGATGCAGCAAGTGCGGATCTCTCCATTCATTTGTATGGGAGCTCCAAAAACTGGCAAACAAATTTGCTCAACAATTTCTGGAACTGTAGCCTGCAAGTAAATGGGCATACCACATCTGACCTATCTTGTGACTATGCCATAAATGTTCCACGTGACAATTATTTAGTAGGAAAGTAATTATAGTGACTTGCCATAATCAACCTAAACAATAACAACATACCGTCTACAGTTGATATCAGAAGACTCATGCAGGGACAATGGCCAGATATCTTCAAAAAACAATTCACCCTTCTTGTATGCTTTATGTGCCAGAGGTGTAAGCCAAGAGAAAGTCATGAAGGAAAACAGTCCAGCATTATCCACAGGGTGCTGGTGTCTGTAAAGGAGAAGTACATAAATATCAATACGGTCTGCAAATACAAGATCCAACAAGCGTGGAAAGGTAGAAAGAAAACTTACTTGGAAGTAATCCGAAAAGGTTTCAGCAAGTGTAGACCATAGTGGTATTTGGTATTATTGTGCTGGTTTTCACCCAAGAACTGCAAGTGTGAGTGCATGGAAACATCCAATGGAAGACCCTCGGCTCGAGCAGCAGTCTCCAAGGCATCCAGGCAGCCCACATCCTGTAAGTAAATGTCACTATTTATATTACACCAGGAATAACTGTACTTAATCTTTATCAGCTCGGTATAATTCAGCAAGAGAATGGAAAAGGGCAAATTAGCGTAAAGACAATGTCCAGTCAGGAGCTCAAAAATTCCATTGAAGTCATGACCTACACAAGGTGCTTACCTGATTTTCCTCCTTGCTAATCAGCTCAGCCCCATTAGGAAAAGCTGTTATCTGTGACAACTGTTTAGATAGGGGTAGTCAGAGACACGCCCCGCCTTATCATTGGCTCAGCCTATTGCGGTCTTCTGCTCAATGCAGCTCTGCCTCTTCTGATTGGCTGTTGTATACAAGTCTACCGCAAGAGAGATGATTTATAGTACAGCAAGTGCCACACGCACCAATGAAAAATGAGCCTAAATAAGGGGACACCTGAAGGGCCGTTTGAAGTGTGCGTGCAAGTTGCTACAAGGACTAGAATAATCAGAAAGTCACAATGTGACCCTAGCCTAAGTCTATGAGAAAAAAAAACGGATCCGGCGGTAACTTTTGCCAGATCCGTTTTTTTCAAAATTCGCTGGATTGTGCCTGACGGCAAAAAACTGACGTGTGAAAGCAGCCTTAGATTATTGAGTGCGGCAGTTTGGACACAATCAGAGATTTTAGATTTAGCATGAAGCAGAGCTGAGGAAGCTAGCCCGCCCACACCACAGCTAGCCCCGCCCACACTAGCCTCTGCATATACAATATTTATAAACCCTGAGCCCCTGAGATAGGAGGTGGCAGAGTTGGACCAGGATTTAGGCCAGTCTAAGGAACTCCGATGCGATAATCATGCTGTCTAATCAGCATCTTGTTACACCTGTCGGATGGATTATATCGGCAAAGGAGACGATGCTTACTAACAGATTTAAAGCAGAACCCGGCACTCAACTTTGCGATAGCATGAAAGTGATTTCATTCAATCCCAATGTGTATCAAAATGTTTTGGTCCCAACAGGAGACCTTCATCAGTTACGTACAAAGGGATGTTTTATAATGAAAGGTTATACCAAAAATGTAGGATTAAATGGCAGAAAATGCCAATAGTTTGAATGGCAGTCAGATAGGTATCATCTACGTGGGGTGGATGCAGCCTGAGTAGTAGCTGCTATCGCGGCATCCACTAACAGATTTAGACAAATTTGTGAATTGTGAAAAGTCTAGGATCTTTTGAGTTCAGCACATGAAAAATTGAAGTAAAAACAACATTGTTGCGCTTATATTTTTGTTCAGTGTAGTTAATTTTTTTTCTCGGCCTTGAAATTATGTATTAGAATAGAAAAAAAATTGTTCCAAAAGTATATCTAGCCAATGTATAAGTTATATCAGACTGCACAGAAAAAGGTAAACTAGCGTAGATTAGTGTAAACTATTAATTTGTGCTAACCGAAGTGTAATGAATATAAGGATTCAAAAGTCACTAACAAATAAAGAAACCCAAATTATTAAAAGACAAATACCGTATTTTTCGGACTATAAGATGCACTTTTCCCCAAAAAAATTTGGTGCACAGATTGAGATCACGCGCGGCCTCCGGTGGCCACTTTCCTGAAGCCTCCAGCGGCTCACGACTTCAGGAACATGGCCGCATGGAAACTGGTGACGCACTCGGCTCAGCTCACCGTGGACATCGGGCCGCGGAGTAGCCACATTTCTGCCACCGGTATCTTGAGGAAGGGACCCTGCTCCATGATTCGCAGCATCGCACCCCGGGACATCAGCATTGCCATACTTCTGCCACCGCCGGAATCCTGAGGAAGGGACCCTGCTCCATGCTCTTCCTCACCGCCGACACCAGACCCGCAGCATCGCACCCCGGGATCGCTGCTATGTAGCAGAGCCGATCCAGTTGTGCCAACTTCTAGCCGCTTATGGAGGCTATAGAAGCATGGCAAAAGTTAAAAAAAAGTTAAAAAAAAAAGTGAAAACAATAAAAAAAATTTATAAAAGTTTAAATCACCCCCCTTTCGCCCCATTCAAAACGAAACAATAAAAAAAAAAAAAAAAAAAATCAAACCTACACATATTTGGTATCGCCACGTTTAGAATCGCCCGCTCCTTCAAAAAAAGCATTAACCTGATCGCTAAACGGCGTAGCGAGAAAAAAATTAGAAACGCCAGAATTACTTTTTTTGGTCGCCGCGACATTGAATTAAAATGCAATAACGGATGATCAAAGGAACGTATCTGCACAAAGTGGTATCAATAAAAACATCAGCTTGGTACGCAAAAAATAAGCCCTCAACCAACCCCAGATCACAAAAAATGGTGACGCTACGGGTATCGGTATCGGAAAATGACGCAATTTTTTTTTAGCAAAGTTTGGATTTTTTTTTCACCACTTAGATAAAACGTAATCTAGTCATGTTTGGTGTCTATGAACTCGTAATGACCTGAAAAATCATAATATCAGGTCAGTTTTAGCATATAGTGAACCTAGCAAAAAAAGCCAAACAAAAAACAAGTGTGGGATTGCACTTTTTTTGCAATTTCACAGCACTTGGAATTTTTTTCCCCGTTTTCTAGTACACGACATGGTAAAACCAATTATGTCGTTCAAAAGTACAACTCGTCCCGCAAAAAATAAGCCCTCACATGGCCATATTGATAGAAAAATAAAAAAGTTATGGCTATGGGAAGGAGGGGAGCGAAAAACGAACACGGAAAAATGGAAAATCCCAAGGTCATGAAGGGGTTAAACTGAACCATCAATTTGGCATAAATAAATTGATAAATAGTCCTTCAATTTTTTATCATGCGCCACATTTATCCGGTTGGTGTATGTCCTCTTGACTAATGGAGAGATCACAATGAGGGTAGATAAAAAGATTATGCTGATTATCTGAACTTGCTCAAAAGACCATAACATAATAAA
This sequence comes from Ranitomeya imitator, assembly GCF_032444005.1. Classification (NCBI taxonomy): domain Eukaryota; kingdom Metazoa; phylum Chordata; class Amphibia; order Anura; family Dendrobatidae; genus Ranitomeya; species Ranitomeya imitator. The sequence continues at coordinate 405,679,907 of NC_091286.1, read as the reverse complement.
AATAACTAATCTCTGAATATTATTCAAATGCTTCACTAGAAGACAAGCATCAAAAAAGTACATCTACAATATGCATGAGATTCCAAAAATAAAACAAAGAAATTAAATAGATGTCATATAACCACCTTCAACATTCTCTAAGTGCTCTTTAATGGTACTGCATCATAATAAAACACTGCACAGAATGATTCTTCCATTATGTAGCTAAACCCAATGAGAATTCCTGTCAAATGCAGCCTTAGTCTCAGAAATGTAAAAATAGAAGAGAATGCTTCCTTATCGGGTACATTTAGTATTAATGCATCACATTAAGTCCATGCTGTCTACATGAGGGATCAGAAAGAAAAGACATTGGACAGAGGCAACTCTGAGGCTCCAATTCAAAGAGTTTTTGCTGCAATTCTGGTGTAAAACGCCTTGAAATATCACGAAAATGTTGCAGCTTTTGGCATTTCTACGCCAGTCTTGCCAGCACTGCCAAAGTTAGTAGAACTAGGGCAGGATGGAGCATGCCAAAGCCACTCAACAAATCCTTCAAAATGTGTGCCACAAAAGTAGGGCACATTACACAGCAATGTACACCAACCTCTGGCTGGAGTTACATTTCTGGCGGAAGAGCATGACGGCTGAGAGATGTGCCAAACTCAATAACAGGCACACACCTTAATCCATTGCTGCCTTTATTAAGACTGTAAAATGTCAGACTTGAATTGGGGCCTGTAGGACCTTAAAGGGTCACTGTTGTTTCAACAAAGTTTGCATAAATCTACAACACATGCAGAAATGGGAAGCTTTATGACTTTTTTTTTTTTTTTCAGAAAAATCTGCTTCTTTCTCCAGTCACGAGCTAATCTCCCCACTTCTTGAACTCATCTTTCACTCAAATACAGCCCAAATCGATTTTGGCCAAAACAAGATAAACTGCCATCTCACTGAGGGATCAGATTAAAGCTGCCTACTGAAATCTATGGAGATGCAGTCTGAGGAATGATGCTGGAAAATCCACACTGGTATATACTACCATGAAACAGGCTGCAGGCTGTGTGGCGAGAAGAACCAGATAAGATAACAGAATTCATCAACTCTCGCGTGCCCCCCTCCCACCCCCCACCCCAACGAACCTATCCATTGCAGTAAATGGCTGCCCACTCTCCCCAGTCCCACAAGCTCGCTGCCTCGGGGTAATCCTTGACGCTGATCTCTTCTTCAAACCGCATATCCAAGCCCTTTCCATTTCCTGCCAACTTCAACTCAAAAATATTTCACGAATCCGTTCATTCCTCAACCAAGAATCTGCAAAAACCCTAGTCCATGCCCTCATCATCTCTCGCCTTGATTACTGCAACCTCCTGCTCTGTGGCCTCCCCTCTAACACTCTCGCACCCCTCCAATCTATTCTAAACCCTGCTGCCCGACTAATCCACCTGTCCCCCCGCTATTCCCCGGCCTCTCCCCTCTGTCAATCCCTTCACTGGCTCCTCATTGCCCAGCGACTACAAAACCCTAACCATGACATTCAAAGCCATCCACAACCTGTCTCCTCCATACATCTGTGACCTCGTCTCCCTGTACTTTCCTGCACGCAACCTCCGATCCTCACAAGATCTCCTTCTCTGCTCCCCTCTTATCTCCTCTTCCCACAATCGCATACAAGATTTCTCTCGCACATCACCACTACTCTGGAACCCTCTACCACAACATATCAGACTCTCACCTACCATCGAAACCTTCAAAAAGAGCCTGAAGACCCACCTCTTCCGACAAGACAATAACCTGAAGTAACCACCGATCGACCAAACCGCTGCACGACCAGCTCTATCCTCACCTACTGTATCCTCACCCATCCCTTGTAGATTGTGAGCCTTCACGGGCAGGGTCCTCACTCCTCCTGTACCAGTTGTGACTTGTATTGTTTAAGATTATTGTACTTGTTTTTATTATGTATACCCCTCCTCACATGTAAAGCTCCATGGAATAAATGGCGCTATAACAATAAATAAGAAGAAGAAGAAGAAGAAGAAGAAGAAAAAGACCCAGCGCAGCAGTAGGACCTGATTAACAGCTAGAAGGGTGAAATATAAAATTTTTAACAAAAGTTGAAAACCCTTCAAAGCATCCGGTCACAATAAGGAAGTACTAGTCAGAAACAGAAGTGTCTTTTCCAAAGTCATCCAGACATGACTTCATTTCTGCTAAATGTACACTTTCAATAAGGAAGTAACAGAAAATGAAGCCAGCCCAATCAAAGTCTCATCTAGCCTGTTGCAATAGATGGCTGGAAATTAGGATAAAGGCACTAAGCCAATGAAAAAGCTGTTGCCATAGGGAACCCTGACATTGGATATAAAGGTAAGGCTGAAAATGTACATTGGAGCAGCCGCAGTTATCACAATGACTGTGTCTGTGTGCAGCCACTGCCTGTGACACATTGCAAAACCATCTGAATGGATGAAAAAATAAGGATGTGGGCAGGAGCCTCACAGTGCTGACTCATCATGACAAGCAGCTGACCTGATGCCATCATGTACATTCAGGACATGGTTATTAACCCTATGCTTCCACCTGCTTACACTGTTGTTATGCCAGGTGTGTAACATGCACTTCTACATGGCTTGTTTTCTTTACATCTGCATACTAAACAGTGTAGGAGGCAAAGAAATGTTAGAACCTGTCAATAGCACACATTACATAGGTGAATAAAGGAATATGGTAGGACAAATATTCAGGTAATATTTATTTTACTCGCTTATATAGCGCCACTAATTCCACAGCGCTTTACAGATATTATTGGCACTGTCCACATTGGGGCTCACAATCTAGATTGCCTATTAGCATGTCTTTGGAGTGTGGGACGAAACCCACAAAAACATGGGGAGAACATACAAACTCCTTGTAGATGTTGTCCTTGGTGGGATTTGAACCCAGAATCCCAGTGCTGCAAAGCTGCAGTGCTAACCACTGAGCCACCGTGCTGCCGTGCCTCTTCCATCTATACCTCCACCTGGACCTGTTCTTCCTGGTTTAAGATTCTGATTTTTTATTATAATCACATTACAGTGAGTAGAGGCTGCAAAGGAGCAGGAGGACCCTGACATAAGCTCTGTTACCAAACCAAGTGTAGGAGGTTGTGAATAATAGTGCAGTCTACAAGGTAAAGTACAAAGCAAAAAACACACAGCCATGAAAACACATAGAAATAAGTAGAGGGGGGCGAACCTGAACAGTAAAGTTCGGCGTCCAACACCTACTGTTCGGACACGGACTTCATCAGGAAGTACGTGTTACTGTTCGGGTTTGGCACCCCAAACATCAGGTGTTTATAGCGCTGTCATCTGCATGAAAGCGCAGCAGACACTGCTTCTGATCGATAGTAAAATCATTACCACCAGTCAGACAGCAACGGTTCCCACACTGTCAAATGACAGCGTGAGCCCACAGCTACTGCTCCCATCAGCCTACGCCTACTGCCGCTAATAACAGGAGGAGGACCCCTCTACTCTTGATAACCAGCCTTGCCAACACTGACAGCTGAAGGATGCAGCCCCCAGCTGTAAGTTTTGCTTGGCTAGTAATCAAAAATACAGGTGAACCCATGCCGTTTTAATTTTTATAATTACAGTATTTATTTATTTAGAGCACAGGTTCCGGCTGATGAATTATCCCATCAGCCACTCCTGCTCTCGCTGTTATTAGCGTCAGCAGGCTAAGATTTTACCGCCGATCAGAAGCAGTGTTTGCCACGCTGTCATGCACATGACTGCATGGCAAACACTGGATCTTCGGGACTCCATTCAAGTGAATGGGGTCCGAGTTTGGATCCAGGTACTGTTCTGGTGCCCAAACTTTTTTAAACTGTTCAGACGAACTGGAACATTCAGGGATCCACCCATCTCCAGAAATAAGTCAATGCAAGGCAAATACAGACAAGTAATAAATTGAATATTCATTAACCCCTTTCTGCCATCGGACAGAATAGTATGTCTGATGGCAGAATGCCCCGCTTTGATGCGGGCTCCGGCATTGAGCCCGCATCAAAGGCGGGATATGTCAGCTGTCTTCAACAGCTGACGTGCCTGCAATAAGTGCAGGCAGAATCGCGATCTGCCCGCACCTATTAACTAGTTAAATGCAGGTGTCAAACTCTGATAGCGGCATTTAACAAGCACTTCCGGCCATACAGCCGGAAATGAGTGCACCGGTGACCTGTGTCACATGATCGGAGGTCATCAGTGCGTCGGCATAACCAGAGGTCTCCTGCAGACCTCTATGGTTGTTGATGCCAGATTGCTATGAGCCATCTGAGCATCGCCTCTATGTAGCAGAGGCAATTGAGTTGTGGCAGCCTTCCCTGGAAACTATTGAAGCATGCCAAAATAAAAAAAAGTGTTTAAAAATATCTAAAAAAATTAAAAATATATAAAAGTTTAAATCACCCCCCTTTCGCCCCATTCAAAATAAAATTAAAAAAAAAAAACCTACACATATTTGGTATCGCCGCGTTCAGAATCGCCCGATCTATCAATAAAAAAAAGATTAACCTGATCGCTAAACGGCGTAGCAAGAAAAAAGTCATAACGCCACAATTATGTTTTTTTGGTTGCCACAACATTGCATTAAAATGCAATAACGGGCGATCAAAAGATCGTATCTGCACCAAAATGGTATCATTAAAAATGTCAGCTCGGCACGTAAAAAAAAAGCTCTCACCTGAGCCGAGATCCCGAAAAATGGAGACACAACGGTAATGGAAAATTTGGAATTTTTTTTTCACCACTTAGACATGTTTGGTGTCTATGAACTCGTAATGACCTGGAGAAACATAATGGCAGGTCAGATTAAGCATTTAGTGAACCTAGCAAAAAATCCAAACAAAAAACAAGTTTGGGATTGAATTTTTTTGCAATTTCACCACACTTGGGAATTTTTTTGCTGTTTTCTAATACACAACATGGTAAAACCAATGGTGTCGTTCAAAAGTACAACTCGTCCCGCAAAAAATAAGCCCTCATATGGCCATATTGATTGAAAAATAAAAACGTTATGGCGTTGGGAAGGATGGGAGCGAAAAACAAAAACGCAAAACCGAAAAAAGCTCTGGGGTTAAGGGGTTAAAAGCATATAGCAGAATGTAAAGGGCAAAACGTGTGACAGGGTCAGGAATCAGACAAAGGCTTGGCATTTAGGCTGAGTGCACACGATGCATTTTTTATGCGCTTTTTTTCGTATGGCATTGGCCTAAAAATGCTATGGAATCCTTATGCCAGCAAAGTCAATGAGAATCCTGAAGTGCTGTGCACATGATCAGTATTTTTCCTTTCAGGATTTGCTGTGCGCTTAAATCTGCAGCATGTCAATTCTTTGTGCGTTTTTGCCTGTGTTTTTGACCCATTGAATGCACAGGAAAAAAATGCATACAAAAATGCATGCAAAAACGCAGATTTTTCCGCAGCGTTTTTGCTGCCAAGAGATGCAGAAACCTTGCAGAAATTTCTGCAGGCAAATACTCAACCTGCACACATAGTCTTACACTTATTTTGGGCTTGTGCCTCCCACTTGGTATCATCTCACGTATGATTTGATGTTGCAGTGTATGTCTTTTGTTATGCAGATGTCTCCCGCAAATCTTTGTGTGATTCCGCACCCTGTGGAACGTTTTGCCACTTTACATTCTATTATTTTTGTGAAGTCATATGGATTATGGATATAGTGCTTTTTCATCTATAGAAAGCAATGAGAAAGTGAGAAAACGTTGCAATAAAAAAAGGAACAAAAATATTTGCTGCGTTTTTGGTAGATAAAACTAATTTCATTAAACATGTACTGTAGACAAAGCACACATGTAATCCGCACCAAAAAATGACATGAAAATGCCACAAAAAAGGTGTTTTGAACACAGAGCTTTTGCTGCCAAGAGAGCAGGCTTTGGCTGCAGAAAAATAACTCCAAAACCTGTGTGTGACTGTGAACATAGCCTATGTCAGTTTTGGATCTCTAACATACGCTGCTGTGAATGCGATGAGTGATGTATGTGAACTCCCCATATCTAATACCGTATATACTCGAGTATAAGCCGAGATTTTCAGCCCAAATTTTTGGGCTGAAAGTGCCCCTCTCGGCTTATACTCGAGTCAATGTGGGTGGCAGGGTCGGCGGGTGAGGGGGTGAGGGCGCTGAGGTATACTTACCTAGTTCCAGCGATCCTCGCGCTGTCCCTGCCGTCCCACGGGCTTCTGTGCTGCAGCTTCTTCCCCTCTTCAGCGGTCACGTGGGACCGCTCATTAGAGATATGAATAAGCGGCTCCACCTCCCATAGGGGCGGAGCCGCCTATTCATTCCTCTAATCAGCGGTGCCGGTGACCGCTGACAGGAAGAGCTGCGGCACCGAAGACCAGGCAGAGGGACAGCGCGAGGATCGCCAGGACTAGGTAAGTATAGCATATTCACCTGTCCTCGTTCCAGCCGCCGGGCGCCGCTCCATCTTCCCGGTGTCTGCGCTCTGACTGTTCAGGCAGAGGGCGCGATGACGCATACAGTGTGCGCGGCGCCCTCTGCCTGATCAGTCAGAGCAGAGACGCCGGGAAGATGGAGGCGCCGGAACGAGACGCCGGGAGCTGCAATCAAGGGAGGTGAGTATGTGGTTTTTTTTTTTATTGCAGCAGCGGCGGCAGAGATTTCTATGGGGCACAATGAACGGTGCAGAGCACCGTATATGGGCACAGATATGGGGCACAATGAACGGTGCAGAGCACCGTATATGGCACAGCAATGGGGCACAATGAACGGTGCAGAGCACCGTATATGGCACAGCAATGGGGCACAATGAACGGTGCAGAGCACCGTATATGGCACAGCAATGGGGCACAATGAACGGTGCAGAGCACCGTATATGGCACAGCAATGGGGCACAATGAACGGTGCAGAGCACCGTATATGGCACAGCTATGGGGCACAATGAACGGTGCAGAGCACTATATGGGGCACAGCTATGGGGAAATAATGAACGGTGTAGAGCACTATATGGCACAGCTATGGGGAAATAATGATCTATTTCTATTTTTGAAATTCACCGGTAATTTCCACCCTAGGCTTATACTCGAGTCAATAAGTTTTCCCAGTTTTTTGTGGCAAAATTAGGGGGGTCGGCTTATACTCGGGTCGGCTTATACTCGAGAGTATATACGGTACTTATTTTCTCACATTGTTGGTGTAAGTAATTGTGGTATTTCAGAACCTTGCACACCTTCATCAATTGTTTTTACATTGATTTAATGTGTAAACCTCAGATTGTGTGTAAGTTTTAGGCAGATGAATATTTTAATTAAAAAAAAAAAAGGCGGTTTGTGACAAAATTCTAAGAAGGTGATCACGAGTGACAACACCAAAGGTCGGTTTCTTTGTCTTCTAGGAATATATGAGTTGTAGGTTTCACTGTTATTAACCCCTTCACCCCCGGAGCTTTTTTCATTTCTGTTTTTCGCTCACCTCCTTCCCAGAGGCATAACTTTTTTATTTTTCCGTCAATATGGCCATGTGAGGGCTTACTTTTTGCGGGACGAGTTCTACTTTTGACGACACCATTGGTTTTACCATGTCGTGTAACAAAGAATGGGAAAAAAATTCCAAGTGCGATGAAATTGCAAAAAAAGAGCAATCCCACACTTGTTTTTTGTTTGGCTTTTTTTGCTAGGTTCACTAAATGCTAAAACTGATCTGCCATTAAGATTTTCCAGGTCATTACGAGTTCATAGACTCCAAACATGTCTAGGTTCTCTTTTTTGTGAGCCGAGATGACGTTTTTAATGATACCATTTTGGTGCAGATACGTTCTTTTGATCGCCCGTTATTGCATTTTAATGCAATGTCGCAGCAACCAAAAAACACTTAATTTTGGTGTTTTGATTTTTTTTTTTCTCTCTACGCCGTTTAGCAATCAGGTTAATCCTTTTTTTCACTGATAGATCAGGCGATTGCAAATATTTGTAGGTTTGATTTTTTTTATTGTTTTATTTTGATTGGGACAAAAGGGGGGTTATTTGAACTTTTAAATTTTTTTTTTATATTTTTAAACACATTTTTTTTTTATTTTGGCATGCTTCAATAGCTTCCATGGGAGGCTAGAAGCATTCACTACTCGTTCGCCTCTGCTACATAGATGTGATGCACAGATCACCTCTATGCAGAAGAATTACAGGCTTGTACAGGGTGGCACTCATAGCAATCTGCCAACAACCACCATAGAGGTCTCAAGGAGACCTCTGGTTGTGACGGCAAAGCACCGATGACCCCCGATCACGTAACAGGGGTCAGCGGTGCGAGTACTCCCGGCCGCGTGCGTTTGTTAAATGCCACTGTCAGAGTTTGACAGCGGCATTTAACTAGTTATTGGGCTAGGGCGGATCGCAATTCCGCTTGCGCCCATTGCACGCACATGTCAGCTGTTGAAAACAGCTGACATGTCACGGCTTTGAGGTGGGCTCACCGCCGGAGCCCACCTCAAAGCAGGGGATACTGCCAGCTGACGTACTATTCTGTCAGCTGGCAGAAAGGGGTTAAAGGTTGCGGCCTTTCTAAAATTGCCAGTATAAAAGTTGCATTTTGGTCCCTCCGGTTTTGGTAATTTTATTGAGATAAGTGTCGGTAGGCCTATGTGGTATGTAGAGGGGGTGCATGTATTTATCTATTTGGGTCACACTTTTAGTCACATGGATCAATTTTTATGCATTCATAAAGCACCACTCCAGCATTGTTGTTTTTTTCATTTCAGAGCTGGAGTGGTGCCATTAATCTAAGCTCCCTGACCCTAGTATTGTACTCTTCTCAGCGCCACTCCGCCATCCTGTGACTGCAACTACAGACTGACCGTAAGTCAGAGTTTACAGACACAACCTCTCAGTGTAAGTCTATGAGACTCCTATTCTGCTTCTCGCTTGCCCAGTAAACACTGAAGCGATCTGACAGGTCATAACCTGTTGACCGAAAGGAGCGCACCGATAACAGCAGCTGGGAAGTATAAGACTAGAGGCAGGGAACTTACATTAGAGACAACACTCCTGCAGTAAAATAACTAAGGGTATGTAAGTTTAATACGTTTTTCTTTTTTTTTTGCAATTTAATTTTTATTTGTACATGTCAAAAATGTTTAAATTCTCTAGTCTATCAGAGGAGCAAAATGTCCAAAAAACCATGGCAGGGGTTAAGAATACTGTGCAGTTTTGTGTTGCCACTTCCACACAAATACAGCTGAACTTGTAAATTCACAAAACCACAAAATCTGAATGTATGAGCAGATGTCAGAGTCACAACCTCACCACCAATTCAGCACCCAGGACCAAATAAACTCAAGTACACTGAATGGGTCAAATAACCTAGATTATATGCAAGGTCATAGGGGACTGTGCTGACCATTCACGTACAGCCTACAGCAGGGGTGTCAGACTGCATTCCTCGAGGGCTGCAAACAGGTCATGTTTTCAGGATTTCCTTGTACTGCACAGGTGATAATTTAATCACCTAAACACATAATGATTCCAGCACCTTGTGCAAAGCTAAGGAAATCTTGAAAACACGCATGGTTTGCGGCCCTGGAGGAATGCAGTTTGACACCCCTGGCTTACAGTATGGAGCCCACACAGGGAATGGCCATGATACAGTCAGCAGCGGACCAAGACCAGCCACAATTTCAACCTTTAAAGAGAACGTGTCACTGAGTTTTTGCCAACTCATCTGAGAGCAGCATAATGTAAGGATTATGTCCAGCGATGTCACTAACTTTACTGGGTGCAGCACTTGTAATGCAATCAATTTTCTCTGCTATAGATATAGCAGAGGACAGGAAGCTGACCATGCCCACAGCACAGCTTTCTATGTACATTGTGTATTAACAGTAAGCTGATCGTGCTGGGGACGTGGTTGGACCAGAAGGCACAAAGGCAGCAAGTCAAGCAGTTATAAAAACATCTCCTGCTAATAAAACACTTATTCTAGTGAAACAACAGCACACAGCCTAATAAGTGACGTGTCCCTGTAATCCGTGTCTCAGCCCCAACCTCATGATGCCCTCAGATTACTTAGCAGAAACCTGCTGACTGATTCCCTTTAGGCCTCCTTCACATGTTCTGGTGATTCCTGTAGTAGAAAAAAACAGTACTGGAGAGATTTGTGGTCCGTATGCCATCCGCGTGTTGAATGATATGCAGCATAGAAATGTAAGAGTTTTGTGTGTTAATATTAACCCTGCTGTACTGTTCGGGTCTATTTGACCCAGAAAAAAAGCTTGTGAAGCTGCAGGTTATTTTTTATGCGCATCTGCAAATCATGATTAGGTGAGTCTGTTTGTGGGTAGGTGTTTGTTTTTTGTATGAAATAATGATTGTTACATACCATATGTACCGTTTGGGTCAATACAATAGTGTTTTATACAGATCTTCCGCCATATTTTTCAGTCACAAATGATTTATAATATCATTGTGGATTATCTATTGCATCTACTATTGTTTATCGATTTCTCCAGTTCCTGCAGGTCTGTGCGCTCGATACATTTACAAGTTACTGCAGACGGATGGGCTTTCAGTACAGGTCTGTTTCGCTGTAGTATAGAAGCTCTTATTGTTGCTACACTGGTTAGTGTTTGCCGCGATTGTTATCGTTGTTTATTTATATAGTGATATTTTATTCCACAACGCTGATTTTACCCCTGGAAAGTTGTGAGTGTTCATTATTTCGAAAGTTGGAGAAAACGTCCACTGAGTGAAGCGGCTTTGTAAAAGCTTGCCAACGCGTCAGATTCTGAAGAATATATCCAACTGGAGAAAGTGTCCAAAGATGAGGCCCACATAAGTAGCCGGGAAAGTGATCATGAGAATTCTAAAGTTGAATCTGACGAGACACGATACCCAGACAACTAGATCAATGCAAGCAATTCAGTCTATTAAAACAAAAATGTAATTTGGAACTTGCAGCCTTCTGCCCAGGCAGAAAAAGTGTCCTATGCCAACATCAGATAATTCTCTAATAATTAGCTGCTATTAGAGAAGTTTGGGATAAATGGATAGCGATTCTTCCAAAAGTATACAATACAGGTGAAAATGTCACTGTGGATGAACAACTTGTGGCATTGCACGGTAGGTGCCCATTCAAACAATATAAACCGAGTAAGCGGGCAAAGTACGGCATCAAGATCCATGGACACTTTGTGACAGCAATAGTTCATATGCTCTAAACGCTCAGAAAAAAACCCGGAGAAAAACCTGAAAATAATCAGGGTATGTGACGCATTTCAGGTTTGAGGTCAGGAATAGGACAAAGTGTGACAACTTTTTTTTTTTTTTTTTAGTCCACATATAAGAACAAAATAAGGGCACTCACCGATCTTCATAGGATTCAAAAACTTTATTACATCTTCACATAAAATTCATGACCGGAGCTGGCAGCGCCGCTGATGATGTGAGCAGGGGAGCAGCTGGGACGACGGCCGTTTCGCGCTGTGCTTGCGCTTCTACGGGTCCACTACGGGTGGACCCGTAGAAGCGCAAGCACAGCGCGAAACGGCCGTCGTCCCAGCTGCTCCCCTGCTCACATCATCAGCGGCGCTGCCAGCTCCGGTCATGAATTTTATGTGAAGATGTAATAAAGTTTTTGAATCCTATGAAGATCGGTGAGTGCCCTTATTTTGTTCTTATATGTGGACTATATCGATTTCTGATAAGGAGGTGCACCCTGGTCAGGATTTTTACAGCTGCAGTTACAACATCTGAGAAGTACGCTATTAATACCGGTGGAAATATACTATATATTGCCATTGATGAGCAGTGCCACCCCTATTTTTCTACACATTTGGACTTGTCGTATTGTTTTTTTTTTTTTACCTTGCACCAACTGGGGCAGCTGTTGATAAAATGAAAACTTACAATGCTGGGCACTGTAAGAAAAAGCCTGAACTGCAGCAAGGTATCGTTGGCAAAAGTGATGTTCAGATTTCACCGTTTTACTTTACTGGAGGTGACAGTGGATTCTTACATTCCCCAACAAACAAACAAGCAATTCTGAGGAGCATGCTGTACGATGACCATGCAGTAAGTAGTCGAGATGACAAAAAGCTGCAGACGATATTAGATCATAATTCCACCAAGGGGCAGTTGACAACACTAGATCAAATAATAGCTACGTACACAAGCAAACGCAAAAGCAATTGGTGGCCACTGGTTTCACTTTATATTATAAACGCTGTTGATGTATCTGCCTACAATGCATTTGTTTATGACGTGAAAAAGATTGTAACGCCAATAAACTGCATATACGAAGACTCTTTCCGGAAGAATTAGGAAAGTCACTAGTTGTGCCATCTATTCTAGGAAGAAAAGCAAAACCCCTGAAGAGAAGGAGCAGCAGCCATATAAAACCGTACCCAGCAGCATGCTCAACAACGCAAACCCACGGCTTCCACCAGAAAAAGACTAAAAAGGAAAAGATACAGCATTTGTCCATCTCTGTGTGATAAAACAAATATTACATGTTCTACTCATAGTAAATATTTATGTAAAGAACATGTGAGTTATTTCTGTGCAGAATGCAAGAAAGCCTGAATATAGTAATGCATGAACCTGTACAACCCTTTTCTAGAGAAAAAAAAGAGCAAACTGAAGTTTTGATTTTTAGTTTTCATTTGTTTTTTTTACCAACCATGTTCACATACAGTTAAACAATGCAACTGGTATTCAAATAATAGAGTAGCTAAATGTCAAAATTAACAGACTTTAATAAGTCAGGTCATATTGACCCGAACAGCACAAGTGTATAGCCAATACCTACAGAACAGCAGGCTTAAAGATGTTCAAAGAGATAGTGATCTGAGAACGTGCTCAGATAAGGACTTGTTTTTATTTCAATTAAAGGACTTTACTCTATATCATTATTAAATTTGACTACGGGTTAGTAAACAGGTGTCTTATAGATGCCTTTCCATTACTAACCCCTGGGCTTGATGTCAGCGGCCATAAACCAGCTTATATCAACCCCACAACTAATACCCCACTTGTCACCGCACCAGGGCCAGTGGGAAGAGCCGAAGCTAAGCGCCAAAACTGGCGCATATAATGGATGCACAATTTCTGGGGCAGCTGATTGCTAATGTTCTTAGTCTGGGAGGGGGCCAATATCCATGGCCCATTCCTAGACTATTAATATCAGTTCACAGCTGTCCGTTTAGCCTTTGCTGGTTACTAAATTTAGGTGGGACCCCACGTCATTTATTTAATAACCAGTAAAGGCTAAGCAAACAGCTGTGAGATGTAATAGCCTAGAAACTTTTATGGATATTGGCCACTTCCAAAAATATTAACATCAGCACCCGCCATCAGCTTTCCCTCAGCTGGTTATAAAAATTACAGGGAAAGTTTTTTTTAATTTAATTATATTTAATACAAACTACACAGCGGGTGCGGACCACAAGTCTCATTAGCATCGCTTGATCTCGCTGATTGCAGGGTAGGGAGACCAGGCGACAATGATGACAGCTGCATTCAGCACCCGGTATCCAGGGACAGTGCTAATTGTACTGCCTTTCCGAGGCATTGATATGTATCACACGGATGTCATCAGTGTTCATGTGTGCAGCATGCATTTTGTCCGTGGTACATTAAGGGACATGTCTGCAGGTTATTCACATGGACACCCAGTCAGTGTGTAAAACCTGACATGTGTGCACTGCCATTAAATAGAATAGTTTTCCTAGTGTCCGTATTTGCGGTACTTAAAAAATGAACCGCATACGGACATAAATAACAGATTTGTGAAGGGGGCATTAAGGATGAAAACAGATGTCCCTGATGTGCTTTCAAGGAACTTGCAAAAGTCTTCTACAGCGCCAATATGTGATAGCTTATAGTAAATTGCCAAATGTATAACAGTAAATTAAAGGGCTCTTATTTTTTAGGCTGGGGTCAAACATAGCGCTTGGCACACGTGTAGCGCTCATCTATTTGGCTGTGCTGAGAAACCACTTTCTAAATGTCACAGGAACTTTAGACTTCATTATTAGTACGTTAACTACTATTGGCATACCTATTGGTAACTGTTTTATTGCGCCATAAACTACAGAGGCGTCATCAACAATTAGCATAAAGACCAGTGGGAGACACAGGACAGCAGTACCAAGGAGCAGCCAGAGTCCAGTAGCAGAGTATAGTTTTATATATGCCTATGAATTATACAGCTCAGATCAGCACACCTAGAGGTCTGTGTTCACAAATGTGTGAAACCAGCCTAAGAGAATTAAACAGTCTCCATGGGAGTGTGGCAGCAGCTTACTTCCCTCATCCTACTGAGAACATACATGCTTGGCCAAGTAGAATGAACGAGCATTCGGCTAACAGCCATCTAATGTCTATGCCCCTTTAGTAAGTAGGAGCCTCATGGGTCGCTATGAAGGGATTCAAACTGCTTGCACTATTTGAAGGCCCGATGGCCACCTACACAGGAATGTGTTAAATGGCCCGATTGTGCTAAATATACTGCATGTTTTTTTCCTTTTGTGTCAGGAATTTGTTAAAGCCTGGAAAAAACTTACTGAACCAGAATTAATGCAGCAGGTCACCTTCATTACCATTGTAAATTCACAGATGACTCTTTAGGTTCACGTGAGTAATATGAATAATTTCAGTACGGCTTCCATCTCCACAACTATGAATCATCACAAAGATAAGAGTGGGAGACTAGGACAGGCATACAATACAAGTACCGTAAGTTGATCTTTCTCCATGGTAAACTGTACAATGGAAGAGGTCTAGAAAAGAGTGATCAATGGGTATGTGATAGAAACTCATACATGGACTTGGGGTAAAAACTCAGTATAAAGGTGTGGCCACAAGCTGCAACTAACAAGAGTTTGCCCAATGGCTCCCATATTATAAAATAAGGTTGCAAAGCAGTTGGTCATTAGATTAGGCTGAGTTTTCCAAATTAATGTCTCCTTTGTGGAAAGGGAATATGGGCCTTGTAGAATTCTCAATACAGAACTGGACAATTAACACTCACGAGAGCCTCATTAGACCACATGAACATAAGAAACATAACTGCAGTAAATGAAAAGGACCAGAATCAGCTTTATGTTGTCAGAACGATATGAAGATGATAACAAGATGGCTAATTTGACCATATTTTGAAACCTTTCCCAATGTATGACATACTGTCTTTTGCTCTTACTGCTTAGGAACCTGCATGGCTTAACATAATACATCTCTTACTGATTGTATCTGTAACTAAAAGGGATGGATACACTAGAAATGGAGCTCCGCATTGCTGGCTTCCCAGGAAGTTTCTTCTTCTGTGCAGATGGCACTTCCCCTATGTACTAATCCACAATAGGGAGAGGGACATTTCTAAGAGAAGGCATGTAAACTTGTGAGCAGGTGATTGCCCTGTTGAGTAATAGACTATCATCCCAAATATGCCAAAAAACTGGCATAAAAAAGGAATAGTTCCACAGAATTTTGCAGTTTTTAGCTCTTCTGCTTTGCAGTTTTTAGCTCTTCTGCACCAGCTGCAGAACATTTTCTGTTATAGCAGTATAGTTTTTCGCTACGTCTCTTTCCTCATGTGTAGGCATTACAGGACCTTAGGTATCAATGGTTATGACCACTAACAACTAGCTATCTGTCACTATCAGTGGTCGTAACCATGGATACCCAAATAGAAAAAGGTGGGGGAAGAAACCTCCTGCGATGAAATCAAGAAGAAAAGTTATCTTTTTTTGCAAAAATAATATGAAAAAAACTTTTATTCGGTACAGTAGTACATTAAAAAAAGAGACATGGATCCTGGTCACCACAACCTGGGATGAACAACTCAGGTTGTTGGTTGTTCATCCCAGGTTGTGGTGACCAGGATCTATGTCTTTTTTAATGTACTACTAAGTTTTTACAAAAAAGATAACTTTCCTTCTTGATTTCATCGCTGGAGGTTTCTTTCCCCCACCTTTTTCTATTTCGCCGATGTCCAAGACTCGGACGGCTCCGGACGATGTTACTTCATCCGGCAAGGTGATGCAACAGATTGGGAGCTGATGTTTTTCCCCACTATGTTCTCTCTATTGTTTTCTATGGATAACTAAGGTCCTGCAATGCCTGCACATGAGGAAAGATACATGAGGATTAGGAAACATAGTATATCAGAAAAACTAAACTACATTTCTAATTGGAGGTATTTGCTAATATTATTATTACGCCGACTACATATTGGGATAGAATCTGGGATGGGAATACCCCTTTAATGCTAATGCACCGAAGTGGCAGACAGCCACTAACCAAACATCAAGGGCACATACTGTACTATTCTAGCTTGGTCACTGATTTCTAGAAAATAAGAAATTTCTTAAACTAGAAGGAATAAAACCACTGGCCTGCTAGCCCATTATATATTATCATTCAGCTAGTATTAGCTTATTTAGCGTTTCCTTTCTCCCTGAACATTATTGGACTCCTCCTCTTCAGTTAGATCACATGATCTCATGGTGACTCCCTGAGAATTACATGGCTGTATATTCTCCTCAGGAGGGGGGGTCACTATCTCAGTTTCCGGAAATGAGACTATGAGGACATTTCATGGAACGTGCCGCTGACGTTCACCGAGGGTGAATAAGGTGGGGGGTGGGGGAGATGCCAGGTAATGATGATGACTGCATGGTATGTCACTCTCCATAAAGAGAAACGATACCCCTTAGACCCCAGTCCAGAGCCTCTCACCTAGCCAAATTAGTTCTCATGCTTCGCACTGATGAGGGCCAACAGCCCGAAACACCGTGTTTGCGAATTGAGATACTAATTTGGCTTTTATCCTAAGTCATATTGCACGACTCGTTAAAGAGTTGATTGTGACTTGTAGGATCGCTACTTCCAACAGGTGGCGCTATAAAGTTAAGTCCTCTTTTTCTCAGAAGAGGCAATTTGCATGGCTTCTGTCACACAGCTGTTATGTAGAAGGTGACAGCTCAGCCTCCCTGACCGTATACTTATACTTTCTCCATTTAGGAAAATATGAAGGAAATATAATGACTCTGTAGTCCCAGCAGGCAGAGATGGTACTGGCTCCAACTGCCAATATGATGCTACACTGATGCATGATGGGATTGATAAGAGCATAGAGGAATAAAATGCAGGATGACAGCTAGCAAGCAAGATGGAGGCTGAACTGTATTGTTAATGAGAACACCATATGTACGAGAAATGAGAGTGTGATAGATAATGTGGGGGGAGCAAGGACCGAAAAATATATTGCAGAACCGATTCATCTGCTACCAACATTCAACAGGCTTTGGTAAATAAAGTAAACCTCCTCCTCGGCTGCTTTCTACCCGCATACTAACAATAACTAGTTTTGCAACTACTCCTTTATTTGCATTAATTAGCGGCCCAAGCACGCGATTCTCTGCCTCGCCTCATCAATGATCAGGCTTGAGTGTGGGTTGATGTATGAAATTAATAGGAAAATGCATGAATGTGTGATATACATTTCTTAAATAATGTGAAGTAGTCATCCAGAGCATTCACACTCTTTGGATATTAAAAATACATACCCTCTGGGTAACTGACAGGTGCACGGCCATCGACATGAAGTCTAATGGTGTCAACAATAGACTATGTGAACAATGCAATCATTCTCCAATGTTCTATGCTTCAAAGCACACTGAAACCAGCACTGGTACTTAAAGATTTCAGTGTTGCAGGATACATATAGAGGGTGCTACACAATGGTGCTAAATACGCAAGGCCCATCATATGTTCCCCTATGGAAAGGTATTACATTTCTATTCACTTATGATCATTTTTTAAATACTTCTCTTTCTCACATACTGTTCTTCTTTCTCTGGTTTCCGGCGCAACTCCGGTCCTCATGTGATCAGTGACCAGGGCCATATTTAGAGTTTCTGCTGCCCTAGGCACTTTTTGTGCCTTCTCCCCCTTTGGTGAGTATGACACTATCGGCAGTGACTTTGGCAAGAATCACTGATGTGAAAGTCGCCTTTTGCAGCAGATCCGGCAGTTTTTCTGCATCTGCCGCGTAACGGATCACTTACAGCAACACTGCGTTTAGCCTCATTCATTCCCTATGGGATTTGCGGCACTTGCTGTGATCTGGGAAATGCGGTACCATACCTCCCAACTTTTGAAGAAGGGAAAGAGGCATAAAGTTTGCGGCGCGCGTAGTGCGCCGTGGCAAATTTTGGGCCACGCCTCTGACCACACCCATTTCACAACTAGTCACACCTATATCCACATCCCAACCACACCTATTTAGCACTGCTGATCACACTGCTTCATAAACAATAATTATAAACAAAAAAAATATGGCCACACATGATGCTCCATACTGTATAATGGCCACACATGATGCTCCATACTGTATAATGGCCACACATGATGCTCCATACTGTATAATGGCCACACATGATGCTCCATACTGTATAATGGCCACACATGATGCTCCATACTGTATAATGGCCACACATGATGCTCCATACTGTATAATGGCCACACATGATGCTCCATACTGTATAATGGCCACACATGATGCTCCATACTGTATAATGGCCACACACGATGCTCCATACTGTATAATGGCCACACACGATGCTCCATACTGTATAATGGCCGCACACAATTCTCCATACTGTATAATGGCCACACATGATGCTCCCGGCTCCCCGTCCTCCTTCATCCCCCCTGTCCCCCCCATCCCTCATACTCACCTTTTCCACATTGCGCCGAACATCCCTCTAGCTCTGTCCCGACTCCCAGAGCAGCAGCTTCCTCCTGTGTGAGCGGTCATGTGGTACCGCTCATTAAGGTCATGAATATGCCCATATTCATGACCTTAATGAGCGGTACCACGTGACCGCTCACTCTGGACGAGCTGCAGGCGCTGAGACCAGGCATCGCTGGAGCAGGGCGAGTATGACGTCTTCAAGGAGGGTGGGAGGCAGGCGGGCGAGGGTCGGTCGGGAGGTGACCCAGGACTTAAATAAAAAAAAAAAAAACTTACTCAGGTGCCGCCCCCCGCATCGTCCCGCCCTAGGCACGTGCCCTCAAGTGCCTAGTGGCAAATACGGCTCTGTCAGTGACCACTCTTCCGCTTTGCCCGCTCACACAGGGACTGTGTGCAGCAGTGGCTGCTTTCTCATAGTAAGTCAATGGGGCCTCAGAACAAATGCTCCTTAAGACTTACAGCTCAAGCAGACATCTGTTACATTTGGTCCGAGCATGATTGTACGTGTGTCTCCCAATCTGGGCACTGCAATCCGTACGCAGACCAAATTTCATGGAGATCTACATGAACCCTTAGGCTGTGTGCACACGTTGCGTTTTTTCACTATAAAAATGCTATAAAAACACATAAAAAATGCATACATTATGCATCCCATCATTTCGAATGAATTGCGCAATTTTTGTGCACATGATGCGTTCTTTTCAGCGAAAAAACGTATCGCGGTAAAAAACGCAGCATGTTCATTAATTTTGCGGATTTTCGCGTTTTTCCCGCTATTTAATGCATTGGGAAGCTCCGGGAAAAAAACACGAAAAAAACGCACAAAAACCGCGAGAAAAACACAAAAATAACACATGCGGGTTTCTTGCAGAAAATGTCCAGTTTTGCTCAGGAAATTTCTGCAAGAAATCCTGAACGTGTGCACATAGACTTAGGGTGTGTTCTAGACATCTGCAGCGTCCAACCCGCAGTGGCCAGATGTTTTAGCATAGTCGTTGCATTTCAAGAAATCCCATCTCCACTATGCGTTCAGAGATGCCCCCGGCATCCCTGCGTAAACAGACATACGGCACGTCTTTCCAAACGCAGGATGTCTATTTACGCTGCGGAGATGCTCCATATCCACAGCGTAAATTACCCATTCACTATCATTAGATGCGGTAAAACCACATTATATTCTTAGTCACATGCGTATTAAGTGTGGGAACGCAGCTTACTACGCATGTGTACTAATTTACATAATAGCGTACCTTGTTTCAGCTGGAAGTTCACATACCCTGCAGTTCTCACAATCGGACAGTTCTTTTCGTCGGACAGGTAAGGATATTGTTGCTTTTTTACTTTAATTCTCTTACAGGAGATCGAGGGCTTCGGTGGAATTAGGCGTTGCAGTAAGTATGATTATTTCTGAATATTAATGGAGTCTATTTCAATTAAAATACTTTATTCTGGCTGTGTCTTTCTTTACCATATAACTATAGATTAGTAATGGATAGGTGTCTTATAGACGCCTCTACATTACTAAGCCATTGGCTTGATGTCACCTGACAATACAAAGGGGACATCAACCCCACAAATATTATCTCACTTGCCACAGCTACAGGGCAAGTGGGAAGAGCTGGGTAAAGCGCCACAATTGGTGCTTCTTTGGATGTGCCAATTGTGGGGCAGCTGTGGGCTGCTGTTTTTTAAGCAGGTGAGGGATAAAATCCATGGGCCTCGCCAGCCTGAGAATACCAGGCAGCAGCTGTCTGCTTTTCCTTGGCTGGTTAACAAAAATAGGGGACCCCACGCTATTTTTTTTGGAGGGGATCTCACTATTTTTGCCAACCATCCAAAATAAGCAGACTGCTGCAGCCTGATGTTAATCAGGTTGGTAAGCTTCATGGATATTGGATCCTTACTAGCCTGAAATACCAGTCCCAGTAGCCTGCTTTACTCTGTCTGGTTAACATATATAGGGGGACCCCATGCTATTTTTTTTAAAAATGCTTATGTATTAAAAATGACGGGGACCTGTATTTGTGCTTTCCTCCACTTCCTGTGTCATGTACTTCCAGCTGTGTCCCAAGATTCACCATTATTTAAATACACATGCACAGTTAGCTGCGCTCCCGCACTTAATACGCATGTGATTAGGAAGATAATGCAGTTTTATCGCATCTAATGGAAATCTATGGGTAATTTACGCACTGGAGACCGAGCGTCTCCGCTACATAAACTGACATGTTGCGGTCTCGAAAGACGCGCCACATGACCGTCTCTGCGGGTAAGCCGCGGGCATTGGTGCACACATAATTTCTTGAAATCCCATCCACTATAAGTAACAGCTGGATACTGCAGGTTGGATGCTGCAGATGTACGCAGCGTCCAACCCGCAGCATTTACTGACCGTGGGAACATACCCCAATAAATCTGCAAACAGGAAATAACTTTTTTCCTTCCCAGAAGCCAACTTTCAATTAGCTTTATTTCAAGTGACAAAAAAAACACATGCATTGAAAAAACATCAAAAACGCATGTGGAAAAAAGGCATCAAAGGCATCAAAAACGCATGTAAAAATGCATAAAAAATGCAGGTGACCTGCAAGTGACCTCAGATGCAGATTTCACCTGCGTCAAATCCTGAGCAAGCACTGAGCCAATCCTGATCGTGTGCACATACCCTTACATTGACAAA
This sequence comes from Ranitomeya imitator, assembly GCF_032444005.1. Taxonomy (NCBI): domain Eukaryota; kingdom Metazoa; phylum Chordata; class Amphibia; order Anura; family Dendrobatidae; genus Ranitomeya; species Ranitomeya imitator. The sequence continues at coordinate 405,658,471 of NC_091286.1, read as the reverse complement.
GCAACTTCCAGCCCACACATAAACCCCTGGTGATCCAGCTAGTCCGATTTGGGATCACACAGTCTAGAAAAGGACCGAACCAGAGCTGGAAGCCAGAGAAGACAGTGATCAATAAGTAGTTATGGGCGAACCTCCAAATGTTCGGTCTTCAGCCAAACAGTTAAAAAAAAAGTTGGTTCGGGTACCAGAACAGTACCTGAGCCCAAACAACATTCACTTGAATAGGGAGCCCGAACATCCAGTGTGCTTGACAGTGCAGCAAACACTGCCTCTGATCAGCAGTAAAATCAGTAATGCCGGTCAGAGAACTGTGCAGTTTTGCCTGGCTCATTATCAAAAATACAGGGAAACCCACACAGGTTGTTTTTTTTTAATTTATTTATTTAGAGCGCAGGCTGATGAATACTCCCATCAGTCGATGTCTGGTCTTGCTGTTATTAACGGCAGCAGGTGTAGGCTAATGGGAGTAGTAGTCCCATCAGTCGACGCTAGTGACCGGAGGTAAACTTTTCACATTCCATTAGGCCGGTTTCACACGTCAGTGGCTCCGATACGTGAGGTGACAGTTTCCTCACGTACCGGAGCCACTGACACACGTAGACACATTGAAATCAATGCATCTGTGCAGATGTCATTGATTTTTTGCGGACCGTGTCTCCGTGTGCCAAACACGGAGACATGTCAGTGTTCGTGGGAGCGCACGGATTACACGGACCCATTAAAGTCAATGGGTCCGTGTAAAACACGTACCGCACACGGACGTTGTCCGTGTGCAGTCCGTGTGCCGTGCAGGAGACAGCGCTACAGTAAGCACTGTCCCCCCCCCCCCACTGGTACTGAAGCCCCATTCATATCTTCCCTGTAGCAGCGTTTGCTGTAGAGAAGGTATGAATATTCCTTTTTTTTGGTTTCTCGTGGTTAAAATAAATATCCATGTCCCCACCCATAGGGGTGGAGCCGCATATTCATTACTGTAAATAAGCGGCCCCACGTGACCGCTCATACAGTAGAAGGTGCGGCCAGGACAGGAAGCAGCGCCAGCCAGCGAGGGAGCCGGGTGAGTATTTTAAGAACAGCGGGTGGGCGCACAGGGGGTGGGAGGGGGGTGGGGACATGGATATTTATTTTAAACACGAGAAACAAAAAAAAAAAAAAGGAATATTCATATCTTCTCTACAGCAAACGCTGCTGCAGGGAAGATATGAATGGGGCTTCAGCACCAGTGGTGGGGACAGCGCTAAACTTTAGCGCTGTCTCCTGCACGGTGCGTGTGGTACCCAGTGGGCACACGGGCGGTGCACGTGTGCCACACTGATGTGCCACAGAAACGCACGGGCACACAGACACGGATAATTCCGGTACTGATTTTTCCGGTACTGGAATTATCTGGACGTGTGGGACTGCCCTTACAGCTGAGGGCTCACACCGTCATTTGACCATTCAATGACCAGCTATCATCCAGGTTGAGAAAACATGAAGGTGAACTGAACATTTGACAATAGTGACCTAGTTTGCCAAGAGTTCACTATTTAGTTCAGTATTTCGTCAGTATTTTACCTCAGTATTTGTAAGCCAAAACCAGGAGTGGGTAAAAAAAAAAGCAGAAGTGGTGACGTGTTTCTATTATACTTTCCCTCTTAGGCTAGGGTCACATTGCGTTAGTGCAATCCGTTTAGCGCTAGCGCCAACAGATTGCGCTAACGCAATGTTTTTACCGGGGCTGCGTTCCGGGGTCGCGGTAACGTCCCCGCTCTCACAGATCCCCGATCTGCGAGAGCGGGGAACGGACCGCGGGCGCGCCTCGGACGCTGCAAGCAGCGTCCGCGGCGCGCCACAAATCACCGGCGCGTCGCTAGCGCGTGTCGAACATGGCACGCGCTAGTGCTGCGCGTTCCCATTGCCATGAATGGGCGCGCTAACGGACGCGTTGCACGGCGTTAATTTCGCCGTGCAACGCTGTCCGTTAGCGCGTTCCCATCAACGCAATGGGAACCTAGCCTTATAGTCCACTCCTCCTGGTTTTGGATTACAAACAATACTGATGTAAAATACTGACCAAAATGCTGAACATGTAAAGGTGGTCTAAAGGCCTCAATTCATTCATTTTACCACTTTTATTGGAGTAAGCATTAGTTATTAGGCAATTTTATGTTTCTGCAAAATTATTTGTGGCTTTTCCTTAATTTTTTAACCTAGTTCTTTTAGTCCCAGACATTTTTCTTAGGTTTACTCAACAATGTGAATATGGTCTACATTATCCAGATGTTTTCAGCCAATTTGAGACTTTTTGAAATGTTTCCAGTACCCAAGTGGAGTGCAAAATCTGTCTAATCTTATTTTTCCAAAGTTGAAGACTAATATGACATTTTAAAGTTTATTGACAGGACTGTGCAACATTTTAAACCCCAAAAACTTAAAGCAAAATGGAAAACACAACAAACAAAACAAATAGCATTTGCACCAAATGAATCAAACATGCAATGGTCTAGCATTGTTTCTAACAGGCTAGAAGTGGGACTGCTCCTCCGCAGTTCTGTTTAGGGCTCTCGGGTGTTCTGGACGGAGTACCATTACAATATCGGACGTGTACTGTAAGCACATTGCACAATGCTATTAGATGCAATAGCACCTAGCTGTTTGAGAACACATTGAGGATTTATATTTTACAGCTACATTGTCTAAAAATGACATACCATGAAAACGAGACACAGAACCTATGGGGAACATTACAGGAAAGAAAAAACTTTGTAAATCTAGTTTATTTCATAATGTAAAATGTAGACAAATACACTAAATATAACAAAACTCCTAGAAAACCTCTTTAATGGGAAACTGCCAAAAGGTTTTTGCCACCTCATCTAAGAGCAACATGATATAGACAGAGACCCTGATTCTAGCGATGTGTGACTTACTGGACTGCTTGCAGTAACGTTGATAAAATCAGTTTCATCAGCAGGAGTTTGTGACTAGAAGACTACGAAATCTGCTGCCATGTAGTCCTCCATATTCATGAGCTCTATAACCCCAACCCCACCACTGATTGACAGCTTTCTGCCTATTCACACAGTACACAGAAAGATGCCAATCAGTGGTGGGGTGGGGTTATGCAGAGCTCAGCATTCCGAGAACTGGTACATCTGCAGCAGATCAAACAGTGTTTTTATCAAAAACAGTAAGCAGCCCCGTAGGTGATACAATCACTGGAATCAGGGTCTCTACCCCCACATCATGCGTCCTGCTGATGAAATAGTGAAAAACCTGGCGACAGATTCCGTTTAAAGAGGTTGCCGGGCCTGAAATGAAAACTCTGCAGTCACTTAATAATTGAGGAATCATAAAAATGTACGATGTGTCACAATTCTCCTGTATTTTCTGTGCAGGTGGATGGTCGTCCGTATTTCTCAATTTTCTTATACTGAGAGAAGTTGGACGAGGTAGGTGCTACCTACCTACCGTGTGGGGAATACAGGGTAATTGTGACAGTCAGCGAATTGCGCACTGTTACGTTTCGGCAATATGCAGTCATCTAGAATATTGCAGACTTTTTATTTCAACCCAGGCAACCACTGTAATATATGTTACATTATTTTGTACCCCATATGAAGTATTTAATATATCGGGGCATATCATTCTTTAAAGGAATTATCTGCAAACATTTTTTGTACTATTTATCTAAAAACTAACAGGTAGGTGCTACCTACTTGCCTGTGGTGCCTGGTGCCGATCTCTGCCAGCACAGAGTGGTCACAGACCGCTCATACCGGTGATTCATCAGCTTCCGCTGATGTCACATCAACAATCAAGAAGGTTTTCTTCCACTCTGCTTTGCTATTAGGCGTGACTGCCGACATTATGCTGACTGACAGCTAGCTCCATCCAGTCTAACTACATGGAGCTGGATGTCAATCAGCATGACGCTGGCAGTCACGTCCTGTTCATTGACAGAGCAGCCCGGAAGAGAAAGAGCTCCTATTGATATGAATCAACTGAATCGCTGGTAGAAGCAGTCAATGTTCGCTCTGTGCAGATGACGGTTAGAACAAGTAGGTAGTTAGCAACTAACCACCTGTTTGTTTTTTTAGTATGGGCCTAAAAACTTAGTCCCAGAACATCCCTTTAAAAGGAATCTGTCACCCAATGGACAATATTGAGCTATTACTATGGGCATACAGGTAATCGAATGGTTAAACCAGCCTTACACCTGTATGCCTCATAGCTGCGGTGTAGATCTAGAGAAATGCAGTTCTAATGTTTTACGTTAATGATTTCATCCAAGCTCCAGGGCATGCTCTGTATGGAAGAAATCCCTGCCTTCCCTCTTCAGTATAATAGCACCCCTCTCCCATACGCATCACACTGACCTGTGATGTGAAGTTGCAGCGCTGTAGCCCTGCGCATGCATCGTCTACCCACGTGGTTATGTGAAACTTATTCGCCCGTCTATGGGCAGAGTCTTCATCGATCTTCTGCACAGGTAATTCTCTGCTATTGTGCTGTGACTCACCAGTGCAGAAGATCAATGAAGACTCTGCCCATAGAGGGGAGGATAAGTTTCACATAACCGTGCAAGTGGACAGCACATGCGCGGGATTACAGCTCGCAACTGCACATCACAGGTCAGTGTTACACCCATGGGAGAGGGGTGCTATTATAATGAAGAGGAGGCAGGGATTTCTTCCAGGAACCGCACGCCCCGGAACCTGGGAGAAATCATTAACATAAAACATAACTACATGTCTCAAGGTCTACACTGCAGCTATGAGGCATACAGGTAAGACTGGTTTAATCATTCTATTACCTGCATGCCCACAGTAATAGCTCAAAATCATCTCTTTAAACAACATCTTGAGACCAATATTACAAAGCCAAACAAAGTCAAACTAACCGTTGATTTCGCCTTTGAATATCTGAAGTCTTCATCCTCTTTTTTCTCATCTTTGTTGGTTTGCTCCCGGACATTTCTGTACCCAAGGCTGGGTATGACATATTCGACTCCTAGATCTAAATCTTTCATCTTCTCTTAGCATTGAGCGCCTCTAGTGAAACCACGTTCACTAAAACTATAGACAAAAAAAACACATCTTACTTAAAAATGTCTGCATCACCTGCACTCTACATTTCTCGCACATTAAAGGCAATGTATGCATTCATTAAAACACATTGGGATGCATTGCGTCATTTTTCTGCTTTTATGAATCCTTGATTATTTTTCAAACCATTTGCAAGTGTTTCTGTATGCAAATTGTCCGTGCTCACGTTTCCCTGCCCCACACTACCCTTCTCTCTTATTTACATATCCAATGTCAGGCGCTAGGAAGAGCGATGTCTGTGTACATTGAATGTGCAGGGTGATGGTGGAAAAGGATAGCCGTGCTATCCAGGTATTGACGGATCTGTGCCCACATTGGTTGCCCCACAGATCATAACCATCTGCACGCGCAGAGTTGTGCGCACCTCCAAGCACAATGGGAAGGTCCCCATACACAAGTTTGCTGTCTGTAGAAACACTTGAAAGATGCAGGAGCTAAACTAATAGAAAAGAAATATTGCAGAAATACAGTGATTTAATGCACCACAAAAAAAACATTGCAAAAAGTGTACTCCTTCTAAACAAGCATACTAGTCATTTCATTGTTTTTGGCCACAAGCTTATACAATAACACACACACATGCCCGGACAAGCCTGCACTAAGCAGAAGCGGACTGAATCCCTTCATTCTTTTTGAGTTCATTTGATTTTTGTCTGCATTTTGCTTGAATTATTACTTCAAGGCCTGGCTGAAGATATAGCAACAAGCGGATAAACAAGTATATAGTAATAAAGCGAAGGATGAGCGAGGGATAGGAAGATTAGATGTCATTAGTGGTTTTTAAGACTTTCTTAACAATATGGACAAAATGCAGATTTCCATAAGCAACATTTGCAACCCACAATGTAACAACAGTCCGCTGTCCCCTCTAATAATAAAATATATATTTTCATAGCCTTGCACACCTTTGGAACCATGCGATACCCTAGTTAGGGGACAGCACCAGCCTTATACCAAGAGCAACCACAGAATCCTCCTTTTTTTTAAGTTTTCCCTTTAGCTACTAAACTGACTAATTAGAAATCCCCCTCAGGATCAGCATATTACATACTGTACGTATAAAGCATGCAAGAAAGAAAATACAATGGAAAGAAATCAAGCAAGAAAAAAATAAAAAGGAGGTAAACAAGAGAACCAGTCTCAAGCAAAAGGATGGAAGCAATCTCCTGAACCAGAGACTCCTTTAAATGATAGAAAACCCAACAGACAGCAGCTTTGGGGTCTTTTCCCCTCTATCTGTGCAGAGCAGGGAAATGACTGACTGGATGAGCAGGTCTCCTGTCTACATTAGCAACTGTGCCCAGGACTGGGCTGGTAAGCGAAGGCCTTGAAAGCTCAGTCGCCTCGCATTGAACAGATTGGAAACAGCAAGGCCATAAAATCTAGAAGTCCATAAATCCCAGCATCCAAGAAACTCCACATCAGTGCCCGGGCATGCCGCAGGGTTCCTAAATACCTGCTGATCAGTGCGACAATGCTGCCAACTACAGCGCCAGTAATAACTGTATACAATAGCAGCATACAGTGTGCCACCCCCACCAGCACTGCGCGAGGAGAAAGGAACCAAAGATGTGGCAAGTCTGCCCCCTACTGCCAAGTATACACATTACACAAGCAAATAAAAAAAAAAGAAGCAACACAGGAACATGTAGACACATCTGACAACATGCCTGTGTTCTGGAGCAACCTGCCTCCTACAACATCCCTGTGTTCTGGAACAGCCTGCTTCCGACAACATCCCTGTGCCCTGGAGCAGACGGCTTCCGACAACATCCCTGTGTTCTGGAGCAGCCTGCTTCCGACAACATCCCTGTGCCCTGGAGCAGACGGCTTCCGACAACATCCCTGTGTTCTGGAGCAGCCTGCTTCCGACAACATCCCTGTGCCCTGGAGCAGACGGCTTCCGACAACATCCCTGTGTTCTGGAGCAACCTGCCTCTGACTACATCCCTGTGTTCTGGAGCAGCCTGCCTCTGACAAAAATCCCTGTGTTCTGGAGCAGCCTGCCTCTGACAACATCCCTGTGTTCTGGAGCAGTCTGCCTCTGACAACATCCCTGTGTTCTGGAGCAGTCTGCCTCTGACAACATCCCTGTGTTCTGGAGCAGCCTGCCTCTGACTACATCCCTGTGTTCTGGAGCAGCCTGCCTCCGACAACATCCCTGTGTTCTGGAGCAGTCTGCCTCTGACAACATCCCTGTGTTCTGGAGCAGTCTGCCTCTGACTACATCCCTGTGTTCTGGAGCATCCTGCCTCTGACTACATCCCTGTGTTCTGGAGCAGTCTGCCTCCTACAACATCCCTGTGTTCTGGAGCAGCCTGCCTCTGACAACATCCCTGTGTTCTGGAGCAGCCTGCCTCTGACAACATCCCTGTGTTCTGGAGCAGCCTGCCTCTGACTACATCCCTGCGTTCTGGAGCAGTCTGCCTCTGACAACATCCCTGTGTTCTGGAGCAGCCTGCCTCTGACTACATCCCTGTGTTCTGGAGCAGCCTGCCTCCGACAACATCCCTGTGTTCTGGAGCAGTCTGCCTCTGACAACATCCCTGTGTTCTGGAGCAGTCTGCCTCTGACTACATCCCTGTGTTCTGAAGCATCCTGCCTCTGACTACATCCCTGTGTTCTGGAGCAGTCTGCCTCCTACAACATCCCTGTGTTCTGGAGCAGCCTGCCTCTGACAACATCCCTGTGTTCTGGAGCAGCCTGCCTCTGACAACATCCCTGTGTTCTGGAGCAGCCTGCCTCTGACTACATCCCTGTGTTCTGGAGCAGGCTGCCTCTGACTACATCCCTGTGTTCTGGAGCAGCCTGCCTCTGACAACATCCCTGTGTTCTGGAGCAGCCTGCCTCTGATAACATCCCTGTGTTCTGCTTCCGACAACATCCTTGTGCCCTGGAGCAGACGGCTTCCGACAACATCCCTGTGCCCTGGAGCAGACGGCTTCCGACAACATCCCGGTGTTCTGGAGCAACCTGCCTCTGACTACATCCCTGTGTTCTGGAGCATCCTGCCTCTGACTACATCCCTGTGTTCTGGAGCAGCCTGCCTCTGACTACATCCCTGTGTTCTGGAGCAGCCTACCTCTGACTACATCCCTGTGTCCTGGAGCATCCTGCCTCTGACTACATCCCTGTGTTCTGGAGCAGCCTGCCTCTGACACCATCCCTGTGTTCTGGAGCAGCCTGCCTCTGACTACATCCCTGTGTCATGGAGCAGCCTGCCTCTGACTACATCCCTGTGTTCTGGAGCAGCCTGCCTCTGACTACATCCCTGTGTTCTGGAGCAACCTGCCTCTGACTACATCCCTGTGTTCTGGAGCAACCTGTCTCTGACTACATCCCTGTGTTCTGGAGCAGCCTGCCTCGGACTACATCCCTCTGTTCTGGAGCAACCTGTCTCTGACTACATCCCTGTGTTCTGGAGCAGCCTGTCTCTGACTACATCCCTGTGTTCTGGAGCAGCCTGCCTTTGACAACATCCCTGTGTTCTGGAGCAGCCTGCCTCTGGCTACATCCCTGTGTTCTGGAGCAGCCTGCCTCCGACAACATCCCTGTGTTCTGGAGCAGACTGCCTCTGACAACATCCCTGTGTTCTGGAGCAGCTTGCCTCTGACACTATCCCTGTGGTCTGGAGCAGCCTGCCTCTGACAACATCCCTGTGTTCTGTAGCAGCCTGTCTCTGACTACATCCCTGTGTTCTGGAGCATCCTGCCTCTGACTACATCCCTGTGTTCTGGAGCAGCCTGCCTCTGACTACATCCCTGTGTTCTGGAGCAGCCTGCCTCTGACTGCATCCCTGTGTTCTGGAGCAGCCTACCTCTGACTACATCCCTGTGTCCTGGAGCATCCTGCCTCTGACTACATCCCTGTGTTCTGGAGCAGCCTGCCTCTGACACCATCCCTGTGTCCTGGAGCAGCCTGCCTCTGACTACATCCCTGTGTTCTGGAGCAGCCTGCCTCTGACTACATCCCTGTGTTCTGGAGCAACCTGCCTCTGACTACATCCCTGTGTTCTGGAGCAACCTGTCTCTGACTACATCCCTGTGTTCTGGAGCAGCCTGCCTCTGACTACATCCCTCTGTTCTGGAGCAGCCTGCCTCTGACTACATCCCTGTGTTCTGGAGCAGCCTGCCTCTGACTACATCCCTGTGTTCTGGAGCAGCCTGCCTCTGACTACATCCCTGTGTTCTGGAGCAGCCTGCCTCTGACTACATCCCTGTGTTCTGGAGCAGCCTGCTTCCGACAACATCCCTGTGCCCTGGAACAGACGGCTTCCGACAACATCCCTGTGTTCTGGAGCAACCTGCCTCTGACTACATCCCTGTATTCTGGAGCAGCCTGCCTTTGACAACATCCCTGTGTTCTGGAGCAGCCTGCCTCTGACTACATCCCTGTGTTCTGGAGCAGGCTGCCTCTGACTACATCCCTGTGTTCTGGAGCAGCCTGCCTCTGACAACATCCCTGTGTTCTGGAGCAGCCTGCCTCTGATAACATCCCTGTGTTCTGCTTCCGACAACATCCTTGTGCCCTGGAGCAGACGGCTTCCGACAACATCCCTGTGCCCTGGAGCAGACGGCTTCCGACAACATCCCTGTGTTCTGGAGCAACCTGCCTCTGACTACATCCCTGTGTTCTGGAGCATCCTGCCTCTGACTACATCCCTGTGTTCTGGAGCAGCCTGCCTCTGACTACATCCCTGTGTTCTGGAGCAGCTTGCCGCTGACTACATCCCTGTGTTCTGGAGCAGCCTGCCTCTGACTACATCCCTGTGTTCTGGAGCAGCCTGCCTCTGACTACATCCCTGTGTTCTGGAGCAGCCTGCCTCTGACAACATCCCTGTGTCCTGGAGCATCCTGCCTCTGACTACATCCCTGTGTTCTGGAGCAGCCTGCCTCTGACACCATCCCTGTGTCCTGGAGCAGCCTGCCTCTGACTACATCCCTGTGTCCTGGAGCAGCCTGCCTCTGACTACATCCCTGTGTTCTGGAGCAGCCTGCCTCTGACTACATCCCTGTGTTCTGGAGCAGCCTGCCGCTGACTACATCCCTGTGTCTGGAGCAGCCTGTCTCTGACTACATCCCTGTGTTCTGGAGCAGCCTGCCTCTGACTACATCCCTGTGTTCTGGAGCAGCCTGCCTCTGACTACATCCCTGTGTTCTGGAGCAGCCTGCCTCTGACTACATCCCTGTGTTCTGGAGCAGCCTACCTCTGACTACATCCCTGTGTTCTGGAGCAGCCTGCCTCTGACTACATCCCTGTGTTCTGGAGCAGCCTGCCTCTGACTACATCCCTGTGTTCTGGAGCAGCTTGCCGCTGACTACATCCCTGTGTTCTGGAGCAGCCTGCCTCTGACTACATCCCTGTGTTCTGGAGCAGCCTGCCTCTGACTACATCCCTGTGTTCTGGAGCAGCCTGCCTCTGACAACATCCCTGTGTTCTGGAGCAGCCTACCTCTGACTACATCCCTGTGTCCTGGAGCATCCTGCCTCTGACTACATCCCTGTGTTCTGGAGCAGCCTGCCTCTGACACCATCCCTGTGTCCTGGAGCAGCCTGCCTCTGACTACATCCCTGTGTTCTGGAGCAGCCTGCCTCTGACTACATCCCTGTGTTCTGGAGCAGCCTGCCGCTGACTACATCCCTGTGTTCTGGAGCAGCCTGTCTCTGACTACATCCCTGTGTTCTGGAGCAGCCTGCCTCTGACTACATCCCTGTGTTCTGGAGCAGCCTGCCTCTGACTACATCCCTGTGTTCTGGAGCAGCCTGCCTCTGACTACATCCCTGTGTTCTGGAGCAGCCTACCTCTGACTACATCCCTGTGTCCTGGAGCATCCTGCCTCTGACTACATCCCTGTGTTCTGGAGCAGCCTGCCTCTGACACCATCCCTGTGTCCTGGAGCAGCCTGCCTCTGACTACATCCCTGTGTCCTGGAGCAGCCTGCCTCTGACTACATCCCTGTGTTCTGGAGCAGCCTGCCTCTGACTACATCCCTGTGTTCTGGAGCAGCCTGCCGCTGACTACATCCCTGTGTCTGGAGCAGCCTGTCTCTGACTACATCCCTGTGTTCTGGAGCAGCCTACCTCTGACTACATCCCTGTGTCCTGGAGCATCCTGCCTCTGACTACATCCCTGTGTTCTGGAGCAGCCTGCCTCTGACACCATCCCTGTGTCCTGGAGCAGCCTGCCTCTGACTACATCCCTGTGTCCTGGAGCAGCCTGCCTCTGACTACATCCCTGTGTTCTGGAGCAGCCTGCCTCTGACTACATCCCTGTGTCCTGGAGCAGCCTGCCTCTGACTACATCCCTGTGTTCTGGAGCAGCCTGCCTCTGACACCATCCCTGTGTCCTGGAGCAGCCTGCCTCTGACTACATCCCTGTGTTCTGGAGCAGCCTGCCTCTGACTACATCCCTGTGTTCTGGAGCAGCCTGCCTCTGACTACATCCCTGTGTTCTGGAGCAGCCTGCCGCTGACTACATCCCTGTGTCTGGAGCAGCCTGTCTCTGACTACATCCCTGTGTTCTGGAGCAGCCTGCCTCTGACTACATCCCTGTGTTCTGGAGCAGCCTGCCTCTGACTACATCCCTGTGTTCTGGAGCAGCCTACCTCTGACTACATCCCTGTGTTCTGGAGCAGCCTACCTCTGACTACATCCCTGTGTTCTGGAGCAGCCTGCCGCTGACTACATCCCTGTGTTCTGGAGCAGCCTGTCTCTGACTACATCCCTGTGTTCTGGAGCAGCCTGCCTCTGACTACATCCCTGTGTTCTGGAGCAGCCTGCCTCTGACTACATCCCTGTGTTCTGGAGCAGCCTGCCTCTGACTACATCCCTGTGTTCTGGAGCAGCCTACCTCTGACTACATCCCTGTGTCCTGGAGCATCCTGCCTCTGACTACATCCCTGTGTTCTGGAGCAGCCTGCCTCTGACACCATCCCTGTGTCCTGGAGCAGCCTGCCTCTGACTACATCCCTGTGTCCTGGAGCAGCCTGCCTCTGACTACATCCCTGTGTTCTGGAGCAGCCTGCCTCTGACTACATCCCTGTGTTCTGGAGCAGCCTGCCGCTGACTACATCCCTGTGTCTGGAGCAGCCTGTCTCTGACTACATCCCTGTGTTCTGGAGCAGCCTACCTCTGACTACATCCCTGTGTCCTGGAGCATCCTGCCTCTGACTACATCCCTGTGTTCTGGAGCAGCCTGCCTCTGACACCATCCCTGTGTCCTGGAGCAGCCTGCCTCTGACTACATCCCTGTGTCCTGGAGCAGCCTGCCTCTGACTACATCCCTGTGTTCTGGAGCAGCCTGCCTCTGACTACATCCCTGTGTCCTGGAGCAGCCTGCCTCTGACTACATCCCTGTGTTCTGGAGCAGCCTGCCTCTGACACCATCCCTGTGTCCTGGAGCAGCCTGTCTCTGACTACATCCCTGTGTTCTGGAGCAGCCTGCCGCTGACTACATCCCTGTGTCTGGAGCAGCCTGTCTCTGACTACATCCCTGTGTTCTGGAGCAGCCTGCCTCTGACTACATCCCTGTGTTCTGGAGCAGCCTGCCTCTGACTACATCCCTGTGTTCTGGAGCAGCCTACCTCTGACTACATCCCTGTGTTCTGGAGCAGCCTGCCTCTGACAACATCCCTCTGAAGGGGGCTGCTTGCATCCCTCAGGGACACTATTGGGTTAACTCTACGGCACTGCCCGTGAAGTGCCCGGATTATGAAGCTCGGCCTCCGCAATGTCACCTCTGTCAGTAGAAGGACGACATTGGAGACCGGCTCCATACTGTTGTGTTTTGCTGCTGGTGCCTCAGGTGTCGGGTAACAATGGGAGGATTCTGACACTGTGGGACCGGATATAGGGGAGACCTGGCTAAGCCCCCGAACGCCTCAGTCTACCTCACGCCCCGTTGATGTCAGTGACGTTTAGGAGCACCGCTCCCGGGCCCAGTTACCTGGCAAGTTGTGAGCGCAGGTAGCTGAGGTTCGGTGCTATCACAAGCTCCGGTCCTGTCTCTTCCACTGCGGCTCTTCAACTCACGAAAACAAGCAGCCGGGCAGCGGGGAGAGTCCAGAGAGGGATGCATTGCGCCTGCTCAGTGTCAGCAGAGGCTGGCTGTAGTTCTGAGTATGTCGGGAAATGTAGTTCTTTTTCTCTTAGCAGCTTCAGTATGATACACATAACGGACTTCATCTCCCAGAATTCAATGGGGCTAAGAGAGGCGTGACTGTACTATCAAAGAGGCGAGCGGGATGGCCTCCTGCTGGGCCACGCCCACACGGCCGTGCTGCGGCAGCACCCTCTGGAACGTTCTGTGTGGAGAGCAGAGTGAGGCCATTTTAGGCCTGGGTGTGACTGGCAAAGTAATTGTTCTGGCAGAGCAAGTGCTGTGTGCCTGGCGTGTCACGCCTGCAGGGTGTAGCTCCTGCTCCAGTCACTTGGCTATAGTTGCTTCCTTGAGCAATGTGAAAATGGAGTCTCAATCGTGAATTACAGAACTAAGGCACCAAATTAATAATATTAAAGCCTAAGGCCGGCATCACACTTAGCGTATGAAAATACGGTCCGTTTTTTACGGCCGTAATACACCACAAAATTCCAAAACTGGTGTTCCGTATGTAATCCGTAGGCAAGGTGTGGTCGCGTATTTTGCGCATGTAATGTTGCGTGTGTAATCCATATGCCAACCGTAATGCGTTTTTTTTCACGCAACCTGACAAAATGGACATTTAACGGTTTTGAGCTGCAATTTCTTTAAATCACCATCAGCAACCCTATTTAAGGCCTCTACAACAGGTGGCACCCTCCCATATGGCCATTTTGTGGTTGTTGCATCTGGATGAGGTGCATTTCAATGTTTATGATGCTTGCCATGCTGTTTTGAACTCCGTGGAGGCGAGCACCAGACTTCCGGGATGTCTGTCTGGCTTTTTCAGCTAATTAGCATGTCTGAGCTTCCTGATTGAGGGTTTGCCATAATTCCTTGCACCTGGAGATGTCTGGCGTATTTCTCGCAAGTCACACTGCTGGTCCGTGTGTAATCCGTTTTTTTCTCGCCCCCATAGACTTTCATTGGTGGATTTTTTGCGCAATACGGTGACAAACGCAGCATGCTGCGATTTTCTACGGCCGTAGAAGACCGTATAATACGGATCAGTAAAATACGGCAGATAGGAGCTGGGCCATAGAGAATCATTGTACCGTATGCAATCCATATTTTCTGCGCCTCTCATACGTCCGTATAACTCGCTAGTGTGAGGCCGGCCTAAGGGCTCGTTCAGATGGGAGGGTGGTCTGTGCGCGCCAAGGAGGTGCTCGGCCCCATTATAGCCAGTGCACATGGTCGATTTTACACGTTGCGCAATGGCCTGTGTGGAAAAAAATGGCAACTGCACTATGTTCATCCATGTTCCAGCCCAGAACAATGCTTCCAATGAGAGGGCAGCTCTGGCGCCCGTGTACAACGCCAAGCAGCGGCCGGCTCGGCACCACACCCAGGTGTGCACACAGGTTTTGTTTTCACAGCGCTCATTGTGCTGCAAACCTGATTCTCCATGTCGGTGCAGTTACAGCTATACCAAACTTCTATTTTTTTTTATTATTTGACCTCTGGGATCGAGCTATTTTTCGATTTTGTACTTTAATTTTTCCCTCTTCGAAGAGACGTAACTTTTTTTATTTTTTCCCACTAACAAAACCATACGAGGGCTCGCTTTTTTGTGAGACTAGTTGTACTTTTGAATGACACCATCCATTTTATACAATTTACTGGAAAATGGGAAAGAATTTGAATTGAAGTGAAATTGCGGGATAAAAACCCGCATTTCCACAATTGTTTTTTGGGCTTTGATTTTTCGCCATTCATTATGCAGCAAAAAAAAGTGGCCTGGAAACATGGTTGGCTAGGTCAGTACGATTACGACGGTACCACACTTGCTTTCTTTTTTTATTTAAGTGATGAAAAGAATTCAAAAATGTGTAAAAAAAAAAAACACAAACAAACAGATTAGCTTGAGTAGCAATTTTCCAAAATCTTGCCATCTTGCCAAATCACTGCTATCCCTTTTACATAAAATGCACACTGATCTCAATAGCCATTACATTTTAGCACTTTTTACTACTATTATTGCTGGGATGCAATATTGGAAAAGTGTTACATTTGGAGGTTGCCATTTATAATTTCTAAAAAAAAAAAAAATTGTCCTTGCCCAGTCTAGATACAAATGCGCTTTACAGCATCATTTTCTTGGCATCCGTTGAGTATTGCTGTTGTACTATTTCCATTGTTATGTAGTCTATTTCTTAAAAGCAAAATGTATAATTTATAGGAAAGTGATGCAGCAGACATGTGCTGCTTCCAAAGCGCTGCCAATTACTGACCGTGTGCACAGTTCTTACGGTGACTTCCGCTAGGAAACTGCTTATTAATTATACATACAATTATTTTTTTGAAACATTTTTAGATGTGAGAGTCCTCCTCAGTGGTTGATACCTTTTAATGGCTAACTGAAAAGATGGTAACAAATTGCAAACTTTCGAGACTACGCAGGTCCCTTCATCAGGCATAGACTAAAGCAAATTCTGAAGAATCGCAGACTTATACACAACAAAGTACAGAGAGAAGGTAATACATAAGACACATGACGTGAAGCAGAATGATCATTATGTTAGAGGGATAGCCATAGATATGGGAACACTTCATAGATAAGGATAGGAAGTCTTAAGGTACCTTCACACATAACGATATCGTTAACGATATCGTTGCAACGTCACGCTTTTTGTGACGTAGCAACGATCCCGCTAACGATCTCGTTATGTGTGACAGCGACCAACAATCAGGCCCCTGCTGGGAGATCGATGGTCGTTGGGGAATGATCAGGACCTTTTTTTGGTCGCTGATCACCCGCTGTCATCGCTGGATCGGCGTGTGTGACGCCGATCCAGCGATGTGTTCACTTGTAACCAGGGTAAACATCGGGTTACTAAGTGCAGGGCCGCGCTTAGTAACCCAATATTTACCCTGGTTACCATTGTAAAAGTTAAAAAAAAAAAAAAAATTACATACTCACATTCTGATGTCTGTCACGTCCCCCGCCGTCAGCTTCCTTGCACTGACTGTGTCAGCGCCGGCCGTAAAGCAGAGCACAGCGGTGACGTCACAGCAGAGTGTAGAATGGATTGGAGTGGTGCCAGAGTGCTAGAGGGGAGGCCAGAGAGTAGGAGGTTGCAGTAGTCAAGGCGGGAGATGATAAGGGCATGCACTGGTGTTTTTGTGGTGTCGTGGTCAAGGAGTGCCCGGATCCGGGAGATATTTTTGAGTTTGAGATGGCAGGAGGAGGCAAGGGCTTGGATATGTGGCTTGAAAGAGAGGGCAGAGTTGAGGATCACCCCGAGGCACTTGGCGTGAGGGACTGGGGAAACTGAGCAGCCATTGACATTGACAGACAGGTCTGGTGGAGGGGTAGAGTGAGATGGGGGAAAGATGATGAATTCTGTTTTGTCTATGTTCAGTTTTAGAATGCGAGCAGAAAAGAAGGCTGAGATAGCAGAAAGACAGTGAGGGATTTTGGTGAGTAAGTAGATGAGGTCAGGTCCGGATAGGTAGATCTGCGTTTCATCGGCATAGAGATGATACTGCATACCGTCGGATTCTATGAGCTGTCCCAGGCTGAAGGTGTAGATGGAGAAGAGTAGGGGTCCTAGAACAGAGCCTTGAGGAACACCGACAAACATGGGACGGAGTGAGGAGGTGGTGGGGGAGGGAGACACTGAATGTTCGGTTTGTCAGATATGAGATCCAGGATAGGGCCAAGTCTGTGATGCAAGAGATGAGAGGATCTGCAGCAGAAGGGAGTGGTCTACAGTGTCAAAGGCAAAAGACAGGTCCAGGAGGAGGAGGACAGAGTAGTGTCCCTTGCTTTAGGCAGTTAGTAGGTCATTGGTGACTTTAGTTAGGGCAGTTTCAGTTGAGTGTTGGAGTCGGAAGCCAGATTGGAACCGGGCAAAGAGGGAGCAGGAGGAGAGGTGGGAGGACAGTTCAAGATAGACATGTTGTTCCAGCAATTTTGAGGCATAAGGGAGAATAGATATCGGGCGATAACTAGATACAGAGGATGGGTCGAGGGAGGGCTTTTTGAGGATGGGTGTGATCTTGGCATGTTTGAAGGATATGGGGAAGACACCTGTTGTGAGTGATAGGTTGAAGAGATATGTTAGGGTTGGGATGAAGAGTGTGGTGAGGTTAGGGATGAGGTGGGACGGGAGCGGGTCGAGCGTGCAAGTGGTGAGGTGTGATCTTGACAGGAGGGTGGAGAGCTGATCTTCTGCCATGGTGGAGAAGCTGGTTTTGGAGGAACAGTGTTGAGCAGCTAAGAGGGGCATTGGGTGCTGTGGGCCAAAGCTTTCTCTGATCGTATCGATCTTCTGTTTAAAGAAGGAGGCAAAGTCGTCAGCAGAAGGAGGAGGGGAGGGAGGGGGTGCAGGGGACGGAGTAGAGAATTAAAAGTGTTGAAAAGCTGTTTAGGGTTATGAGACAGGGAGGATATGAGAGATGAGAAGTAAGTTTGTTTTGCAGCAGTGAGCGCAGACTTGAAGCTGGCGAGGGGATGCTTGTATGCAGTGAAGTGGTCTGTAGAGCGGGATCGCTTCCATCTCCGCTCAGCAATCCTGGAAGCCCGTCTCAGTTCTTTGGTCAAGCTTGTCCGCCAGGGCTGCCTGTTGAGTGTATGAGTTTTTCTATGCATGAGCAGTGCTGCCGAATCGAGTGTTGCTGTTATTGTGGTGTTATAAAAAGTGGCAGCAGCGTCTGGGTCATGAAGGGAGGCTATGTGTTGTGAATTCTGTGGTCAAGCTCCCTCCTGTGGTCATGGGTGGTGCTTCGGCTGGTTCTGTCTGTGAGCTTCCTCTGGTGGATGTGAGTGGGGCTGCGGCTTCTGGGTTTCCTTCCTCAGGTGACGAGGTTAAGTCGTTAGGTGCTGCTCTATTTAACTCCACCTAGTTCTTTGTTCCTGGCCTCCAGCCAATGTTCCTGTATTGGTCTTGCTTTCTCCTGGATCATTCTTGTGGCCTGTCTGCCCTGCATAAGCTAAGTTTTGCTTGTGTTACTTTTGTTTGCTATATTTTCTGTCCAGCTTGCTATATTGGTTTTTCTTGCTTGCTTGAAGCTCTGAGACGCATAGTCGGTGCAGAGGGTCTTTTTGCCCCCTCTGCGTGGTTGTTTGTAGGTTTTTGTGCTGACCGCAAAGCTATCTTTCCTATCCTCGGTCTATTCAGTAAGTCGGGCCTCACTTTGCTAAAGACTATTTCATCTCTGTGTTTGTATTTTCATCTTAACTCACAGTCATTATATGTGGGGGGCTGCCTTTTCCTTTGGGGAATTTCTCTGAGGCAAGGTAGGCTTATTTTTCTGTCTTCAGGGCTAGTTTCTCAGGCTGTGCCGAGTTGCATAGGGAGCATTAGGCGCAATCCACGGCTACCTCTAGTGTGGTATGATAGGATTAGGGATTGCGGTCAGCAGAGTTCCCACGTCTCAGAGCTCGTCCTATGTTAGTAACTATCAGGTCACTTTGTGTGCTCTTAACCACTAGGTCCATTGTGGTTCTGAATCACCTGTTCATAACAGTACTGGAGGCCCAAAGTACTAATGCTTCTCAATAGAGGGAAAAGAGAAGTTCTGAGACCATTTTTTTTTTCTCTGTACTGTGTTTTGTCTTTCTTTTCCCCTAGACATTTGGGTGGTTCAGGACACAGGTGTAGTGATGGACATTAAAGATCTGTCTTCTTGTGTGGATCATCTCACTGCAAGAGTACAAAATATTCAAGACTTTGTGGTTCAGAATTCTATGTTAGAGCCAAGAATTTCTATTCCTGATTTGTTTTCTGGAGATAGAGCTAAGTTTCTGAGTTTTAAGAATAATTGTAAACTGTTTCTGGCTTTGAAACCCCGCTCCTCTGGTGACCCAGTTCAACAAGTTAAGATCATTATTTCTTTATTACGTGGCGACCCTCAAGACTGGGCATTTTCCCTTGCGCCAGGAGATCCTGCATTATGTAATATTGATGCGTTTTTTCTGGCGCTCGGATTGCTGTATGATGAACCCAATTCAGTGGATCAGGCAGAGAAAAATTTGCTGGCTCTGTCTCAGGGTCAGGATGAGGTAGAGATATATTGTCAGAAGTTTAGGAAGTGGTCTATGCTCACTTAATGGAATGAATGTGCGCTGGCAGCAATTTTCAGAAAAGGTCTCTCTGAAGCCCTTAAGGATGTCATGGTGGGATTTCCTATGCCTGCTGGTCTGAATGAGTCTATGTCTTTGGCCATTCAGATCGGTCGACGCTTGCGTGAGCGTAAAACTGTGCACCATTTGGCGGTATTATCTGAGCATGGACCTGAGCCTATGCAGTGCGATAGGACTTTGACCAGAGCTGAACGGCAAGAACACAGACGTCAGAATGGGCTGTGTTTTTACTGTGGTGATTCCACTCATGCTATCTCCGATTGTCCTAAGCGCACTAAGCGGTTCGCTAGGTCTGCCACCATTGGTACGGTACAGTCGAAATTTCTTTTGTCCGTTACTTTGATCTGCTCTTTGTCATCCTATTCTGTCATGGCATTTGTGGATTCAGGCGCTGCCCTGAATTTGATGGACTTGGAGTATGCTAGGCGCTGTGGTTTTTTCTTGGAGCCCTTGCAGTATCCTATTCCATTGAGAGGAATTGATGCTACTCCTTTGGCCAAGAATAAGCCTCAGTACTGGACCCAGCTGACCATGTGCATGGCTCCTGCGCATCAGGAGGATATTCGCTTTTTGGTGTTGCATAATCTGCATGATGTGGTCGTGTTGGGGTTGCCATGGCTACAAGTCCATAACCCAGTATTGGATTGGAAATCAATGTCTGTGTCCAGCTGGGGTTGTCGGGGGGTACATGGTGATGTTCCTTTTCTGTCTATTTCATCATCCACCCCTTCTGAGGTCCCAGAGTTCTTGTCAGATTACCGGGATGTATTTGATGAGCCCAAGTCCAGTGCCCTACCTCCACATAAGGATTGTGATTGTGCTATCGATTTGATTCCTGGTAGTAAGTTTCCTAAGGGTCGACTGTTTAATTTGTCTGTGCCTGAGCATGCCGCTATGCGGAGTTACGTAAAGGAATCCTTGGAGAAGGGTCATATTCGCCCGTCGTCGTCGCCATTGGGAGCAGGGTTCTTTTTAGTGGCCAAGAAGGATGGTTCGCTGAGACCTTGTATTGATTACCGCCTTCTAAATAAAATCACGGTCAAATTTCAGTACCCCTTGCCGCTTCTGTCTGATTTGTTTGCTCGGATTAAGGGGGCTAGTTGGTTCACCAAGATAGATCTTCGTGGTGCGTATAATCTTGTGCGTATTAAACAGGGCGATGAATGGAAAACAGCATTTAATACGCCCGAAGGCCATTTTGAGTACCTGGTTATGCCATTCGGGCTTTCTAATGCTCCATCAGTGTTTCAGTCCTTTATGCATGACATCTTCCGAGAGTACCTGGATAAATTCCTGATTGTATACTTGGATGATATTTTGGTCTTCTCGGATGATTGGGAGTCTCACGTGAAGCAGGTCAGAATGGTGTTCTAGGTTCTGCGTGCGAATTCTTTGTTTGTGAAGGGGTCAAAGTGTCTCTTTGGTGTTCAGAAGGTTTCATTTTTAGGGTTCATTTTTTCCCCTTCTACTATCGAGATGGACCCTGTTAAAGTTCAGGCCATTTATGATTGGACTCAGCCGACATCTCTGAAGAGTCTGCAAAAGTTCCTGGGCTTTGCTAATTCTTATCGTCGCTTCATCAATAATTTTTCTAGTATTGCTAAACCGTTGACTGAGTTAACCAAGAAGGGTGCTGATGTGGTCAATTGGTCTTCTGCTGCTGTGGAAGCTTTTCAAGAGTTGAAGCGTCGTTTTTCTTCTGCCCCTGTGTTGTGCCAACCAGATGTTACGCTCCCGTTCCAGGTCGAGGTTGATGCTTCTGAGATTGGAGCAGGGGCTGTTTTGTCGCAAAGAAGTTCTGATGGCTCGGTGATGAAACCATGCGCCTTCTTTTCCAGGAAGTTTTCGCCTGCTGAGCGTAATTATGATGTTGGCAATCGAGAGTTGCTGGCCATGAAGTGGGCATTCGAGGAGTGGCGTCATTGGCTAGAAGGAGCTAAGCATCGCGTGGTGGTCTTGACTGATCACAAGAACTTGACTTATCTCCAGTCTGCCAAACGGTTGAATCCTAGACAGGCTCGTTGGTCGCTGTTTTTCTCCCGTTTTGACTTTGTGGTTTCGTACCTTCCGGGCTCTAAAAATGTGAAGGCGGATGCCCTGTCTAGGAGTTTTGTGGCCGACTCTCCGGGTTTGTCTGAGCCGGCGGGTATTCTCAAAGAGGGGGTAATTTTGTCTGCCATCTCCCCTGATTTGCGGCGGGTGCTGCAAAAATTTCAGGCTAATAGACCTGACCGTTGCCCAGCGGAGAAACTTTTTGTCCCTGATAAATGGACGAGTAGAGTTATCTCTGAGGTTCATTGTTCGGTGTTGGCTGGTCATCCTGGAATCTTTGGTACCAGAGATTTGGTGGCTAGATCCTTTTGGTGGCCGTCTCTGTCGCGGGATGTGCGTTCGTTTGTGCAGTCCTGTGGGATTTGTGCTTGGGCTAAGCCCTGCTGTTCTCGTGCCAGTGGGTTGCTTTTGCCCTTGCCAGTCCCGAAGAGGCCCTGGACACATATCTCTATGGATTTTATTTCGGATCTCCCCGTCTCTCAAAAAATGTCGGTCATTTGGGTTGTTTGTGATCGCTTCTCTAAGATGGTCCATTTGGTACCCTTGTCTAAATTGCCTTCCTCCTCTGATTTGGTGCCCTTGTTCTTCCAGCATGTGGTTCGTTTACATGGCATTCCGGAGAACATCGTTTCTGACAGAGGTTCCCAGTTTGTTTCGAGGTTTTGGCGATCCTTTTGTGCTAGGATGGGCATTGATTTGTCTTTTTCCTCGGCTTTCCATCCTCAGACAAATGGCCAGACTGAACGAACCAATCAGACCTTGGAAACATATCTGAGATGTTTTGTTTCTGCCGATCAGG
Source organism: Ranitomeya imitator (assembly GCF_032444005.1). Taxonomy (NCBI): domain Eukaryota; kingdom Metazoa; phylum Chordata; class Amphibia; order Anura; family Dendrobatidae; genus Ranitomeya; species Ranitomeya imitator. The sequence continues at coordinate 405,636,303 of NC_091286.1, read as the reverse complement.
ATGATTGGGTGTCCTTTTTGCCTTTGGCTGAGTTCGCCCTTAATAATCGGGCCAGCTCGGCTACTTTGGTTTCGCCGTTTTTCTGCAATTCTGGTTTCCATCCTCGTTTCTCTTCAGGACAGGTTGAGTCTTCTGACTGTCCTGGTGTGGATACTGTGGTGGATAGGTTGCAGCAGATTTGGACTCATGTGGTGGACAATTTGACATTGTCTCAGGAGAAGGCTCAACGTTTCGCTAACCGCAGGCGCTGTGTGGGTCCCCGACTTCGTGTTGGGGATTTGGTTTGGTTGTCATCTCGCTATATTCCTATGAAAGTTTCCTCTCCTAAGTTTAAGCCTCGTTTCATTGGTCCGTATAGGATTTCTGAGGTTCTTAATCCTGTGTCTTTTCGTTTGACCCTTCCAGCTTCTTTTTCCATCCATAACGTATTCCATAGGTCATTGTTGCGGAGATACGTGGCACCTGTGGTTCCATCCGTTGATCCTCCTGCTCCGGTTTTGGTTGAGGGGGAGTTGGAGTATATAGTGGAGAAGATTTTGGATTCTCGTATTTCGAGACGGAAACTCCAGTACCTGGTTAAGTGGAAGGGTTATGGTCAGGAAGATAATTCCTGGGTCTTTGCCTCTGATGTTCATGCTGCCGATCTGGTTCGTGCCTTTCATTTGGCTCATCCTGGTCGGCCTGGGGGCTCTGGTGAGGGTTCGGTGACCCCTCCTCAAGGGGGGTACTGTTGTGAATTCTGTGGTCAAGCTCCCTCCTGTGGTCATGGGTGGTGCTTCGGCTGGTTCTGTCTGTGAGCTTCCTCTGGTGGATGTGAGTGGGGCTGCGGCTTCTGGGTTTCCTTCCTCAGGTGACGAGGTTAAGTCGTTAGGTGCTGCTCTATTTAACTCCACCTAGTTCTTTGTTCCTGGCCTCCAGCCAATGTTCCAGTATTGGTCTTGCTTTCTCCTGGATCATTCTTGTGGCCTGTCTGCCCTGCATAAGCTAAGTTTTGCTTGTGTTACTTTTGTTTGCTATATTTTCTGTCCAGCTTGCTATATTGGTTTTTCTTGCTTGCTGGAAGCTCTGAGACGCAGAGGGAGCACCTCCGTACCGTTAGTCGGTGCGGAGGGTCTTTTTGCCCCCTCTGCGTGGTTGTTTGTAGGTTTTTGTGCTGACCGCAAAGCTATCTTTCCTATCCTCGGTCTATTCAGTAAGTCGGGCCTCACTTTGCTAAAATCTATTTCATCTCTGTGTTTGTATTTTCATCTTAACTCACAGTCATTATATGTGGGGGGCTGCCTTTTCCTTTGGGGAATTTCTCTGAGGCAAGGTAGGCTTATTTTTCTGTCTTCAGGGCTAGCTAGTTTCTCAGGCTGTGCCGAGTTGCATAGGGAGCGTTAGGCGCAATCCACGGCTACCTCTAGTGTGGTATGATAGGATTAGGGATTGCGGTCAGCAGAGTTCCCACGTCTCAGAGCTCGTCCTATGTTAGTATCTATCAGGTCACTTTGTGTGCTCTTAACCACTAGGTCCATTGTGGTTCTGAATCACCTGTTCATAACAGCTATGTCTGTAAGAGGGAAAAGGGACTCAGAGAGTGATTGTAAGTTGAGGTGTTTGAGATTTCTGTGAGGGTGAGTGAGTTTGTGGAGTGGGGGTTGCACACTGGGAGAGGAGAGGGAAGAGAATGTCAGTAAGTTGTGGTCAGACTGGGGGAGGGGTGAGTTAATGAGATTAATAAGGGAGCAGTGGTGGGTGAAGATGAGGTCCAGCTTGTGGCCATCTTTGTGAGTGGCCTCAGAGGACCATTGAGTGAGGCCAAAGGAGGCAGTCAGTGATAAAAGTTTAGATACTACTGAGGACTGAGGTGGAAGTGTCAATGGGGATATTGAAGTCACCCATGATGATAGTTGGGATGTCAGCAGAGAGGAAATGAAGTAGCTAGGTGGTGAGGTGGTCGAGAAAGGTGGAGATGGCTAGTTCAGGGGGTGGTAGATGACAGCAAGCTGGAGGTTGGAAGTGGAATAGATGCTGACGGAGTGCACCTCAAACAAGGGAAGAGTAGCGTAGGGTGGTAGCGAGATTGGAGTAAAGGAGCAGATGTCAGACAGGAGCAAGCCAACCCCTCCATCGCGTTTGTTAATGGAGCGAGGGGTATGAGAGAGGTGGAATCCGCCATAGGAAAGTGCAGCTGGAGAGGCTGAGTCAGAGGGGGGGTGAGCCAGGTTTCAGTTATGCCAAGGAAGGATAGTTTGTTGGTGATGAAGAGGTCATGGATAAATGGCAGTTTGTTGCAGACGGAGCGTGCGTTCCATAGTGCACCAGGCAGGGGAGCCAGGTGAGAGGGGGCTGGATGGGTATGAGGTTATCATGGTTGGGAAAACGTGCAAAGGATTGTGGCAGGGGGTTAGAAATGAGTGGGGATGTGTTGAGGAGGGCCAGGATTTGAGGATACGTCACCAGAGATGAGGAGTAGCAGACAGAGCGTTAGAAAGTGGGAGCAGGATAGGACATGATGCGGCCGTGTGTGTCTGGAGAAAAGGGATTGTATGTGGAGGAAAAGTTCTGAGGAGAAGGAGAGATGGCTGGGGAGGATTGAAGAAGAAATGACTAGTTCTTTACTAGGTGGAGGGATTGCAGGAGATTGTAAGAAGGAAAGTAGTGTGGGTGTGAAAGAGAAAAAAAGCCGAAACATTGTAGTGGTTTAGTATTCTGTTACCTTCCAGTCCAATTCAGTCTAATTCAAAGTAATTAAAAATATGTAATTTAAAAGATGTAAGTTAAAAGATGTGTGGACTACGTCTGGAGCAGACTCATGGCTCAGAATATATCTAGGATTAACACTGCTCAGCTGTGAGAGAATATGGGTGTGTGGGGCCAGAACACATGTTCACATTTAAAACAAAGGCCATAAAAATGGGGGAGGGATTACACTGACCATTCAGATATACAGAGACATTCAGGAGCCAGGGAGAGCTGGGGAAAGTCAGTGCATACCATAGAAAATCAATGCAACATACAGCGACATTCAGAAGCCAGGGAGAGCTGGGAAAGTCAGTGCATACCATAGAAAATCAATGCAATATACAGAGATTCAGGAGCCAGGGAGAGCTGGGGAAAGTCAATGCATACCATAGAAGGTCAATGCAATATACAGAGACATTCAGGAGCTAGGGAGAGCTGGGGAAAGTCAGTGCATACCTGTGGGAAGAGGAAAACAGCTCGATTAGATGGTACAGATGATGATGATCATAATATTGTAGCAGTGATGAGTAGCCAAATGCATTCTAGAATTCAGTGTAATTCAAAGTAATTAAAAATATGTAATTTAAAAGATGGAAATTAAAAGATGTATGGATCAGACTACGTCTGATAGGGACATTCTAGATACTTCCCAAAATCCACAAATCTGGAAATCCAGAGAGGCCAATTATTTCATGTGGGCACCCTTACTGAGCAGGTATCTGGATGGGTAGAGGGTATTATTATTATTATTTATTGTTATAGCGCCATTTATTCCATGGCGCTTTACATGTGAGGAGGGGTATGCATAATAAAAACAAGTACAATAATCTTAAACAATACAAATCATAACTGGTACAGGAGGAATGAGGACCCTGCCCGCGTATTCTTAAACCCCTGGTAAAGGATACACCCAGCTACATTCAGGACACAACTGACCTATTGAATAAACTATCTGGCCTACTACCGCTACATATAGATGATATTTTAATTATCTGGATGGAGTCTGAGCCACAGCTAAAGACGTTCCACGAAAAGTGTAATCAATTTCATCCCACCATCAACTTAACACTCAACTACTCCAGCACTGAAATTAACTTTTTGGACACCATTAGGGTTGAGCGAAACGGATCGTTCATTTTCAAAAGTCGCCGACTTTTGGCAAAGTCGGGTTTCATGAAACCTGACCCGATCCCTGTGTGGGGTCGGCCATGCGGTACGCGACTTTCGCGCCAAAGTCGCGTTTCGTATGACGCGCTTGGCGCCATTTTCAGCCAATGAAGGGGCGTGGGCAGAGTGATGACATAGGTCTTAGGGGCGTGGACGCCTATCGCCATGTTGTCGCTTGTGCGCTGTAGCGATTTGCACTGTGTAACACCAGCTTTTCAGTTCAGGGACGGGAGAGAGAGAGAGAGAGAGAGGGAGTGAGAGAGAGAGAGAGAGAAAAAAAAAATTTATTCCCATTGGCTTTGCATTGGGTTTCGTGTTTCGGTCGATCCTCGACTTTTCGCCATAATCGGCCGATTTCACTCGACTCGACTTTTGAGATAGTCGGGTTTCGCTCAACCCGGCTCGACCCTAAAAAAGTCAAGGTCGCTCAACCCTAGACACCATCATTAAGCTAAAGTACAATGAAATAGAAACATCCCTGTATAAGAAGCCAATCAACTGTCCAACATACCTTAAATGGGACAGTTTCCATCCAAAACACATAAAAAACTATTGTCTACAACCAAGCCATCAGATACAATCGTATATGTTCCAACCTCATGGATAGAAATGAACACCTTGGTTACCTCAAAAAGACTTTTTTTTTTTTAATCAGGGCTACAATCCAAGAACAATTGAAAACCAAATTACCAGAGCCACCAGAATATCAAGGAATCACCTGCTACATCACAAAGCTAAAGAAGAAAATAATCGGGTGCCTCTAGTAGTCACCTACAATCCAAATCTGGAGATGCTAAGGTGAGCTGCACGGAAATTACAACCTTTACTACAAAAAGATGCCCAATTACAATCCATTTTTCTAGACCCCCCCACTACTGTGTTTTAGGCAGCCCTCAAATTTAAGAAGCATCATTGTCAGAAGCTCCCTGTCCTCTCAAACAGCTGCAGGTACCCTTCCTTTTACCCTCCATAGTAATGCCTGCTCTGGCCTTATGCTAATTGGTTAATTACTGATTGTGACCATTTGGTTCCTGATGCTAGCAGTCACTCCATTTCATATATATTTAGTGTGGCTGGGATAGCAAGCGTGCGGGTTCGCGTGTGCAACAGATTTAAGTGCAACAGTTTAAAGTGCTTGGCAGTTAGACAATGGCAGTTGGGCGGGAGACAGGTAAGGTGCATACGTTTTTCAAACAATCATGCTTCTTGGTCAGTCATACTACATTATGCATTGATCATTTCAATCTGCTTCTTATTTGTTCTTACTTCTGCTTTCTCACAACTCGCCCGCCCTTTAACACATTCTGGGCACTCTCTCTATATCCACCCCTCCCTTCTCCCCTCTCCCATGTATAACTCTGAGGCTCTCTACTGACATTTCTTACCCATTCCAAACCAGCCACTTCCACCATGCAGCACTCAAAATGTTCATACAAATCATCCCACCACCTGCTCTTTCTGTTTTTTCTCCTTCTACTAGTTGCAGGTGACATCTCCCCCAACCCTGGGCCTCCCTCCACCAGCATACATTACTCTCCTCCAGCTACATATAGAAACCCTGCTAATTTTATTAACATTCAGTGCATGCCTTCTCATATCGCTTTCCACTGTGCTCTCTGGAATGCACGGTCTGTGTGTAACAAACTAACTTACATTCACAATCTTTTCCTAATTCCCTTAACCTTCTGGCTATTACAGAAACCTGGATCCAGCATTCAGACACCAACACCGCTGCCGCACTCGCGTTTGGTGGGCTGAAATTTCCACATACCACCAGACCTAAGAACAGACAGGGTGGAGGTATTGATTTGCTCCTTTCATCACAATGTGCTTTCCAGGTCATTCCCCCGGTTCCCTCACTCACATTTCCTTCGTTTGAAGCCCACGCTGTCAGACTCTTTAAGCCCTTCTCCTTGTGAGTGGCGGTTGTTTATCGCCCTCCAGGCTTCTTCCGCCAGTTTCTAGACCACTTTGTCACCTGGCTTACTCACTTTCTATCCTGTGACATCCCCGCCCTCATCATGGGAGACTTTAACATCCCCATCAATGATCCCTTCTCCCAATCTGCCTCTTATCTTCTTTCTCTAACTTCTTCATTCGGCCTCTCACAGTTTACTAATTCTCCTACGCATGAGGATGGGAATACTCTGGACCTGGTTTTCTCCCGTCCCGGCTTGCTGCACGACTTTATTAACTTCCCTCTCCCGCTCTCGGACCACAACCTTCTTTCCTTCTCTGTCAAGAATTGTCTCCTCACCCGGGACACCCCCACTTACCACACTTATCGGAATACAGGTACCATTAATACCCAGCAGCTTGTGGACAATCTCCACACATCTCTAGCCCCCATCTCCTCCCTCTCCTGTCCAGACTTAGCATTGTCACACTTCAATAATACACTGAAGAATGCCCTAGATGAAGCAGCACCTTCTACATGCAGAAAGACCCGACACAGACAACGGCAGCCCTGGCACACTATGCAAACACGCTTTCTACAGTGTTGCTCAAGGTTTGCAGAGCGGCAGTGGAGAAAATCTCTTAGCAGAAGACTTCATCCACTATAAGTTCATGCTCAAAACCTATAACTCTGCCCTTCATCTGGCTAAACATCCTACTTCACCACCCTCATCACCTCACTATCCAACAACCCAAAACGACTTTTTGAAACCTTAAACTCCCTCCTGAAACCTAAAGTACAGGCCCCCATCACCAACCTCAGCGGTGAGGATCTGGCCACTTATTTCTTAGAAAAAATCAACCACATCCATCAGAATATCTCAGCGCAATCTCCTCAGTGCCTGGATCCCCTTCCCTGCCGCACCTCAAGCTCACTAGACATCTTTGAGCCTGTTTCAGAAGAAGAAGTTTCCAAGCTCCTCGCTTCTGCTTGGCCTACAACCTGCAACAGTGACCCCATTCCTTCACATATCCTGCAGTCTCTCTCACCAGTAGTCACCACTCACCTGACTAAAATATTTAACCTCTCTCTTTCTTCAGGTATCTTTCCCTCCTCATTTAAACATGCCATCATAACCCCTTTACTTAGAAAGCCATCCTTGGACCAGAACTGCACTGCTAACTACAGACCTGTCTCTAACCTTTCCTTCATCTCTAAACTCCTGGAACGCTTGGTCCACTCCCGTCTAATCCGCTATTTCTTGGATAACTCTCTTCTTGACCCCTTACCAATCTGGTTTCCGCTCTTTACACTCCACTGAAACTGCCCTCACTAAAGTCTCTAATGATCTAATAACAGCTAAATCCAAAGGTCATTGCTCTCGGCTGATTCTCCTGGATCTCTCTGCCGCATTTGACACTGTGGATCACCAGCTCCTCCTCACTATGCTCCGCTCTATAGGCCTCAAGGACACAGCCCTCTCCTGGTTCTCCTCCTACCTCTCTGACTGCTCCTTCACTGTATCTTTTGCCGACTCCTCTTCCTCTCCTCGTCCCCTAAGGGTACCGTCACACAGTGGCACTTTGATCGCTAGGACGGCACGATCCGTGACGTTCCAGCGATATCCTTACGATCTCGCTGTGTCTGACACGCTACTGCGATCAGGGACCCCGCTGAGAATCGTACGTCGTAGCAGATCGTTTGAAACTTTATTTCGTCACTGGATCTCCCGCTGACATCGCTGAATCGGCGTGTGTGACGCCGATTCAGTGATGTCTTCACTGGTAACCAGGGTAAACATCGGGTTACTAAGCGCAGGGCCGCGCTTAGTAACCCGATATTTACCCTGGTTGCCAGTGTAAATGTAAAAAAAAAAAAACACTACATACTTACATTCCCGGTGTCTGGTCATGTCCCTCGCCTTCAGCTTCCCGCACTGACTGGTGAGCGCCGGCCAGCCGTAAAGTACAGCGGTGACGTCACCGCTCTGCTTTCCGGCTGTCCGGCGCTCACTGTCAGTGCAGAGAAGCACAGCGCCGAGGGACGCGACAGGAATGTAAGTATGTAGTGTTTGTTTTTTTTTACGTTTACGCTGGTAACCAGGGTAAACATCGGGTTACTAAGCGCGGCCCTGCGCTTAGTAACCCGATGTTTACCCTGGTTACCCGGGGACTTCGGGACCGTTGGTCGCTGGAGAGCTGTCTGTGTGACAGCTCTCCAGCGACCAAACAGCGACGCTGCAGCGATCGGCATCATTGTCGTATCGCTGCAGCGTCGTTTTAGTGTGACGGTACCCTTACTATCAGGGTTCTGCAAGGCTCAGTCCTAGGCCCCCTCCTCTTCTCTCTTTACACGGCCCCTATTGGACAAACAATCAGCAGATTTGGGTTCCAGTATCATCTCTATGCTGATGACACCCAATTATACACTTCTTCCCCTGAAATCACCCCTACCCAAATTCAAAATACCAAGGATTGTCTTTCTGCTGTCTCTAACATCATGTCTTCCCTCTACCTGAAACTAAATCTCTCCAAAACGGAACTTCTTGTGTTTCTCCCTTCTACTAACCTCACTCTACCCAACATCGAAATTACCCTGGAGGGTTCAACCATAACTCCCAAGCAGCATGCCCGCTGTCTTGGGGTCATATTCGATACCGAACTTTCCTTTACTCCCTATATCCAATCACTCACTCGCTCTTGTCACCTGCATCTTAAAAACATCTCCAGAATCCGACCTTTTCTCACCGTTGAAACTGCTAAGACTCTTACTGTCGTTCTTATTCATTCCTGTCTGGACTACTGCAACTCTCTTCTGATCGGTCTCCCTCTTACCAAACTTTCTCCTCTCCAATCCATCTTGAATGCTGCAACCAGAGTCATATTTCTGTCCAGCCGCTTCACTAATGCCTCCGTCTTGTGCCAGTCATTACACTGGCTACCCATTTGCTACAGGGTCCAGTATAAACTCATCTCTCTCACCCACAAAGCTATCCACAGTTCTGCACCACCTTATATTTCCTCTCTCTATCGCCCTACACGTGCCCTCCATTCTACAAATGACCTAAGACTAACATCCCCTGTAATCCGAACCTCAGACCTCCGTCTCCAAGACTTCTCTTGTGCTGCGCCAGCTCTCTGGAATGCACTTCCCCAGATGATCAGACTGATACCTAGCCCCGACCTATTCAAGCGCGCTTTGAAAACCCATCTCTTCAAACAAGCCCACCACATCAACTACTCAGTAAACTAACTTTGCCCTGTTCCCTCCTTCCAAATATTATTCTGAATCTTCACCCTACTATTCTTCTGTCTCCACACCCTCCATGCACATGATAACTGCACTTGATACTTGACTATTGCACTTAAACACACGGGCTGATGACCGGATTATGCAGCTTTGTATGAAAATCCCTATTTATTATAATTGCCAGACCTGAAATAATCACTTTTCACCTATTGTGTCCCCCCATTTCCTTGTAGATTGTAAGCTTGCGAGCAGGGACCTCACTCCTAATGTCACTGTTTAAATTGTCTTAACTCGTACCAAATTTATTGTTTGTACATGTCCCCGCTTAATTATAAAGTGCTGCGGAATATGTTGGCGCTATATAAATAAAAATTATTATTATTATTCCTTGCAACCAGAAGAAATGTAAAACTTGTCCATTTATAATGACCACAGGCAAGATAAAGATCCCCAAATCACATCAGGACTACAAGATCCCAGGTACTTTCAGCTGCATCACATCTAATGTGGTGTATTTAATTATTTGTACTAAATGTCCAACTGGGGGTCTGTATGTGTGGGAGACAGGGCAAAAACTTAGAACAAGAATGAATTCTCATCGCCACACAATAAGAGAAAAAAGAATGGACCTACCGGTAGCAAAACATTCTTGTATCCCTGTCATAGCATCATAGACATGAAATTACTTGTTTTAAAAGGTAATTTCAAATCTCAGAAAGACAGAATATTCTGTGAGTATAAACTCATGAGGACCTTTGACACAGTGCAGGAATGAATGTGTCGCATGGATTTATGTCTTTTTACATTAACACGGTACCAAGATATATTTCTTTCCTGTATCATACATCAGTTAAGGAATTTTCAGACCTTCTGGGGTCATCACAACATAGAACCAGACCCATTCAGAGTACCATAAAACATTAAGACTTCCTTATCTATGAAGTGTTCCAATATATTTGGCTATCCCTCTCACATGATCATTCTGCTTCTCGTTATGTGTCTTATCTATTGCCTTCTTTCTCTCTGTGCTGTGTTGTATATAAGTATGCGATTCTTCAGAATTTGCTTTAGTCTATGCCTGATGAAGGGTCCAGCGTAGTCTCGAAAACTTGCAATTTGTTACCATCTTTTCAGTTAGCCATTAATAGGTATAAACCACTGAGGACTCTCACGTCTAAATATTTTTCTATCTACTGGCTAACACGGTACAAAGGTATATATCTTTCCTGTATCAATTATATTTTTTAAAAGGCCCAAAAATGTAAACAAAGATATATCTACATAAATGTAAACAAAGATATATCTACATATAAACACATTTCAGGGAAAATATCACTGGCATTTTGGATTCACAGATTTCTGAAAAATTATACATTTTGTCTTACTCACCACATCTTTGCGATCGCCCGTGCACATGGGGGGGCAATCGTCGCAGGGTGTGAGCTGAGTCTGACAGCTGACACCCGGCACTAAATTCCAGGAGCGGTCACAGATCACTCCGGGCACATTTATTAACCCCTGAAATGCGATTGAGGACGATCGCAGCATTTGAAAAGCCGGCAGAGGGCTGACGGACCCTTTGCCTTTCACTTGTTGCCATGGTGATCAAATGTCGTCATGACAACATCCGGGTTACAAGACCTAGGAAACTTGCTGATCATGCGCAGTTCATTATGAGCAAGTTTGTCAGTGCAGAGCTGAAAATTTCTACAGCATGGGGATACTGCTGCAATCCTATTCTGTAGAAGCGATCAGCCTGCAAAAAATGATTGTCCCATAGTGGGAAATAGTTTAAAAAAAGTAAAATAATTGTAAAAATAATAATAAATAATATCAAAAGATATTGTATATCTAAATAAATATTTGAATGAAAAAAATAACAATAAAAGTACACATATTTGGAATCGCCGTGTCCGCCACGACAAGACCTATAAAACTTTGTACAAAAAGAAAAAAAAGAGCATGAACCGCACATCCCAAAATCATACGTTGATCTAAAGCCGCTAGGCAAAAATTTATATACTGAACATGAGGTTTTCAGTTTAACATTCTGATCAGACTGTATGAAGCCCACTGCCACTTCACGGCAAAACTCGTAGTGGGTCCTACCGCCCTAACGGAGCGGAGCCGTGCGGTGACCACCGCCACAACGGCCATGCACCAGCAGGGCGGACGGCCTGTTGCCCCACAGCACCCATGCTGCGAGACTGAGCCCCCATGACTCCAGACCGCGCCGCCCCACCAGCACAAAGCCACAGCAGCAATGGCCGCCACACAGCACCAGCACCAAAATGAAAGGAGCATTGAAACTCACCTTCCTCCAGCTCTTCAGTGAGAGCCAAAATGGGCTAGACCCCTTACTTTGCAGTCTCTTGCTAATTAAAATCACCTGTGCTGTGTGGCGGTCATTGTTGCTGTGGCATTGTGCTGGTGGGGCGGCGCGGTCTGGAGTCATGATAAGAAAGAGAGGGGGCACCGCAGATACCAAGGGATCCAACCAGGTCTATATGATATGAACCATATCAAAAAAGAAGAAAAAGAAATAGACCAAAAATCGGGGATCACCGGAGGCACGGATCAAGTAAAAAGAGCAAATTTTATTCAAAAGTGCATAGACGGACACAGAAAACCACATAGAGCACACATTAAAAACATTTAAAACATTGGTCATCCATGTGACCTATACATGGTACACTTAGGCCCAAAATGGAGCCATCAAGGTCATCCCCGATTTTTGGTCTATTTCTTTTTCTTCTTTTTTGATGCGGTCTGGAGTCATGGGGGCTCAGTCTCGCAGCATGGGTGCTGTGGGGCAACAGGCCGTCCGCCCTGCTGGTGCATGGCCGCTGTGGCGGTGGTCGCCGCACGGCTCCGCTCCGTTAGGGCGGTAGGACCCACTACGAGTTTTGCCGTGAAGTGGCAGTGGGCTTCATACAGTCTGATCAGAATGTTAAACTGAAAACCTCACTCTTTTTTTTCTTTTTGTACAAAACATGTTCTTGTCTCTTTCTTAGACCAGCACTCCTCCCATTTGGCACAGGTGATTTTAATTAGCAGGAGACTGCAAAATAAGGGGTCTAGCCTATTTTTGCTCTCACTGAAGAGCTGGAGGAAGGTGAGTTTCAATGCTCCTTTCATTTTGGTGCTGTGTGGCGGTCAATGTTGCTGTGGCTTTGTGCTGGTGGGGCGACGTGGTCTGGAGTCATGGGGGCTCAGTCTCGCAGTATCGGTGTTGTGGGGCAACAGGCCGTCCGCCCTGCTGGTGCATGGCCGCTGTGCGGTGGTCGCCGCACGGCTCCGCTCCGTTAGGGCGGTAGGACCCACTATGAGGTTTGCCGTGAAGTGGCAGTGGGCTTCATACAGTCCGATCAGAATGTTAAACTGAAAACCTCATGTTCAGTATATAGTGGATGCTTTCCTGAAACGGAAAGTACTTGCAAGCAGCATAATACAAAGAATAGCAGGTTTACCCAGAATCCTTTGCAGTAGGCGGAGCTATGCAAATCATCTCTTTCCACCCCAGTCTAATCCACAGCACTTGGAACCGCCAAGCGTGCAATGCTGCGGATTAGTTTCTAAATTTACACAGCCAACCAATTCCTACCTGTGGACACGTGTTTCGGGCACTATGTATTTCCTTTAAGTAGAGGGCTTTTCGGTCTCTTTCGTCCCGCTACATTTAGCCCAACTTGGGTCTCTCCCTAAGGTGGCTAGCATATATGTATCGCTTGCTCACCGAGCCCCACTCCATACAGCCAACCAATTCCAGCCCTGTGCTGATGAGGGCCTAAAGCCCGAAACACGTGTCCACAGGTAGGAATTAGTTGGCTGTGTAAATTTAGAAACTAATCCGCAGCATTGCACGCTTGGCGGTTCCAAGCGCTGTGGATTAGACTGGGGTGGAAAGAGATGATTTGCATAGCTCCGCCTACTGCAAAGGATTCTGGGTAAACCTGCTATTCTTTGTATTATGCTGCTTGCAAGTACTTTCCGTTTCAGGAAAGCATCCACTATGTATTTCCTTTAAAGGGACACTGTCACCTGGATTTGGAGGGAACAATCTTCAGCCATGGAGGCGGGGTTTTGGGGTTTTTGATTCACCCTTTCCTTACCCGCTGGCTGCATGCTGGCTGCAATATTGGATTGAAGTTCATTCTCTGTCCTCCGTAGTACATGCCTGCACAAGGCAATCTTGCCTTGCGCAGGCGTGTACTATGGAGGACAGAGAATGAACTTCAATCCAATATTGCAGCCAGCATGCAGCCAGCGGGTAAGGAAAGGGTGAATCAAAAACCCCAAAACCCCGCCTCCATGGCGGAAGATTGTTCCCTCCAAATCCAGGTGACAGTGTCCCTTTAAGTAGAGGGCTTTTCGGTCTCTTTCGTCCCGCTACATTTAGCCCAACTTGGGTCTCTCCCTAAGGTGGCTAGCATATATGTATCGCATGTTCAGTATATAAATTTTTGCCTAGCGGCTTTAGATCAACGTATGATTTTGGGATGTGCGGTTCATGCTCTTTTTTTTTCTTTTTGTACAAGACCTATAAAACTGTCCCACTAGTTAACCCCTTTAGTGAATACCATAAAAAAATTAAAAACAAGGCAAAAACCAATGCTTTATCATCATACTGCCGAACAAAAAGTGGAATAAAATGCGATTAAAAAGATGGTACCACTGAAAACATCATCTTGTTCAGCAAAAAACAAGCCACCATACTTCTCCATCAGCAGAGAAATAAAAAAGTTATAGCTCTCAGAATGAAGCAATGCGAACATAATTATTTTTTCTATTTTTTTATTTCTATTTTGTATTGTATAAAAGCACCAAAACATGAAAAAAAAAACTATATAAATGAGGTATCGCTGTAATCATACTGGCCCGAAGAATAAAACTGCCTTATACTGAGTTGCTGGTTTTTGTTAATTCTGCCTCCCAAAAATCAAAATAGAAAGCGATAAAATGTCATGTGCCCGAAAATGGTACCAATAAAAACATCAACTCATCCAACAAATAACAAGACCTCACATGGTTCTATGGGCCAAAATATGGAAAAAATATAGCTTTTAAAATGTGATGCAAAAACTATTTTTTGCAATAAAAAATGTCTTTTAGTGTGTGACAGCAGCCAAACATAAAAACCCTATACAAATCTGTTATCGATGTAATCTCACTGACCTGAATAATAAAGTCGCCTAATCATTTATACCGCATGAGGAACGGTATAAAAAATAAAAACAATTCTTCACATGCTGTTGATTTTTTTCATTCTGCATCCCAAAGATCGCAGTAAAGGTACTGTCACATTAAGCGACGCTGCAGCGATCTAGACAACGATGCCGATCGCTGCAGCGTCGCTGTTTGGTCGCTGGAGTGCTGTCACACAGACAGCTCTCCAGCGACCAACGATCCCGAAGTCCCCAGGTAACCAGGGTAAACATCGGGTTACTAAGCGCAGGGACGCACTTAGTAACCCAATGTTTACCCTGGTTACCATTGTAAAAGTAAAACAAAAACACTTCATACTTACATTCCTGTCGCGTCCTCCGGCCTCAGCTTCCCTGCACTGTGTAAGCGTAGGCCGGAAAGCACAGCGGTGACGTCACCGCTGTGCTTTGCTTTACGGCCGGTGCTGACACTGGGGAACGCAGGGAAGCTGACGCTGAGGAACGTGACAGGAATGTAAGTATGTAGTGTTTTTTTTTTACTTTTACAATGGTAACCAGGGTAAACATCGGGTTACTAAGCGCGGCCCTGCGCTTAGTAACCCGATGTTTACCCTGGTTACCAGTGAAGACATCGCTGAATCGGCGTCACACACGCCGATTCAGCGATGTCAGCAGGAGATCCAGCGACGAAATAAAGTCCTGGACTTTCCCCAGCGACCAACGATCTCCCAGCAGGGGCCTGATCGTTGGTCGCTGTCACACATAACGATTTCGTTAACGATATTGTTGCTACGTCACAAAAAGCAATGATATCGTTAACGATATCGTTATGTGTGACGGTACCTTAAGGCTCGGTGCACATTTAGCTTAAATCATAAAGTAGACCTCAGAAAATATATAAAACCACTTTATTGCTTAAAATCAAGGCGACGAACCCAACCCATAGTGACCAATAAGCAAAACAAACCAAAAATACAAAACTTGCTATAAAAACACCATTGAACTAATGGGGAAGGCTATATCACCCTAGCCAGGTCATCTAGATGCTCCCCTTCCTGGCTGCGGAGGTAGACACCCTAGGGGGAAACGTACTGGCGCCCCCGCTCCACGATGACTAACTCTAGGGGCCCTAGTGTGCCCTACAACACCTAGTGACAACCTCTACCCAGCATCTAAAGGGTCCTCTAGCACTATACAAAGATCTACTGTGCTAGGGAATGCCTATACCCCAAAACGAACAAGGAAGGCAATAGACACCTATGGCGGTAGGTGAAGTAAATATATCAACACAACGGATAGTACTACGGACTGGGTGGGCAATAAAGGGTAGCTCACATAAGATTGGATATATTGCTACCAGACAGATCTTCCTGATTCACACCGACTGAAGCACCCTTATTAAGTACCCCTGATACACCACCAATTCCTGTGTCATTCCCAATATATCAATATATATGGAGACCATGAGTACTCATCTGTCGGCATGTCCACACTACCGCCATCTATAATGAACGCCTCAACGCGTTTCGCCTGCCACGGCTCTTCAGGAGGCCAGATATCATGATACGTAGTGTCACTTATGATAATGGATAGCTTAAGCGCCCAGTCTCACCTTATCTACTTATATATCTGCCGCCAGCCATGCTCGCTCGAGGTGCCGTCTGACCACTTCCTGTGGCGTGCCCCAAGTTGCACTGCGCATGTCCACTCCGATCTGCGCACAGGGGACATCAAATAGCAGCCTCCTGCGCAGGTATCCCTATGTGTGTCCGAAGCGGGAGGTTTAAAAACACTACTGCGCATGTCAATATCACGTCGCACAATGCCGTTGACCAACTGGATAGATACAGCGGAGGCACCGCCTGTCGGATTAATAAGGCAGCAAAAGCCGCACAGAGAGATATATGAGTCTGAAGCGGGAGGTTTAAAAACATTACTGCGCATGTCAATATCACACCGCACAGGGTAATGCCGCTGACCATCTGGATAAATACAGCGGAGGCACCGCCTGCCGGATTAATAAGGCAGCAAAAGCAGGGTGCGAGAACAGGGTATCAACTAAGAACCCGGCTCAATTGAATAGGGGCCATATTATTAACCTGTCCTCGCATGTACTCTCCAGACATGAGTATGATGTCCTGCAGAGAGGCCTCAACTTTGTCCCAAGAAATAATTTTGACTGTTTCGAGTGGTTAAAAGACCTCAATTTGTTCACTAGAAAGTTAAAATGGAAAAAGTTTTTCAAACATAAGACTCGTGAAGAATGTGAGAGTTTAGGGCTGGACCAGGAAGATATGGAGGGGTATGAGTGTTATGACCTGGTGGTTAGGACAATAATGGACCTGGTGGTTAAGTGCACACAGAAAGACCTGATCGTTACAATAATACAGGTCAAGCTCTGGGACGTGGGAACTCTGCTGACCGCAATCCCTAATCCTATCACACACACTAGAAATAGCCGTGGATTGCTCCTAATGCTCCCTATGCAACTCGTCACAGCCTAAGGAACTAGCTAGCCCTAAAGATAGAAAAATAAGCCTACCTTGCCTCAGAGAAATTCCCCAAAGGAAAAGGCAGCCCCCCACATATGACTGTGAGTTAAGATGAAAATCACAAACACAGAGATGAAATAGATTTAGCAAAGAGAGGCCCGACTTACTGAACAGACAGAGGATAGGAAAGGTGACTTTGCGGTCAGCACAAAAACTACAAAAAAACCACGCAGAGGGCGCAAAAGACCCTCCGCACCGACTCACGGTGCGGGGGCGCTCCCTCTGCGTCCCAGAGCTTCCAGCAAGCAAGACAAAAATCAAAATAGCAAGCTGGACAGAAAAATAGCAAACAAGAGAAAAACAAACAGGAACTTAGCTTCTGCTGGAGAAGACAGGTCACAAGAACGATCCAGGAGCGAACAGACCAATACTGGAACATTGACAGGTGGCATGGAGCAAAGATCTAAGTGGAGTTAAATAGAGCAGCCAGCTAACAAATTAACCTCGTCACCTGTGGAAGGAAACTCAGAAGCCGCAGCCCCACTCACAACCACCAGAGGAAGCCCATGGACAGAACCAGCCAAAGTACCATTCATGACCACAGGAGGGAGCTTGTCAACAGAATTCACAACAGTACCCCCCCCCCCTTGAGGAGGGGTCACCGAACCCTCACCAGAGCCCCCAGGTCGACCAGGACGAGCCAAATGAAAGGCACGAACCAGATCGGCAGCATGAACATCAGAGGCAAAGACCCAGGAATTATCTTCCTGACCATAACCCTTCCACTTGACCAGGTACTAGAGTTTCCGTCTCGAAATACGAGAATCCAAAATCTTCTCCACCACATACTCCAACTCCCCCTCAACCAACACCGGGGCAGGAGGATCAACGGATGGAACCACAGGCGCCACGTATCTCCGCAACAACGACCTATGGAACACATTATGGATGGCAAAAGAAGCTGGAAGGGTCAAACTAAATGACACAGGATTGAGAACCTCAGAAATCTTATACGGACCAATGAAACGAGGCTTAAACTTAGGAGAGGAAACCTTCATAGGAACATAACGAGACGACAACCAAACCAAATCCCCAACACGAAGTCGGGGACCCACACAGCGCTGGCGGTTAGCGAAACGTTGAGCCTTCTCCTGGGACAATGTCAAATTGTCCACCACATGAGTCCAAATCCGCTGCAACCTATCCACCACAGTATCTACACCAGGACAGTCCGAAGACTCAACCTGCCCTGAAGAGAAACGAGGATGGAAACCAGAATTGCAGAAAAACGGCGAAACCAAAGTGGCCGAGCTGGCCCGATTATTAAGGGCGAACTCAGCCAAAGGCAAAAAGGACACCCAATCATCCTGATCAGCAGAAACAAAGAATCTCAGATATGTTTCCAAAGTCTGATTAGTTCGTTCGGTTTGGCCATTTGTCTGAGGATGGAAAGCCGAGGAAAAAGACAAATCAATGCCCATCCTAGCACAAAAGGATCGCTAAAACCTCGAAACAAACTGGGAACCTCTGTCCGAAACGATGTTCTCCGGAATGCCATGTAAACGGACCACATGCTGGAAAAACAATGGCACCAAATCAGAGGAGGAAGGCAATTTAGACAAGGGTACCAAATGGACCATCTTAGAGAAGCGATCACAAACCACCCAAATGACCGACATCCTTTGAGAGACAGGGAGATCCGAAATAAAATCCATAGAAATATGCGTCCAGGGCCTCTTCGGGACTGGCAAGGGCAAAAGCAACCCACTGGCACGAGAACAGCAGGGCTTAGCCCGAGCACAAGTCCCACAGGACTGCACAAAAGAACGCACATCCCGTGACAAAGACGGCCACCAAAAGGATCTAGCCACCAAATCTCTGGTACCAAAGATTCCAGGATGACCAGCCAACACCGAACAATGAACCTCAGAGATAACTCTACTAGTCCATTTATCAGGGACAAACAGTTTCTCCGCTGGGCAACGGTCAGGTCTATCAGCCTGAAATTTTTGCAGCACCCGCCGCAAATCAGGGGAGATGGCAGACAAAATTACCCCCTCTTTGAGAATACCCGCCAGCTCAGGAACACCCGGAGAGTCGGGCACAAAACTCCTTGACAGGGCATCAGCCTTCACATTCTTAGAGCCCAGAAGGTACGAAACCACAAAATCAAAACGGGAGAAAAATAGTGACCATCGAGCCTGTCTAGGATTCAACCGTTTGGCAGACTCGAGATAAGTCAAATTCTTGTGATCCGTCAAGACCACCACGCGATGCTTGGCTCCTTCAAGCCAATGACGCCACTCCTCGAATGCCCACTTCATGGCCAACAACTCTCGATTGCCAACATCATAATTGCGCTCAGCAGGCAAAAACTTTCTAGAAAAGAAGGCACATGGTTTCATCACTGAGCCATCAAAACTTCTTTGCGACAAAACAGCCCCTGCTCCAATCTCAGAAGCATCAACCTCGACCTGAAATGGGAGCGAAACATCTGGCTGGCACAACACAGGGGCAGAAGAAAAACGACGCTTCAGCTCCTGAAAAGCCTCTACAGCCGCAGAGGACCAATTGACCACATCAGCACCTTTCTTGGTCAAATCAGTCAACGGTTTAGCAACACTAGAAAAACTACTGATGAAGCGACGATAAAAATTAGCAAAGCCCAGGAACTTTTGCAGGCTCTTCACAGATGTCGGCTGAGTCCAATCATAAATGGCCTGGACTTTAACAGGGTCCATCTCGATAGTAGAAGGGGAAAAAATGAACCCCAAAAATGAAACCTTCTGAACTCCAAAGAGACACTTTGACCCCTTCACAAACAAAGAATTCGCACGAAGGACCTGGAACACCATTCTGACCAGCTTCACGTGAGACTCCCAATCATCCGAAAAGACCAAAATATCATCCAAATATACAATCAGGAATTTATCCAGGTACTCTCGGAAGATGTCATGCATAAAGGACTGAAATACTGATGGAGCATTGGAAAGCTCGAATGGCATAACCAGGTACTCAAAATGGCCCTCGGGCATATTAAATGCTGTTTTCCATTCATCGCCCTGTTTAATACGCACAAGATTATACGCCCCTCGAAGATCTATCTTGGTGAACCAACTAGCCCCTTTAATACGAGCAAACAAATCAGACAGCAGCGGCAAAGGATACTGAAACCTGACTGTAATTTTATTAAGAAGGCGGTAATCAATACAAGGTCTCAAAGAACCATCCTTCTTGGCCACAAAAAAGAACCCTGCTCCCAATGGTGACGACGACGGGCGAATATGACCCTTCTCCAAGGATTCCTTTATATAACTCCGCATAGCGGCGTGTTCTGGCACAGACAAATTGAACAGTCGGCCCTTAGGAAACTTACTACCAGGAATCAAATTAATAGCACAATCGCAATCCCTATGAGGAGGTAAGGCACTGGATTTGGGCTCATCAAATACATCCCGGTAATCCGACAAAAACTCCGGGACTTCAGAAGGAGTGGACGAC
The DNA here is from genome assembly GCF_032444005.1 of Ranitomeya imitator. NCBI lineage: Eukaryota > Metazoa > Chordata > Amphibia > Anura > Dendrobatidae > Ranitomeya > Ranitomeya imitator. Next base: position 405,616,105 of record NC_091286.1, on the reverse strand, counting down.
GAAATTGACAAAAATGGAACATCACCATGTACTCCCTGACAACCCCAGTTGGACACAGACATAGATTTCCAATCCAATACTGGATTATGGACCTGTAGCCATGGCAACCCCAAAACGACCACATCATGCAGATTATGCAACACCAAAAAGCGAATATCCTCCTGATGTGCAGGAGCCATGCACATGGTCAATTGGGTCCAGTACTGAGGCTTATTCTTGGCCAAAGGCGTAGCATCAATTCCTCTCAATGGAATAGGATACTGCAAGGGCTCCAAGAAAAAACCACAGCGCCTAGCAAACTCCAAGTCCATCAAATTCAGGGCAGCGCCTGAATCCACAAATGCCATAACAGAATAGGATGACAAAGAACAAATCAGAGTAACGGACAAAAGAAATTTCGACTGTACCGTACCAATGGTGGCAGACCTAGCGAACCGCTTAGTGCGCTTAGGGCAATCGGAAATAGCATGAGTGGAATCACCACAGTAAAAACACAGCCCATTCCGACGTCTGTGTTCTTGCCGTTCAGCTCTGGTCAAAGTCCTATCACATTGCATAGGCTCAGGTCTATGCTCAGATAATACCGCCAAATGGTGCACAGCTTTACGCTCACGCAAGCGTCGATCGATCTGAATGGCCAAAGACATAGACTCATTCAGACCAGCAGGCATGGGAAATCCCACCATGACATCCTTAAGGGCTTCAGAGAGACCCTTTCTGAAAATTGCTGCCAGGGCGCACTCATTCCACTGAGTGAGTACAGACCACTTCCTAAACTTCTGACAATATATCTCTACCTCATCCTGACCCTGACACAGAGCCAGCAAGATTTTCTCTGCCTGATCCACTGAATTTGGTTCATCATAAAGCAATCCAAGCGCCAGAAAAAAACGCATCAACATCACGCAATGCCGGATCTCCTGGCGCAAGGGAAAATGCCCAGTCTTGAGGGTCGCCACGTAACAAAGAAATAATGATTTTCACTTGTTGAACAGGGTCACCTGAGGAGCGAGGTTTCAAAGCAAGAAACAATTTACAATTATTTTTGAAATTCAGAAACTTAGATCTATCCCCAAAAAACAAATCAGGAATTGGAATCTTAGGCCCTGACATCGGATTCTGAACCACAAAATCTTGAATTTCTCTGCCTGATCCACTGAATTTGGTTCATCATAAAGCAATCCAAGCGCCAGAAAAAACGCATCAACATCACGCAATGCCGGATCTCCTGGCGCAAGGGAAAATGCCCAGTCTTGAGGGTCGCCACGTAACAAAGAAATAATGATTTTCACTTGTTGAACAGGGTCACCTGAGGAGCGAGGTTTCAAAGCAAGAAACAATTTACAATTATTTTTGAAATTCAGAAACTTAGATCTATCCCCAAAAAACAAATCAGGAATTGGAATCTTAGGCCCTGACATCGGATTCTGAACCACAAAATCTTGAATGTTTTGTACACTTGCAGTGAGATTATCCATCCAAGAGGACAGACCTTGAATATCCATCTCTACACCTGTATCCTGAACCACCCAGAGGTCTAGGGGAAAAGAAAGGCAAAACACAGTGCAAAGAAAAAAAAATGGTCTCAGAACTTCTCTTATCCCTCTATTGAGATGCATTAATACTTTGGGCCACCTGTACTGTTATGACCTGGTGGTTAGGACAATAATGGACCTGGTGGTTAAGTGCACACAGAAAGACCTGATCGTTACAATAATACAGGTCAAGCTCTGGGACGTGGGAACTCTGCTGACCGCAATCCCTAATCCTATCACACACACTAGAAATAGCCGTGGATTGCTCCTAATGCTCCCTATGCAACTCGTCACAGCCTAAGGAACTAGCTAGCCCTAAAGATAGAAAAATAAGCCTACCTTGCCTCAGAGAAATTCCCCAAAGGAAAAGGCAGCCCCCCACATATGACTGTGAGTTAAGATGAAAATCACAAACACAGAGATGAAATAGATTTAGCAAAGAGAGGCCCGACTTACTGAACAGACAGAGGATAGGAAAGGTGACTTTGCGGTCAGCACAAAAACTACAAAAAAACCACGCAGAGGGCGCAAAAGACCCTCCGCACCGACTCACGGTGCGGGGGCGCTCCCTCTGCGTCCCAGAGCTTCCAGCAAGCAAGACAAAAATCAAAATAGCAAGCTGGACAGAAAAATAGCAAACAAGAGAAAAACAAACAGGAACTTAGCTTCTGCTGGAGAAGACAGGTCACAAGAACGATCCAGGAGTGAACAGACCAATACTGGAACATTGACAGGTGGCATGGGGCAATGATCTAAGTGGAGTTAAATAGAGCAGCCAGCTAACGAATTAACCTCGTCACCTGTGGAAGGAAACTCAGAAGCCGCAGCCCCACTCACAACCACCAGAGGAAGCCCATGGACAGAACCAGCCGAAGTACCATTCATGACCACAGGAGGGAGCTTGACAACAGAATTCACAACATATGAGGCCCTATGTGGGCTACTCCTGGAGCCTAATATGACACCGGAGGAAGGTAAAGGCCCGTTCACCTCATTGAAAAACAAAAGTGTGAAGATGCCACCACGAGGTGACACGAGTAACATCGATCTATTTTCTCTTCTGGTGGAAAGAGATCTTAAAAAACTGAGGAAAACGGATTGGCGGACCGGGGACAATCTCACAGAGGATGAACGAAGAGCATTAGATGGCCTTAAGAGTAATGATCTGTTGATCATAAAGCCCTCTGATAAAGGGGGGAATTTAGTGATCATGGATCATCCCGAGTACCGAGCTCTCTGTGTCTCTATCCTACAAGACAGGACTACATATGAAGTACTCACCACTAACCCACTTGAGATGTTTAAAAATGATCTGAGATCAATTTTGGAAGAGGCGCTGTCGCGCCAACTTATCTCACGGGGTGAATTTGATTTCATGCTACCACAATTTCACTTAACTGCAACCTTTTACGCACTACCTATGGTGCATAAGGGATATCATCCCATGAAGGGGCGTCCCATTGTGTCTGGGGTGGATTCCCTGACACAAAATTGTGGACTGTATGTTGACCAAGTCCTCCGCCCATTCGTCACTGCTATGCCATCTTACCTCAGGGATACGTCTGATTTGCTTCTAAAACTGGAGGGGGTGCATTTGGGAGAGGACTCCTGGCTAACTTCCATTGACATAGAAGCATTATATAGTAGTATCCCGCATCGGGCAGGTATTGAGGGAGCTAGGTGTTTTCTGCAACAAAGATCAATCAGATGCAGGGAACATAACGATTTCGTCATAACATTGCTTGAATATATACTCACCCATAATGCATTTACCTTCGATGGCAAACACTTCCACCAGCTCAGGGGCACAGCGATGGGGTGTCCTTGTGCCCCGTCGTATGCTAATTTGTTCCTGGGCTGGTGGGAGGAGACCATCGTTTTTGGAGATGAAGAGAGGTGGTGGCATAAACTTATATCCATCTGGTACAGATATATTGACGATGTTTTTATGGTATGGACTGGCACAAAAGAGGAGTTCACAATGTTTATGGGGTGTTTGAACATAAATAAGGTGGGCCTGAAATTTACATCGGAGATCAGTGAGATAGAGTTGGCGTTTCTGGACTTGAAAATTGTGAAAGAAGCACGTGGACAAGTAGCTACAAGCATTTATAGAAAGCCGACAAGCACTAACAGTCTGTTACACTGGGACAGTCACCATCCGGTCTCCCTGAAGAGTGGGATACCTAAGGGGCAATTCCTCAGGCTTAGGAGGAATTGTTCCAGGGAGGATACCTTTATGAGCCAGTCTGGTGATATGTTCGACAGGTTCAGAGAGAAGGGGTACCCGAGACCTGTCGTGAGCAGGGCCTATGACTTTGAAAGGAGGACCGATAGACAAGGGTTGTTGCAGAAACATAGGAGGACGGGGGTCGATGATACTATAAGGGTCATTGGCACTTTTGACACACAGCATCAAGAGGTCAGAAAGGCCTTTGCTAGACACTGGGATATCCTGAAACTAGATCCGGATTTGATGGACGTGGCGGGTGAACGCCCTAACATTACATTCAGGAAGGGCCGCTCCATTAAAGATATGTTGGTACATAGCCAGTACCAGCAACCTAAATCCGGTGGGACCTGGTTGGATAGGAGGCCTTGTGGCTTTTTTAGGTGCGGAGACTGTAGTCTGTGTCAGTGGATGAGACCGTGTAAACAGGTTCAGAGCTCCACTACAGGTAGAATTTTTCACCAACGTGATTTTTCAAACTGTAAAACTAATGATGTGGTGTATGTGGCGTCCTGCTCCTGCCCAAAGGATTATGTTGGGAAAACCAAGAGGGAGTTTAGGAGAAGAGTGGGGGAGCATATGGGCGACGTTCGCCATAAGAGGGATACCCCATTGGCAAAACATATGCACACTCACCATAGTGAAGATCCAACAGGGGTTAGATTCACTATCTTAGAGGTGGTGAAAGTGAACCCGAGAGAAGGCAATCTGGATAGATTGATTTTGAGACGTGAATGTGAATGGATTTTTAGGATGGAGTCTCTTGAACCGAAGGGAATTAACGAGCAAATATCGTATACATGTTTTCTGTAATTAACAACTTATAGTGCTATACCTTCGGGATGTGTAATCCTATACTTTTTATAGGTTCGGTTTTAAGAATTCTATGGCTAAACCATTGTTTTCGATGGGGTCCTCATTTTTGAGGATTCACATGGATTTCCATGACATATCTAGTATGCATTGCATTCCTAGGATTTATCCTTATCTCACCTTCTACCATCTGCTATTGCCGTAGTATAGCTTTATATCCTCTCTAGGTGCCTTGGGTCTGGTGGCCCAATGTGTGCAATCTTTCATCCTATAAAACAGACAACTTGCAACATGTTTATCATGCCCTATGCCCAACATGTACTAAAGTACTATGCTCTGTATCCAATAGGTGGGCATTTGTGGCTGTGACATATTACGTACGTGGTGTTGGCTTATATTGATACACCTAGAATTATGCTGTGCCCTGTGATCTATTATATTAATCTTGAGAGATAAGTACAGCTGATGTTATTCTACAATCAAGGTGGAAATTAGACCACGAACGTTTATATAGTGATGAAAGTAAGATTTGCATATTAGTAGAGGAGTTTATAGACCTCTAGCAGATAAGAATAGCTATCTCCCTGTGCGGCTTTTGCTGCCTCATTAATCCGGCAGGCGGTGCCTCCGCTGTATTTATCCAGATGGTCAGCGGCATTACCCTGTGCGGTGTGATATTGACATGCGCAGTAATGTTTTTAAACCTCCCGCTTCAGACACATATATCACTCTGTGCTGCTTTTGCTGCCTTATTAATCCGACAGGCGGTGCCTCCGCTGTATCTATCCAGTTGGTCAGCGGCATTGTGTGACGTGATATTGACATGCGCAGTAGTGTTTTTAAACCTCCCGCTTCGGACACACATAGGGATACCTGCGCAGGAGGCTGCTATTTGATGTCCCCTGTGCGCAGATCGGAGTGGACATGCGCAGTGCAACTTGGGGCACGCCACAGGAAGTGGTCAGACGGCACCTCGAGCGAGCATGGCTGGCGGCAGATATATAAGTAGATAAGGTGAGACTGGGCGCTTAAGCTATCCATTATCATAAGTGACACTACGTATCATGATATCTGGCCTCCTGAAGAGCCGTGGCAGGCGAAACGCGTTGAAGCGTTCATAATAGATGGCGGTAGTGTGGACATGCCGACAGATGAGTACTCATGGTCTCCATATATATTGATATATTGGGAATGACACAGGAATTGGTGGTGTATCAGGGGTACTTAATAAGGGTGCTCCAGTCGGTGTGAATCAGGAAGATCTGTCTGGTAGCAATATATCCAATCTTATGTGAGCTACCCTTTATTGCCCACCCAGTCCGTAGTACTATCCGTTGTGTTGATATATTTACTTCACCTACCGCCATAGGTGTCTATTGTCTTCCTTGTTCGTTTTGGGGTATAGGCATTCCCTAGCACAGTAGATCTTTGTATAGTGCTAGAGGACCCTTTAGATGCTGGGTAGAGGTTGTCACTAGGTGTTGTAGCGCACACTAGGGCCCCTAGGGATAGTCATCGTGGAGCGGGGGCGCCAGTACGTTTCCCCCTAGGGTGTCTACCTCCGCAGCCAGGTAGGGGAGCATCTAGATGACCTGGCTAGGGTGATATAACCTTCCCCATTAGTTCAATGGTGTTTTTATAGCACGTTTTGTATTTTTGGTTTGTTTTGTTTATTGGTCACTATGGGTTGGGTTTGTCGCCTTGATTTTAAGCAATAAATAGTGGTTTTATATATTTTCTGAGGTCTACTTTATGATTTAAGCTGTATGCACCTCGTGCCGATATAATTCTTTGAGAGTATCGGTGCACATTTATCCTGCGCTCTGCGCTGAGTGCTTACACCAGGGTTTCTGTGTAAATCTCTGAAATATGTGAATCAGACGGAACCCCTGGCAGAAGATTCCTGTAATGAGGCAGATGGAGACGCTGTGGATGCCGTCTGACCTCTGATCCAGCAGTGTCTGTCTTTTTAGGATTGCATAAAAGTGCCGTCGGCCACAGTTTTGTGCACTTCTGAAAAGGACACTGCTGAAAAGAGGCCAGACGGAGTTCAGAGTAACTCTCTTTCCTTATTATAGTAAACAGATCCCTCGGGGGTTTCATCTGAATCACGTCACTCAGAGATTTAGATGGAAACCCTAAAGTACAGTAAGTGCTAAGTGTAGAGCACCGGATAACTGTGATCACAAACGTTATGTAAAATGTTCCCAATAAAAGCTTCAATTAAATCCACAAAAAAAGCAAGCCATCACTCAGGTCCGTCATCTGTTAACGGAATTATAGGGGTCTTCCATGTTACTGGTAGCGCAAAAGCTCTGGAAAAGCAAAATGGCTCCTCACCTGCCAAAATAAATTCAGCAAATTCTCCTCTTCCTTTTCTTTTGTAAAATAAGATCACTTATGGGGGTTTCTGCTGTTCTGGCACCTCGGGCTCTCCCAGTAGGACATCGGACCTGCAAACCATAACAGTAAAATCTGGTGCTCTTTGCCTTCTGAGCTTTGCACTGTGCCTGAAAAATATTTCTCGATTACATGTAGGGTATTGACGCACTCAGGAAATAATGGACCTCAGTTTGTACAAAAAATTCCTATTAGCCCTTAGAAAAAATAAACTCTTAGGGCTAAAACAACATTTTTGTGAGGAAAATGTGATTTTATTATTTTCACGGCTCAGTGTTATAAACTTCTGTGAATCACCTGATGGTTCAGTGTGCTCACCACACATCTAGATCACTTCCCTGAGGGGTCTAGTTTCCAAAATGATGTAACTTGTGGGAGATTTTCACTGTTTAGGCACATGAGGGGCTCTCCAAATGGGTCATGATGTCCACTAATGATTCCAGGAAATTTTACATTCAAAAAGTCAAATGGCGCTCCTTCCCTTCCAAGCCCTGCCGTGCGCCCAAACAGTAATTTTCTTCATGTTGGGCATCGACATACTCAGGAGAAATTGAACAACAAATTCTATGGTGCAATTTCTCCAGTTACCCTTATGAAAATCGATTATTTTGTGTTGAAAACATATTTGTGGGTAAAATTTGGTTTTTATGGCTCAACATTATAAACTTCTGTGAAGCATCTTTGGGTTAAATATGCTCACCACACATATAGATAAGTTCCCTGAGGGGTCTAGTTTCCAAAATGGTGTCTTTTGTGGGGGATTTTCACTATTTAGGCACATCAGAGGCTCTCCAAATGCAACATGGCGTCAGCCAACTGTGCTATCAAATTTTGCATTGGTGCTCCATCCCTTCTGACCTCTGCCGTGTGCCCAAACAGTGGTTTTCTCCCTCATATGGGGGTATCGGCATACTCAGAAAAAATTATACAACAAATTTTGGGGTCCATTTTTCCTGTTACCCTTGTCAAATTAAGAAAAAAATTGGATCTCAAGTTAATTTTTTGTGAAAAAAGTTAAATGTTAATTTTTTTTTTCAAAAAATTCATGTGAAGCACCTGAAGGGTTAATAAACTTCTTGAATGTGGTTTTGAGCACCTCGAGGGGTGCAGTTTTTAGAATGGTGTCACTTTTGGGTATCTTCTGTCATATAGACCCCTCAAAGTGACTTCAAATATGATGTGGTCCCTAAAAAAATTTTTTTGTAAATTTTGTTGGAAGAATGATAAATCGCTGGTCAACTTTTAACCCTTATAACTTCCTAACAAAAAAAAAATTGGGTTACAAATTGTGCTGATATAAAGTAGACATATGGGAAATGTTATTTATTAACTATTTTGTGTGACATATCTCTCTGATTTAAGGGCATGAAAATTCAAAGTTGGAAAATTGTGAAATTTTCCAAATTTTCGCCAAATTTCGTTTTTTTTTTTTTTTTACAAATAAACGCAAGTCATACCGAATAAATTTTACCACTATCATGAAGTGCAATATATCACAAAACAACAATCACAGAATCACCAGGATCAGTTGAAACTTTCCATAGTTATTACCTCATAAAGTGACAGTGGTCATAATTGTAAAAATTGGCCCGGTCATTAACATGTAAACCACCCTCATGGGTAAAGGAGCTAAGAATTTTTTTCAAACAAAATGGCTCAGGCACTATCATTTTGACAGAGAAAAAAATAGGCTTCATCAAAATGGTCGCACCTCCGCAATAGCATCTATCGGAACGCCAGGCACCGCCACTGACGTAATTTTGCTAGAAAAAAAAAATTAGGCTCCATCAAGATGGCGGTGCTTGTACAGTAGAAAAAGGTCGGAGAGGCCCAGCGCCTGCGCACTGCAGTACTTTGCTCTGCCCTCAATAGGGCAGATAAGTACTCCTGCACAGAAGCGCGATGCCGGGGAGCCATGAAGCAAGCAGGAGGGTGGCGATCATAAGAAGATGAGAGGCGCTGGACCCGGACCTGCGACACCCATCAGACCAGAAAACCCCCCGGGTGAGTATAATAAAACTTATTTTTCTATTCTTTCAGGTCGGATCGGGGGCTTATCTGCAGTATTATAGAATGCTAAGCCCTGAAAGGCGGTGGCCGTATGTTATATCGGCCAAACCTGGTGACAGGTTCACTTTAATTTTGTTTTTCTTAAGCCTTTCATAGGTGGACTTGCTGGTGTGTTTTGTATCATTGTCCGGCTGCATAACACATGTGCTTTTCAGCTTGAGGTCATGAACAAATGGACATGCTCCTTCAGGATTTTTTGGTAGACAGGAGAATTCACGGTTCCATTTACCACAGCAAGTCTTCCATGTCCTGAAGCTGCAAAACAGCCAGAGACCAACACCATATTTTACTGTTGGTATGATGTTCCTTTTCTGAAATGCTGTGTTACTTCTACACCAGATGTAATGGGACATACATCTTCCAAATAGTTCAACTTTTGCTGTCAGTCCACAGAGTATTTTCCCATCATCAAGATGTTTTCTGGCAACACTGAAACAAGCCTTGATGTTCTTATTGTTCAGCAATGGTTTTTGTCTTGGAACTCTGCCATGCAGGCCATTTTTGGTCGGTCTCTTTCTTATGGTGGAATCATGAACACTGACCTTAACTGATGCAAGTGAGGCATGCAGTTCTTTGGATGTTGTTGTGGGATCTTTTGTGACCTCTTGGATGAGCAGTTGCTGCACTCTCAGGATAATTTTGGTCAGCCAGCCACTCCTGGGATGGTTCACGACTGTTCCGTGTTTTTGCCATTTGTGCATAATGGCTCTTACTGTGGTTCACTGGAGTCCCAAAGCTTTAGATATGGCTTTATAACCTTCTCCAGACTGATGGATCTCAATTGCTTTTTCTCTTTTTTTTCCAGAATTACTTTGCATTGTGGCTTGGTGCCTAGCTTTTGAGAATATTTTGGTCTACTTCACTTTGACAGGCAAGTCCAATTTTAGTGTTTTCTTGATTGAAAACAGGTATGACAGTAATCAGGCCTGAGTCTGGATAGCGAATTTGAACTCGGTTTCTCAAAGATGTGATAAAGTACAGTTAATTTATGTTTGAAGGGGGGGCAATCACTTTTTTCCCTTTCGCCACGACAGCACCCCACTGGAGAGAGGGATCCGCCCCGCAGGAACAGGAAACCTACCGAGAAATAAAAGGGGGCGGTCCACCTCTCCTCCTCAGTTTAGGTTTCCTGTTCCTGCGGGAACAATCCAGGAACAACAGGACGACTTCAACATACCTGGGCTAGCATGCCGCCTGTGCGGTGTCCGTGAGAACGGCAGGGGCTGCAGCTCAGAAGCAGCGTCGGGGGAGTTCCGTTAGACGGCTCCCTCCTCAGCTGGTGGATGGAGCAGACGGCCGGGTCCGGGGAGGGCCGCCCGGCGTCTTCTCCGGCGTGCGGTGCGGCAAGGAGCCGGGTAAGACAACCTCCATTGCGGTCCGGCGCTGAATCCCGGACCGCGCATGCGCCGACTGCCGCAATACTGGCTACCCCGGAACTGAAGGAGTCACTTCCGGGGCGCCTAGGCCGGATCTGGGGCGGGGGAGCCAGCGGCAACCCGCGCATGCGCATTGCGCAGCGGGGAGAGAGAAAAAAAAAGAAAAAAAAAAAAAAAGAGGAAATGGGCGCACTATTTAAAAACGCCCAGAAACAATAATGCGGCGATGCAGAGATGTCATCCCCAGGTGCCATGGACCCCACAGCTGGAGATCCAGTGCCCCCCACCAAAGATCACACCAAAGGATCCTCGGAGTCCGCTCGTAAGAGTGACGGTTCCAGAACAGGATCTCGGCCTTCTGATCCGGTACTATTCGCTTCACTGGGTGAGTGGTTAAACTCTGCCTATTAAGCTGACGCTGTCTCCCTATTTCTCTCTCTTTTCTCTCTCTCTCGCTACTTTTTACGCCCAGTCAAAAAAACGACAAAAGTCCAAGCATAAGGACTGTGCAAAAAAACTGTGCAAAGACTGTTTTAAGGAAACAACTCAGGGAGCGACAGTGTCCCTTACGGACTTACGGGCCATTATTAGAGAGGAGCTTAAAAATATGACCCAGGAAAAACCGCGTAAAGCTAAGTCAAAAACACCAACACTTACTGTCAGAAGCCTCCCTATCATCATCATCATCATCTTCCTCAGAAATCGAGGGGCGTTCATGTTTCCCCTTAGACAGTGTGGACAACTTGGTAAAATCAATCCGCAATACCATGGGGTGTGAGGAGGTAAAGGGTGCGCAAACCACGCAGGAAATTATGTTTGCGGGTTTGGCAGAGAGAAAGAGGAGATGTTTTCCGGTTATACCAGCGGTGAAAGCATTAATTAAAAGAGAGTGGGAGAAGCAGGATCAAAGAAGCTTTTTGCCCTCCGCGTCTAAACGTAAATATCCGTTTAGTGATGAGGAGCTCCTTACATGGACCAAAGTGCCTAAGGTCGATGCAGCCGTAGCTTCTACCTCCAAGCAATCCACTCTGCCTGTGGAGGATGCGGGACTTCTGGTCGATCCATTAGATCGCAAAGCTGAATCATCCCTTAAGCGATCTTGGGAGGCGGCTACTGGAATTTTTAAACCTGCAGTAGCCAGCACCTGCGCTGCCCGGTCAATGATCATTTGGATTGATCAGTTGGACCAGCAGATCGAAAATAAAGTTTCGAGAGAGAAACTTCGAGCGGCCATCCCCTTAATACGTGGAGCAGCAGCTTTTATGGCGGACGCATCTGCCGACTCTCTTCGATTAGCAGCGAGATCCGCAGGTCTTGTGAATAATGCAAGACGCGCACTTTGGATGAAAAGCTGGAAAGGGGACGCGCAGTCTAAATCCAAAATATGCGCAATCCCATGCGAGGGTGAGTACCTCTTTGGCAAGACCTTAGATGATATACTCAAAAAGGCAAAGGACAGGAAGAAAGCTTTCCCTGATTCCTCCATTCCCTTTTACAGGAGAGCCTTTAAGAGGAGACCGTTTGGTAAAAGGAGGCAAACGGATAGGTCTACAACATGGACTGCTAAAGAGGACAGGCAAAGAGGTACCATGTTTAGAAGACCCAACCCCCCAAAAGACAATAAATTCTGAGGATATACCAGTAGGGGGCAGACTGAAATTTTTCGCCACCCAATGGGAAAAAGTAACATCTAGCTCGTGGGTTTTAAACATCATCCGAGATGGAATTAAACTACAATTCTCTCGTGTTCCCCACGAGTCATATATTATAACATCCCTCAGCTCGCCCGCAAAACAGCAGGCTCTAGAGCTGGAAATTCAAACCCTATTATCAAAGCGGGTTTTAGTCCAAGTCCCCGAGGGACAGGAAGGCAGAGGATTCTACTCTCCCTTATTCCTAATTTCTAAACCCGACGGTTCTTTCAGGACCATCATAAACCTTAAAAAGCTCAATTCATTTGTCAAAAACCATACATTTAAGATGGAATCCATTAGATCCACTATAAAACTCCTCTTTCCAAACTGTATGATGGGGAGCATTGATTTGAAAGATGCTTATTATCATCTCCCTATCCATGACAGATACCAAAAGTACCTCAGAGTAGCAGTGACAATCAACGGCGAGATTCATCATTTCCAATATACAGCCATGCCCTTCGGCCTTTCAACAGCACCGAGGATCTTTACCAAGATAATGCTAGAGGTGATGGCCTACCTTCGCCAAAAAGAAACCTTAATTGTTCCCTATCTGGATGACTTTTTGGTCATTGGAAATTCAGTTACTCAATGTGCTGATCGTTTGGCTCATGCAATTTCCTCTCTACAGGATTTAGGCTGGATAATCAATACCGACAAATCCAGACTCACTCCGCTATCCTGCCAGGCGTTCTTGGGGTTCCATCTAGACTCCGTATCTCAAAAGTGTCTCCTGCCTCAGGTAAAAATACTACTGATCAAACACAAGGTCCTAGCGGCGATAAACAATCCACGTATATCCCTAAGACAAGCTATGTCCTTACTAGGATCTCTTATCTCTTGTATACCTGCGGTAAAATGGGCTCAACATCATACCTGTACACTGCAACACCAGATTTTACAAGAAGATAGACGGTTATCTGGTCACCTAAATGTGAAAATAACCTTATCTCAGGAAGTTTTAACTTCCTTAACGTGGTGGCTGAATTCAGACCATTTAATGAGTGGTGTTCCATGGATAATAACGCCATCTCATACCATAACCACGGACGCCAGTCCTCATGGATGGGGCGCTCATATGGGGAATGATTTTTGCCAAGGGCTTTGGAACATGGAGGAAAGCTGCTATTCCTCTAATGTTAAAGAATTAAATGCAGTAAAGTACGCCTTATGCCATTTTCTCCCACAGCTATGAGGGAAAGACGTCAGAATCCTTTCCGACAACACCACCACAGTGGCGTATCTAAACAGGCAAGGAGGAACGCGATCAGAGACTCTGATGTCTTCTGCTACAGAAATCCTGAATCTAGCAGAAAGTCACCTAACATCCCTTACTGCACTGCACATAAGAGGGGAAAACAACCAGCAGGCAGACTTCTTAAGTCGACACACCTTGAAACAAGGAGAGTGGTGCCTAAACCAGCAGATTTTTCGAGATATAGTATCCCTATGGGGTCAGTCAACCTCAAGTAGATCTCTTCGCCACCAGGAGAAACAAAAAAGTCCGGAAATTTGCCTCCCTATCTCTAGCGGATCATCCGGACATTCTAGACGCTCTCCAAGCCCCTTGGCAGTTCAGTCTAGCATATGCTTTTCCGCCGATCATACTGCTGCCCCAAGTCATTCGCAAAATCAGAACCGAAGGAGCGAGGGTGATACTAATAGCTCCATTCTGGCCCAAGAGACCATGGTTCTCGTGGCTGCAAACCATGTCGGTCTCAGATCCTTGGGTCCTCCCCTCAACACCCAATCTTCTCTTCCAAGGTCCGTTTTTCCACCCTCAAGTGGACAGTCTACATCTCACGGCCTGGAATTTGAGAGGCAGATGCTAAAATCAAGGGGGTTCTCGGAGGGATTGATAAACACGCTCCTCCAGAGTAGAAAACCTTCCACTACAAAAATTTACACAAAAATATGGAAGAAATTCCTACAATTCCATACATCTTCAAACACGTCAGAAATTCCGATACAGTCTATCCTGGAATTTCTTCAAAAAGGGAGAGAACTAGGTTTAACTGCAAACACCTTAAAAGTTCATATTTCAGCACTAGGAGCTCTCTATGGCCATAACATTGCGGGGAATAGATGGGTATCCCGATTTATTACAGCCTGTGAACGTATAAATCCAGTTAATATACCTAGAGTTCCTCCCTGGGATCTAAACTTAGTTTTACAAGCCCTAACAGACTCTCCATTTGAACCAATAGATTCGATACCAATCAAGATCCTATCACTAAAAACGGCCCTCTTGGTAGCACTGACTTCAGCCAGGAGAATCAGTGACATCCAAGCACTCTCTATAGATCCACCTTTCCTGTTAACCTTTCAGGATAAGTTGGTCCTTAAACCAGACCCTTCCTACCTTCCCAAAGTAGCTAAGACATTCCATAGGTCTCAGGAAATAATCTTGCCCACTTTCTTCAGTAATCCTTCCACTCCTGAAGAACAAAAGTACCACACTCTAGATGTTAAAAGAGTAGTGTTAAAGTACCGTATATACTCGAGTATAAGCCGAGATTTTCAGCCCAAATTTTTGGGCTGAAAGTGCCCCCCTCGGCTTATACTCGAGTCACGGTAGCGGTGGGGTCGGCGGGTGAGGGGGTGAGGGCGCTGAGGTATACTTACCTAGTCCCAGCGATCCTCGCGCTGTCCCTGCCGTCCCACGGGCTTCGGCGCTGCAGTTTCTTCCTCTCTTCAGCGGTCACGTGGGACCGCTCATTACAGAAATGAATAAGCGGCTCCACCTCCCATAGGGGCGGAGCCGCTTATTCATTTCTCTAATCAGCGGTGCCGGTGACCGCTGATAGAGAAAGAAGCTGTGGCACCGAAGACAGGAGGGGACAGCGCGAGGATCGCCAGGACTAGGTGAGTATGTTATATTCACCTGTCCTCGTTCCAGCCGCCGGGCGCCGATCCATCTTCCCGGCCGGCGCCTCCATCTTCCCGGCGTCTCTGCTCTCTGACTGATCAGGCAGAGGGCGCGATGACGCATACAGTGTGCGCGGCGCCCTCTGCCTGATCAGTCAGAGCAGAGACGCCGGGAAGATGGAGGCGCCGGAACGAGACGCCGGGAGCTGCAATCAAGGGAGGTGAGTATGTGTTTTTTTTTCTTTATTGCGGCAGCGGCGGCACAAATTTATGTGGAACATCTATGGGGCACAGTGAACGGTGCAGAGCACCGTATATGGCACAGCACAGCTATGGGGCACAGTGAACGGTGCAGAGCACCGTATATGGCACAGCACAGCTATGGGGCACAGTGAACGGTGCAGAGCACCGTATATGGCACAGCACAGCTATGGGGCACAGTGAATGGTGCAGAGCACCGTATATGGCACAGCACAGCTATGGGGCACAGTGAACGGTGCAGGGCACCGTATATGGCACAGCACAGCTATGTATGGGGCACAGTGAACGGTGCAGAGCACCGTATATGGCACAGCACAGCTATGGGGCACAGTGAACGGTGCAGAGCACCGTATATGGCACAGCTATGGGGCACAGTGAACGGTGCAGAGCACCGTATATGGCACAGCACAGCTATGGGGCACAGTGAACGGTGCAGAGCACCGTATATGGCACAGCTATGGGGCACAGTGAACGGTGCAGAGCACCGTATATGGCACAGCACAGCTATGGGGCACAGTGAACGGTGCAGAGCACCGTATATGGCACAGCTATGGGGCACAGTGAACGGTGCAGAGCACCGTATATGGCACAGCTAGGGGGCACAATGAACGGTGCAGAGCACTATATGGTTCACACCTATGGGGAAATATGAACGGTGCAGAGCACTATATGGCACAGCTATGGGGAAATAATGATCTATTTTTATTTTTGAAATTCACCGGTAAATGCTGCATTTCCACCCTAGGCTTATACTCGAGTCAATAAGTTTTCCCAGTTTTTTGTGGCAAAATTAGGGGGGTCGGCTTATACTCGGGTCGGCTTATACTCGAGTATATACGGTACATTGAAAGAACCTGTAGCTGGCGACAGTGTAGGGCTCTGTTTATTTCCTTCCAGGGTCACAAGAAGGGTCATGGAATAACGAAAAGCACGTTATCCCGGTGGATCAGAGAGTCTATCAGACTGGCCTATTCCGCGAGTAAAGAAAACCCTCCGGAAGGCATAACAGCGCACTCTACCAGAGCTATGGCATCCTCCTGGGCAGAAAGGGGAGAGGTCCCAATTGAGACTATATGTAAGGCGGCACCTTGGTCAAATCCCTCTACATTCTATAATCACTATAGGCTTGACCTATCGTCAACTTCTGACCTAGACTTTGGCAGGACTGTCCTCAGCACGGTGGTCCCCCCCTAGGTGATGGTCTCTGTAAGATCTCCAGTGGGGTGCTGTTGTGGCGAAAGGGAAAAAGTCGGATTACTCACCGGTAATACTCTTTTAGTGAGTCCACGACAGCACCCTCTTATATCCCTCCCTATATTAATATAGTATTTACTATTGAGTAAAATTCTTTAATCATATATGAGCAAATAAGTTTGAAAATGAAATAAATTATATTTGCCTAATACTGGCGGTCCTCCGGGTACTCTGAAATCAAAACTGAGGAGGAGAGGCGGACCGCCCCCTTTTATTTCTCGGTAGGTTTCCTGTTCCTGCGGGGCGGATCCCTCTCTCCAGTGGGGTGCTGTCGTGGACTCACTAAAAGAGTATTACCGGTGAGTAATCCGGCTTTTCACACAGGGCCCTGTAGGTTTCAATTTTCTTCCATTAATAATAAAGACCTTTATTTAAAAACTTCATTTTGTGTTTACTTGTGTTATCTTTAATAATAATATTTAAATTGTTTAGTGATCTGAAACATTTAAGTGTCACAAACATGCAAAAGAACAGGAAATCAGGAAAGGGGCAATACTTTTTCACACAACTGTAGGTCATAGAAATCTGAATAAAATTATACCTTAACATCTTATTGCAGAGTGATCCATGTTCTTCTTATATGTCAATTTGCTAATTCAGGTAATGGAGAGGACACTGATCTGCATGACAATCTGTTTCCAGAGCTTATTATAAATGGGGCATTACCAGTGTGATGAGTAATGGCCGCTTTCTGCTCTCCTTATCTCATTGCAGAGCTGTGTATGGTTATACTTCACACATCTGCAGCTTCCATCTCACAGGCATCCAGTGTTACAATACTGTTACAACAATACAGCAGTTCTATGAGAGCTGCAGGTGCTCACGTGTTTGTAAGGAGACAGAGTTCAGTTCTACTGTTCTGTGTTCGTTACTTGTATCACACTGGTAACTCCCCCTTTCATTTACAAAAAGCTCTGGAGGCAGATTCTCATGCAGATCAGAGTCCGTCCCATAGTTTGGAACAGCTCATTTACATATAAGGAAACATAGATTTCCTAAAATAAGACATTGGATTGCAGATATCAAGGTATGATCTTAATCAGCTTCCTATGGCCCACATACAAATATTGACAGCTTAGGAGAGTTGATCCTACGGAGAGTTTATAAAAAAAACCAATAAAAGTACACATATTTAGTATCGCCGCGTCCGTAATGACCCGACCCATAAAACTGTCCCACTAGTTATCCCCTTCAGTGAACACCGTAAAAAAAAAAAAGAGGCAAAAAACAACGCTTTATAATCATACTGCCGAACAAAAAGTGAAATAACACGCGATCAAAAAGACGGATATAAATAACCATGGTACCGCTGAAAACGTCATCTTGTTCCGCAAAAAATGAGCTGCCATACAGCATCATCAGCGAAAAAAGAAAAAAGTTACAGTCCTCAGAATAAAGCGGTGCAAAAATAATTATTTTTTCTATAAAATAGTTTTTATCGTATAAAAAGTGCCAAAACATTAAAAAAATGATATAAATGAGGTATTGCTGTAAACGTACTGACCCGAAGAATAAAACTGCTTTATCCATTTTACCAAAGGCGGAACGGTATAAATGCCCCACCCCCCAAAAGAAATTCATGAATAGCTGGTTTTTGGTCATTCTGCCTCACAAAAATCGGAATAAAAAGCGATCAAAAAATGTCACGTGCCCGAAAATGTTACCAATAAAAACGTCAACTTGTCCCGCAAAAAACAAGACCTCACATGACTCTGTGGACCAAAATATGGAAAAATTATAGGTCTCAAAATGTGGTAACGCAAAAAATATTTTTGCAATAAAAAGCGTCTTTTTTAGTGTGTGACGGCTGCCAATCATAAAAATCCGCTAGAAAACCCGCTATAAAAGTAAATCAAACCCCCCTTCATCACCCCCTTAGTTAGGGAAACATTTAAAAAAATAAAAAAATGTATTTATTTCCATTTTCCCATTAGGGCTAGGGTTAGTGCTAGGGTTAGGGCTAGAGTTAGGGTTGGGGTTAGGGTTGGGGCTAGGGTTAGGGTTGCGGCTAAAGTTAGGGATGGGGCTAAAGTTAGGGTTAGGGTTTGGATTACATTTACGGTTGGGGTTAGGGGTGTGTCAGGGTTAGGGGTGTGGTTAGGGTTATGGCTGGGATTAGGGTTAGGGGTGTGTTGGGGTTAGGGTTTCAGTTAGAATTGGGGGTTTCCACTGTTTAGGCACATCAGGGCTCTCCAAACGCGACATGGTGTCCGATCTCAATTCCAGCTAATTCTGCGTTGAAAAACTGTAGTGAAACACTTGGAGGTTCAAAGCTGTCAAAACACAGCTATATAAGTTCCTTAGGGGGTCTACTTTCATTAATGGTGTCACTCGTGGGGGGTTTCAATGTTTAGGCCCATCAGGGGCTCTCCAAACGTGACATGGTGTTCCATCTCAATTCCAGTCAATTTTGCATTGAAAAGTCAAATGGCGCTCCTTCCCTTCCGAGTTCTGCCATGTGCCCAAACAGGGGTTTACCCCCACATGTGGGGTATCGGCATACTCAGAACAAATGGCACAACAATTTTTGGGGTCCAATTTCTTTTCTTACCCTTGGGAAAATAAAAAATTGGGGGCGAAAAGATCATATTTGTGAAAAAATATGATTTTTTATTTTTATGGCTCTGCATTATAAACTTCTGTGAAGCACTTGGTGGGTTAAAGTGCTCACCACACATCTAGATAAGTTCCTTAGGGGGTCTACTTTCCAAAATGGTGTCACTTGTGGGGGGTTTCAATGTTTAGGCACATCAGGGGCTCTCCAAATGCAACATGGCGTCCCATCTCAATTCCAGTCAATTTTGCATTGAAAAGTCAAACGGCGCTCCTTCCCTTCCGAGCTCTGCCATGCGCCCAAACAGTGGTTTACCCCCACATGTGGGGTATCGGCGTACTCAGAACAAATGGCACAACAACTTTTGGGGTCCAACTTCTTCTCTTACCTTTGGGAAAATAAAACAAGTTGGAGCTGAAGTAAATTTTTTGTGAAAAAAAGTTAAATGCAATTTTTTTTTAAAACATTCCAAAAATTCCTGTAAAACACCTGAAGGGTTAATAAACTTCTTGAATGTGGTTTTGAGCACCTTGAGGGGTGCAGTTTTTAGAATGGTGTCACACTTGATTATTTTCTATCATGTAGACCCCTCAAAATGACTTCAAATGTGATGTGGTCCCTAAAAAATATTGGTGTTGTAAAAATGAGAAATTGCTGGTCAACTTTTAACCCTTATAACTCCCTAACAAAAAAAAATTTTGGTTCCAAAATTGTGCTGATGACATGTGGGAAATATTACTTATTAATTATTTTACATGACATATCTCTTGGATTTAAGGGCATACAAATTCAAAGTTGAAAAATTGCAAAATTTTCAAAATTTTCGCCAAATTTCCATTTTTTCAAAAAATAAAATCAAGTTATATCGAAGAAATTTTACCACTAACATGAAGTACAATATGTCACAAGAAAACAATGTCAGAATCGCCAAGATCCGTTGAAGCGTTCCAGAGTTATAACCTCATAAAGGGACAGTGGTCAGAATTGTAAAAATTGGCCCGGTCATTAACGTGCAAACCACCCTTGGGGCTTAAGAGGTTAAAATGCAAAAATAAAAAAATAGTAATATTTTAGGGGGTTTCCAAGTTCCTGATATGTGTTAAATGAAATGTGTTAAAAAAAAAAGAACATATACTCACTGAGGGGAAAATAAGTATTTGATCCCTTGCTGAATTTACAAGTTTCCCCACTGACAAAGACATGAACAGTCTATAATTTTATGGATAGGTTAATTTTAACATTGAGAGATAGAATATCAAAAATAAAATTCAGCAAATCACATTGTATAAATTATATAAATTTATTTGCATTTTGCAGTGAGAAATAAGTATTTGATCCCCTACCAACCATTAAGAGTTCTGGCTCTTACAGACCAATTAGACGCTCCTAATCAACTTGTTACCTGCATTAAAGATAGCTGTCTTACATAGTCACCTTTATGAAAGACTCCTGTCCACAGACTCAATCAGTCAGACTCTAACCTCTACAACATGGGCAAGACCAAAGTGTTTTTAAGGATGTCAGGGACAAGATCATAGACCTGCACAAAGCTGGAATGGGCTACAAAACCATAAGTAAGACACTGAGTGAGAAGGAGAGAACTGTTAGTTTAATAGTAAGAAAATGGAAGAAATACAAAATTACTGTCAGTTGACATCGATATGGGGCACCATGTAACATCTCTCTTTGTGGGGTATCCTTGATCATGAGGAAGGTGAGAGATCAGCCTAAAAAGTTTCACACTTTTTTGTTAAGTATATAATTTCACATGTGTTAATTCATAGTTTTGATGCCTTCAGTGTGAATGTACAATTTTCATAGTCATGAAAATACAGAAAAATCTTTAAATGAGAAGGTGTGTCCAAACTTTTGGTCTGTACTGTATGTGTATGTATATACGGTATATGTGTGTGTATGTACGGTATGTGTATATGTATGTACGGTGCGAGTATGTGTATCTGTATGTTTGTACGGTATATGTGTGTATGCATGTACGGTATGTGTATGTGTATCTATGTGTATGTACAGTATATGTATGTATGATGGTATATGTATGTGTATCTGTGTGTATGTATAGTATATGTGTGTGTTTGTTATATACGGTATATGTATGTATGGTATGTGTGTATGTACGGTATATGCGTGTGTGTGTGTATAGTACATGTATGTATGACAGTATATGTATGTGTATCTGCATGTATAGTTTATGTGTGTGTTTGTATATATGGTATATGTGTGTGTATGTTCAGTATATGCATGTGTGTATGTACAGTATGTGTATGTATGACGGTATGTGTATCTGTGTGTATGTATGGTATATGTGTGTGTTTGCATGTACGTTATATGTATGCGTATCTGTGTATATATGTACGGTATATGTATGTGTATCTGTGTATATATGTACAGTGTGTGTATGTATGTACGGTATTTGTATGTGTATCTGTGTGTATGTATGTACAGTATGTGTGTGTTTCCATGTACAGTATATGTATGTGTATCTATTGTAGCGTGGCTAAAGGATGTCTAATCGATGGGAGATATGTGTCTTATAGATGGCTTGTTGCTGTGATGTAACCATGGCTACCTATATGTGTTTCAGGACCTGTGGTGATGTCACAACCACATGTCTGGTCATGTGATGGGTTCTGGGTGTGGTTAGACATATAAAAGAAAGCCTAATGCTTAACACAGGTAGATATGTGTGGAGGTGAAACCCTCCTGAGTGTGTTACGGCTTCAGGACTGAGCCGGATGAACTGGACACTTGTTTTTCTTTACCTGAACCAAAGGCTATTTGTTTTCTGTTGTTTGCCACATGGTTTATGAAGCAATAAACCCAGTGAACTTTAAAGGAACACGTCTCCTGAGCGTCAGCCGTCGCAGCTGAGTGAGTGAAATCCCTACAATTGGTGGAGAATGCGGGCAGCGTTCCCAGCGGAGACGTGAGTTTATTTTGAATGTCCTGGGTCAAGGCTGTTGCAAGCCAGCAAGCATTGCCGGAGAAAATGGAGGACCTGCTGAAACAATTGGTCCAGATGCAGTCACAGCAGGAGAAAAGGCAGCAAGAGACCAACAGGCTGTTGATGCAGCAGATACAACAGAGCCAGCAGGAGCAACGGCAGCAGATGCAACAAAGCCAGCAGGAGCAACGGCAGCAGTTACAACAGAGCCAGCAGCAGATGCAGCAGAGCCAGCAGGAGCAACGGCAGCAGATGCAGCAGAGCCAGCAGGAGCATCAGCAGCAGATGCAGCTTCTGGCAACCGCCATCCAGGGCAAGGCGAGCGCCCCAACCCCAGGTTTGGCTGATGACACCCACGTCCGGAAAACGGTAAGACGCGCATTGCAGAAAATGACTCCCGGGGATGATGTTGAGGCCTTCCTGACGGTGTTTGAGAGGGTCGCTGAGAGGGAAAAACTTCCGCCAGAGCAGTGGGCAGAGGTACTTGCGCCATACCTGACGGGAGAACCCCAGAAGGCGTACTATGATTTGACCTTGCAGGATGCCAAAGAGTATCACAAATTGAAAGCCGAGATTCTCGCACGTTTGGGGGTGACACTGACTGTCAGGGCACAGCGAGTTCACTCCTGGGGCTATCACCGGGACAAACCACCTCGTTCCCAAATGTTTGATCTGTTGCACCTGGTCCAGAAATGGCTGCAGCCAGAATCCTCTGCGCCTGCACAGATGGTAGAACGGGTGATGATGGATCGGTTTGTCCATTCCCTCCCGAGGCCTATACAGTCTTGGGTTGCCCAGGGTGATCCCCAGAATGCCGACGAGCTGATCGGACTGGTTGAGAGGTACCAAGGGTTGGAAGGCTCCTTCGGGAGGCAGCCCATACCGTACTGGGGATCCCAGAAGGCAGCTGAGTCCCAAAAAGGGGTGGTGCGTCCAAGGTCACAAAGGGCGGGGGAGGTGGTGCCCAAGGTCCCCACGGGTGATATTATTTGTTGGAGGTGCCACAAGCCAGGACATATAGCTGCCCGTTGTTCCCAAACCACTGAGCAGATGGACTGCAGCATGGGACGCCGTTGTTCATACTATGCGTATCCAGCTTGCAGTGTGAACTCTCCGCCCAACGAGGGACCTCAAGCATGTCCCGTGAAGGTGAACGGTCAAGCAGTAACGGCACTGTTAGACTCGGGGAGCCTAGTGACCCTGGTGAGGGCCACTTTTCCTCTCCACCTGCTCCCGGGAAAGAAGGTCGGAGTGCGGTGCATACATGGTGATGCAAAGGACTACCCTGTGGCCAGTGTGAACATTGAAACGACATGTGGCACGGAGTCCCACATAGTCGGCGTCGTTCAGGACTTGTTGCACCCTATAATTATTGGCCGGGATTTCTGTTTGTTTTGGGATTTGTGGGGGAAAGGTTCTGAGCTCCCTAGCAAGAGTAGGGAACCAGTGAACCCGGGAAGGGTGGTGCCACACCCCGAGTCAGACAGATTTCCTTTTTGTGTCCTGGCTGGAGATGAGGAGGAAGTGTCCCCTGCATCTGACATTCTGGAGTTAGAGGTATCCGGTGAAAATTTTGGGACTGCCCAACATAGGGACCCCACTCTGAGGGAAGCCTTTAATAATGTCACAGTTATTGACGGGGTGGTACAGGAGCCGGGGGCAGACACAAGATTTCCCCATTTTCTAATGAGCAGGGAGTTGTTGTACCGGGTCACGAAAATAAGGGAGGAGTTGGTAGAGCAGTTGGTAGTGCCGGGTCCATATAGACGGAAGGTGTTGGACATGGCCCATTCACACATCTTGGGTGGACACCTAGGGGTGGAAAAAACGCAGGAACGGGTTGTGCAGAGGTTCTATTGGCCTGGGTGCCACCGGGAAATAGTGAACTATTGCAGGTCCTGCCCTACATGTCAGCTAACTGCTCCCACTCCTCATTTCCGGAACCCCCTTGTGCCACTGCCCATTATTGAGGTGCCATTCGAGAGAATTGCCATGGACTTGGTCGGTCCCTTAGTTAAATCAGCCCGGGGCCATCAGTATATATTAGTCATCCTGGACTACGCCACACGCTATCCTGAGGCAATTCCCTTGAGAAATTCTTCTTCAAAGAGTATAGCTCGCGAGTTGGTCCATGTCTTTTCCCGGACAGGTCTGCCGAAGGAGATCCTGACTGACCAGGGGACACCTTTCATGAGCAAGGTGATGAGGGAACTATGCAAAGCCCTGAAAATCTCCCAGTTGAGGACCTCGGTGTACCATCCCCAGTCAGATGGCCTTGTTGAGAGATTTAACAAGACACTGAAGAGCATGCTGAGAAAAGCTATAGAGAAAGACGGTAGAGACTGGGATTGTCTCTTACCCTATTTGATGTTTTCCATTCGTGAAGTTCCACAGGCCTCCACAGGTTTCTCACCGTTTGAGCTTCTGTATGGCCGACATCCACGAGGACTCCTGGATATAGCCAAGGAAACCTGGGAAGCCGAAGTCACGCCCCACAGAAGCGTCATTGAGCATGTGGCCCTGATGCAGCAGAGGATTGCAAAGGTGATGCCTATCGTGAAAGAACACCTTCTCCAAGCACAAGAAGCTCAGGCCAGGGTCTACAACCGGTCTGCAAGAGTGAGGCAATTCAATCCGGGAGACCGAGTTCTTGTGTTAGTTCCGACAGTGGAAAGCAAGTTCTTGGCCAAATGGCAAGGGCCATATGAGGTTGTCGAGAAACTTGGTGAAGTAAACTATAAAATTCACCAACCAGGAAGACGGAAACCATTCCAAGTATACCATGTCAACCTTATCAAGCCGTGGCAAGATAGAGAGCCGACAGTAACTCCATCGTTGTTAAGCAACCCAGAAGATGAGGTTGGAGCGGTTACTATAGCGGAGACGCTATCGGAGTCCCAGAAACAGCAATGCCGGGAGTTACTCCAGAAAAACAGGGACCTGTTTTCCGAGTTGCCTGGGTACACGAAGGTCATAGAGCATGAGGTCCTGACAGAGCCCCATGTGCGCGTGAACGTGAAGCCCTATAGAATTCCTGAGGCCCGTCGAGAAATAGTCTCCAAGGAAGTGGAGCGTATGTTGAAGCTTGGAGTCATTGAGGAATCCAAGAGCGGTTGGTCGAGCCCAATTGTCCTGGTCCCAAAACCTGATGGGGAGTGGAGATTTTGCAACGACTATAGGAAGTTGAATGAGGTCTCCAAGTTCGACGCATATCCCATGCCCCGAGTTGATGAGCTCATCGAAAGGCTTGGGCCCGCCAGGTACATAACCACCTTGGATTTGACGAAGGGGTATTGGCAGATCCCCATGGCACAGGAAGCCAAGGAGAAGACGGCGTTTTCTACACCAGATGGATGCTTCCAGTATGTCCGGATGCCATTTGGCCTACAGGGAGCTCCGGCCACCTTCCAAAGGGCTATGGATAGAGTCCTTGCACCCCACAAGGCATACGCTGCTGCGTACCTAGATGATATCGTCATCTTTAGCCCGGACTGGGAGAGTCATCTGGAGAAAGTCCAAGCGGTGTTTGATGCTATAAGAGAGGCCGGATTTACAATAAACCCGAAGAAGTGTGCATTGGGTAAAGAAGAAGCTAAGTACCTTGGATACATAGTGGGTCATGGAGAAATAAAACCCCAAATCAGTAAAGTGGAGGCAATTCAAACATGGCCAAAACCAGTTTCCAAGAAGCAAGTTAAAGCCTTCCTGGGAATCGTGGGATATTACAGGAGGTTCATCCCAAACTTCGCCACAATGGCGGCGCCTCTGACTGACCTGCTAAAAGGGACAAAATCAGTAATGGTTAAGTGGTCCGAAGAAACAGATTCAGCCTTCCAAGAAATGAAAGAGGCTTTATGTAAGCAACCCGTTCTGATGGCCCCAAACTTCAAGAAAGAGTTTATTCTTCAGACAGATGCCTCAGATGTTGGGGTGGGAGCAGTCCTTTCCCAAGAACTACATGGAGAGGAGCATCCTGTTCTCTATCTGAGTAGGAAGCTGTCCTCGTCTGAAAAGAACTACTCAGTCGTTGAAAAGGAGTGCTTGGCCATAAAATGGGCAGTCGACACATTACAGTACTATTTGCTGGGACGTAAATTTAGACTGATATCCGACCATGCCCCACTTAGGTGGATGAGGGAAATGAAGGGTAGAAATGCTAGGGTCACCCGTTGGTTCTTAGCCCTGCAGGACTTCTGTTTCCATGTGGAACATAGGGCCGGAAAGCTGCACGGTAATGCTGATGCCCTGTCAAGAATCCCTTGTCTAGTGGGAGAAAGTGCCAAGCCCCACGGCTTTAGGCAGAGGGGGGAGGTATGTAGCGTGGCTAAAGGATGTCTAATCGATGGGAGATATGTGTCTTATAGATGGCTTGTTGCTGTGATGTAACCATGGCTACCTATATGTGTTTCAGGACCTGTGGTGATGTCACAACCACATGTCTGGTCATGTGATGGGTTCTGGGTGTGGTTAGACATATAAAAGAAAGCCTAATGCTTAACACAGGTAGATATGTGTGGAGGTGAAACCCTCCTGAGTGTGTTACGGCTTCAGGACTGAGCCGGATGAACTGGACACTTGTTTTTCTTTACCTGAACCAAAGGCTATTTGTTTTCTGTTGTTTGCCACATGGTTTATGAAGCAATAAACCCAGTGAACTTTAAAGGAACACGTCTCCTGAGTGTCAGCCGTCGCAGCTGAGTGAGTGAAATCCCTACACTATGTATGTACGGTGTAACGCATATATATATAAGTTTATTACAAACTCACAGTATTATATTCTGTTGGGGACTGCATTATATTCTATGGAGGGGCTGCATTATATGCTATGGGGGGTTGCGTTATGCTATATGAGGTCAGAATTATATTCTATATGGGGTCTGCATTATACTCTATGGAGAACTATGGGAGTGAATTATACTCTATGGAGGACTATGGGGGTATATTATACTCTATGGAGGACTATGGGAGTGCATTATACTCTATGGAGGACTATGGGGTTGTATTATACTTTATGGAGGACTATGGGGAGTCTATTATACTATATGGAGGACTATGGGGAGTGTGTTATACTATATGGAGGACTAGAGCGAGTACATTATACTATATGGAGGACTAGGGGAGTACATTATACTATATGGAGGACTATGGAAGTGTATTATACTATATGGAGAACTAGGGGGAGTGCAAAATTATTATTATTATTATTATTTATTATTATAGCGCCATTTATTCCATGGCGCTTTACATGTGAGGAGGGGTATACATAATAAAACAAGTACAATAATCTTGAAAAATACAAGTCACAACTGGTACAGGAGGAGAGAGGACCCTGCCCGCGAGGGCTCACAATCTACAAGGGATGGGTGAGGATACAGTAGGTGAGGGTAGAGCTGGCCGTGCAGCGGTTTGGTCAATCGGTGGTTACTGCAGGTTGTAGGCTTGTCGGAAGAGGTGGGTCTTCAGGTTCTTTTTGAAAATTTCGATGGTAGGCGAGAGTCTGATATGTTGTGGTAGAGCATTCCAGAGTAGGGGGATGCACGAGAGAAATCTTGTATGCGATTGTGGGAAGAGGAGATAATAGGGGAGTAGAGAAGGAGATCTTGTGAGGATCGGAGGTTGCGTGCAGGAAAGTACTGGGAGACGAGGTCACAGATGTATGGAGGAGACAGGTTGTGGATGGCTTTATATGTCATGGTTAGGCTTTTGTACTGGAGTCTCTGGGTGATGGGGAGCCAGTGCAGGGATTGACAGAGGGGAGAGGCCGGGGAATAGCGGGGGGACAGGTGGATTAGTCGGGCAGCAGAGTTTAGAATAGATTGGAGGGGTGCAAGAGTGTTAGAGGGGAGGCCACAGAGCAGGAGGTTACAGTAGTCAAGGCGGGAGATGATGAGGGCATGGACTAGGGTTTTTGCAGATTCTTGGTTTAGGAATGTGCGGATCCGTGAAATATTTTTGAGTTGGAGGCGGCAGGAAGTGGAAAGGGTTTGGATATGTGGTTTAAAGGAGAGATCAGTGTCAAGGATTACCCCAAGACAGCGGGCTTGTGGGACTGGGGAGAGTGGGCAGCCGTTTACTGTAATGGATAGGTTCGTTGGGGAGATCGCGTGAGATGGGGGAAAGATGATGAATTCTGTTTTGTCCATGTTAAGTTTTAGAAATCTAGTGGAGAAGAAGGATGAAATAGCAGACAGACATTGAGGGATTCTGGTTAGTAGGGAGGTGATATCTGGTCCAGAGATGTAGATCTGTGTGTCGTCAGCATAGAGATGATACTGAAAGCCGTGAGATTCTATGAGCTGTCCCAGGCCAAAGGTGTAGATGGAGAAGAGCAGGGGTCCTAGAACTGAACCTTGCGGGACTCCGACAGATAGGGGGCGAGGTGAGGAGGTGGTGTGTGAGTGTAATGTAAGATATTCATCGAGTGATTGGATTGGTTATGCCGCAACAAAAATCATTGATCTCAGCAGCACATCGCCCGGTGAAAACTGCAGATATGCTGCTAAGATGGCACTGTATGTGGACAGATTCATCTACTAGTGATTATTCTGTCCCCATCATTATTCCTCAGCCGGTGTAAGGTGGCCGGAAACAAGCAACGAATGACTTCAATATTGTTAATCACACTCGTTTAGTGGCCTGAAGTTGGCGCATGAAACTACAACCGAAATGTTTCTGTGTGATGGTGCAATTTGTTAGCATTTGGGGCCCCATTTTAAACTTTTGCCTAGGGCCCCACTTTGCCTAAAACCGGCCCTGGTGCTGGGAATTAAAATCAAAACCTCAAGTAGTTTGCTAAAAAACATACTGTACAGGAAACCCCCATTTAACTTGAAATCTAGTTGGTATAATCATGGCTTAAGCCTCCTAAGTGACTCGCTTTACAAGTCTCAAAGGAGACAGGCCTAAGCAAATATTGAAAAATGGTGATCTCTGGAAAGTTTGTTTATGGACAAATCAGAAGCATGGTTTAAATGTCCCATGAATGGGGATTTAGAAGTTGGAAGGTCTATCTACTGTTGTGATTGGCAATTCAGTATCACAATGGACATAGCGGTCAGAGCACATACAGTGATCTGACAATAACCCAAAATAATAGAACGAGCTCTGAGACGTGGGAACTCTGCAGACCGCAATCCCTAATCCTCTCCAAACAACACTAGAGGCAGCCGTGGATTGCGCCTAACTCTGCCTATGCAACTCGGCACAGCCTGAGAAACTAACTAGCCTGAAGATAGAAAATAAGCCTACCTTGCCTCAGAGAAATACCCCAAAGGCAAAGGCAGCCTCCCACATATAATGACTGTGAGTTAAGATGAAAAGACAAACGTAGGGATGAAATAGATTCAGCAAAGTGAGGCCCGACTTTCTTAACAGAGCGAGGATAGGAAAGATAACTTTGCGGTCTACACAAAACCCTAAAGAAAACCACGCAAAGGGGGCAAAAAGACCCTCCGTACCGAACTAATGGCACGGAGGTACACCCTTTGCGTCCCAGAGCTTCCAGCAAAACAAATAGACAAGCTGGACAGAAAAAATAGCAAACAAATAGCAAAGAAGAACTTAGCTATGCAGAGCAGCAGGCCACAGGAAAGATCCAGGGAAAAACAAGTCCAACACTGGAACATTGACAGGAAGCATGGATCAAAGCATTAGGTGGAGTTAAGTAGAGAAGCACCTAATGACCTCACCAGATCACCTGACGAAGGAAACTCAGAAGCCGCAGTACCACTTTCCTCCACAAACGGAAGCTCCCAGAGAGAATCAGCCGAAGTACCACTTGTGACCACAGGAGGGAGCTCTGCCACAGAATTCACAACAATCTACTGTCACCTGACTATGATGTGGCCTTGTGAATTCTCACTACAGGCTTAGGCTAGTTCCACATTTGCGTTTAAATCTGCAGCATTTAATCCGCATCCGCAAGTGGTTGAAAAAACGCATATAAACGCGTACAAACGCGATGTTTTTTAGACGCATGCGGTAACGCATGCGGTTAAAAAAACGCCGCGTTTGTACGCGTTCAGATGCGTTTTTTTCTTGCGTTTGCGGTTTTTGTGCACATGATGAGAAATTTCCCAAGAGAAAAATCTAGATAACCAGACACCGCCAATGGGACTACAGAGGGCGTGTATTATGGTATTTCTTTATATAGACCCCTGAACAGCTGTAATATTCAGATTTTGCTCCTGTGCCATGATGGATCTTCGCATGGAGAGCTTTTATTTCAACCTGGATTTAAGCATCAAGCTGTTTCTTGCCTGTGCTTTTGCATGGGAGCAAGATGGAAATCGCGAAAGATGGAGAAGGAGACAACGTCGGCGTTTTTGGATTGAATATACAAGGAATATATTATATATATATATATATATATTATACAATATCGCATGACTCGTTGCGGGATTTGCTTGCTCGTGTCCAAGGAACCATACAGTGACAGGACACCCAGCTCCGTAGAGCGATTCCACCGGAGGAACGTCTGCTGGTTACATTAAGGTACGTTACAAATTTAAACCAATGACAATCCAAATGTTGTGTTTTCAGACATGTATGTTTTGGCTATTTAACTATCTTTCTTTAGCGTAAACACACCATAACACACACTATAGATTCAGCCAGAAATCTACAAGCCATTAACCCTCATACACTTTCAGACTCCCTACACTCATCAATCTCTTCTTTTTCCTGTCCTGATCTGGCTGTACATCACTTCAATGACACTCTTAGAAACACCCTTGACCAAGTAGCTCCCCTCACCCTCAGAACCTCCAAACACAGAGTGAAACAGCCCTGGCTCACATAACAAACCCGATTGCTCCAGCGATGCTCTAGGTGTGCTGAACGCTTATGGAGGAAAACACGCACACCAGAAGACTTCATACACTTCAAATTTATGTTAAGGACCTATAACTCTGCCCTTCACCTTGCCAAACAGACCTACTTCATCACCCTGATCTCCTCACTATCCAACAACCCCAAGAAACTTTTTGACACCTTTCACTCCCTCCTCAGGCCAAAAGCACAAGCCCCTATCACAGACATTTGTACTGATGACCTGGCCTCCCACTTTATAGAGAAAATAGACAATATCCGTCAGGAAATACGCTCCCAACCACTAAGTTCAGTGACTCCCATCCCTCCCCTCATTTCCCCTGGCTCACTCTCCACATTCGATCCCATCACAGAAGAAGAAGTCTCCAAGCTCCTCTACTCTTCTCGTCCGACTACATGCACTACCGACCCCATTCCCTCACATTTCCTCCAGTCTCTCTCTCCAGTCGTCACAAGTCACCTAACTACAAGCTTTAATCTCTCCCTCTCCTCTGGCATTTTCCCCTCCTCCTTCAAACACTCGATATCATTACTCCATTACTAAAGAAACCCACCCTCGACCCATCCTGCACAAACAACTACAGACTGGTCTCCAATCTCCCCTTCATCTCTAAACTCTTGGAGCGCCTGATATACTCCCGCCTTACCCGTTACCTTTCCACTCACTCCCTCCTAGACCCTTCACAGTCCGGTTTCCGCCCCCTACATTTGACAGAAACTGCACTCATCAAAGTGACCTTCTGACAGCAAAACGTAATGGTGACCACTCTCTGCTCATTCTTCTCGACCTTTCTTCAGCTTTTGACACTGTTGACCACCCTCTCCTGCTCTCTAGGCTCCAGTCACTAGGCATTAAGGACACTGCTCTCTCCTGGTTCTCCTCCTACCTTTCTGACCGCTCCTTCAGTGTTCTGTTCTCTGGCTCCACTTCATCTCCTCTTCCTCTCGCTGTCGGGGTGCCTAAGGGCTCAGTCCTTGGCCCCCTTCTCTTCTCCCTCTACACGGCCCCAATTGGACAGACCATCAGCAGATTTGGCTTTCAGTACCATCTTTATGCCGATGACACAACTATTCACGTCATCCCCTGACCTTACTCCCGCTGTACTACAGAACACCACTGACTGTCTGTCCGCTGTCTCCAACATCATGTCTGCTCTCTATCTTAAACTCAACCTTTCCAAAACTGAACTTCTTCTGCTCCCGCCATCTACTAACCTCCCTAAATCTGACATTTCCCTCTCCGTGGATGGCACCATAATAACATCCCGGCAGCAGGCGCGCTGTCTGGGTGTTATGTTTGACTTCAATCTCTCCTTCACCTCCCATATACAATCTCTTGCCCGCTCATGCCGCTTACACCTAAAGAACATCTCTAGAATCCGCCCTTTTCTCACCATGGAGACAACTAAAACCCTCACTGTCGCCCTGATCCACTCCCGCCTGGACTACTGCAATGCTCTATTAATTGGCCTCCCCCTCACTCGACTTTCCCTTCTCCAGTCCATCCTTAATGCAGCAGCCAGGGTCATCCATCTGGCTAATCGTTACTCGGACGCGTCCGCTATTCGCCAGACGTAACACTGGCTAGCCATTCATTACAGGATACAATTCAAAGTACTTGTTCTCACCCACAAAGCTCTCCACAGTGCGGCACCCCCTTACATCTCCTCCCTCATTTCTTTCTATCGGCCTAACAGACCACTGCGCTCTGCAAATGACTTTCGACTAACCTCTGCACTAATCCGTTCCTCCCACTCCCGGCTCCAAGACTTCTCCCGTGCTGCGCCAATCCTCTGGAATACTCTACCCCAAGATATTAGGACCTTCCACAATTTGCATAGTTTTAGGCGCTCGCTCAAAACACATTTGTTCAGAGCGGCCTATCACGTTCACTAATCAAATTCATTTTATGTTTGTGTGTGTGTGTAGCCCATTCACTATCCCTATCTATTCCCCACCCCCTGAAGATGGCTGGACCATCATTGTAAATACATCATTGTAAATACACACCTGTACTTTGTATCTCCCCCTCTTCATTGTAGATTGTAAGCTCTCATGAGCAGGGTTGTCTTATTTCGCTTTAATTATTGTATTGTTAACGTTGTTACTTATGACTTTTGTGTTTGAAACTGTTAAACTGTAAAGCGCTTCGGAATATGTTGGCGCTATATAAATAAAGATTATTATTATTAATAGAATAGATTGTAATTTTTTTGTTTCTGTTTTTCTTACAGATTTCTGGCAACCGGAGAGATTTTATCATCCCTCCACTTCCAATACCGGCTTGGAATATCCACCCTGTCCGGCATAGTTGCAGACACCTGTCGTGCTTTGTGGAATGTACTCCGTGATGAGTTTATACCCCTACCCACCGTGGACATGTGGCTTGAAATAGCTGAAAAATTCTGGAGTGTGTGTGATTTCCCCAACTGTTTAGGAGCTGTGGATGGAAAGCACATCTGCATTATCAAACCTGCCAGAACAGGATCGGAGTTTTTTTAACTATAAAAAATATTTTTCTGTTGTGCTCATGGCAATAGCTGATGCGAACTGTTGCTTCATCGCCGTGGACATTGGAGCTTTTGGCTGTGGCAACGATTCCCAGACTTTCAAGAACTCGGATATGGGCCGGCGTGTGTATGGCAAAAATTTCAATTTTCCCCCGCCACAACCTCTCCCCAACACTCAAGGTCCACCGATGCCATTTGTTATGGTTGGGGATGAGGCCTTCCAGATGTGTGAAAACCTACTGAAGCCCTATTCCAGTCGGGACTTGGACCACACTAGAAGGATCTTTAACTACAGACTGACCAGGGCCCGAAGAACAGTAGAGTGTTCCTTTGGCATTCTGGTCTAAAAATGGCGCATTCTTGCATCAGCCATAAATCTAAAAGTGGAAACAGTCGACGAGGTGGTCAAAGCCTGTGTGGTTCTGCACAATTATATAATGGCTAAGGAGCAACCCCACATTGAACTGGATGAACCAGTTGCACACCCACTGCCTGATTTCCAGCATCACCAGCTGCGGTCAACTGCAGCAGTTGGTCACATGCGGGACCAATTTGCTGCATTTTTTTATTCAGATATTGGACGAGTGTCATGGCAGGACAATGTTGTTTAAATGTCCTGTTGTTATTACATCTGTAACAGTAATTATCTGAAATGATAATAATATTTCTCATTAATAAACTTTAGTTTTGGTTGTGTTGACCGTGTCTCCTATGTTTTCCTCTACAAACCAAGGCTGTCCTCACACTAGCAGTATTTGGTCTGTATTTAATATCAGTATTTGTAATCCAAAACCAGGAGTGGGTGTTAAAGGCAGAGGTGCTAGTTGTTATGTTAATAACATAATTTACCTCTAATTGCTCCACTCCTTGTTTTGGCTTACAAATACTGATATAAAATACTGGCCACATACTGCTTGTGTTATGGCAGCCATGTTGCATTACGCTTGGTGACGTTATTGCGTCCTGATTCTGTTCTGCAGTATCCATTGGACACAGACTGAAGAGACAATGACTGTCACATTCAAGAGATCTATACTCATCAAGTCAGGTGTCAGAAATAATGAATTCATGATGCACATATAACAGCCTCATGAATTCACTATTTCTGTCACCTGTGCAGGTGAGCATAGATATGGCGTGTGACCACCATTGTCCCTTCTATTTGTGTGGAATAGATTATATACACAGAAGAGAAAATGGAGGTTATACAAGGCAGTTCTCTACTCACCAGGTCAGGTTTCAGAACTACATTTTTTTTTTGACACCTGACCAGTTCAGTAGAGTTCTGCACTGTATTTCCGCCATTTTCTCTTCAGACTGCAACTCAAGTCACAGCAGAAAGAAGAGATTATGTAGATAATACATCTATTATTTTTGGGACCACCTCATATCTTTATACAAAAGACACACAAAGGTGCATTTTTTTAAATAACTACTGGAGATATGATGTGGCCCAAAAATTAAGTGTGTGGCGAAGTTTCTTGGCGCACGGTGTGTGTTGCCGGCGGCGATAGACACAATAAACCAAACATAATTGTGGCAAATCAAATTGTATTTATTTTTTTAACAACCAAAAAAATGTATTCAACTGCGTCGGCTTGGGGTAGAGTGATGTAAACGGGGGATCTGAAGAACTGAGGCCTGGCTAACCTTTGGACGACGCAGAAGTGACGGGAGAAGGGGAAATTAAACTAGTGGGGTCTGGTAGTTCGGGGATGGGGCTTGACACATGAGAGGTTGGGACGCAGTTGAAGGGTGAAACAAACCTAACATTACAGACACATTGGGAGGTGAAGGGGGAGGAATGCTAAGAGTTCTCTGTTTTGGTTTTTTTTGTGTTTTCTTTTTTATTTTGACGGGTTCTGGTTGGTATTGGTGGGCTGATATGGCGTGGCGTGGTAGTGGGTGACCTGTCAGGGTCCGGCTGCACCATGTCAGAGTCCATAGCGCTCGTAGAGCATGCAGCCATGCCAGAGTCCACAGTGCTCATAGAGCGTGCAGCCATGCCAGAGTCCATAGTGCTCGTAGAGCGTGCAGCGATGCCAGAGTCCATAGTGCTCGTAGAGCGTGCAGCCATGCCAGAGTCCATAGTGCTCGTAGAGTGTGCAGCCATGCCAGAGTCCATAGCACTTGTGGAGTTGAAGGCCATGCCAGGGTCCTGCTGCATCGTGGTGGTGGCGGTACGGAAGGCCATGCCAGGGTCCTGCTGCAACTTAGTGGTGGCAGTACAGAAAGACATGCCAGGGTCCTGCTGCATCGTGGTGGTGGTGGTACGGAAAGCCATGCCAGGGTCCTGCTGCATCGTGGTGTCAGTGGAGGAGGTCCAAGCAGGAGCAGCGCTTGTCACGGTGGTGGCGGTGGGATGTCCAATTGCACTCGGCATGGTACTGGCGCTGTAGTGGTGTGCGCCTGTGGAAGGAATTGAGGTGGCCGTGCAGTGGTATGCAGCAGAGGTCGGCATTGAAGTTAATCGTGACAGTGAAGGCACAGTTGGATATGCCGCCACTGTCTGCTGAAAATACCGACTCTGCTGCATAGCCTGCACGTAAGCAGCATTGCAGGCCTGCATGACACTCAGCTGGAGATCAGGAGTAAGGTGTTCCGACATGCCCTGCTCAATTTGGTTAAAAAATGATGAGCTGGCCTCTGGAGGTCGGCTTTCACTTGATCAATGCTTTTGGTGACCTCCTGGATGCGTGCATTCAAGAGGTTATGTGAAACATCCATTCGGTCACCCAAAGCCTTGATTGCTTCATGTAAAACCGAGCTCAAGTGCAAAAACTCGGGCATGAGTGACCTGCCCGAAGCCCTCTTCTGCTGCTGGGAGGAGCCCCAAAATAAAGGAGCAGTGGAAGAGGACTGCGAAAGGGGAAGACCTGATGGACCAGCTCCCTGGTCTCCAGTTAGTGTGAAAGGCCCACTTGCTGTTGCGCTGCTGGATGGCTGGGATGGGTCCGCGGCTGTCGGATGAAGGACCGCTCCAGTACCTGGGCCAACAGTAGTGCTCCATGTGCTGTGAAAAAAGGAAAAAGAAAATTAATACCAAAAAATTACAAGACGCCAAATCCTGTGGAATAGAAACATACATAGTATGGCAATACAACACATCCAAATGTACAGGAGAAATACTTACGTTCTCTGAGCAAGGACTGGTCTTAAAAATGCCAGAACGCGATGGTATTTGTATTTTCGGAACCTTGCTCCTGAACCACTGGGAACACGGCTCTCTTGACGCAGGTCCTTGTTGAAGCAGTCCTTAATCAAATGCCAACGTGTTTTGACTTTGCCCACTGTTAAAAAAAAAACATTTTGGTCAGAAAAAGGACTTTGGGCCGTGCTCACACAACTGTGTGTGATGAGAGAAACTCCTGAGAGTTTTTTTCATCACACACAGTTGAGTGAGCACGGCCAAGGTCTCTGCTGCTTCACACTGCAGTGCAATACTTACCAAATGCACTTCGGACCCGAGTCGGGGCGTTGTCCCAGCCATCCCACAGCTCTTTGGCCACCTCATTCCATAGGCGCCGCAATGTGACGTTGTTTGAGTGCAGTGGATCCCGGGTGTCCCTGGACCAGGGCGATGAGGAGTTCATTCTCTATGAGATCATCCTCCCGTTGTGAAACCTAAAAAATAAATAAAGTCATTAAAGTTGGGTCAATTAACATAAGGAAAAGAAAGAAAAAAGATGCTGAGAAATGGCATGAATAGGAAAGTCAACATGCAAAAGGATTCCAGAAGAAAAAAAGTAAAGAAATACGAATGGAAAGAAAGGAAGATTCAAGAATACTAAAGTGAGGATACAGTAAACAGTCAGCCTTGTATACGTACCCGCTGCCGTCTTTCAACCCGACCTTGACTCCGCTGCTCCTGCCCAGTCTCTGCCGCA
The DNA here is from genome assembly GCF_032444005.1 of Ranitomeya imitator. Taxonomy (NCBI): domain Eukaryota; kingdom Metazoa; phylum Chordata; class Amphibia; order Anura; family Dendrobatidae; genus Ranitomeya; species Ranitomeya imitator. Next base: position 405,578,865 of record NC_091286.1, on the reverse strand, counting down.
GATGAAGAAGAGTTCTAAAAAAATGAAAAACAAAAATTGTCCCAATTGTGGATGTGACAGTGAATACTTACCAATCGGACGAGGCAAGTACTCACCCCACTGACATGTTCGACTTCCGACGGCCCAGGAATAAACTCCTCATGAGAAGAAGCTGAAGAAGAAGACATTCTGATGCATGTAGAAAGAAAGAAATGGCAGAAATGAGGAGAGGTAGAGACAGAAAATTGAAAATAAAGACATTGGCTAGGATATACTCACATTGTTCAGAGTCTGGTTTCTTCCAAGGTGCTTGTGTCTATCTGCTCTGCTTCAGTGTCTGCTGAGTAGTGACCTGCAAATGTCCACTACCTCCCTTTATCAGAGAATGGGGGTAGCCAAAGGCGGACAGTATCTATAAACTCACATCTGGGAAACTTGTAATCAAAATATAATATGAAAAAATCTATAATAAAGCATTCCCAGTAAAACTTATTCTGCCCTAGTAGCGGATCAAGACAGTTATCGAAAACTATATACTAGAAGGGGGGGAGGAAATAAATCCAAAAAGATAACTTTATGTCTTATAAGTAAAATTGCTTTATTAAAGTGCAAGGCAAAGAGACAGTGATGACAAGAGTCATCCAATAATACATAAAAACAATCAGTGCATCTGGGACACTAGGACAACTACTTGCCAACCCATAATAAAAGAGTAATACGCCACATCAGCATAAAGGGTTAAAGTTACAGGGCCAATAGGGGAAAAAAGACCTCAGTCAAAAAATGACTAGTGTGCAAAAAACCGCCGTATATTATATAAGATAGTACCATATCAAACATGTCATATAACATCACGTAGTAGTTAAGGACTAAACAGAGCGGTAAAAGAAATTAATACATCACCCCAAAAGAAGGCCGGTCCTTGGCAAATGTAGTGTTTCAGTGTCCGCCCCCTCAGGGGGCAAACAGTTGGCAAGTAGTTGTCCTAGTGTCCCAGATGCACTGATTGTTTTTATGTATTATTGGATGACTCTGTTGTCATCACTGTCTCTTTGCCTTGCACTTTAATAAAGCAATTTTACTTATAAGACATAAAGTTATCTTTTTGGATTTATTTCCTCCCCCCTTCTAGTACCTCCCTTTATCACCTACTATGTGGGGGGTGGCTTATCAGTGTCTAGACATGTTGTTTTCAATTGAAACGCATGCGCCCACGAACGCAACCAAACGCATGTGCTTGTGAACGCATGCGTTACCAGGCGGCAAATTGACGCCTCTAAAAATTACTACATTTCCGCGCCAAGCCGCAAACGTCGAAACGACGCATGCGTCGTCAAACACGGTAAAACGCAAACAATCACAAACGCATGCGTTCCTAATGTTAAATATAGGAATACACAACGCATGCGGATATATGAGGTAGAAACGCTGCGGACACAAACGCAAATGTGAAACCGGCCTTATTCCAGCAAGTAGTGTGATAATATGAATATGTAAAAGACACATTGGTAGAGACATATAACATGAATGGCTTCATCAACAAGTAATATCTGTAGTGTCCAATAAATGGTGCTTAATGCAATCCTGTAACAGACTTTCTTGTCCCCACTCCCATGCTGGCTGCCTCCTCTTTTGGGTGCCATTCATCGTACTGAGTGGTGCGCTGGCCGGCCAGTATGCTCCAGTAGAAACTCCCGTGCAAGGTGAGTATTTCCAGCTTCTGCATATTATTCAGCCTGTAAGTAAAGGTCCTGCTGATGAGTCACCAAACTAATGGCAGGACAGGTTCAGTGGCTAATAGGTGAGCATGGCACACACTTAAAGGGAACCTTTCACCAGGAATAACACTATTAACCTGCAGATATGGGGTTAATCTACAGGTTAACAGCGTAATTATGCTGTCTGGTGCCTGCATGCAGCTGAATGCTGAGGGAAGAAAATGATGTTTATTCTCCCAACCTGCATTGAGTATTCAGTCATAGGAGTGGGGGCAGCCCCGATTCAGTTACCGTTCTGAGTATGCAGAAAAAAAGATAAATTTAGCTCACCCTGTAGATGAATTTCCTTATGAGTCCAGGAAATCTTGAGCACGGATTCGCGTCTTTGCCAGACGCCTAGAGATGCACATGTGGAAAAAAGGGAATGCAGCTCCAAGAGATAAAATCACTTAACTTTAATAGTATTCGTTTGAAATAGAAATAGGCTATAAGAAATACAAAAACCGTATAAACTGTGCCTGTATTAACTGTACGCGTTTCGAACACAAAAGTGCTCTTTTCTCAGTTGAGACTAAGAGCACTTTTGTGTTCGAAACGCGTACAGTTTATACAGGCACTCTCCTTCCGGTATATTCGGTTTTTGTATTTCTTATAGCCTATTTCTATTTTAAATGAATACTATTAAAGTTAAGTGATTTTATCTCTTGGAGCTGGATTCCCTTTTTTCCCACATGTGCACCACGCTGAGTATACAAAGTGGCCGCTCTAACCACACCCATGTATTCTGACCCAGCTTCTGTTCCACATTTACCCTGCTGGTTAAACTCTTGGATACCTTTCTAGATTTTTTTTATTTTTCTATGTGACATCTCTCATCTTCCCCTGAACTTGAACCGGGTTATCTACTGACTACATTTGGATTTTGCTCACATAGCAATATGACAGCTTTGACTTTCCAAAGATAAGATATGTGACTACAAAAAGAACAAAGATAAGAACACACAGGCATCAGACTTTAGAGCATAACAAGCTGAGCAGACTCAAATATATATTTATGGAGAAAGGTTCAGTATAACTAGTAATTTATTCATTTAAACCATTGCTAGCCTTAGGAGTCCAGTGGATGGTCCTTTCATATATAACATGGATGTGCATATTTATGCATCCACCATTTTATGATGACAAACATTGAATTTCAATCCTTTATGGCCCCCATACACATTAGATATCTGTTGGCCATACAATGGTTCAGCTTACAGCTATCTTTCCTGATTCCACAATATGTAGGAACGCTCAGCTCAGTTGACTGCACCTGTGTTAGTTACACTGCCAGGCTCTTCTGGTGGTGGCTTAACTTCAGGAAATTCAAAGGGCTGGATCCATCTCTCTTCAGAAATCATCTTTCAGAGGATGTTGGGAGGCCCCATTATATATTAGTGTAACTAAGGTGGTGGAAAGTGGACCGAGGAGAGCCTGGAGGGGTGTGACTAGGCAAACACCTAACTCTTCGCTAGAGCACCTAATGGTGGGGTTAGACTTGGCTCCAGATGGCCGCCAGGTGCTACTCCATGGCAAACCTTGAATGCACGGCAGCTGACCCCCAAAGGGGCAGGTAGTTGGAGCAGTCAAGAATGGGTAGACTTCGCTGATACAGATAGGTATGGTAGGTACTGGCTGGTATACAGGCTCGCACGGCAAGTGCAGGCAGGTACGGCTGTTATACAGACTGGCATGGCAAGTGCAGGTAGGTATGGCTGGTATGCCGGCTGGCATGGCAAATACAAGCAGGTACAGCTGGTATACAGACTGATAAAGCATGTGCATGTGGGTACAGCTGATAAACAGACTGGCATGGCAGGTGCAGGAAGGCGTGGCTGGTATACAGGCTGGTATGGCAGGTACGGCTGGTATACAGGCAGGTGCTGACAGGCATGGCTGGAATACAGGAACACACAGCAGATACCGGGAAGACAGGTACAGGCAGGGACTAGCAACTACTGGCAGGAAATGGCAGATACAGGGGACCTGAGAACTAGCAAGCATGTAACAAGACAGAATAAATACATTGCTCATGCACCTCCCATCAGGTAAAGGTGGCTTAAATAATAAGTGTATCCCAGCCATTGGCTTGAGACACTTTAGGACGGCGTGTGCTGTCCCTTTAAGAATGAGGGAGCACGCATGCCCTCTAAGCACAGTGCCTGGGGATATGCAAGTTGTGCGCAGACCCTGGGCAGCACCAGGAGGAAGAGAAAGTGTGTGACTGGGGCTGCGGTGGTGTTGTGAATTCTGCTCTTGGGCTCCCTCCGGTGGTTGTTAGTGGCATTTTTGTGAGTTCTGCTCTTTGGCTCCCTCCTGTGGTTTTGAGTGGTATGGCTGCTTCTTGGATTTAGCTTCAGCAGCTGTTTTCACTGATCGTCTTTCTGGCTCGGCTATATTAGTCTGGCCTTATCCCTCATTCAATGCCAGTTGTCAATTGTTCCTGCCTGGAGTCATTGCTCTTAGGACTTTCCTGACACTCTGACCAGTTCATCAAAGCTAAGTCCTTGCTTGTCCTTTTGCGGTTCACTTGTTGTGGACTTGTTGTTCAGCACTTTCTTTGTTTTTGTTCATTTGTCCAGCTTTTCAGTATGGATCTATTTAGCTAAGCTGGAAGCTCTGGGCAGCAGAGTTTGCCCTCCACACCTTTAGTCAGGTGTGGAGATTTTTGCATTTCTCTGCGGTGGACTTTTTCTAGTTTTTATTACTGACCGCACAGCGTTCTGTCCTGTACTATTTTCTATCTAGCTAGAAGTGGCCTCCTGTGCTAAATCTTGTTTCATACTACGTATGTCATTTCCTTCTCCTCTCACAGTCATTATTTGTGGGGGGCTAATCTATCCTTTGGGGATTTTCTCTGAGGCAAGATAGTTTTCCTGCTTCTATCTTTAGGGGTAGTTAGCTCTTAGGCTGTGACGAGATGCCTAGGTAGAGTTAGGAGCATTCCACGGCTGCTTCTAGTGTTGTGTTGAGCTTAGGGACTGCGGTCAGTATAGTTGCCACCTGCTCAGCGCTAGACGCATGTCGCTCCTTAATCACCAGATCATAACAGGTGGTGAGTGAGTCGGTGTCCCTGCCAGGGAGAAGGGAAGCGTACAGGGATGCCGGCACTACAATTACACTGTCACTCATTCCCGCCTATGTTAGCAGGTTTGGCCAGCTTTAGTGTACGATGTATAGCACAATGAAAATAATGTGTAACCTGGAGCCCATGCCTACAGATTTTTCAGTTTTATGTACTCCAAAGCTTATTCAGTGCACAATAAAAGGTTTTGCAACTTTCTTCTCTTCTTCTAAATATCTTACTCAGGATGTAATGAATATGGGCTATGCTGCCAAGAAAATAGGTTTAGCAACTTTCTTGTTTTCTTCTAAATATCTTACTCGGGATCTAATGAATATGAACTATGCTGCCAAGAAAAGTTGGCAGTGCTGTAAATTTTTGGCTTCTTTTCTTGAGTGCAGGTTGAAAAGAAATATTATTCTAGGTTGTTATTGACAACATTGACTTTTTTCATTGAAACAGTACTCATGGAATTACCACCTTTGTGTTGTAATTCCTCACCACTTTAAAGATATCTGTCAGTAGTAAACATAAACATTGCTTATATTGCTTATAAAAAGAGAACCTGTAGGCAGGTTTTTAAACCACAAAGTGCTGTCATCACAGTAAAGTACCTCTGATGAGTACTTCCACACCTTCATATTACAGATCTGTGTCTCTGTTGTCTTATAATCCATCAGAAAATTCTTAAAGGGGATGACCAGTCAAAACTGATAAGTCTGCAGTTACAGCAATGTGTGCTGCTGAGATTTGCCGGTTTCAGACCCGGGAACGGACAGTATGTATGAGTTATACATACCCTTGGCCAGTGGGCGCAGCCTCGCTCTCCATACACTTATATGGAGCGAGGCCATGCTCTCTAGTCGGACACACCCACTGGACATCCACATCTCTGGATGGGCCCGCGGCCAAGGATCAATACAAGTGTATTGTATATCGTACATCATTATAAGATAAATAAGGGCCAAGATATGCAGGATTACATAAGAAATACTCTTGAAATTGTGGAGCACGTGTAGGACATTGGGGAAGATCCAAAGGATTTGCATGTTGCTGCACTACTACTAAGCAGCCTATCAGAAAGCTATGACACACTTGTAAGTGCACTCGATGCACGTCCAGATTATGAGCTTACATTGGAGTATGTCAGAGGACATCTTGTATATGGGTATTACCGAAAGACAGAAAGTGTAAGCAGCAGTAGTGTATCCAAAGCAGAGTCCACTTTCTACCTAAAAATAAAAGTAATTTGAAGGAAACATGTGAGTGTTTTGACTGCCACAAATCAGGTCACTTAAAGGCTGACAGTCTGAAAACCTAGAATGAATCAGCTAAAATGCAAGGAAAGTATGTACACTGCTAAACATGAAGAAATTCATCTTGTTCTTCAAGTGTAATCAGTGTGAGAAGTTTGCAGCTAATGATATGCTCGTGCTCCGGGGCGGGATTGTAGGCAGGGTCTTATCTTCCTGATCTAAGCCAGAGAAACCAAGGAAAGACCTGACCACAGGCTGCCCTGAGGCACAAACAGTCTGTCTCTATGATGAGGAACATGATCGTTCCTCGTTGCAGCCTGTGAGCAGGTATTTCCTTTGTTTCTCTGGCTTAGAGCACGATCGAGAAGGAGGATAAGACCCTGCTTACAGTCCCGCACCAGAGCACGAGCATATCATTAGCTGCAAACGTCTAACATTGATTACACAAGAACCACAAGATGGATTGCTTCACCCCAGGTATCATTTTAATCAGTTTAACACTGCCAACCTGACAGTGTCTGTCGGTTACTTAGCAAAATCCTGCTGAAAGTTTTGCTTTAAAGTTGGAAGAAGAAGATTTGTTACCTAACAATAAGAAACACAAACCGGCAGTGGGGGCACTTCTGTGGCGTCCCAGGGTCCTGGTCCTCACAGTGATATTACTTTCCTCCTGTGGAGAGTGATGCTACGTTTGGAGGCAAGGAAGGATAACTGCATCCAGGTACCACAAACATGCAACACTTCACACTCCAGGCCACCAGGGTTAGCTTCCGATCCTATTTACTAGGTGACTCCCCATATATGTATAACTGATAGTCTGCAGGGAAAAGTCAGTCAGTCCTTCAGGGAAGCTGTTCTTGGCAGGAGCGAATTCCTGTCAGAGGACAGAGGAGAGGGTTCACAGAGCTGTGCAAGCCCTCAGAGCTGCAGCTCCCAGAAAGAGACATTAGAAGGCTGAATTGATTGCAGCGAGCATGCAGGAGAGGAAGCACAGGAGAGGATATCAGAAGGGGACCAGCCCCAAGCAGGCTGCCTCCTTCTGAGGCGCAGAGACCGGTAGCCGGAACACTGAGGTTGTAAGGACCTCTATGACTTACATCAGAGACCGGCAGGGCAGCTGAACTCTACGTTACCTGTCTGACCTAACCTTTGACGCTGGGGCGTGCTAGAATCCCTATAAACCACCTCAAGTCACCAGACATACGGGTATGTCCTATTCAATCCGGGGGACAGAGAGAGATAACATCTGGGAGGACCTTATGGGGAGCTTAGCAGTAAAGGACTACACCACCACGGCGCTAAGGGAAAGGCTTTTATTCTCCACCTGGACAAGGGGACCCTGGATTTGCCTCCAAACCAGCTCTGGACTGTGGATGCTGAAGTCTTCAGTAAAGGTAAAGAGACTGCAACCCTGTGTCCTCATTCTTCTCTGTGCCACTCACCATTCACCATCTATACACCGGGAAGCCCTGGGGATACACTTCACCTGTGGGAAGTTATACCATCTAGCTGCCATAACATCACCCCAACGGACCCCTTAAAGCAGCATTGGTCACCCTGACCGAATACCACAGGTGGCATCATGAACATAAACTTTATCCCTTGGAAGACCTTTCCCTTTTATACGGCCATACCAGAGCCACGGACCAGGTCAGCCACCGTGACATTCCCCCCCCCTTTGAGCCGACCGGACCCGGTGCCAAGCACCCCACTGCCCTTACGGGAGGCGCTCCAATCTTAGCGTCACGAACAGGTTGGACCGACCTTGAAAATCGGGTCATGTGCACTTAAAAGGACTATGCCAGAATTGTGCCTGAACCGTGTTTTATTGTGGGACTGTGTATCGCAAAGGACCACCAAAATTGCCTCCAAAATCGCCGCCATTATAGCACCATGTGGCGTGCAGGAGGAGTGGGGCGTGTCGTCGTGGGCGTAGCCTGGAAAAACGGCGCGAAAGTGGAAGCCGTCCCTCGCAATAACTACTATGTCAGAAAGATATGCCCATCAACAAAAGGGATCCGCCTCCTAGTCTGGGATGGTGGAGGGAGAAGAAGGAGCCGCCCTCCAGGAAAGGAGGAGCCGGAACCACAGGAAGACGCCGACACAGACCTGGTTGGCAAGATGGCGAGCGGAGGTCACCCGGAGGAGGGGGAGAAAGCCTGCGGCGCCTCGCACCAATTGGAGGAAGAGAAGGCCCCGTTGTCACTCACGAACCCGGAGGTTCTTGGCGTAGAGGTCAAGGAGCTGTGTCGCCAGCTCCGGAAGTCGTGGTACCGCGCAGCTGCCAGCGTCCAGGAGCTGCAGTGCAGCCATCAGAGATCCAGCCTGCAGTGGAGGAGACCGGCACCGGAGACGCGGCGGCGGCAGGTAATAACACTGACCCTGCCCCGGTAGCCGAGGACACCACCCTGTTAGTGGCCGTTGATTCCCCTCTGCCACCACCACCCGGTTGTGTGTGTAGCATGGGACCGGCCCTGGGAGACATTAGAGACTTCTGATGCCCCGCTGCAGCCCATCAAAAGGACTGTGGACATCCAGGGGGGGTGGGAGACCTTCAAATTGACCCATACCAGTACCGACCTGATCGGGTTCCCAGGAGAGGCCCAGCCAGAAGGGGAGCAAATCAAGGTCATAAGCCAACAGGAGTACCACCGGCAGTGGGCGCTCCAACGAGAACAGAAAGAGCGGGAGGAGGAGCGCCGACACCATGTTGCCCACAAAAAGGACCTTCTGGCCAAAGCCCGGGCCCGGAAGGTGGGTCGTGAGGACCGGGGTCCGCGGAGGTGTGGGACAGTAGTCACATTCCGCCTCAATTCTGGCTGGGGTTTCATCAAGGAGCCAGATCTTTACCCCAAAGTCTTTGTGACTAGGCAAGACGTAGAGGCGCACCTAATGGAGGGACACCCGGACAGGGATCTCTATCCTGGAGACCACGTCACCTACACTAGACATTGGGGAGATAAGGGATGGTACGCCCTCCATGTTCACAAATGTGAGCTAAATGAGCCGAAATCGCCACCTCGCGGCCTGAAGCTACTACCACCACCGGCACCATGTTACCCAGCATCGCCCCCACCTGGCCAGGTGACCCCTGCATCGGTCACTATGTGCTCAAAATGCACACAGACTGTCATGGAGCAAAAGACAGTAAGCGCTCAGACTCCCATCTGGAGTGCAGACGCACTTTATGTGGTGCCCGGTAGTCGCCCATATCCAAAGGGACTGCCTTGGCCAGTGCCACCTCTTTAGTAAAACAAATGTGAAAATGACTATACATAGTTAATTTAACTCTTCACTGCAAACTTAAAATTACTGTTGCTGTTCACAAGTTCACCGTTTAAAAGTTCACAAACCCTACCAGGGTTTCTTCTTAAGGGGTCCCCTGTTTTAAGGGATCCCATGTTTTGCACAAGTTGCCTTAAAGAACTGTGAATCACGAACTGCATGATCAAGATTTTGCTTGTAAATAGTTTGCACCTTCTTACGTGGCTGAGTGCTGTATACTACGTCACTGGGCAATATACTACGTCACTGGGCAATATACTATGTGGCTGCGCAATATACTACGTCACTAGGCAATATACTACGTAACTGGGCAATATACTATGCTGCTGCGCAATATACTAGGTCACTGGGCAATATACAGTTAGGGCCAGAAATATTTGGACAGTGACACAAGTTTTGTTATTTTAGCTGTTTACAAAAACATGTTCAGAAATACAATTATATATATAATATGGGCTGAAAGTGCACACTCCCAGCTGCAATATAATAGTTTCCACATCCAAATCGGAGAAAGGGTTTAGGAATCATAGCTCTGTAATGCATAGCGTCCTCTTTTTCAAGGGACCAAAAGTAATTGGACAATGGACTCTAAGGGCTGCAATTAACTCTGAAGGCGTCTCCCTCGTTAACCTGTAATCAATGAAGTAGTTAAAAGGTCAGGGGTGGATTCCAGGTGTGTGGTTTTGCATTTGGAAGCTGTTGCTGTGAGCAGACAACATGCGGTCAAAGGAACTCTCAATTGAGGTGAAGCAGAACATTCTGAGGCTGAAAAAAAAGAAAAAATCCATCAGAGAGATAGCAGACATGCTTGGAGTAGCAAAATCAACAGTTGGGTACATTCTGAGAAAAAAGGAATTGACTGGTGAGCTTGGGAACTCAAAAAGGCCTGGGCGTCCACGGATGACAACAGTGGTGGATGATCGCCGCATACTTAATTTGGTGAAGAAGAACCCGTTCACAACATCAACTGAAGTCCAGAACACTCTCAGTGAAGTAGGTGTATCTGTCTCTAAGTCAACAGTAAAGAGAAGACTCCATGACAGTAAATACAAAGGGTTCACATCTAGATGCAAACCATTCATCAATACCAAAAATAGACAGGCCAGAGTTAAATTTGCAGAAAAACACCTCAAGAAGCCAGCTCAGTTCTGGAAAAGTATTCTATGGACAGATGAGACAAAGATCAACCAGAATGATGGGAAGAAAAAAGTTTGGAGAAGAAAGGGAACGGCACATGATCCAAAGCACACCACATCCTCTGTAAAACATGGTGGAGGACACTTGATGGCATGGGCATGCATGGCTTTCAATGGCACTGGGTCACTTGTGTTTATTGATGACATAAGAGCAGACAAGAGTAGCCGGATGAATTCTGAAGTGTACCGGGATATACTTTCAGCCCAGATTCAGCCAAATGCTGCAAAGTTGATTGGACGGCGCTTCATAGTACAGATGGACAATGACCCCAAGCATACAGCCAAAGCTACCCAGGAGTTCATGAGTGCCAAAAAGTGGAACATTCTGCAATGGCCAAGTCAATCTCCAGATCTAAACCCAATTGAGCATGCATTTCACTTGCTCAAATCCAGACTTAAGACGGAAAGACCCACAAACAAGCAAGACCTGAAGGCTGCGGCTGTAAAGGCCTGGCAAAGCATTAAGAAGGAGGAAACCCAGCGTTTGGTGATGTCCATGGGTTCCAGACTTAAGGCAGTGATTGCCTCCAAAGGATTTGCAACAAAATATTGAAAATAAAAATATTTTGTTTGGGTTATGTTTATTTGTCCAATTACTTTTGACCTCCTAAAATGTGGAGTGTTTGTAAAGAAATGTGTACAATTCCTACATTTTCTATCAGATATTTTTGTTCAACCCTTCAAATTAAACGTTACAATCTGCACTTGAATTCTGTTGTAGAGGTTTCATTTCAAATCCAATGTGGTGGCATGCAGAGCCCAACTCGCGAAAATTGTGTCACTGTCCAAATATTTCTGGCCCTAACTGTACTACGTGGTTGGGCAATATACCACGTGGTTTGGCAATATACTACGTGGTTTGGCAATATACTATGTCACTGGGCAATTTACTACGTCACTGGGCAATATACTACGTAGCTGGGCAATATACTACGTGTCTGGGCAATATACTACGTGGCTGGGCAATATACTACGTGACTGTGCAATATACTACGTGGCTGGGCAATATACTACGTGGCTGGGCAATATACTACGTGACTGTGCAATATACTACGTGACTGTGCAATATACTACGTGGCTGGGCAATATACTACGTCACTGGGTAATATACTACGTGTCTGGGCAATATACTACGTGGCTGGGTAATATACTACGTGACTGTGCAATATACTACGTGTCTGGGCAATATACTACGTCACTGGGTAATATACTACGTGTCTGGGCAATATACTACGTGGCTGGGCAATATACTACGTGGCTGGGCAATATACTACGTGACTGTGCAATATACTACGTGTCTGGGCAATATACTACGTCACTGGGTAATATACTACGTGTCTGGGCAATATACTACATGGCTGGGCAATATACTATGTGACTGTGCAATATACTACGTGTCTGGGCAATATACTACGTGGCTGGGCAATATACTACGTCACTGGGTAATATACTACGTGTCTGGGCAATATACTACGTGGCTGGGCAATATGCTACGTGGCTGGGCAATATACTACGTGTCTGGGCAATATACTACGTCACTGGGTAATATACTACGTGTCTGGGCAATATACTACATGGCTGGACAATATACTACGTGGACATGCATATTCTAGAATACCCGATGGGTTAGAATTGGGCCACCATCTAGTTGGATATAAGCATGAATATTTAGTATATGGATGTAAACCAGAATGTTTCCATCAATTGAAATCAAGCAGAGATTGTGAATATTATGGAAAATTAAAGCAGATTTACAAAAAGAACACACCTTATAATATATAGGCTGTATTTGCACAATGGCAAATTAAGTTGTCAACATGGTGTTCACAGCGCTTTTTCGAAATTCCCCCACTGGAGAATATTATTATTTTCAGTGCATTCTGGCTCCTTCTGACCTGACTAATTTACCTTTTAAATCCTTGGTGTCTGCATTTACCGTTCATGATGTGATTTTCCTACTTTATTTCGCGTCTCCTGGGATTATAGGTTTCAGTATGAATGAGTCAGGTAAGCTCATTACTAGATTTGATTTTTTTTTTCCTATGGGCAGAAAATACAAAGTGATGCAGTGTTTTAGTTCGCCACTTGTGTAATAAATATTCTGCTGTAAGAAAAGTCACATTGACTTGTTGATCAGATGCATATAGTTTATAAACGACCAATTGCTGGGGCAACATAGAAATACCTGGCTTGTTAAGTAGATCAGAAGTTAGAATCCATGAAGAAATCAAAACTTAAGACAAAAGGAACCACAACTGGAATCTTCATGTCCTTAGTTATGATCCTGTTAATACAAGGTGAGACTTTTACAGAACTAAGAATAACATGCTGTTAGCCTGGAACCCAAGTACCTGGTATTCTGAAATTTGAATAAGTATTTCCTTGCATGAAGGTGTGAGCGCAATTAAAGTGGTGATGTATGTCACTATGCTGCGTTCCCACATTGAACTTTTGGTGAGTTTTTTATCTTGCAGATTTTCTGCAACATTTCTGCCCCCATTAAGTAAATTAGGTTACTTGCATTTTTATAATTGCCCTTTTGAGTGCTTTTGTTAAATTAATTTATCGTGTTTTTTACCTCATGTTGGTATGTCATATTTTAAACTACTGCTTTGTTTTTGTGCTTCCTGGTATTTGGTTTTGACAAAACTTTATTAATACAGTCATGTACAGTGGATTACGTGCGTTTTTGTTGCGTTTACATGGCGTAAATGCACTAAAAACGCATAAGCGCTTTTTACCTGCAAATTTGCCACATCTAATTCAAGTTTATGGGAAAAATGCACATAAAACTTAGTGTATCTGCAATAGAAATTTATTTGAAACACGCAACGCTGGTCAGTTTACACTGAGTTAAAAAAAAAGTCCAGAGGGCATGAGATTTCTATAAATCCCATCCACTTTGCTGGAACTGTAAGACACTGCGTTTTTGATGCGGCGAAAATTGACAGCATCAAAAAACTTACCAAAAACTTGTACTGTAGGTACACAGCCTTGGGGCTAGTGCAGACGAACATATTTACCATCCCAGTATGATCCAACAAAACACTGGATTGAGCTTGGACCAGTGTTATTCTATGGGGCCATGTACATGTCAGTCTGTCAAAGGAGAAAAAAATCACAGTATGCACAATTTGCATCTTTAAATTGAATCACACTCGGCCATGCAAATCAATGGGTCCTTCAAAAAAATCAGTTGGAGCCCAAATTTTCACAGATAGACAGTATGGAGAATATGGGAAATTTTTTTGCCATCTGCTTTACATCCGAGAAAATTTGATCACACTTTGATCATACACTGATCAAATTCTGATCAGAGTGTGATTAGCATATTTGGAGAGATTTTTTCTCAAATGAAAGAAATATGGTTTTGTGACCCTAGCCGCGAAGGGATTCTCCAGATACATTTATCACGTATTGATAATGTAAAGATTTCTGCATAATAGGGGTCCAACCACTGGGGCTTCCAACCATCACTTAAAGAAAGGGACTGTGCTTAGTTTAAAGGATTAGTCCTACTCTGTTCACTCCCGTAAAGAAGTAAGGCGGCAGGGGATGTCACATCTATTGACACCTGCAAGGACACATGAGCAATGAGCAAGTATTATTCACCTGTCGATTGGGATACTTTCGTTAATATATATTATGCACTAGTCCCATTCCTTAAAATGGGATTTTAGTACGATAAATGCCTATCGTGCAGGCATCCTGACAACCATCAATAGACTTGATGTCACTTGCATCTCTCAACATTCGATGTACGGATGAGCGGAGCAGGACTAACATTTCAACTCATGCCATAAGATGTCATCCCTTTAGAATTAAAAGCTAGACATCTGATTGAGCGGAAGGAGCATGGTGCACTAGCAATGAATGCTACCCCTATATTTTAGTGATTACTGGTGAATGTACTGTACAGGTCCTTCTCAAAAAATTAGCATATAGTGTTAAATTTCATTATTTACCATAATGTAATGATTACAATTAAACTTTCATATATTATAGATTCATTATCCACCAACTGAAATTTGTCAGGTCTTTTATTGTTTTAATACTGATGATTTTGGCATACAACTCCTGATAACCCAAAAAACCTGTCTCAATAAATTAGCATATTTCACCCATCCAATCAAATAAAAGTGTTTTTTAATAACAAACAAAAAAACCATCAAATAATAATGTTCAGTTATGCACTCAATACTTGGTCGGGAATCCTTTGGCAGAAATGACTGCTTCAATGCGGCGTGGCATGGAGGCAATCAGCCTGTGACACTGCTGAGATGTTATGGAGGCCCAGGATGCTTCAATAGCGGCCTTAAGCTCATCCAGAGTGTTGGGTCTTGCGTCTCTCAACTTTCTCTTCACAATATCCCACAGATTCTCTATGGGGTTCAGGTCAGGAGAGTTGGCAGGCCAATTGAGCACAGTAATACCATGGTCAGTAAACCATTTACCAGTGGTTTTGGCACTGTGAGCAGGTGCCAGGTCGTGCTGAAAAATGAAATCTTCATCTCCATAAAGCATTTCAGCCGATGGAAGCATGAAGTGCTCCAAAATCTCCTGATAACTAGCTGCATTGACCCTGCCCTTGATGAAATACAGTGGACCAACACCAGCAGCTGACATGGCACCCCACACCATCACTGACTGTGGGTACTTGACACTGGACTTCAGGCATTTTGGCATTTCCTTCTCCCCAGTCTTCCTCCAGACTCTGGCACCTTGATTTCCGAATGACATGCAAAATTTGCTTTCATCAGAAAAAAGTACTTGGGACCACTTAGCAACAGTCCAGTGCTGCTTCTCTGTAGCCCAGGTCAGGCGCCTCTGCCGCTGTTTATGGTTCAAAAGTGGCTTTACCTGGGGAATGCGGCACCTGTAGCCCATTTCCTGCACACGCCTGTGCACGGTGGCTCTGGATGTTTCCACACCAGACTCAGTCCACTGCTTCCTCAGGTTCCCCAAGGTCTGGAATCGGTCCTTCTCCACAATCTTCCTCAGGGTCCGGTCTCCTCTTCTCGTTGTACAGCGTTTTCTGCCACATTGTTTCCTTCCAACAGACTTACCATTGAGGTGCCTTGATACAGCACTCTGGGAACAGCCTATTTGTTGAGAAATTTCTTTCTGGGTCTTACCCTCTTGCTTAAGGGTGTCAATGATGGCCTTCTTGACATCTGTCAGGTCGCTAGTCTTACCCATGATGGGGGTTTTGAGTAATGAACCAGGCAGGGAGTTTATAAAAGCCTCAGGTATCTTCTGCATGTGTTTAGAGTTAATTAGTTGATTCAGAAGATTAGGGTAATAGGTCGTTTAGAGAACCTTTTCTTGATATGCTAATTTATTGAGACAGGTATTTTGGGTTATCAGGAGTTGTATGCCAAAATCATCAGTATTAAAACAATAAAAGACCTGACAAATTTCAGTTGGTGGATAATGAATCTATAATATATGAAAGTTTAATTGTAATCATTACATTATGGTAAATAATGAAATTTAACACTATATGCTAATTTTTTGAGAAGGACCTCTACTTGGTCCAGTTTCCCATTATATATTTCCAGTAGTCGTATTATTCAAATTACGGTAATTAATAAAATTATATATTTTGGTGATTGTGTCTCTTCCCATCTTGCTAAATTTACATTATTTTCTGCAGTATGACACATTCAATGTCAATATATGATATTTTATTCGACACATGTTTATTGACCTTTTCTCCATGAAGAAGTTAAAGCATTACATTGCGTGTTGTCTTAGGTTTTGATGCATTCGTGAGAACACAGTTTTTTGGGTTACCATCTAATTAAAACATTACTCCACATTTGCTAAGATTGATGGAGTACAGTCATTTACTCCAAATTTATTGCAAGTGTCTACTAATACATTTGGAGCAGTCAAAGAGAACTTGTCAGCAGGTGAAAAGTTTCCAGTTTGTGTTCTTATTTTACTCCCTCTGCTTTTTTAAGCATACTGTTTTTTTCTGCTAGCGCTAGGTTATATGGTCGTTATCAAGAGGGCAGTACTCACAGGGTAATAATGTAGAGCATTTTAAAGACATGCCCCTAAATAATTTTGTTAGCCACGCCCCATAAAATTAGTATATTGGCTGCAATAAATAAAAAGAGGAATAAAATAGATTAAAAAAATAAATAAATAAATACTTAAGTGGAGCAGCGGGAATAAAATCCGAGCAGAAGTCGGCCACCTATGCCCAAACAAAAGGTCCTCTTTAACCCCTTAGGCCGGCATCACACTCGGCGTAATACAATACGGTCCATATTTTACGGCCGTAACACGGCCGTAATACGCAGAGATGTTCCCAAAATAGTGATCCGTATGTCATCCGTAGGCAGGGTGTGGCAGCGTATTTTGCACATGGCATCCTCCGTATGTAATCCGTATGGCATCCGTACTGCGATATTTTCTCGCAGGCTTGCAAAACCGACATCTAATGGATTTATGGGCTCAAATGTTCATTAAAACATATATACAGTATATATATATATATATATATATATATATATATATGTCATTGAGACACATATATATATATATATATATATATATATATATACACTGTATTTATATTTAATTCAGCGCGAGATATGTGAAAAGCCGGTAATTCAATTGCTGGCTTTTTCTTTCTCCTTCGTAAACCCGACATGATATGAGACATGGTTTACATACAGTAAACCATCTCATATCCCCATTTTTTTGCATATTCCACACTACTAATGTTAGTAGTGTGTATGTGCAAAATTTGGGCGCTCTAGCTATTAAATTTAATGGTTAAATGGCGGAAAAAATTGGCGTGGGCTCCCGCGCAATTTTCTCCGCCAGAGTAGTAAAGCCAGTGACTGAGGGCAGATATTAATAGCCTGGAGAGGGTCCACGGTTATTGGCCCCCCCCCCCCCTGGCTAAAAGAATCTGCCCCCAGCCACCCTAGAAAAGGCACATCTGGAAGATGCACCTATTCTGGCACTTGGCCACTCTCTTCCCATTCCCGTGTAGCTGTGGGATATGGGGTAATGAAGGGTTAATGTCACCTTGCTATTGTATGGTGACATTAAGCCAGATTAATAATGGAGAGGCGTCAATTATGACACCTATCCATTATTAATCCAATAGCATGAAATGGTTAAAAAAACACACACAATATTGCAAAGCATTTTAATGAAATAAACACACAGGTTGTTGTAATATTTTATTAGACTCTCAATCCACCTGAAGACCCTCGACCTGTAACAAATTAAAAATAATATTCATGACTGTAATCGGCGGCACCACGTGACCGCTCATACAGGAGAAGCTGGCGCTGAGAGGAAGCTGCGAGGGACAGCGGGCGGGTGCACAGGGGGTGGGGACAGGGATCTTTATTTTAAACACGAAAAAAAAAAAGATTTTTCATATCTTCTTTCCAGCGAACGCTTCTGGAGAGAAGATATGAATGGCGGCTTCAGCACCACGCTGGGGGACAGCGCTTACTGTAGCGCTGTCTCCTGCACGGCACACGGGCTGCACACGGACAGCGTCTGTGTGCGGTAAGTGTTTTACACGGACCCATTGACTTTAATGGGTCCGTGTAATCCGTGCGCTCCCACGAACACTGACATGTCTCTGTGTTTTGCACAAGGACACACGGTCCGTGAAAACACGCTGACATGTGCAGAGACACATTGATTTCAATGTGTCTACGTGAGTCAGTGTCTCCGGTACGTGAGGAAACTGTCACCTCACGTACCGGAGCCACTGACGTGTGAAACCGGCCTGAGACTGTTTTTTCGAGACATATTGTACTTTATGTTAGTGGTAAAAAAATTTCGATGTGACTTGCATTTATTTATGAAAAAAGTAGAAATTTGGCAAAAATGTTGAAAATTTAGCATTTTTCAAACTTTTAATTTTTGTGCCCTTTAGGCTACTTTCACACTTGAGTCGTTTGCTGTACGTCGCAATGCGTCGTTTTGGAGAAAAAACGCATCCTGCAAAGTTGCCCGTAGGATGCGTTTTTTCACCATAGACTTGCATTAGCGACGCAGTGCGACATATGGTCACACGTCGCATCCGTCGTGCGACGGATGCGTCGTGTTTTGGCGGACCGTCGGCACAAAAAAAGTTACATGCGCATGCGCGGCCGAAACTCTGCCCCCTCCTCCCCGGACTGCAGATTGGGCAGCGGACGCGTTGAAAAACTGCATCCGCTGCCCACGTCGGGGCACAAATTTCACAACGTGCGTCGGTACGTCAGCCCGACGCTTAGCGACGGGCCCGTACCGACGCAAGTGTGAAAGTAGCCTAAATCAGAGAGTCATATCGCACAAAATAGTGAAAGTGAACCTGTCACCCCCCCCCAGGCGTTTGTAACTAAAAGAGTCACCTTGTGCAGCACTAATGCTGCATTTGGACAAGGTGGCTCTTTTAGTTATGCTCCTTGCACACGCTGAAATAAACGTTTATAAAATGTGCCCCCTCATACCGTGAAATCGCCAGGGAGGCGGGACTTTCCTTCCTAATCAGACGAAGCACAGCCGTCATTCGTGCCCCCTTGGCGCCGGGAGCCGCCTCCTCAGCATTGTTTGAATCTGTCCCGGAGCCTGCGCTGTTATATTATCCCTTGTGCATGCGCAGTTAGAGCTTCCTGTCTTCTGACATCATTTGATGTCAGGCTGACTGCGCCTGTGCGGCCGCGCTGCCCGAGATCCCGCCCCGCAGTGTCTTCTGATTTATTCATACTGCGGGGCTGGGATTCATGGGCATTCGCAGTGCATATCTTCGCCTCTCACTCATCTCCCTCCGCCTTCTTCAGACTGTGCTGCGTCAGCTGATCCCTAATCGCCGTGGCATGCGATTAGGGATCAATATGGCCATGTGAGGGCTTATTTTTTGCGGGACGAGTTTTACTTTTGAATGACATCTTTGGTTTTATCATGTCGTGTACTGGAAAACGGGAAAAAAATTCCAAGTGCGGTGAAATTGCAAAAAAAGTGCAATGCCACACTTGTTTTTTGTTTGGCTTTTTGCTAGGTTCACTAAATGCTAAAACTGACCTGCCATTTTGATTCTCCAGGTCATTACGAGTTCATAGACACCAAACATGCCTAGGTTCTTTTTTGTCTAAGTGGTGAAAAAAAATTCCAAACTTTGCTAAAAAAAAAAAAAATTGCGCCATTTTCCGATATCGGTAACGTCTCCATTTTTCGTGATCTGTTGTCGGGTGAGGGCTTACTTTTTGCATGCTGAGCTGACTTTTTAATGATACCACTTTTGTGCAGATACGTTCTTTTGATCGCCCATTATTGCATGTTAATACAATGTTGTGGAGACCAAAAAATGTAATTCTGGCATTTCTAATATTTTTCTCGCTACGCCATTTAGCGATCAGGTTAATCCTTTTTTTTATTTATAGATCGGGCGATTCTGAACGCGGCGATACCAAATATGTGTAGGTTTGATTTTTTTTATTGTTTTATTTTGAATGGGGCGAAAGGGGGGTGATTTAAACTTTTAATTTTTTTTTATTTTTTTCACATTTATTTTTACTTTTTTTTTTTTACTTTTGCCATGCTTCAATAGCCTCCATGGGAGGCTAGAAGCTGGCACAACTCGATCGGCTCAGCTACATAGCAGCGATCATTAGATCGCTGCTCTGTAGCTGAATTGCAGGCTTGCTATGAGCGCCGACCACAGGGTGGCGCTCACAGCAGGCCGGCATTAGTAACCATAGAGGTCTCAAAGACCTCTATGGTTAATATCCTGACACATCGCTGACCCCCGATCACGTGACGGGGGTCGGCGATGCGCTCATTTCTGGCCCGATGGCTGGAAGCGCCGGTTAAATGCTGCTGTCAGCGTTTGACAGCGGCATTTAACTAGTTAATAGCGGTGGCTGGATCACGATTCGACCCGTCGCTATTGCGGGCACATGTCAGCTGTTCAAAACAGCTGACATATCCCGGCTTTGAGCCCGCATCAAATCGGGGTTCTGACCTCGGACGTACTATCCCGTCCGAGGTCAGAAAGGGGTTAATGGGTGAGATACAGCCTTCTGTCAATTACTGAGCTCAATTCCTTCAATATCTGTGGATCGATGCCATCTGGGCCAGGGGATTTGTCAATATTTAATTTGCTCAGAAGCAGGAATATTTCTTCTGTTAAACATGTTATATCAAGTAGTGAACTTTGATTTTTGCTTTGTTGAATGATCCCTGGAACAATCAGTTCATTGGTGAACATGGATGAAAAGTGCCGGTTTAATATCTCAGCCTTTTCTTTGTCCTCTATAATTATCTTGTCATTCTCATCTTTTAAGGGGCTGATGCCATCCGTTTTTTTTTTGTTTTTTTTCGTTTTGGCATTGATATATTTAGAAATTGTTTGGGATTCATTTTAATGTCGCTGGCGATTTGTTACTCTGTAGATAACTTTGCTAGCTTGATTTTTTTTTAATTTCTCATCATACTACTGAAATGCTATTTCTGTATTCGCGGCCTTCAAGATTTTGAATGCCCTTTGTTTTGTCTTGTTAAACTTTGTACTGTCTTATTTATCCATAATGGTTTCTTTTTATTCCTGGATATTTTATTACCAGAGGGCATACGTTTTCAACAGGTTTCTAGTAGTATATCCTTAAACATGTCCCATTTATGTTCGGTATCCCCAGTTACCGTGACACAGTTCAAGTCTACACGATTAAGCTATTCCCTTTTTTTTTTTTTTTTAAATCAGCTTTCCTAAAGTTTCAGGTTTTTGCATTGGCCCTTTGAAATGTTTTATTGAATATTACATTGAAATTTACCATATGATGATCACTGAATCCTAAGTGCTCCCGGACCTGTAGATCTGAAGTTGTATCTGGTCTATTTGACAGGACCATATCAATCAAATTATCTATTCTGGTTGGTTCATCTACCAACTGAGAGAGGCAATTGTCTTGAGCTGTGGATAAGAACTTGAGCTTTTAGCACAACCAGAAGACTTTATGTCCCATTGAATATCTGGATAGCTAAAATCCCCCATAATAAGGATCCTATTATTAGTTGCTGCAGCATTTCATCCTCTACCTGTTCAACTATATTAGGAGGCTAGTAGCAAACTCCAATTAACAACTTTTCATTGTTGCCATCCTCATGTACTTTTACTTATATTTACCTATAGCAAGGGTCTTAAGCAGGATTTAATTAAAATACAGACCCCTCCATTCGTTTTTGTCTTTCCTGTCCTTTCCGAATGCAGTGTAACCCTCTACTCTTGTCATCCAGTTATGGCTTTCATCTAGCCAGCTTTCCGTAATGCCCACCACATCCTAATTTGTGACTGACATGAGTTTCCAATTCATTAATTTTGTTTGCAAGACTTCTTACATTTGCCAGCATACATTTAATATGATAAGCACAATTATAACTCCTACTCACCTCCCTAAATTCCCTGCATCTCCCAACCCCCTAAATTATTGTTGACCCATAATGTCTCACTCTCTCTATCTAATCACTCTATCGCTTTATTTGCATTTTGTTTCCCAGGACAGCTGAACCTTCCCCTGTGAGATGCAACCCATCCCTACCATAGAGCCGGTAGCTGACAGAGACGTTGACCAAGTTCTCCATGAACCCAAACCCTTCCTTTTCTGCACCAATTTCTAAGCTACTTACTTATCTCCCTAAGGTTCCGCTATCTTTCTAGTGACGCTCATGGCATCGGCGGTATTTCTAAAAACACCATCTTGGAGGTCCTGGACTTCAACTTTTCTCCTAGTTCCCTGTAATAATATTTAAGGACCTTTTACCTCCATCTAATTTTGTAATTGGTTCTCTAGCCTCATCCAGCAATCTGTTTATCTGATCTGCTATATGCCAAACCCGAGCACCCAGCCAACAACACACTGTTCTGCATTCACTGTGTCAACGGCAGATGATCCTGTCTCTCCCCCTAATTATAGATTTCCCTACCACCAACATCTGTCTGGCCTTTGCTGCACTATGGGTTCCTTGACACTTTTTCCCCTTCCCCATTCTTATAACTGCTACCCAGGTACCTACTTCTGGGTCCTGATCTTCCCCTTCACCCAGCCTCCACCCTTCTCCATATTACTGGCCCCAGCCAGAGCATGCTCAGTGTTGTTTCCATTTTTTCCTAATTTGCATGTCATTAACTTGTCTATAAATCCACTAATTTCCATAATTATATGACTTTTCCTTTTTAGTATTGCAATTTCAATGTTGAAGAGTGTTTTGCAACCTTTATGACAGTATTACACATTTTGTTTTATGTGGCCTGTTCTGTTCTGTTGGCAATATAGCTGGAGTCATTATACGGCACACTTATTTTTGTACAATATTATTCTATTATTTGTAACTGTATAGCAGTTTTACATGAGGTTTGTAGATATTACTATTTTGTCGATCTAGCCCACAAACTTTTACGCTGTGTGCACACAATGTGTTTTGGGGGAATTTTTGACGCTGCGTATTTTCGCTGTGATAAAAACATACCATTTTACAGTTGTTATTGTTATTATTATTATTATTATTATTATTATTAATAAAATCTTACAATTCCACTGAAGTGGTTGGGATTTATTGAAATCTCATCCCCACTGTGCCTTTTTTACTTAGTGTAATCTGACCTGCGGTGCGTGTTTCAAATTCGCTGCATGTGAATTTCTCTTGCAAGCACGTTGAGTTTTCTGTACAGATTTTCCCCATAGGCGTGTATTAGATGCTGCAGGTACAATGCTCATACTGTATGTGTTTTTAGTGTGTTTCCGCTGTTGAAACACACTAAAAAACATCATATGACTGTATCAATAAACTTTTGTTATAACAAAATACCAAGACGTATCAAAAACAAAACAGTTTTATTTAAAGCATGACACACCAAAATGAGAGAAAAACCACAGTCAAAAACTAGATAAAAATGTGTGTAAAAAATGCACTCAAAAACGCAATAAAAAAACTCAAGTAAACTATTTTACATAATACAGGTCCTTCTCAAAAAATTAGCATATAGTGTTAAATTTCATTATTTGCCATAATGTAATGATTACAATTAAACTTTCATATATTATAGATTCATTATCCACCAACTGAAATTTGTCAGGTCTTTTATTGTTTTAATACTGATGATTTTGGCATACAACTCCTGATAACCCAAAAAACCTGTCTCAATAAATTAGCATATTTCACCCATCCAATCAAATAAAAGTGTTTTTTAATAACAAACAAAAAAAACAACAAATAATAATGTTCAGTTATGCACTCAATACTTGGTCGGGAATCCTTTGGCAGAAATGACTGCTTCAATGCGGCGTGGCATGGAGGCAATCAGCCTGTGACACTGCTGAGATGTTATGGAGGCCCAGGATGCTTCAATAGCGACCTTAAGCTCATCCAGAGTGTTGGGTCTTGCGTCTCTCAACTTTCTCTTCACAATATCCCACAGATTCTCTATGGGGTTCAGGTCAGGAGAGTTGGCAGGCCAATTGAGCACAGTAATACCATGGTCAGTAAACCATTTACCAGTGGTTTTGGCACTGTGAGCAGGTGCCAGGTCGTGCTGAAAAATGAAATCTTCATCTCCATAAAGCATTTCAGCCGATGGAAGCATGAAGTGCTCCAAAATCTCCTGATAGCTAGCTGCATTGACCCTGCCCTTGATGAAACACAGTGGACCAACACCAGCAGCTGACATGGCACCCCACACCATCACTGACTGTGGGTACTTGACACTGGACTTCAGGCATTTTGGCATTTCCTTCTCCCCAGTCTTCCTCCAGACTCTGGCACCTTGATTTCCGAATGACATGCAAAATTTGCTTTCATCAGAAAAAAGTACTTGGGACCACTTAGCAACAGTCCAGTGCTGCTTCTCTGTAGCTCAAAAGTGGCTTTACCTGGGGAATGCGGCACCTGTAGCCCATTTCCTGCACACGCCTGTGCACGGTGGCTCTGGATGTTTCCACACCAGACTCAGTCCACTGCTTCCTCAGGTTCCCCAAGGTCTGGAATCGGTCCTTCTCCACAATCTTCCTCAGGGTCCGGTCTCCTCTTCTCGTTGTACAGCGTTTTCTGCCACATTGTTTCCTTCCAACAGACTTACCATTGAGGTGCCTTGATACAGCACTCTGGGAACAGCCTATTTGTTGAGAAATTTCTTTCTGGGTCTTACCCTCTTGCTTGAGGGTGTCAATGATGGCCTTCTTGACATCTGTCAGGTCGCTAGGCTTACCCATGATGGGGGTTTTGAGTAATGAACCAGGCAGGGAGTTTATAAAAGCCTCAGGTATCTTTTGCATGTGTTTAGAGTTAATTAGTTGATTCAGAAGATTAGGGTAATAGGTCGTTTAGAGAACCTTTTCTTGATATGCTAATTTATTGAGACAGGTTTTTTGGGTTATCAGGAGTTGTATGCCAAAATCATCAGTATTAAAACAATAAAAGACCTGACAAATTTCAGTTGGTGGATAATGAATCTATAATATATGAAAGTTTAATTGTAATCATTACATTATGGTAAATAATGAAATTTAACATTATATGCTAATTTTTTGAGAAGGACCTGTAGTTGAAGAAATGGTGTAGAGAATCTGCAACATCAAAAACTCACCAAATACTGATCGTGGGAACGTAGCCTTATGTTAATAGCTGAATGATTGTTCTGCCAACAGCTATCCCTTCTGCTTTCAGCATGCGTGCTCCGCTCAGCTAAGTGTGCATGTGGTTTGAATAGGGAAAGTAGAGTTAGACACCTTTAGCAATGTCATATCTCCCTTGAGAAGAAAATGATTAGGTTTGTTGAAATCTAGCTGCCGATCCTCTTGCCAGCTAAATCTGCCAAAGGAAGAGTCGAGAGGCCATCATACCATCATACACATGAGGTGTTTGTTTGGTCCCAGGTTTAGCCATCATTAATTTAATGTGTATGACCAGCTAAATGGTTACATTATTTCAGTTTTATTTGACACGATTTAAATGATATTGCTCAGCAGGTTTTGGCTATTTAATTTGAGTGCAGCATAATGTAGGGGGAAATACCCTGATTCCAGGGATGTGTCACTTATTGCATATTCCAGGTGCCTTCTGGGAGAAGCGAAGTCTCCCTAAGCTAGAAGATCGTTGGGTACAGCCGGGACCAGCTGCTTCGAAAGCATCACCAAACCGAATTTTTGCCTGTAGGACATTATTGCAAGAGAGCTTGGCTGAGTAGATTACACAAGAAGGAAAACACACAGCAAGTCAGCAGGATCTAGGAGCAACATGGCAGATGTGACAACCTACATGGTGAGCTGCAGCATGTGCTACATGTTCACAGATCGACCAGAAGAAGAATCCAATTTCACCTGTCAGAAGTGTAGACTAGTGGCCCTTTTAGAAGAAAAGGTGCGGGGTCTGGAAGAAAGAATAGCAACTTTGAAACTCATCAAAGAGAATGAAGACTTTCTAGACAGAACAGAAGCATCTCTACTGGTCACAGAAGGTGAAAAAAGTGTCAGAGAACCTCCAAAAGCAGATGAGTGGAAGCATGTGACCAAAAGAAGCAAGAAGACCATGGAGAAATCACCAACCACACAACTGAAGAACCGAAATCAAATCTTTGTAGAGGATGAAGATGGCACACCTAAGAATGAAGCAATACCAGCAAGCAAAAAAGAAAAGGGCACACAGCAACAAGTGACAGCAAAAAGTACAGCCAAGAAGCAACGAAGAGTGGTGGTGGTGGGAGACTCACTACTGAGAGGCACAGAAGCAGCCATCTGCAGACCGGACATAACTGCAAGAGAAGTATGCTGCCTTCCAGGTGCGATGATCAAGGATGTGACCGATAGGATACCAAAGCTCTTCAGCTCCAAGGACGTCCACCCATTTCTTCTGATACATGTTGGCACCAATGACACGGCAAGGAAGGACCTACCGACAATCTGCAAGGACTTTGAAGAGTTGGGGAAGAAAGTAAAGGAACTGGATGCACAGGTAGTTTTTTCTTCTATCCTTCCAGTAGACGGGCATGGCACCAGGAGATGGAACAGGATCCTTGATGCAAACAACTGGCTAAGACGATGGTGCAGACAACAAGGATTTGGATTCCTGGACCACGGTGTGAATTATTGGTATGATGGACTCCTCGCCAGAGACGGACTACACCTCAACAAACCTGGGAAACACACATTCGCCAGAAGACTCGCTACACTCATCAGGAGGGCGTTAAACTAGAAGAAGAGGGGACGGGAAGAAAAACATTAGACTCGAACAAAGACGACCCAGGAAAACATACTCTGAAGGGAGGTAAGAACATTTCTAAAACAATCCACAGTGAGGAGATTGGAACAAAACAAAATCCTCTAAACTGCATGCTCGCAAACGCCAGAAGCCTGACAAACAAGATGGAAGAACTAGAAGCAGAAATATCTACAGGTAACTTTGACATAGTGGGAATAACCGAGACATGGTTAGATGAAAGCTATGACTGGGCAGTTAACTTACAGGGTTACAGTCTGTTTAGAAAGGATCGTAAAAATCGGAGAGGAGGAGGGGTTTGTCTCTATGTAAAGTCTTGTCTAAAGTCCACTTTAAGGGAGGATATTAGCGAAGGGAATGAGGATGTCGAGTCCATATGGGTTGAAATTCATGGAGGGAAAAATGGTAACAAAATTCTCATTGGGGTCTGTTACAAACCCCCAAATATAACAGAAAGCATGGAAAGTCTACTTCTAAAGCAGATAGATGAAGCTGCAACCCATAATGAGGTCCTGGTTATGGGGGACTTTAACTACCCGGATATTAACTGGGAAACAGAAACCTGTGAAACCCATAAAGGCAACAGGTTTCTGCTAATAACCAAGAAAAATTATCTTTCACAATTGGTGCAGAATCCAACCAGAGGAGCAGCACTTTTAGACCTAATACTATCTAATAGACCTGACAGAATAACAAATCTGCAGGTGGTCGGGCATCTAGGAAATAGCGACCACAATATTGTACAGTTTCACCTGTCTTTCACTAGGGGGACTTGTCAGGGAGTCACAAAAACATTGAACTTTAGGAAGGCAAAGTTTGAACAGCTTAGAGATGCCCTTAATCTGGTAGACTGGGACAATATCCTCAGAAATAAGAATACAGATAATAAATGGGAAATGTTTAAGAACATCCTAAATAGGCAGTGTAAGCGGTTTATACCTTGTGGGAATAAAAGGACTAGAAATAGGAAAAACCCAATGTGGCTAAACAAAGAAGTAAGACAGGCAATTAACAGTAAAAAGAAAGCATTTGCACTACTAAAGCAGGATGGCACCATTGAAGCTCTAAAAAACTATAGGGAGAAAAATACTTTATCTAAAAAACTAATTAAAGCTGCCAAAAAGGAAACAGAGAAGCACATTGCTAAGGAGAGTAAAACTAATCCCAAACTGTTCTTCAACTATATCAATAGTAAAAGAATAAAAACTGAAAATGTAGGCCCCTTAAAAAATAGTGAGGAAAGAATGGTTGTAGATGACGAGGAAAAAGCTAACATATTAAACACCTTCTTCTCCACGGTATTCACGGTGGAAAATGAAATGCTAGGTGAAATCCCAAGAAACAATGAAAACCCTATATTAAGGGTCACCAATCTAACCCAAGAAGAGGTGCGAAACCGGCTAAATAAGATTAAAATAGATAAATCTCCGGGTCCGGATGGCATACACCCACGAGTACTAAGAGAACTAAGTAATGTAATAGATAAACCATTATTTCTTATTTTTAGTGACTCTATAGCGACAGGGTCTGTTCCGCAGGACTGGCGCATAGCAAATGTGGTGCCAATATTCAAAAAGGGCTCTAAAAGTGAACCTGGAAATTATAGGCCAGTAAGTCTAACCTCTATTGTTGGTAAAATATTTGAAGGGTTTCTGAGGGATGTTATTCTGGATTATCTCAATGAGAATAACTGTTTAACTCCATATCAGCATGGGTTTATGAGAAATCGCTCCTGTCAAACCAATCTAATCAGTTTTTATGAAGAGGTAAGCTATAGGCTGGACCACGGTGAGTCATTGGACGTGGTATATCTCGATTTTTCCAAAGCGTTTGATACCGTGCCGCACAAGAGGTTGGTACACAAAATGAGAATGCTTGGTCTGGGGGAAAATGTGTGTAAATGGGTTAGTAACTGGCTTAGTGATAGAAAGCAGAGGGTGGTTATAAATGGTATAGTCTCTAACTGGGTCGCTGTGACCAGTGGGGTACCGCAGGGGTCAGTATTGGGACCTGTTCTCTTCAACATATTCATTAATGATCTGGTAGAAGGTTTACACAGTAAAATATCGATATTTGCAGATGATACAAAACTATGTAAAGCAGTTAATACAAGAGAAGATAGTATTCTGCTACAGATGGATCTGGATAAGTTGGAAACTTGGGCTGAAAGGTGGCAGATGAGGTTTAACAATGATAAATGTAAGGTTATACACATGGGAAGAGGGAATCAATATCACCATTATACACTGAACGGGAAACCACTAGGTAAATCTGACAGGGAGAAGGACTTGGGGATCCTAGTTAATGATAAACTTACCTGGAGCAGCCAGTGCCAGGCAGCAGCTGCCAAGGCAAACAGGATCATGGGGTGCATTAAAAGAGGTCTGGATACACATGATGAGAGCATTATACTGCCTCTGTACAAATCCCTAGTTAGACCGCACATGGAGTACTGTGTCCAGTTTTGGGCACCGGTGCTCAGGAAGGATATAATGGAACTAGAGAGAGTACAAAGGAGGGCAACAAAATTAATAAAGGGGATGGGAGAACTACAATACCCAGATAGATTAGCGAAATTAGGATTATTTAGTCTAGAAAAAAGACGAATGAGGGGCGATCTAATAACCATGTATAAGTATATAAGGGGACAATACAAATATCTCGCTGAGGATCTGTTTATACCAAGGAAGGTGACGGGCACAAGGGGGCATTCTTTGCGTCTGGAGGAGAGAAGGTTTTTCCACCAACATAGAAGAGGATTCTTTACTGTTAGGGCAGTGAGAATCTGGAATTGCTTGCCTGAGGAGGTGGTGATGGCGAACTCAGTCGAGGGGTTCAAGAGAGGCCTGGATGTCTTCCTGGAGCAGAACAATATTGTATCATACAATTATTAGGTTCTGTAGAAGGACGTAGATCTGGGTATTTATTATGATGGAATATAGGCTGAACTGGATGGACAAATGTCTTTTTTCGGCCTTACTAACTATGTTACTATGTTACTATGTTATTGGGCTGTGCTCTGTAACTTCTATACAATCAGAGTTTTATCAGTATGAAATTATCACTGCCGGATTAGGCCGAGTGGCAAACCAGTACAGTTAACCTATGAAGTCCGGCCCCTACTAGTGATTGGCAGCTTGTTGACAATGCACAGTGAAATGGAAGCTGCCAATCAGAAGTGTGGGCGGAGTTATACACAGCTCAGCATTCTGAGTACTGCTATATCTACAGCAGAGAAAACTTTTATCAAAACTGCAGTAAAGAGGCCAGTAAAAGCGGTACATCGCTGGAATTAGGGTTTTTTGCCCCATATTATGCTGATCTACGATTCCATCGCGAAAACCTGCTGACAGATTCCCTTACATTTTCTATTGTTTAAATCTACATTCAGCCTCATTATATCTTTTGTCTGATGGAACACGATTAAGCTCAGTATGTCAATGTAATGCATAGTTTGGCTTTTAATATTTGTATATTTCCGACTTCTCCTATGAAACTCCAGACACCTAATGAATATGTAATGCCATATAGATTTTTATGATTCAAAGATGTACCAAATGTCAGTTACTCATCAACTGATGAGATCGGAAAACATATTGCTTGGGCGTGGAGAGGAATGGTGATGGTCAGTGAGATAAAATTAAGCTTGAGTAATAAAATGACTCAATCTTTTCCTCAATGTTTCCTGTATGTGAACTTAAGCTGTTTGCTTTATTACCTTGGTTCTATTATCTGCTCTAGGTGTAAGAACAAGGAAATTCTGCAGAATAGACATTTTTGTAAATTCATATATTTCTAAATAGATCTCTATAATTAATTATTGTGCACCAGTGATATGACTAGAAAGTGAGATCTACAAGTAATAAATTAAAACCAGAAGAAATGAGATAGAGTATAAGTTGGTATACATGCAACGTGTAGGAGCATGTTCACACTGGCCATTAAACAGACTGTCAAGGACAGCCAAAGGGGTTGCGCAGATCCCATCTCGTCCACTAATATGTCACAGGTAGCACCAGGCAGATCACACAGATCCCATCACAGTCACCAGTTTGTTAGGTAGACAAAACGCCGCTGCCTCTAATCATCAGAACAATTACGTAATTGACCACCGAGTGATGGACGAAGCTGCGGCTGCTTCCATTAGTAAGCCAGTTATTGGAGAACTCACAGTGAGCGTGTGATATAAACACCTCCGATTTCAACGCATGGAAAATATATATACCGTATTTTTCGGCGTATAAGACGACTGGGCGTATAAGACGACCCCCAACTTTTGCATTTAACCCCTTTGCCCCAAGGGTGGTTTGCACGTTAATGACCGGGCCAATTTTTACATTTCTGACCACTGTCCCATTATGACGTTATAACTCTGGAAGGCTTCAACGGATCCCGGTGATTCTGACATTGTTTTCTCGTGACATATTGTACTTCATGACAATGGTAAAAATTCTTTGATATTACCTGCGTTTATTTGTGAAAAAAATTAAAATTTGAATTTTTATGCCCTTAAAGGGAACCTGTCACCTGAATTTGGCGGGACCGGTTTTCGGTCATATGGGCGGAGTTTTCGGCTGTTTGATTCACCCTTATCTTACCCGCTGGCTGCATGCTGGCCGCAATATTGGATTGAAGTTTATTCTATGTCCTCCGTAGTACACGCCTGCACAAGGAGCGTCGTTTGACTTTTCAATACAAAATTGACTGGAATTGAGATGGGACACCAGGTTGCGTTTGGAGAGCCCCTGATGTGCCTAAACAGTGGAAACCCCCGACAGCCCCCAGAGTTCTCCCGGCTCTCAGAGGTGAATGTAGCTGCTTCCGTTCCCAGGGATGCATTGCACGAAGGACCTTTGTGATGTCACGGTCGCGTGACCACGACGTCATCTCAGGTCCTTCTCGCAATGCATCCCTGGGAACGGAAGCTGCCACATTAACCTCTGAGAGCCGAGAGAACTCCGGTGGCCGTTGGAAGGTAGGTATGTCCATATTTTTTTTTTTTATTCTTTTTTTTACATGAATATGGATCCCAGGGCCTGAAGGAGAGTCTCCTCTCCTCCAGACCTGGGAACCATCCGGGGCAGCTCCCTGCACCATATGCGGCAACCTCAGAGCTCCGCACATGCTGTACCCGGCGTATAAGACGACCCCCAACTTTTGAGAAGATTTTAAGTGGTTAAAAAGTCATCTCATACGCCAGAAAATACGGTATACATATATATATATGTATATATATATATATATACTGTATATATACTGTGTATATATATATATATATATATATATATTGTGAGGCAGTGACAGGTATTATAAATAAGGGATGCTATTTGTCCCCCAGGATGCGCATAGAAGCGTATTGAGACCGCGGGAGTGCATTTCAGGTATTTTTGGAGCAAACTACAAGATGGTAGTAGGGCGGGTTGCTCTCTCCAGGCCGGGCCTTCCAAGTGGCCCATGGACACAGATTTCATTTAAAAACCCTGCAGCAAAGGGTTGGGTGTGTCAGTCTAGGTTTGCAAACTGCAGAGCAGGTGGCTCTACAAGGCACAGGTTGTGTGAAGTAACATGGAGCTAAGCGAAACCGAAAGGCCTGGCACCCTCAGCATGACATGGTGGTGCAGTCGCCCACGGCAACCAAAATCGGATACAGACTGTCTTGATTCCCAGCTGCGATCAGGAGGATACCGTGTGCTGTTTATTTTGTGAATTTTGGACATTAAGGGTCTGTGCACACGCTGCGGATTTTGCTGCAGATCCGCAGCGTTTCCGCAGCTGCAGATCCGCAGCGGTTTCCCATGAGTTTACAGTACCATGTTAACCTATGGGAAATGAAATCCGCAGTGCACATGCTGCAGAAAAAAACGCGCGGAAACGCAGCGGTTTACATTCCGCAGCATGTCAATTCTTTGTGCGGATTCCGCTGCGGCTTTACACCTGCTCCAATAGAAAACTGCAGGTGTAAAGCCGCAGCGGAATCCGTAATAGAAACCGCAATAAATCCGCAGGAAAAAACGCAGCGGTTTTGCACTGCGGTTTTTCCAAATCCGCTGTGGAAAAATCCGCAGTCCTCAAGAATACGTGTGCACATACCCTAAATATGTTTGCTTTTTGAACTTTTCTGGGTCACTGCATCATTACTGCACAGTGTGAACAACGCTGAGCTACAATATATAGAGCCAACTCCACAATGGCAAAATTAACTACTAGTTGCCACCACCAATCGTTTGTATAAGCCGTTTGGATGCCCATTACAGGTATCTCATGGCTTCAGGGATGCGGTTTACAGATCAAGATGAACACAGCTGTTAAATTTTATATATTTAATTAGGAAGGGTAAGACGTGTTTATAACAAATATACAAAGATGTTACAATATGGGAACAAAACATTGCTGTATATACAATTACATACAAAAGGGAATAAAGGAAGAGAAGTTCTAAACCTGCTGTTGCAGGAATAGCTGTTATCTATTCTGCAAAGTCGAACAGGAAACCGGACATACAGTAAAAAGTCCGTGTTCGGGGTACGGTACCAAATACTAGGTGTCCGGTACGGACCCTGAACTTTACCATTAGGGTTTGATCATCCCTACTCTTATCTTTATGGATGGGACATTTATCTGAAATTGGAACACTCTCAAAACAAATTATGTCTTCCAGAATGAACAATGACAGACACCCAAACTCTCATTTTTATTACTGCAAAGCAAGGTTACGCCCACACAATTCTCCTGGGTGAGCTCATATGAGGGCTGTTTGTGGGATGTGCCAGGTCTGTTAAAATGTTATGAGATCCCTAACTATCAGGATTTCACCTGTTGGTATGGTTAGACTTGGCTCCAGATGGATGCCAGATGCTACTCCAGGACAGACCTCGGACACACAGCAACTGACCCCCAAAGTAGTAGGAAGCTGAAACGGCCAGGAATGGATGGCACAGCAGGCATACTGGCATGTACTGGCAGACACGTCTGGTATACAGGTGGACAAGCCAGCAGGGAAAACTGGTATATAGGCAGGCACGGCAGGTGCTGGCAAACACAGCTGGTATATAGACAGGCACGGCAGGTGCTGGCAGCCATGGCTGGTATACAGGCAGACATGGCTGGTATACCGGCAGGTGCTGGCAGACACAACTGTAATACAGGAATACAAACACATAGGACCTGACATCTAGCAAGCATGAAGACAAACTGTCAAATCTGTTGCTCAGACACCTCCCAACAGTTGAAGGTGCCTGAAATAGTAAGTGTTTCCCAGGCATTGGTTGTAGACACTTTAGGGCAGTGCACACTGTCTCTTCAAGAGACTGCGATTGCTCGTGTTATAAGCTCAGTGTCAGGGCATCTGCCAGACATGCGCAGTCACGGGAGACCGCAGTACCAGGATAAAGCACAGGCTGAGGATCGAGGTGGTGAGTGAGTTTGGAGTCCCTGATGGGGAAGAAGAGGATGGTAATAACGCAGGAATGCTGGCGCTACATAATCCCATATGTTCACTGTGAGGGTGATATGTCCCCTTTCTGAAGATGTCTTAATGGATTTTAATTTTTCTCTATGATGCAAACAAAATCTAAGATAGAAACAAAATGAACAATTGCCCATATAAATAACATAGGGTACTTAGTAAACACTGTTTTTGATCATAAAACCAGCGCCAAGGTGTACCCAGTTAGGTCGGTCTTATGTGCGCCTGTGCTGCTCAGTTTATTCTGATAGACTTTCAGTCATACATGGACATTTATGTAGTGCTAATATGCCTGGTTCTATCATTTAGTGTATTTGTTATACTTTGCTGCCATCTACTGGCCGTTTGCTATATCACTGTAATATTTGTTATGGAATTTTCCCACAACACCTTTCTGTCTTAGCTCCTCCTATCTTTTTCCTTCTCTTCCTGTTTTGTACTCCATGCCATCTTGGAATACACATGTGCTGCAGAGCTGGAGAAAAGATTCTCTTGTTACCTCTAACCTGAAGCTTCTATTATCTCTATCTGGTGATTCTGTAACAGCTCTAACCTACAGTCCTCATTCTCACCAAGGTACTGTAAATAAACCTGTTGAATGTATCACTGCATCATCCTTCCGGATCACCACGCACGGCTGATAGAGACTGGTGGCACAGGTTGCCGAGTAACGGTACCTGCCATTGTTTATATAGCGATTTGTGATCACATCCCTCAGACACATCTCATCCACGTATATCGGTGGCAGAATAGTAACAAGAGACCTAAGTCTACAGTGTCTGTGTGCATATGCATTGTCTGCTAGCAAGTCTTAACCGTCCGCCATCTTAGCTAAAACATGTCCACAAAGGGCACCGTGGACCCATCTGCAAGTGAAGCACATCAGGTTCCCGACACCATAGATGCTGCAGGAGCAGAGTCCACACTTACTGCAGAGCAGGACGTACGACCCAAACGTGTAACCAAGCCGACACAAAAGACCAGAGAGAACTTTGAGACTACTAGAGACGAGTTCCATGATAACCTAGAACATTTATGGGGCAGAGTTGATCACTATTTAGCAGCTCTTCTGCGCTATCACAGTGACGCTGCAGGTTTAACCGCCACATTGAAGAGTTTATCTGCCGCCTATGATCGCTACCAGAGACTGTCTGCAAAGTACATCACATTCCTGAGTAACTGTGACATGGAAGATACCCCAGCAGAAGTAACTGAAAGGGAAACTCTTCTCCAAGAAAAGACCTCATTAGCACGAGATGCCCAGGATAAAGCAGAACTCCGCATCGCTCACCTCCAAGAGGTTAGGTCACATCGCACAACATCGACCAAAATCATAGCTCGGTCTTCCAGATCATCTCACTCCAGGAAGTCAACATTGTCCGACAAGCTACTGGAGATCCGTGCAGCTGCAGAGGAAGCTAGAGTAAAAAGCTCCTTTGCTAAGAAGGAGGCTGAAGTCGAAGTAGAAGCCCAAATGGAAGCTCAAAGAAATGAGATGGAGGCTCAAAGAAACAAAATGGAAGCTCAAAGGAAATTAAAAATACTCCAAGCAGAAAAGGAAGAAGCAACAGCCCTTGCTAAACTGAAGGTCCTTGAACAAGCATTGGGACAAGAAGACAACTCGGACTGTCTTATTCCAGAAGAAATGGAGGACTCAGCTGATCGCACCTCTGACTACGTGCTAAGACATCTAACATCTGCACCAGCACCACCTCCAGTTTCTAACACGGATGCGCCCGCAAGTCAAGAAATGTCGCCACCTACTGCCGACAAGGTAACTTCCAGCACTAACTCACAATTTAGGCAACAGCCAGCGGACCCTATAGAGACTAAACCGCAGTTTAACCCTTATGCCGCATCATTTCGTCCTGATTTGTCGCAGTCATATAAGCCAGAGAACTTACATTCCCTACGGATACCACAAGTTCATCCTGCAACAATGACCGGGAGATCGGACATGTCTGACTTTGCCAGATACATGATTCGCTGGGAGTTAATAAACATTAGTCTCTCAAAGTTTGATGATCGTGCTGAGAATTATAGAGCCTGGAAATCCACCTTTCAAGCAGTGATCCAAAACCTTAATCTCACCGGCAAGGAACAACTGGATTTGCTTGCTAACTGGTTAGGCCCTGAATCAGCAGAGCGCATAAAGACAATAAGGGCAGTTCATGTGGACTATTCAGATGCAGGTCTTATTGCAGCCTGGGAGAGACTGGAACAAACCTACGGCAGCTCAGAAGCTATAGAATGTGCCTTATTTAAAAGACTGCAAACCTTCCCAAAGATAACTAACAAGGACAATAGAAAACTTCAAGATCTGAGCGACCTGCTAAAGGAAATAGAATTGGCAAAATTAGACCCACGTCTCTCAGGACTGAGCTACCTAGATACTGCTCATGGCGTTAATCCAATAGTGTCCAAGTTGCCACACGGCATGCAGGATAAATGGGCAGACCATGGCTCTCGGTATAAAAGGCAGCATAATGTGTCCTTTCCCCCATTTTCATATTTTTCCAGGTTCATCAGTGACCAAGCTCGGAAGAAGAATGATCCCAGCTTCGACTTCACTGAGCCTACTCCACCAGCATCATCATCATCTACAAGGTATGATAACATTGCCAAACGTAGAGATTCAAGGAACACAGTATCTGTGAGAAAGACTGACGTTCCACTTACTACACCTGCCTTCACTAAGACAAATAATGTTGCTCCTAAAGTCATGGACAGTAACCGTATGTGCCCTATCCACAAAAGGCCTCACCCACTTAAAGAATGCCGTGGATTCAGAGCAAGGAATTTGCAGGAGCGTAAGGATACCCTCAAGGAGCTTGGGATATGTTATAAGTGTTGCACCTCCTCAGACCACCTCGCTAAGGACTGTAAGGCCGCCATTAAGTGCACTGAATGCAGCAGTGATAAACACGTCACAGCCATGCATCCCACGTCAGCTCCACACAACTCACAACCTTCTGCAGCATCTAATCCTGCTCAAAAGCATGGCAGGGAGCCACAGGTCCTTGACCCAACTGCAACTGCTGTTTCCTCCTCATGTACTGAGGTATGTGGAGAAGGGACTGATCCTAAATGCTGTGCCAAAGTATGTCTGATTAAGGTCTATCCAGAAGGACAACCCGACAAGGTCTCCAAAATGTATGCCATAATAGATGAGCAAAGTAACCGATCTCTAGCAAGGCCCAAATTCTTTGAGATCTTCAACATAAAGGGACAAACGACTCCATACACCCTCAACACCTGCTCTGGTCGTATTGAGACTTCTGGCAGGAGAGCCTCTGGGTACATAGTCTCTTCAATCAAGGGAAACGTGCATATACCCTTGCCAACCCTAATTGAATGTGACCAGATACCTGATAACAGGGAGGAGATTCCCCCTCCGGAAGCTGCACTTCATCATCGCCACTTGAGGCACCTGACTAATGAAATTCCTCCTCTGGACATGAATGCTGATATTCTAATCCTACTCGGAAGGGACATTCTGAAGGTCCACAAGGTACGCCAGCAATGCAACGGCCCAGATGATGCTCCATACGCCCAAAGACTCGACCTAGGCTGGGTAATCGTGGGCGATGTATGTCTGGATAGGAGTCACAAGGCATCCGAAGTCAACGCCTGTAAAACGTATGTGCTCCAAAATGGTCGCGCAACTCACTTTAAGCCATGCCTTCATCACTACGAAGTGAAAGAGAGGTTCTCTGATTGCATCCAGGAGCCTGACATCATTCCCACTCCCTACGGTGATGACTCAGGCTACGTTCACATTAGCGTTGCGCCGCCCTGCGTTGGCGACGCAACGCGCAACGCATGTTAAAACGCGCGCAAACGCGCGCAAAAACGCGCGCGTTTTGCGAGCGTTTTGCGACGCGTGCGTCGTTTTTGACGAAAATCGGACGCACAGAAAATGCAACTTGTTGCATTTTCTTGCGTCCGACGCTAGCGTCGGAAACGACGCACGTGGTGAAAAACGCCACCCAAAAAACGCACGCGTCCCCTATGTTAAACATAGGGGCGCGTCGCCGCTGCGTCGCCGCTGCGTCGCTGACGCAACAGCGGCGCAACGCTAATGTGAACGTAGCCAACAGTGTTTCACACAACAAAAGATGACTACAAAGTCGCCTTATCCATAGAAGACAAGGAGTTTCTTAAAATTATGGACAGTGGATTCTTAAAAAATGAATCGGACCGCTGGGTTGCTCCCTTACCCTTCAAGGCTTCAAGGACCAGGCTTCCTAACGACAGAGAACAGGCCTTATCTAGATTCATCTCACTGCAGAGAACATTAAGGAACAAGCCTGAAATGAAGGAACATTTCATAGCCTTTATGGACAAGATATTTCGCAATGATCATGCAGAGCCAGCTCCACCATTGCAAGCTGATGAAGAATGCTGGTATCTCCCTGCCTTTGGAGTGTATCATCCAAGAAAGCCGAAACAAATCAGAGTGGTGTTCGATTCAAGCGCCAAACATGACGGCGTATCTCTGAATGACGTTCTCCTCACTGGTCCGAACCTGACTAACAACCTGGTGGGAGTGCTCATGAGATTC
This sequence comes from Ranitomeya imitator, assembly GCF_032444005.1. NCBI lineage: Eukaryota > Metazoa > Chordata > Amphibia > Anura > Dendrobatidae > Ranitomeya > Ranitomeya imitator. The sequence goes on along the minus strand of NC_091286.1, from coordinate 405,540,069 downwards.
AGAAAGGAACCGGTCGCCATTACCGCCGACATCGAACAAATGTTCCATTGTTTCATCATGCAACAAGATCACAGAAATTATCTCCGTTTTCTATGGCACCGAGACAATGACACCAACAAGGAAATGATCGAATACCGCATGAAGGTGCACGTTTTCGGAAACAGTCCTTCTCCTGCAGTCGCTACATACGGCCTACGTAGGACCGCCTCCGATGGTGCTGCGGAGTTCAGGAAGGATGCCCAACAGTTCGTTGAAAAGGACTTCTACGTGGACGACGGTCTTAAATCCCTTCCTACAGTGGAGGAAGCCATAGATCTGCTCCAACGGACACAAGGTATGCTTTCTAAAGCTCATTTAAGATTGCATAAAATTGCCTCCAATAGTGCTGTTGTCATGAAGGCCTTTCACCCTAATGATCATGCCGCAGAATTTAGGGACTTGAACCTAGGCTCAGACAATCCACCAGTACAGAGAAGTCTAGGCCTGAGGTGGAACTTGCTAAATGACTCCTTCAGCTTTCAGGTTAGTGGTGCAGAAAAACCATTTACTAAGCGTCGGGTTCTGTCAGTGGTGAACAGTCTATATGATCCACTTGGGTTTGTCGCACCCCTGACTATACAAGGCAAGCTCCTGCTGAGACAACTCTCAGAGTACATTAAGGACTGGGATATGCCACTCTCTGCAGACAAACAACTAAAGTGGAAGTCATGGAGAGAATCTCTTTGTGCCTTGCATAAGATCCACATACCACGTTGTTACACTCCGGCATCCCTAACTACAAGTCAAAGGAAGGAGATTCATGTATTCGCTGATGCCTCCACTGAAGCTATTGCCGCTGTCGCTTACTTGAAGGTTGTAGACTCTAATAATGAAGCCCATGTTGGATTTCTGTTTGGAAAGGCTAAACTGGCTCCTAAACCCGAGCACACCATACCCAGACTCGAGCTCTGTGGGGCTGTACTAGCCATAGAGATTGCAGACTTCATACAGAGCGAACTAGCTATTCACGTGGATGACACAAAATTCTACACAGACAGTAAGGTAGTTCTGGGCTACATATACAACCAGACGAAACGCTTCTATGTCTATGTCAGTAACAGAGTGGAAAGGATCAGGAAATCCTCCAAACCCCAGCAATGGCAGCACGTCCCATCCCATCTTAACCCTGCAGACCTTGCTACTAGACCAGTGTCTATTGGTGCCTTCGCAAGCTCTTCTTGGTTGACCGGACCGGAGTTCCTTCACGAACAGTGCAAAGAGACTGCCGTTGAAGACAGCTTCAGCCTTGAGGATCCAGATGTCGACCCAGAGATCCGTCCTGATGTCAGCACCTTCATCACCAAATTGAAGGAGAAGGTTGGCTTGGACTGTCAGCGTTTTGATCGCTTCTCAAGATGAACGAGGCTGGTTCGTGCCATTGCAAGGTTAGTACACATTGTACAATGCTATCGCAATAAGGATAGTAACACTGATTGTCACGGTTGGCATATCTGCCATAAGCCTCTCTCTGCAGAAGACATTGCTCTGAGTGAACTCATTGTGATACGCAATGTGCAGCAGAATGTTTTTCACAAGGAATTGGAATCTATGCTGATGGACTCAAATCTTTCAAGACTCACTCACGAGACCTTGACAACTTTCTTAGCAGAAGTCTCTGCTATAGTAAACTCAAGACCACTTGTACCCATATCTACGGATCCAGAATCTCCTACAATTCTCACTCCAGCAACTCTCCTCACCCAGAAACTTGGAACTGTTCCTAACCCGCCTGAAGACTCTGTGTCCGGTAACAAATATCATAGACGGTGGAAATATGTGCAACATCTGGCTAATTGTTTCTGGAATAGATGGAAGAGGGAGTACCTGAAACTTCTCCAAAAACGAAGAAAATGGCAACAAGTAAAGCCAAATTTACAAGTAGGAGATATTATCCTCATGAAAGACCAGAAGGAGGAAAGAAGCACATGGCCTATGGGACTTATATCTAAAACCTTTCCAAGTGACGATGGCAAGGTACGCAAGGTAGAAGTGACAGTTACTAAGCAAGGTGACCCCAAAACTTTCATTAGGCCTATATCAGAGATTATTTTACTCATACCGGTTGAGGATTGATTATCCATCCAATCAGTAGGAACTCTTTCAAGGAACTTCAACCTTTGGATTACAAATAGGTTGGAGACAGTTTGGCCTAACGCGGCTTCTCCAATCCGAAGATGGGTTATCCGTTGGATTACTTCAAGAAATCGTTCTAGACATTCGTCTATCTTGTTATTCAATATGTTATTGTTGCATTGCATGCATTGTTTTTATCTTACAGGTTGAGGTATCCCTCCATGTACTTCAGGTAAACACTTCCAATTTGAGACTGTTTCGTATAGTGAAATCCGAGGATTTCAGACGGGGAGTGTGCTGCTCAGTTTATTCTGATAGACTTTCAGTCATACATGGACATTTATGTAGTGCTAATATGCCTAGTTCTATCATTTATTGTATTTGTTATACTTTGCTGCCATCTACTGGCCGTTTGCTATATCACTGTAATATTTGTTATGGAATTTTCCCACAACACCTTTCTGTCTTTAGCTCCTCCTATCTTTTTCCTTCTCTTCCTGTTTTGTACTCCGTGCCATCTTGGAATACACATGTGCTGCAGAGCTGGAGAAAGGATTCTCTTGTTACCTCTAACCTGAAGCTTCTATTATCTCTATCTGGTGATTCTGTAACAGCTCTAACCTACAGTCCTCATTCTCACCAAGGTACTGTAAATAAACCTCTTGAATGTATCACTGCATCATCCTTCCGGATCACCACGCGCGGCTGATAGAGACTGGTGGCACAGGTTGGCGAGTAACGCTACCTGCCATTGTTTATATAGCGATTTGTGATCACATCCCTCAGACGCATCTCATCCATGTATATCGGTGGCAGAATAGCGCCACTGACATGACTACAAAGTGAGATTTACAAGTAATAAATTAAAGGGAACCTGTCACCCCCAAAATCGAAGGTGAGCTAAGCCTACCGGCATCAGGGGCTTATCTACAGCATTCTGTAATGCTGTAGATAAGCCCCCGATGTATCCTGAAAGATGAGAAAAAGAGGTTAGACTATACTCACCCAGGGGCAGTCCCGCTGCGGTCCGGTATGATGGTCGATTTTGGGGGTAACAGGTTCCCTTTAATTTATTACTTGTAAATCTCACTTTGTAGTCATGTCAGTGGTGCACATAGGACTGGGTACACCTTGGCACTGGTTTTATGATCAAAAACAGTGTTTACTAAGTACCCTGTTATTTATATATGTATTTGTTCATTTTGTTTCTATCTTAGATTTTGTTTGCGTCATAGAGGAAAATTAAAATCCATTAAGACATATTCAGAAAGGGGACATATCACCCTCACAGTGAACATATGGGATTATGTAGCGCCAGGGTTCCTGCATTATTACCATCCTCTTCTTCCCCATCAGGGACTTTAAACTCACTCACCACCCCGATCCTCAGCCTGTGCTTCATCCTGCTACTGCGGTCTCCCGTGACTGCGTATGTCTGGCAGATGCCCTGATACTGAGCTTTCAGGATTCATTGGGGGCTTATCTACAGCATTACAGAATGCTGTAGATAAGCCCCTGATGCCGGTGGGCTTAGCTCACCTTCGATTTTGGGGGTGACAGGTTCCCTTTAAGCCTCATTTAGACATCCATTTTTCATGTATGTGTTCTATCTGTGATTTTCATTATAATCTATAGGGCTGTTCACATATTCATGTATTTTTTGTAGACCATGTCTCCGGAAAAAAAATCAGAGACATGTCTGTTTTTTATCAGCACGACGGATTAAAATTACCCATACAAGACAATGGGTCTGTGAAAATCACGGTCAGCACACAGATGCCATCTCTGTGCTGTCCGTAACTAACACTGCAATGTATAGGAGGTTTGTAAGGCTACTTTCACACATCAGGTTTTTGGCGCCATGCCGATTCCGGCGTCGCGCCGCAGAGCGTAAAATGTGAAAACCTGATGGAACGGATCCGGTTTTCCGTCGGATCCAGCAGAAAACCGGATCCGTTCCATCAGGTTTTTTGACAGATCCAGTTTTTAAAAATGCCCCTGGGAGGCCCCAAAAATGTGATTGGCCCCCTGAAAACTATATATACAGTGTTCCTACAGCCCATCTGTAGAGGAGCAAGTGTTTTGAGCAAGATGGATGTCGTTATTGCGAATATTCTGAAGATCTACATGGATTTCACTGTGGAGGCGAATCGCATGAAAACAATTGATCTGGACAAGGAGCGAGAGAGATAGCATTCTGCGTCTGCGCCGACGGTGTTTGTGGATCCACACCATCACTGCACAGAGAATGACACGTGGGGTGTTTTCTACACTGAACATGGAGCTACGAGAAGACCCAGGAGACCTCATATGTGCGGATGAAAGTGGAGAACTTCGATCTATTGGTGGACCGAATTGGACATGTCATCCAAAGGAGTGATACAAATTGCTGATTCTCCATTTCACCGGGGAGCGTCTGATGGTCACTCTTCGGTAAGCAATTTTTATTGTATCTCATCCTGTAAAACACACTTGTTGTTGCTGGTATTTTTTTTTTTTTTAATAGCTTTTAGTGATCTTTTTTAGGAATAATTTTTATTGTATCTCCTACTGTTGAAGCTGACTTATAACTGTAATGTTACTGCTGGTATTTTGTAATAATTTTTGCCTTGCTTTTTTTCACAGATTTCTTGCAACTGGAGAATCCCTTTCGCCACTTAATTTCCAGTTCAGACTTGGGATTTCCACCATCTCCGGAATTGTGAAGTACACCTGCCATGCATTGTGGGACTCTTTGCACGCCAAATTTATACCACATCCCACAATGGAGAGTTGATTGGAAATAGCCGAGAAATTCCAGCAAGTTTGTCAGTTTCCTAATTGCTTGGGTGCAGTGGACGGGAAACATATCCGCATCGTGAAACTTGTTGGATCTGGCTCGGAATATTTTAACTATAAAAAATACTTCTCCATTTTGCTGATGGCCATCGCAGACGCGGAATACAAATGTATAGCAGTGGATATTAGGGCATATGGCCGCTCCAATAATTCCCTTCATGGAAACACCTTCCAATTCCCTTCCCCAAGACCACTGCCTCAAACCTCTGGGCCACCAATGCCTTTTGTTTGTGTTGGGGAGGAAGCCTTCCAGCTGTCGGAACACCTGCTGAAACCCTACTCCAGTAGTGGCTTAACGCAAACTTAAAGAATTTTGATAAGTCCAAGTAGAGAAAAACAAAAAGTGCACTCACTGGTCTATTTAGCAAAAGTCCTTTATTCAGAACATGTGCGGGCACACTGGGGAGAACGTGGACAAAAGACGACGGCCGTTTTTGCGCTGCTGCGCTTCTACGGGTCTCTACTTGGACTTATTTGAATTTGCTTTTTTATTGCACCCAATGTCTAGCAGGCATATACGGCACAGCAGCGGCATTTAGTTACTGTTTTGTTGGGAGGTGGTTCAAGATGCAGTCAATACGGTGCTGTGTTTATTCTACTTGTAAAAGAATTTTGAATTACTCGCCAAATGGCGAGTTCTATTGACAGCTATAAACTTGAAGACTGACACTGTTGATGAGGTGGTGAAAGCGTGTGTTGTACTGCACAATTATGTGATATGCAAGGAACATTTCTATTGAAGACCACTCAGAAGAAACCACCTTGACTGATTATCACAACATTACGTATAGAAGTTCTGTGTCGGTTTCCCAAATGAGGGACAAATTCGCAGAATACTTTATTTCACCTGAATGAATAGTAGACTGGCAGGATGAGAGAGTTTGAACAATTTGTCTTGGTCCTTGTAAGCCTTAGTATTTTACCCAAGTTGTGTACCTGTTTAGGTTGTCCCCAAAGTATTTTACCATTAACCTTATTTTACCCAAATTGTGTACCTGTTTGTGTTGCCCCCAAAGTATTTTACCTTTAGCTTTATTTTACCCAAGTTGTGTACCTGTTTGTGTTGCCCCAAAAGTAGTTTACGTTTAACCTTATTTTACCCATGTTGTGTACCTGTTTGGGTTTTACCCAAAGTATTTTACCTTCTTTTACCCAAGTTATGTACCTGTTTGGGTTGTACCCAAAGTATTTTACCTTATTTTACCCAAGTTGTGTACCTGTTGGGGTTTACCCAAAGTATTTTATCTTCTTTTACCCAAGTTATGCACCTGTTTGGGTTGTACCCAAAGTATTTCACCTATAACCATACCTTATAAATAAAATACAATTTTTTTTTAAAACAAAACAGTTTTATTAAACACAATTTTTTAAACAAAAATAACTTTTATAAGTTGGCATAGTTCGGGATGGAGATATTGCTGGAGCAGCTGTCAGATTGGGACACTTTGACAGTGGGAGTGTGGAGAGAGGAATGTGGTGGTAGTGGTGAAGGATCAGTAGGTAGCGGTGAAGGGGTGAAGAAAGAAAGAGAACTGGTGGACATGAAACTGGGAGTAGCATTTGGAATTTGGAAGGTTGGAGGGGTGTAGTGGATGGATTGGGAGGCAGAAGAGTGATGGGTAGAGAAGAGGGTTAGGATAGTGACATGATGGGTGAAGGAGACTGGTGGTAGTGGGCAGGGAGAGGAGGCACGTATGATGTTGGTGGGAACTGGTATGGGGTGGGATTTTGGTACGGGGCAGGATGCTGGGACGGGGCAGGGGAAGGATGCTGGGACGGGGCAGGGGAAGGATGCTGGTACGGGGTAGGGGCAGGATGCTGGTATGGGGCATGGGCAGGATGCTGGTAGTGGCTGGAGGGAGGGACAGTGGCTGGAGGGGGGCAGGTGCAGGAGGGGGACAGATGTGGTGGCTTGGGAGGTAACAAGCACTAGAGCAGACTGGCACGATTGCATTACTTGCATCTGCTGATCAAGAGGTAGCTTATCCATGCGCTCGAGTACCGACCGGAAAAAAGTGTGGTTTGGTGTTTGACTTGCATCTGAATGCATCCGTTGCAGAAGTGTATGCAACTCAAGACTACTTTTGTTTATCAAATTAAAACCTGCGGCCATTTGCTCCAACAAAAGTTTCAGGAAGTTCTGGAAGGATGCATTCAGGTGCAAGATCTCGGGCGCATAGCTCTGTACCTGACCCTTCTGGCGCTGCCGCTCCGAAGCCACAGGTGTGCTAGAGGTGGCTGCATCAGAGGGGTGGGTAAAGCTATATCCTCACCAGCAGATTCATGCAACGCAGGCAGCCAGGATGCTCCAGCGCTGGTGGATGGGACCGAGGGATCAGATGTGAGGAAAGGCTGGGAAGGTACAGAGGGGCCGGGACTAACACCACTGTCCCGCGGTGGCGGACTCCTGAGGGATCGCCCCAGAAGGGTTCAACTCTGCTGCAGGCTCCCGAGTGCTGCCGACGGTGCTGTGGAACAAAGAGAAAAAAATATATAATTAATATATTGTTATTGCATGGCCCTGGCTGAAACAGCAAAAAAGGGTTAGACATGTAAACATTGGTTATTAAATGTGGTGGGTAATATTTACCTTTGGCTCACCATCGTTGACCTGAGGAACGACAGGGCTTGGGCATATTTATATCTGCTCCTGCGTCCTCCAGATCCACTCGGGGCCCGCATCTCTTTGTTGAACTCCTTCTTGAAGCGATCCCTGATCAACCGCCACCGCTTGACAATCCTCTCGCCAGAAAAAAGTGAAAGCACAAATTGGTTAGTATACAATACTTTACATCCAGCAACATAACTGAACTGTGTATACTTATGTGCTTGATTCTGGGCCCGAACATCGAGGTCCTCCCAGTTGTCTACAAGCTGTTGGCAGACTTGCTCCCAGAGCTGACGGTTCACAATTACATCAGAGTGGCGGCGGTCACCCATGTTCCACAGCAGCTCCCTCTCTCGGATCAGATCGATGAGGAGGTCGATATTTAGACCTGCCTCCTCACCATCCGACTCAGGACCACATTGTGAAGCCTGTTAAAAAAGAAGAAAAAAAATCCATAAAATTCAAAACAACATTAAGTTCAAATAGAAAAAATAAATAAATAAATAAGGAGATGCTTACATGATGACGACCGCCCTGAGTCTCACGCCGATGACCCTGGGAGCCTCTCTGAGGACCTCTGGATCGAGTAGCAGAATCAGAAGACTGTAAGAAAAAAAAAAATGTATGTGCTTGTATGTTGGCTTTTTATGTGTTGTGTGCACTGTGATGTCTATAATGTTCAGTTTGTGTGTGTTGTATGTTGTGTGATGTCTGTAATGATCAGTTTGTATGTGTTGTGTGCAGTGTTATTTCTGTAATGATCTTTGGTTTTTATGTGTTGGGTGTAATGTGAGGTTGTGGTTCTGCGATGCATGCAAGAAACTTACCATTTGCGATCACACTCCAGGTCTCTCTCCACCCCTTCGGTCTTCTTCTGGAAGCACCTCTTCTGCTTCAGCTTCCTGTTATACAAAATTGATAGATTGATAAATGCATGAATTAATAAAATATCTGTATAAATAGATAGATATGGGAGAGATATATAGATGATAGATAGATAGATAGATAGATAGATAGATAGATAGATAGATAGATAGATAGATATGGGACAAAATGGATAGATATGGGACAGATAGATAGATAGATAGATAGATAGATAGATAGATAGATAGATAGATAGATAGAGCAAAAAAATTCAATAAAAACAAAACATTTATTTACCTCAATGCCTCTGACACGGGGGAGGGTTCTCAGAAGAAGACATGGCTGATAGGCTCTGTGGCTGGCTTGCATAGCCTGTGGCTGGCTGATAGGCTCTGTGGCTGGCTGGCAGACTCTGTAGCTGCTGGCTGGCAGACTCTGTGGCTGCTGGCTGGCAGAGTCTGTGGCTGCCAGCTGGCAGAGTCTGTGGCTGGCTGGCAGAGTCTGTGGCAGGCAGGCAGGCTCTGTGGCTTGCTGGCAGGCTCTGTGGCTTGCTAAGAGAGTCTTTGGCTGAATGGCAGAGTCTGTGGCTAGCTGGCAGAGTCTGTGGCTGGCAGGCAGGCTCTCTTGATGGCTGGTAAGGTGTGAGGGCCTCACTAGCATTGTTTATATATGTGTCCTGCGGGCCTGCCAATTGGTTCTGAGCATGCTCCGATTAAAAAAATGGATCAGGTCACCGGATCTGTCTTTTTCCGGACCCGGTGCATTCCGGCGCCCATATACTTGCATTGTAGCGAAAAGCCGGAGGCGCCGGATCCGGCCTTTCCGGCTTTTTCACCGCAGACAAAAAACATTACTGTAGACGTTTTTCCAGACGCCGAAATTTTTTTTTTGCCGATTCTGTTTTTTCTAAAAAGAACCGCAATGGGCCGGAATGAAAAAACCTGATGTGTGAAAGAAACCTAATACAAATTCATGATAATCACTGATGGTAAAAACTGACACACTGACCAAACACTGATGAAAGCCAAATCAAAAAAACAATGATGACACTCGTATAATTTTTTTTTTGCTTACTTGAAAATTACTTATGTCTGAATGAGGTCTAAATGTCTTCAAAATCTAAAAGGTATCTGCAATTTTAAATCTTTTCCTTGTTAAGCTTATTAACCATATTGTGATTTTTCACGTTCACAAAAAAGCAGTGCCAGTGTCAGCAGTGTGATTAGATGCAAATTTTTCATCAGTGTTTGGTAAGTGTGTCAGTTTTTTACCACCAGAGTTTCATCAGTGACTTTAACATCTGGAACATGAACATCTGAATGAGGCCCGGGGCCCAAGGGAAAATGAACTGAATTTCAACAGATTTTCATGTAATGATATTTTTCAGTTTTTTCACTGCTTGAGGAAAAAAGTTTCTCCACTTTCTCCTGTTAGGCAGTGAAAAATGGACATCTCATGGAAGGCATCCGAATGCTGTGAAATGTTTTCCACTGACCGGTAGACTGGTATTGCTGATCTTGATCAATATTGGATATATCTCCCCTATTTTCCATAGACCACTTAGGCCATGTTTTCACATTCAGTCTTTGATCAGTATTTTACATCATCATTTTTTAAGATAAAACCAGGAGTGGGTGAGAAATACAGAAGTGGTGACGTGTTTCTATTATACCGTATATACTCGAGTATAAGCCGACCCGAGTATAAGCCGACCCCCTAATTTTGCCACAAAAAAAATGGGAAAACTTAATGACTCGAGTATAAGCCCAGGGTGGAAAATGCACCAGCTACCAGTAAATGTCAAAAGTAAAAATAGATACCAATAAAAGTAAAATTAATTGAGACATCAGTAAGTTAAGTGTTTTTGAATATCCATATTGAATCAGGAGCCCCATATAATGCTCCATACAGTTAATGATGGGTCCCATAAGATGCTCCATACAGTTCATGATGGGCCCCATAAGATACTCCATATTAAAATATGCCCCATATAATGCTGCACAAAGGTTAGTAATGGCCCCATAAAATGCTCCATAGACACATTTCCCCCATACAGTACTGCATAAAGATGAATAAGGGTCCCATAAGATGCTCCATAAAAACATTTGCCCAATATAATGCTGCACAAACGTTGATTATGGCCCTATAAGATGCTCCATAAAGATATTTGCCCCATATAGTGCTCCACAAATGGTGATTATGGCTCCATAAAGATATTTGCCCCATATAGTGCTCCACAAATGGTGATTATGGCCCCATAGACACATTTGCCCCATGTACTGTTGCTGCGATTAAAAAAAAAATTACATACTCACCTCTCGTCGCTCAGGCCCCCAGCACTTGCAATATTCACCTGTCCTTGTTCCGGGTGCCGCTCCGTCTTCGGCGTCCTCTGCACTAACGTTCAGGCAGAGGGCGCGGAAGACGGAGCGGCGCCTGGAACAAGGACAGGTGAATATCGCGCAGTGCTCCCCATTATACTCACCTGCTCCCGGTGCGGTCCCTGCACATCCCTGATTCTCCGGGCGCTGACAGCTTCTTCCAGCTTTGAACGGTCACCGTTACCGCTCATTACAGTAATGAATATGTGGCTCCACCCCTATTGGAGTGGAGTCTGGTCCATATTCATTACTGTAATGAGCGGTACCATGTGACCGCTCAACGCTGGAAGAAGCTGTCAGCGCCCGGAGAACCAGGGACTTGCAGGGACCGCGCCTGAAGCAGGTGAGTATGTCACAGCCACCGCTCCCCCTCCCCCCGCCGATCCCCTGGGACCATGACTCGAGTATAAGCCGAGAGGGGCACTTTCAGCCTAAAAAAAATGGGCTGAAAATCTTGGCTTATACTTGAGTATATACGATACTTTTCCTCTTATTATTCCTCACCAGATTTTGACTTACAGATACTGAGGTAAAATACTGACCAGATACTGAACATGTGAATGTGGCCTTTGTCCGAGGGAAAACATCTTACATGTCAACAGTCTCAGATTGTCATGGGTATGTGTGTTATCCGTAAATAACATGGATAGCACTTGTATGTGAAAAACTGACGTGTGAATGAGGTCTTACAGTTTGTTTTTGCTTTCTATACTAACTTCAATTTTGGGAAATCCTTTTGTTGTCTACCAGGCACTGAAGTTGGGGGTCTGTTTCATTGTGCTGATCGCACTGCAGAAGCCTTCCATGATTCATTCCAGCAAGTGTTTTTAAAGAAGGCTTTCCGTCCATCGGGAGATGCTAATTCCCCAACGTCAGTTAACATTTCCATCAAACTGTATGCCGTCTTAGGAGTGGTATGTATGATATGTGTAAAAATTTGCTATTCTAGTTTACAATACTCATATATCCTGGTATATGGCCTGATAAAAGTGGCTGGGACGGTCTATATGAACATACTGCATACACAGCCTTGTCTGCAGAGGCCATGACATGTTGGGGCACAAGTATCAAAAGAATCTTTGTACGATCAAATTTTCATTAGTAAAAATTGATGCAAAATGAATTCAATGTTTGAAGTCTTGGATTTGATGCATGATCAATAAAAATTAAAATGTGGCATAAATGTTGAAACATTGGTTTCTAAGTGTTTAAGTGTGCACTGGAGTAATATTGACCAAATTCATTAAAAGTCATGCGCCTGTTAATGAATTTGGCACAATTCTCATATGACGTGCTCCACCGCAAGAAGTGAACTTGTACATTTCTGTTGTATTTTATGCTTGGTTTTTGTTTTTTTCCTTTTTAAAATCATGATAAATTTGTCAGCAGCACTTGGTCACACCCTCACCAAGCTAAGCTCCGCCCACTTGTCAAAAAGTTGATGCAGTAGTTGTTGGCATAAGGCGATGCAATATGGCAGGCACTCAACGGCTAGTGATAGGCGGCTCAAAAAAGAAAACAGAAAAACCTGTAGACTATAGAAAGGATGAACCAAGGAACTCATAATTCCAATGAAGAAAAATGTATTTTGATGTATTTGTTGGAGTGATGACGCAGTTCAGGCCGGCTCGTCTCTTCTGGTTCAGGCTCCACCGGGGCTGTTGCTGAATCTGGTCCTCATCTTCGCTGCAACGCTGGATCCGGGTACATAGGTTCCGACTCTCCAAGTCGTTCCGGTCGTTGTGGACATCTCAGCTCTGTGTCCAGTGGCTCTCGCCAAGGAGGTTCCTGCTCCGCTGGGCTTGTCGCTCCGATTCTCCCAAACGGTGTTCGGGCCACAGCAGCCGCCTGGGTCCTTCGGTTTCAGGTACGGGGTGCACTCCAGCCGCCTTGCTTCTCTGTCTCCTGGGTCGGGCCTGCTCCTCCTCCTGCCGCCATTTCCACAATGTGGAATACTCCTCTGTAATGCAGTGCGCAGGAGTGGTTCATCGCTGCCGGCGCCATTTCCCAAAATGGCGTCATACAGCTGCACCCAAGGTTTTCTTCTGGACCTCACCCGTTCTTCGCACCCTCCGGGGGCGGTGCCAGGGACGTCTCTGGGCAGGTCTTCACGCCATCTCAGTGCTGTCACGCCCACGGAGGATGAAGTCACAGTAGTTATCTTCTTCTTTGGCGCCATACTCCACCATCTTCATGGCTGCCATCTTGGTCTCAATCAAGGTGTCAGGCAAATCTGTTTAGTCAGTCACATTTGAAGTGCCAGTCTCTCCTCTCCTCGCAATTCCTTCACCTGGCAAGGTGTTAAGGTACCTTCACACATAACGATATCGTTAACGATATCGTTGCTTTTTGTGACGTAGCAACGATATCATTAAGGAAATCGTTCTGTGTGACAGCGACCAACGATCAGGCCCCTGCTGGGAGATCGTTGGTCGCTGAGGAAAGTCCAGAACTTTATTTCGTCGCTGGACTCCCTGCAGACATCGCTGGATCGGCGTGTGTGACACCGATCCAGCGATGTCTTCACTGGTAACCAGGGTAAACATCGGGTTACTAAGCGCAGGGCCGCGCTTAGTAACCCGATGTTTACCCTGGTTACCAGCGTAAAAGTAAAAAAAAAAAACACTACATACTTACCTACCGCTGTCTGTCAGCGGAGATACTAGTCACTTGTCTTGAACTTCCAGTCTCATCTTCTCTTGTCACTTCAATGTCATCTCTCACAGGATTCCCACACTGCACGATTTCGGCATCCTGAAGACTACGCCAAGTGTTGGAGTGGGCCAGGGCAGTAGTCATGGTTGAGAGCAAACCCTGTATCACACCCTGGCCTCCCCTGACAATACAGTAATGTCTTTCCTTCTGCATACCTGTGTTCTGGATCTCCATGCCATCCGGGTTCACCCTGGGCCGTCAGAGGTTCTTGGTAGACACTACAGCACAAAGGGAGACACAGTCCAACTCAACTTTAACAACAACAGCTTTACTTGGTTCTGTACGCAGCATTTTCACATTTTCTCCAGCATCAACATCAGGTTTTACAAGGTTCTAATCCCACCCAGGACAACATCTGCAAAGAGTTTGTATGTTCTCTCCGTGTTTGCGTGGGTTTCCTCCGGGCACTCCGGTTTCCTCCCACATTCCAAAGACATACTGATAGGGAATTTAGATTGTGAGCCCCTTCGGGGACAGTGATGATAATGTGTGCAAAATGTAAAGCACTGCGGAATATGTTAGCGCCATATAAAAATAAAGATTATTATTATTATAAATAAAGATTATTATTAAGGGTGGCTGAATATTAGGTTTATGCACCACAGCAAGCCTTTGAAGGATCCTACACCTTGAGGTTCGAGGGACTCCAGAGGCACCAGCAGCTTCAAATAACTGTTTGCTGCTTTGTAATGTTATTTTGGAAGCTGCTCTCTTAATCCCATGAATTTGTCTGGCAGAAACCTTCCTCATTATGCCTTTATCTGCATGAACTCTGTCTGTGCTCTGTTTCAGTCACAAATCTCTTCACAGTATGATGACCACTCTTAAGTTTTCGTGGAATATCTAATGTTTTCATACCTTGTCCAAGGCATTGCACTATTTAATGCTTTTCAGCAGCAGAGAGATCCTTTTTAGTTCCCATATTACTTGAAACCTGTGGCCTGCTTAATAATGTGGACCATAATCTTTAAGTAGTTTTCCTTTAATTAGAATCACCTGGAAAACTAATTATCACATGTGTTTAAGATTGATTTCAGTGATCCATTGAGCCCTGAGACACAATTCCATCCATGAGTTTATTTGAAAAACAAAACAATTAAATCTTTATGACACTTAAAGGGCCACTGTCACCCCCCTCCAGCCGTTATAAACTAAAAGAGCCACCTTGTGCAGCAGTAATGCTGCATTCTAACACGGTGGCTCTTTTAGTTTTGTGTTCATGTATTACTAAAATAAAGCGTTTTGAAACTTTTCAAAAATACCTGCCTTTGTCCATGGAGGCGGGTCTGCAGCCTCCTCTGTGAAGCGCCCAACTGCCGTCACTCATCTCTTCAGGGGCGATGGTCACCGCCCCATGCGCGCTGTTTTCTTCTGAAATCCGGCGCCTGCGCTGTGCATGCCTGCCTGGGGCAGGCGCAGTGAGAATTGGCCGTCATGGCTCTCAGATGCTGGGTTCCTGCCTGCGCCTGCGCCTGTGCGGGCAGTGTGGCCACCCTGTTACTGAATCCGCGCCCCGCACTTTGTTATGCATTATGCACAGTGCGGGGCTGGGATTCCTGGGCATGCGCACTGCGCTTGTCAGACTCTCCCCCAGGTTCCCCGCCTTCCAGCGTCGGTCTGTGCAGGAATCTGCCCAGGAATCCCAGCCCCGCACTGTGCATAATGCATAACACAGTGTGGGGCTAGGGGTGGCGACCATCGCCCCTGACGAGATGAGTGACGGCAGTTGGGCGCTTCACAGAGGAGGCTTCAGACACTTTCCTCCCCCCATATTGTCTGCACACAATTCTAATAGCATCCTCATGTACATCCCCCCTGCTAACTATACTATCTCCTCACTTATTTACCCCTTTGCTCTCCATATTTCCTACCCACACATTCCCCCGACTCCCCATACTGTGTCCTCACACATGCCATCACCTTCGCTCCCAATACTGTGTCAGCATACATTTTTCCCTTCGCTACTTTATCCACCCCCATCTCCCCACTCATCCCCACGGAATATATCCATTCCCCTTCCGACAGAATCCATCCCCCTCCACACAGAATAAATGCACCCTGCCCCACACATGCTAAATAAATACATACACACTGAATAAATCCCCACACACACTGATTAAATCCCCCCCACACACACTGAATAAATCCCCCCCACACACACACACACACAATGAATAAATCCCTGAACCTCCCTCCCATACACTCTGAATAAATCCCTAATCACACACACACTGAATAAATCCCTGACCTCCCCAACACACTGATTAAATCCTGCCTCCCCAAAACACACACTAAATAAATCCCCCCCCCAAACACTGACTAAATAAACATACACACACACTGAATACATATTCCCCATAAACCCACCCCACGATGAATTTTCGGTGTCTTCAGCTCCACAACTACAGGAGCACTTACCACCGAGTCTCTTCTTTCTCCTGCGCGCCAGATAGTGACATCAGCAGCGTGATCACATGACTTGATCACGCTGCTGGCGTCGCTCTGACCCAGCGGTCAGAGCCTCAATTGTACTCACAGCTGTTAGATGTGAGTACAATTGATTTCTGGGAGCCGGAGCTCTGCAGCTTCTCTGTGACGGCTGTCAGCTTGACAGGCGGCACAGAGAACAGCTGACTCCCAGACCGGGGGCGGCAGAATGCAGCCGCCGGGGGAGACACTGCAGACTGCCGCATTAGGCAGCCCAACTGCGCCCCCCTGCCGGCTGTGCCCGGGGCACATGCCCCGGCTGCCCCCCCCTAGATACGCCACTGAGTATTTGTAAGCTAAATTGGCAGCCTGTTAAATCCCCAGCCAACAGGAAGCCCTCCCCCTTGGCAGTATATATTAGCTCACACATACACATAATAGACAGGTCATGTGACTGACAGCTGCCATATTTCCTATATGGTACATTTGTTGCTCTTGTAGATTGTTTGCTTATTAATCAGATTTTTATTTTTGAAGGATAAAACCAGTGTGGTGTGTGTTTTAGGGCAAGTTTCATATGTCAAGTTCTGTGTGTTGAGTTGCGTGTGGCGACATGCATGTAGCGACTTTTGTTAGATGAGTTTTGTGTGGCGACATGCGTGTAGCAACTTTTTGTGTGTCGAGTTGCATGTGACAGGTGAGTGTAGCAAGTTGTGTGCAGCAAGTTTTGCACGTGGTGAGTTTTATGTGTGGTGCATTTTGAGTATGTGCAAGTTTTGTGTGAGGCAACTTTTGCATGTGTTGCATGTGTTGCAACTTTTGTGCATGTGGCAATTTTTCCACGTGTGCAAGTTTTGCGTGTGGCGAGATTTGCGTGAGCCTAGTTTTGCAAGTGGCGAATTTTGCGCATGGCGAGTTTTGAGCCGTGACTTTTGTGTTTCGACTTTTATGTGGCGAGGTTGGTGTATGTGTGGTGAAATGTGTGCTGAGGGTGGTTTATGTGTTCAAGCACGTGGTAGTGTGTGGTGCATTTTGTGTGTGTGTTCATATCCCCGTGTGTGGTGAGTATCCCATGTTGGGGCCCCACCTTAGCAACTGTACGGTATATACTCTTTGGCGCCATCGCTCTCACTCTTTAAGTCCCCCTTGTTCACATCTGCCAGCTGTCAATTTGCCTCCAACACTTTTCCTTTCACTTTTTCCCCATTATGTAGATAGGGGCAAAATTGTTTTGTGAATTGGAAAGCGCGTTGTTAAAACTTCGCCTCACAACATAGCCTATGACGCTCTCGGGGTCCAAACGTGTGACTGTGCAAAATTTTGTGGCTGTAGCTGCGACGGTGCAGATGCCAATCCCACACATACACATATACATACACACACACACACATTCAGCTTTATATATTAGACTAGATGGTGGCCCGATTCTAACGCATCGGGTATTCTAGAATATGCATGTCCACGTAGTATATTGCCCAGCCCACATAGTATATTGCCCAACCACGTAGTATATTGCCCAGTCACGTAGTATACTGCCCAGTCACGTAGTATATTGGTCAGTCACGTAGTATATTGCCAAGACACGTAGGTATAGAACACTGCCCACGCAGTATTTAGAAGTGTGTGCACCATATCCCTGTAAAAAAAAAAATAATTAAAATAAAAAATAGTTATATACTCACCCCTGGGATGCAGCGAAGCTGTGTGATGCGGCCGCCATCTTCCGTTCCCAGGATACATTGCGAAATTACCCAGATGACTTAGCGGTCTCGTCTTCAGGGTAAGTTCGCAATGCATCTCTGGGAACAGAAGATGGCGGCCCGCGCGAGCTCATCGTCCGACGACGGAAGGTGAGAATAGCATGTTTTTTGTTTTTTTATTATTTTTAACGTTAGATCTTTTTACTATTGACACTGCATAGGCAGTATCAATAGTAAAAACTTGGTCACACAGGGTTAATAGCAGCGGTTACGGAGTGCGTCACCCGCGGCATAACGCGGTCCGTTACCACTGGCATTATCCCTGTGTGAGCAGTGACCGGAGGGGAGTATGGAGCGGGCGCTGACTGCGGGGAGTATGGAGCAGGGAGTATGGAGCGGGCGCCGGGGACACTGACTGCGGGGAGTATGGAGCGGGGCTGGGCACACTGACAGCGGGGAGTATGGAGCGGGCGCTGACTGCGGGGAGTATGGAGCGGGGAGTATGGAGCGGGCGCCGGGGACACTGACTGCGGGGAGTATGGAGCGGGGAGTATGGAGTGTGCTCCAGGGACACTGACTGCGGGCAGTATGGAGTGGGGCTGGGCACACTGACTATGGGGAGTATGGAGTGGGGAGTATGGAGCGGGCGCCGGGGACACTGACTGTGGGGTTTATGGAGCGGGCGCCGGGGACACTGACTGCGGGGAGTATGGAGCGGGCGCCGGGCACACTGACTACAGGGAGTATGCAGCGGGCGGCGGGCACTGTGACTGCAGGGGAGTAGGGGAGGGACTAATCGGACTGTGGCCGTTGCTGATTGATCGCGGCAGCCATGACAGGCAGCTAGCGAGACCAATCAGCGACTTGGATTCCATGACAGACAGAGGCCGCGACCAATGAATATCCGTGACAGACAGAAGGACAGACAGAAGGACAGACAGACGGAAGTGACCCTTAGGCAATTATATAGTAGACTAGATGATGGCCCGATTCTAACGCATCGGGTATTCTAGAATATGCATGTCCTCATAGTATATTGCCCAGTCACGTAGTATATTGCCCAGTCACGTAGTATATTGCCCAGCCATGTAGTGTATTGCCCAGCCCACGTAGTATATTGCCCAGTCACGTAGTATACTGCCCAGTCATGTAGTATATTGCCCAGCCACGTAGTATATTGCCCAGCCACGTAGTATATTGCCCAGCCACGTAGTATATTGCCAAGTTACGTAGTATATTGCCCAGCCACGTAGTATATTGCCCAGCCACGTAGTATATTGCCCAGCCACGTAGTATATTGCCCAGCCACATAGTATATTGCCCAGCCACGTAGTATATTGCCCAGTTACGTAGTATATTGCCCAGTGACGTAGTATATTGCCCAGCCACGTAGTATATTGCCCAGTTACGTAGTATATTGCCCAGTGATGTAGTATACAGCACAGAGCCACGTAGTATATTGCACAGCGATGTAGTATACAGCACAGAGCCACGTAGTATATTGCCCAGCCACGTAGTTTATTGGCCAGTCACGTAGTATATTGCCCACGTATGTCACAGGTTAAAAAATAAAAATAAACATATACTCACCTTCTGAGGGCCCCTTGTAGTTCGGTCACATGACCGTGACGTCATGGCAGGTCCTTCTCGCGCAGGAGCGCAGGACCTGTGATGACGTCGCGGTCACATGACCGTGACATCATGGTAGGTCCTTCTCGCGCAGGCGCGCAGGACCTGTGATGATGTCGCGGTCACATGACCGTGACGTCATGTGTTGTGAGTTCTGTTTTTGGGCTCCCTCTGGTGGTTACTGATGGTACTGGGTGATTTGTGTTCTGCTGTCTCTGGTGTCCACCTGTTCTATTAGGATTTGGGAGTTTCCTATTTAACCGGGCTTTCTTGTCATTTCCCCGCCGGCTATCAAGGTTATCAGAGTGTTTTGTTACCTCAGCTTCTGGCTTCAGTAATCTTCAGGACAAGCTAAGTTTTGATTTTCTTGTTCCACGTTTTGCTTTATTTTTGTCTTGTCCAGCTTGCATATAATTGTCTCTTTGCTGCTGGTTGCTTTAGTGGGCTGTAATTGCTCCTCATGTTCCATGAGTTGGAACATGAGTTCAAGTAATTACAGGATGGTTTTTTGAAGGGCTTTTTGCTGACCGCGCAGTTTACTTTTGTATCCTCTGCTATCTAGTTTTAGCGGGCCTCATTTTGCTGAATCTGTTTTCATACTGTGTATGTGCCTTCCTCTCATTTCACCGTCATTATATGTGGGGGGCTGCTATTTCTGTGGGGGATTTCTCTGGAGGCAAGAGAGGTCTGTGTTTCTTCTAATAGGGGAAGTTAGATCTTCGGCTGGTGCGAGACGTCTAGGATCAACATAGGCACGTTCCCCGGCTATTGTTATTTGTGTGTTCAGGTTTAGGGTCGCGGTCAGCTCAGGTTCCATCACCCTAGAGCTCGTTGGTGCTTGTCCTTTTGTGATTCCCTGCCATTGGAATCATGACAGTATAGCCGGCCAAAATGTTTGGGCTGAAGTAGGAGGAAAAGTAGTCTGAGGAAGTTTTTTTTTTTTTTCTCTCCTCTGAGGTTGCTGCCTAGCCTTAATTGCAGCCAGGCTGATTTTTTTTTTTTTTTCCTCCTCTTAATCCTTGAATGGCTCTGACCTTAGCTGTTTATCATGGACGTCCAGAGTTTAGCTTCCAGCTTGAATAATCTTGCTGCTACGGTTCAAAATATACAAGATTTTGTTGTACATGCTCCTATGTCTGAACCTAGAATTCCTATTCCAGAGTTCTTTGCTGGAGATAGATCTAGTTTTCTGAATTTTAGGAACAATTGCAAGCTGTTCCTTTCTTTGAAATCTCGCTCTTCTGGAGACCCTGCTCAGCAGGTTAAGATTATTATATCTTTCCTGCGGGGTGACCCTCAAAATTGGGCATTTGCATTGGCACCAGGGGATCCTGCGTTGCTTAATGTGGATGCGTTTTTTCTGGCATTGGGTTTGCTCTATGAGGAACCTAACCAGGAGATTCAGGCTGAAAAAGCTTAATTAGCTCTCTCTCAGGGGCAAGATGAAGCAGAAATATATTGTCAAAAATTTCGGAAATGGTCAGTGCTTACTCAGTGGAATGAGTGCGCCCTGGCTGCAAAGTTCAGAGATGGCCTTTCTGAGGCCATTAAAGATGTTATGGTGGGGTTCCCTGAGCCTACGGGTCAGAATGAGTCTATGACTATGGCTATTCAGATTGATCGGCGTTTACGGGAGCGCAAACCTGTGCACCATTTGGCGGTGTCTTCTGAACAGGCACTTGAGACAATGCAATGTGATAGAGTTCAGTCTAGAAGTGAACGGCAAAACTATAGGCGGAAAAATGGGTTGTGCTTTTATTGTGGTGATTCAGCTCATGTTATATCAGCATGCTCTAAACGCACAAAAAAGGTTGATAAGTCTGTTGCCATTAGTACGTTACAGTCTAAGTTCATTCTGTCTGTGACTCTGATTTGCTCATTATCATCCATTTCCGTCGATGCCTATGTAGATTCAGGCGCTGCCCTGAGTCTTATGGATTGGTCATTTGCCAAGCGATGTGGGTTTAGTCTTGAGCCTCTGGAAGTCCCTATTCCTTTGAAGGGAATTGACTCTACACCTTTAGCTATGAATAAACCTCAGTACTGGACACAAGTGACCATGCATATGACTCCCGTTCATCAGGAGGTGATTCGCTTCCTGGTATTGTATAATTTACATGATGTTCTAGTACTTGGTCTGCCATGGTTACAAACTCATAATCCAGTCCTTGACTGGAAAACAATGTCTGTGTTAAGCTGGGGATGTCAGGGGGTTCATGATGATGCACCTCCGATTTCTATCGCTTCATCTACTCCTTCTGAGGTTCCTGTATTTTTGTCTGATTATCGGGATGTTTTTGAGGAGCCTAAGCTCAGTTCGCTTCCTCCTCACAGGGATTGCGATTGTGCTATAGATTTAATTCCTGGTAGTAAATTTCCTAAAGGTCGTTTGTTCAATCTGTCAGTGCCAGAGCATACTGCTATGCGGGATTATGTTAAGGAGTCCTTGGAAAAGGGACATATCCGTCCATCTTCGTCCCCTTTGGGAGCAGGTTTTTTTTTCATGGCCAAAAAAGATGGGTCCTTGAGGCCTTGTATAGATTATCGTCTTTTGAATAAGATTACCGTAAAATATCAGTATCCTTTGCCTTTGTTGACTGATTTGTTTGCTCGCATTAAAGGGGCTAAATGGTTCACTAAAATTGATCTTCGGGGTGCGTATAATCTTATACGAATAAAGCAAGGTGATGAGTGGAAAACCGCATTTAATACGCCTGAGGGCCATTTTGAGTATTTGGTAATGCCTTTCGGACTTTCTAATGCTCCTTCAGTCTTCCAGTCCTTTATGCACGATATTTTCCGTGAATATCTGGATAAATTTATGATTGTGTATTTGGATGATATTTTGGTTTTTTCTGATGACTGGGAGTCTCATGTTCAGCAGGTCAGGAAGGTGTTTCAGGTCCTGCGGGCTAATTCCTTGTTTGTAAAGGGCTCAAAGTGTCTCTTTGGAGTCCAGAAGATTTCTTTCTTGGGGTATATTTTTTCCCCTTCTACTATTGAGATGGATCCCGTCAAGGTTCGGGCTATTTGTGACTGGACGCAGCCTGCATCTCTTAAGAGTCTGCAGAAGTTCTTAGGCTTTGCTAATTTCTATCGTCGTTTTATAACTAATTTTTCTAGTGTTGTTAAGCCTTTGACGGATTTGACTAAGAAGGGTGCTGATGTTGCTGATTGGTCTCCTGCGGCTGTGGAGGCCTTTCGGGAACTTAAACGCCGGTTTTCTTCTGCTCCTGTGTTGCGTCAGCCTGATGTTTCGCTTCCTTTCCAAGTTGAGGTTGATGCTTCCGAGATTGGAGCGGGGGCGGTTTTGTCACAGAGAAGCTCCGATTGCTCGGTGATGAAGCCATGTGCGTTCTTTTCTAGAAAATTTTCGCCCGCTGAGCGGAATTATGATGTGGGTAATCGGGAACTTTTGGCCATGAAGTGGGCATTTGAGGAGTGGCGTCATTGGCTGGAGGGTGCTAGACATCGTGTGGTGGTCTTGACTGATCACAAAAATCTGATTTACCTTGAGTCTGCCAGGCGTCTGAATCCTAGACAGGCTCGTTGGTCACTGTTTTTCTCTCGTTTCAATTTTGTGGTTTCATACCTGCCAGGTTCAAAGAATGTGAAGGCGGATGCTCTTTCTAGGAGTTTTGTGCCTGACTCCCCTGGAAATTCTGAGCCCACTGGTATCCTTAGGGATGGGGTGATTTTGTCGGCCGTCTTCCCAGACTTGCGACGTGCTTTGCAGGAGTTTCAGGCGGGTAAACCTGATCGTTGTCCGCCTGAGAAACTGTTTGTTCCGGATAGTTGGACCAGTAGAGTCATCTCCGAGGTCCATTCTTCTGCGTTGGCAGGTCATCCTGGAATATTTGGTACTAGAGACTTGGTGGCCAGGTCTTTTTGGTGGCCTTCCTTGTCGAGGGATGTGCCTTCTTTTGTGCAGTCTTGTGAGGTTTGTGCTCGGGCTAAGCCTTGCTGTTCTCGAGCCAGTGGATTGTTGTCATCTTTGCCTATCCCGAAGAGGCCTTGGACGCACATTTCCATGGACTTTATTTCGGATCTCCCTGTCTCTCAAAAAATGTCTGTCATCTGGGTTGTGTGTGACCGCTTTTCTAAAATGGTTCATCTTGTACCCTTGCCTAAGTTGCCTTCCTGCTCTGAGTTGGTCCCTCTGTTTTTCCAGAACGTGGTTCGTTTGCATGGGATTCCAGAGAACATCGTTTCTGACAGGGGATCCCAGTTTGTGTCTAGATTTTGGCGGACGTTCTGTGCTAAGATGGGCATTGATTTGTCCTTTTCGTCTGCATTCCATCCTCAGACGAATGGCCAGACGGAGCGAACTAATCAGACCTTGGAAACTTATTTGAGGTGTTTTGTTTCTGCTGATCAGAATGACTGGGTTACCTTTTTGCCGCTGGCCGAGTTTGCCCTTAATAATCGGGCTAGTTCTGCTACCTTGGTTTCTCCTTTCTTTTGTAATTCGGGGTTTCATCCTCGTTTTTCCTCTGGTCAGGTGGAGCCTTCTGATTATCCTGGAGTGGACATGGTGGTGGATGGGTTGCATCGGATTTGGAGTCATGTGGTGGACAATTTGAAGTTGTCCCAGGAGAAGGCTCAGCAGTTTGCTAATCGCCGTCGCCGCGTGGGTCCTCGACTTCGTGTTGGGGACTTGGTGTGGTTGTCTTCTCGTTTTGTTCCTATGAAGGTCTCTTCTCCTAAGTTCAAGCCTCGGTTCATCGGTCCTTATAGGATCTTGGAAATTCTTAACCCTGTGTCGTTTCGTTTGGATCTCCCGGCATCGTTTGCTATTCATAATTTGTTCCATCGGTCGTTGTTGCGGAGGTATGAGGTACCTGTTGTTCCTTCGCTTGAGCCTCCTGCTCCGGTGCTGGTGGAGGGAGAATTGGAGTATGTTGTGGAGAAGATCTTGGATTCTCGTGTTTCCAGACGGAAACTCCAGTATTTGGTCAAGTGGAAGGGTTATGGTCAGGAGGATAATTCTTGGGTGGTTGCCTCTGATGTTCATGCTGATGATTTGGTCCGCGCTTTTCATAGGGCTCATCCTGGTCGCCCTGGTGGTTCTCATGAGGGTTCGGTGACCCCTCCTCAAGGGGGGGTACTGTTGTGAG
The DNA here is from genome assembly GCF_032444005.1 of Ranitomeya imitator. NCBI lineage: Eukaryota > Metazoa > Chordata > Amphibia > Anura > Dendrobatidae > Ranitomeya > Ranitomeya imitator. The sequence goes on along the minus strand of NC_091286.1, from coordinate 405,515,678 downwards.
TTCTGTTTTTGGGCTCCCTCTGGTGGTTACTGATGGTACTGGGTGATTTGTGTTCTGCTGTCTCTGGTGTCCACCTGTTCTATTAGGATTTGGGAGTTTCCTATTTAACCGGGCTTTCTTGTCATTTCCCCGCCGGCTATCAAGGTTATCAGAGTGTTTTGTTACCTCAGCTTCTGGCTTCAGTAATCTTCAGGACAAGCTAAGTTTTGATTTTCTTGTTCCACGTTTTGCTTTATTTTTGTCTTGTCCAGCTTGCATATAATTGTCTCTTTGCTGCTGGTTGCTTTAGTGGGCTGTAATTGCTCCTCATGTTCCATGAGTTGGAACATGAGTTCAAGTAATTACAGGATGGTTTTTTGAAGGGTTTTTTGCTGACCGCGCAGTTTACTTTTGTATCCTCTGCTATCTAGTTTTAGCGGGCCTCATTTTGCTGAATCTGTTTTCATACTGTGTATGTGCCTTCCTCTCATTTCACCGTCATTATATGTGGGGGGCTGCTATTTCTGTGGGGGATTTCTCTGGAGGCAAGAGAGGTCTGTGTTTCTTCTAATAGGGGAAGTTAGATCTTCGGCTGGTGCGAGACGTCTAGGATCAACGTAGGCACGTTCCCCGGCTATTGTTATTTGTGTGTTCAGGTTTAGGGTCGCGGTCAGCTCAGGTTCCATCACCCTAGAGCTCGTTGGTGCTTGTCCTTTTGTGATTCCCTGCCATTGGAATCATGACAAATCAAAGTATAGACAGGAGAGGCGCACTCTGTATCTAGTGTCCAGTGGTGCTCAGAGGAAAAAAAATACAGACTTCCTTGAAAAAGGCTAAAAAGCCGAAACGTTGGAGATGGTCTGATTTAAAATATGACCGGTGGTGAATAAATCCTTGAAATTCAAAACCAAGTTGTTTTCTTCTTTTGAGTGCCAGAGGTTATATATAAAACTTGATATTGGAATCATGACAGTCATGGCAGGTTCTTCTCGCACAGGCGCGCAGGACCTGTGATGTCGTCGCAGTCACATGACCGTGACGTCATGGCAGGTCCTTATCCCATACCATCCTTGGCACCGGAAGCTGCCGGAGGTCACCGGAGCGTCGCTAAAGGTGAGTATATAATGATTTGTTATTTTTTTTATTATTTTTAACATTAGATGTTTTTACTATTGACGCTGCATAGGCAGCATCAATAGTAAAAACTTGGTCACACAAGGTTAATAGCGGCGGTAACAGAGTGAGTTACCCGCGGCATAACGTGGTCCGTTACCGCTGGCATTAACCCTGTGTGAGCGGTGACTGCGGGGAGTATGGAGCGGGCGCCGACTACAGGGGAGTAGGGAGGGACTAATCTGACTGTGGCCGTCGCTGATTGGTCGTGGCAGCCATGACAGGTAGCTGGTGAGACCAATCAGCGACTTGGATTTCATGACAGACAGAGGCCGCAACCAATGAATATCTGTGACAGACAGAAAGACAGACAGACAGACAGAAGGACAGAAAGACGGATGTGACCCTTAGACAATTATATAGTAGATATAAAAAGAGAAAAAAGAAAAAACAGACATTGGCTTTTATACTCACATTTACCTCCGCATGCGGCATGCGTACCTATATTTAACATTAGGTACGCAGGTCGTGCGGCTGTATGCGGATGCCTCCACAAGCGTCGTTTTGACGATGCGGCGACCTGCGTCGAACGCAGCTGGTTGTAATTTCTTTTTTTTCTCTGCATCATCAAAACGACGCATGTGGAGGCATCCGCATACATCCGCACAACCTGCATACCTAATGTTAAAGATAGGTACGCAGGCCGTATGCGGACGTAGGCGGATCTGAGCGGCGGAGGTGCGTCCGTGGGCGGGGCTTCACAGAGGAAGTCCGCAGCTCAGCAAAATGCTAGTGTGAAACTAGCCTTACCCCGCCCACACCAGGCTCTATATGTACATTGTGGCAGCACAGTGGCTCAGTGGTTAGCACTGCAGCGCTGGAGTCCTGGGTTCAAACCCCACCAAGGACAACATCTGCAAGGAGTTTGTATGTTCTCCCTGTGTTTGTGTGGGTTTCCGCCAACATTCCAAAGACATACTATAGGGAATTTATAGTGTAAGTGCCATTGGGGACAGTGATGATAATGTCCGTAAAGCGCTGCGGAGTAAAGGTACCGTTACACTAAACGATTTACCAACGATCACGACCAGCGATACGACCTGGCCGTGATCGTTGGTAAGTCGTTGTGTGGTCGCTGGGGAGCTGTCACACAGACAGCTCTCTCCAGCGACCAACGATCAGGGGAACAACTTCGGCATCGTTGAAACTGTGTTCAACGATGCCGAAGTCCCTAGGTAACCAGGGTAAACATCGGGTTACTAAGTGCAGGGCCGCGCTTAGTAACCCGATATTTACCCTGGTTACCATTGTAAAAGTAAAAAAAAAAAACCACTACATAGTCACATTCCTGTCACGTCCCCCAGCGTCAGCTTCCCTGCACTGTGTAAGCGCCGGCCGTAAAGCAGAGCGGTGACGTCACCGCTGTGCTCTGCTTTACGGCCGGCCGGCGCTGACACAGTCAGTGCGGGAAGCTGACACCGGGGGACGTGACAGGAATGTGAGTATGTACTGGGTTGTTTTTTTTTTACTTTTACAATGGTAACCAGGGTAAATATCGGGTTACTAAGCGTGGCCCTGCACTTAGTAACCCGATATTTACCCTGGTTACCAGTGAACACATCGCTGGATCGGAGTCACACACGCTGATTCAGTGATGATAGCGGGTGATCAGCGACCAAAGAAAAGGTCCTGATCATTCCCAGCGACCAACGATCTCCCAGCAGGGGCCTGATCGTTGGTCGCTGTCACGCATAACGATTTCATTAACGATATCGTTGCTACGTCACAAAAAGCAACGATATCGTTAACGAAATCGTTATGTGTGAAGGTACCTTAAGATAAGATAATAATTGTCTATTGACAGAAGCTGCTTGTCAGAAGAGGGGGGGGGGGGGGGGGTGGAGTCGGACCAGTGCTCACGTGGCCAGCTAGTAACAGCAATGACAATATCCTAGTGATAAAACCTTAATTGTAAGTAAACAACAGCACACAGCTTAATAAGTGACACATCATTGAAATCTGTGTTCCAGCCTCTATCTCCTACTGTCTGTAGAGTGCATAACACAAATCTGCTGATAGATTCTCTTAATTAATTGTAATATATCCATGAAAACACATGACATATGGAGAGTAACTTATATGTGAACCATATTTTTCCACACACATACAAATATAATGGTCGCATCTATACCAGAATAATAGTGAATGTAGTAGTGCATTCTGTGATAATTTACATACAGACCAACAGTCTGTGTGTAGAAATATTCATTTGAACTACCATATTAACTTGCATTGGTTAATGTGCTGATATGCTTGTCTGAGCAAGCCAGTAAACACATGGAGTTCCTTGTCAAAATAAATGTATCCAACGCAGAATTCCTGCAGTAGAAAATCTGGAGTGAAATGTGTTGGTTGCAGAAAAGCTGCAGATTTGCCTCGCATTATACTTTTACCCGGTGAGTTTCCACGCTGTAGATATTGTTGCAGAAATTTCCTTTTATCTGAATGAGGTTGTTTCAGATGAAAACAACAAAATTAGAACTGTCTGCAACAAATTCTGTAGAAAATATGCAATATGTAAACTTTCCCTTGCATTTCAAAGGCTGAAATCCACTGTGAAGTCGACAGACTAAACCGCCATGCTGTGGATTAAACTTTTCAAAATGTATTGGAGATTCACAACTACGCAGAGGATTTTACGTCTGGAAAATGTGGATAAAAAATCCTCTGTGTAGGCTACTAGTGTACACATACCCTAATAACAAGAAACATTTCCAACCATCACTAGAAACATTGAGCAGAAGTCTTTTATGTGCAGATTACGGTATCTCATACTAAAACTATTTTATTTCTTTTTTTTTAGAATGAAAAAGAACAACTTCTGACAACCTTTCTATCAATACGTATGGTGAGTGAGCAGAAAAGTCTTTGAAAGGGCCTCTGTCATCCCCAAAACTTGATTTAAACTACATATACAGTTGTATAAAAGTCATTCCTGCAGCATAAATTTCCATTGATTGAATAGAAAAACTGTTTTATTACATGCGCTCCTTGGTGCACCCTTGGTGTGGCAAAGGGTTCAGTGCACCATTCTGTCCCCCCAATCAGCATGCCACACACCGCCCCTTAGCTTTATTGATAGGGATCGATTGTGTAGGAAGAATTGCCTGATTTCAGTCCACAAACCTACACTGTGTACTGGCACTGTAGGATCCCAACAAAAGCACACACACAGTATCAACGCAGGTGCCCTCTCCTCCCTATCTCCTGTCTGTAACGTCTGCTCGCAGCACACTACTCTGTGATCCTGTGTGTAGTGCACGCTCACAGCACACAGGGTCATGCAGCGGCTGCTCGCTACTGAGTGATCCTGTCTCTGGGTCAGACGGCCGTATGCTCTCTCATGCGAGGGAATCAGGACGATTTTGCTGATGACGCTTGGCTGTCATCTGAGTATAATCTGATTCTCTCACATAAGAACCGTCTCACAGGTGCGGAGAAGATGAAGAACTTAATTTCTCCATATTCTCCCTTGTCTATGTGCGCAGACATCGAAATGCACACGGATGAGATCCGAGTGCAGTCCGATGTTTCACACGGACCCTTAGACTTGTATGGGTGCATGTGATCCGAATATCAGATGCACTCGCAGCGTTCTCTGATTGTTTTCTCATGCTGTGTTGGCATGACTGTTATCCAACAAAACATAGGATAGCACGCGGCCACGTTATACGCTCATGTGAGCGATCCCTAGTGCTTGCTCTCTGCGCACAGGAACACACAGCGGCTGATCGCTACAGCATGATCCAATTTTCAAGTATAATAAAGTATCTGGTAATATAAAAGAAGTATTCCCATATGTGCCTGATACTTGTAGGACAAATCTATTCCCTACAATCAAGAGGTGTTCTCACAGTTAATCCTGCCTCAGCAAAGACACACATACTAATTCCTCTTATGTTCATTACCCAAACCCAATATTTAGCCTTATGAAAAAGTGAATCCTTTGAGATGTTTTACCATTGCCTAACAACATTTTATATATTTTTCAGCTGTGGTTTAATGATTTTGCAAAATGGGATCCAGAAGAGTGTGGTGGTGTAAAGGACATCTCAGTGCCCATTGAAAAGATGTGGGTTCCAGATATATTTATCCAGCAGTTGTGAGTATCCAAAGTATAAAAAGCTGAGAGTTCTTGGCCGAATATTACTCAAATCTTTTTTTAGTGTTTTAAAAACTGTAAACAATTAAAGTAATATTATATATAAAAACATCATTATTATTTTGCCATATTCTGAGAGCCATACTTTTTATTTTTTAACTGACACAGCTGTATACAGGCTTTTGGTTTGCTTCTTTATTGACTTATTTATTGATTTATATTGGGGTAATGAGAATGGGAAGAAAATATGGTACTAGATACCTTATCAGGCCGGGGTCACATGAGTGTACAAAAAAAATTGGTCCCATTCTCATTCAGAGTGGTACGATTGTTTCTCACTTCTCATCATAGTTACATACATAGTTACATAGTTATTAAGGTTGAAGGAAGACTATAAGTCCATCTAGTTCAACCCATAGCCTAACCTAACATGCCCTAACATGTTGATCCAGAGGAAGGCAAAAAAAACCCATGTGGCAAAGAGTAAGCTCCACATTGGGGAAAAAAATTCCTTCCCGACTCCACATACGGCAATCAGACTAGTTCCCTGGATCAACGCCCTATGAAGGAATCTAGTGTATATACCCTGTAACATTATACTTTTCCAGAAAGGTATCCAGTCCCCTCTTAAATTTAAGTAATGAATCACTCATTACAACATCATACGGCAGAGAGTTCCATAGTCTCACTGCTCTTACAGTAAAGAATCCGCGTCTGTTATTATGCTTAAACCTTTTTTCCTCCAAACGCAGAGGATGCCCCCTTGTCCCGGTTTCAGGTCTATGATTAAAAAGATCATCAGAAAGGTCTTTGTACTGTCCCCTCATATATTTATACATTAAAATAAGATCATCCCTTAGTCTTCGTTTTTCCAAACTAAATAGCCCCAAGTATAATAACCTATCTTGGTATTGCAGACCCCCCCAGTCCTCTAATAACCTTGGTCGCTCTTCTCTGCACCCGCTCCAGTTCAGCTATGTCTTTCTTATACACCGGAGACCAGAACTGTGCACAGTATTCTAAGTGTGGTCGAACTAGTGACTTGTATAGAGGTAAAATTATGTTCTCCTCATGAGCATCTATGCCTCTTTTTAATGCATCCCATTATTTTATTTGCCTTTGTAGCAGCTGCCTGACACTGGCCACTAAATGTGAGTTTGTCATCCACCCATACACCCAGGTCTCTTTCTTTGACGGTTTTGCCCAGAGATTTAGAATTAAGCACATAATTATACATCTTATTACTTCTACCCAAGTGCATGACCTCACATTTATCCCCATTAAAGCTCATTTGCCATTTATCAGCCCAAGCTTCTAGTTTACATAAATCATCCTGTAATATAAAATTGTCCTCCTCTGTATTGATTACCCTGCAGAGTTTAGTGTCATCTGCAAATATTGAAATTCTACTCTGAATGCCCCCTACAAGGTCATTAATAAATATGTTAAAAAGAAGAGGGCCCAATACTGACCCCTGTGGTACCCCACTGCTAACCGCTACCCAGTCCGAGTGTGCTCCATTAATAACCACCCTTTGTTTCCTATCCCTGAGCCAGCTCTCAATCGCATCCGTGCGCTGTCCGTATACAATCGTTTTTTACTCAGCAGCTATTAATATTTTACAGGACCATTCCTTACAGAATTGCAATGTCTCTGTAAAAATCGTGTGCAATACTGATGGTCCGTATGAGATACGATTTTTTTCTCGCACCTCTCAGATTTTGGAGTCAAATATGCTGCGATTTATTTCTCACACTGAATACAACTGAAAAAAATATGCAGATCTGCACTGTCTCATTGAATAGCATTGGTTCGAGTATAATACTTTTTTTTATCAGCTTTCACTTGTCCAATTTATACGGTTGTGTGAGTGAATCCTAAATGGAATTCCTGGAGAACTTTAAGCCCATGACTGCCACAACAACTCCTATCTAACCCATGAGTCCCTATTGACTGTGTCATTTCATAACTTTTATTAGAGTTAAAGCGGTATTTCCATCTCCCAGATTCTAACCAAATATGTAGTAATTGTAATAATAATAATATTGGCAAATACCTCCAATTTGAAATGTAGAATTGTTTTTCTGATATGCTATGATGCTTACCCCATGTGCAGGCCATTGCTTTAGCCTAGGTATCTATGGTTATGACCACTCAGATAATAGCAGTAATTTGTGATCGTAACCATGGACACCGAAGCTACTGCAATGCCCTGCATATGGGGTAAGTGACATAGTTTATCAGAAGAACTCAGAGGCGTAGCTAGGGTTTTGGTTCGGGGGGCAAAGCTTCTGAATGGGCCCCTAACCAGGTAACCTTGATTACAACTGGGTGACGCACCCTAAGGCCAGTTTCACACGTCAGTGGCTCCGGTACGTTAGGTGACAGTTTCCTCACGTACCGGAGCCACTGACTCACGTAGACACATTAAAATCAATGTGTCTCTGCACATGTCAGCGTGTTTTCACGGACCGTGTGTCCGTTTGAAAAACACGGAGACATGTCAGTGTTCGTGGGAGCGCACGTATTACACGGACCCATTAAAGTCATAGGGGTGGAGCCGCATATTAATTACTGTAATAAGCGGCACCACGTGACCGCTCATACAGGAAGAGCTGCGACGCTGAGAGGATGCAAGCGCCGAGGGAGCTGGGTAAGTATTTTAATGCCAGCGGGCGGGCGCACAGGGGTGGGAGGGGGTAGATTACCGGCAACTTTATTTTAAAAACAAAAATAAATTTAAAAACAAGATTATTCATTCCTTCTCTCCAGCGAACGCTACTGGAGAGAAGAAATGAATGGCGGCTTCAGCACCAGATGCAGGGGACAGCGCTTAACTGTAGCGCTGTCTCCTGCACGGTGCGTGTGGCACCCAGTCTGAACACGGGCAGCACACGGATGCCGCACGTGTGCCACACTGATGTGCCACGTGAGCACACGGACACACGAACACGGATAATTCCGGTACCGATTTTTCCGGTACCGGAATTATCTGGACATGTGAGACTGGCCTAATAGAGGAGAAGAACCTCAGCAGATGATAGCGATCTTGCTGTAAATAATCTCTATACAAAGAGCAACATTGATATTACCGCCATATGGTCAGTGGTAGATACCAGCCCTACAGAACATACAAGAGATCACAGTACAGTTACAGATAATGACTTACCGCTGACATTCTTTCGGATGGAGTTGTCCACTTTTCCCGTCTTTTCCATCCGGTCCAGACCGACACAATTTCTTCCACCCAGGACTTGTCTGCAGAGAATACAACAAAGACACATTTCACTTCTCAAATTTTCAGCATGTCACCATCTATTCCCAACCTGCACAAACTCCTCATCCTACTGGTACCCCAATGCTGCTGCCGTATGTGTCCCTATTACTGCACCTGCTGTGTGATTCTCTGTGCCCTCCAAATTCTAAAGCAATCCTCTAGAATATAGTAATGCCGGGTGCAAGTGCCCATGAAAACTGTGCCCACATTTTGCTCCCTAAAAAGTAATAATGCCCTGTGTGTGTCCCTTTGATAGTCTCAGTAACCTGAGTTCCCCTATAACAATAAGTGCCCACTTAACATTGAATAATGTCCCGAGTCTCATGATGCTCTCTTATACATAACATGATGCCTCCTCGCTGTAATGTACCCCCACACAGTATACTGACCGCTTAGTAACCCCTAAACTGCTTGATGGCCCCAACACTGTGTGGTGGCCCCTTCACTGTAATCCCCACACTGTTTCATGGCCCACTAGATAGCCTCCATATAGCTCAATGTGCCAGATAGTTCTCTATATATAATACATTCCCCATAGGCCTGTATAGTATAATGCATTCCCCATGATAGGGCTAGCGGAACGCACCAAATTATAAGAGAGATGGTCCACCGTGCAGAGATGGAACCTGCTGCTGAGTAATGATGGACTATATGGCGGTACAATGTGGATACACACACGGGTTAACTTCACCCTGTGTGAAGGAAGCAAACCCTGTTGCGTCACAGGGCCGCGGTACCGCACCAAAAGCGCAAGCAAGGAGTCTCAGGACTCTATCCCAAGACACAGGGTTAGAGTACGTACAGACCACTTGCGCTCGACACCGCAACTGGGGTGTCAAAGTAACAAAAAATATAACTTAAAGCACAAGAGTGCGTGCTGTGCCGCTTTGGCGGACACCACTAACCACCCAGACTTGGGATAGGAAAGCGCTCTAAAGCGCACGGCGCCACACTGGCGGTTACAGCAATAGACGCTGTATCATGTGTCTTTATGTTGACAGCTTAGTCGGGCGCTAGACAGCAAGCATCCACCTTTTGTGAACAGTCATACACAAGGGAGGGGATTTTAAAGAATGACTTGCACTCATCAACACACACACAATTCCAAATGTACACTAGCGCATGGCCATGTGGCCATGCGAACCCTTTATAGCTGCAGCAAGAACAGGACCTTCCCAGAAGGACCAATGGGAGTCAGCCACAGAAGAACTCCTTCAGGACCTTCCTAAAGGACCAATGGGATTTGCTGCAGTATCTAAGCATGTGACCCTTGATCTCCAATGAGAGAACTTGCCCTGGGCATGCTCAGAAAGGGAAGAGCAGGACTTAGTCCCAAACACGTTTGCTCACCGCTGCCCAGTATTGGCTACAATGGCAGAAGCTGGAAAGGCAGCAGTAACCAGTCGTCCAGTATCAGCCTGAGCTAGATGCTGGGACCGACGTCTCCGCTGAGCAGACTCCACTGCGGCTGGAGAAGAATGGGAGACCGCAGCGGAGATGGTTCGAGATTTTCCCTGTGCAGAGGGGGGATCTCGACGCCCAACACCCCATAGGCCTGTATAGTATAATGCACTCCCCATAGGCCTGTACAGTATAATGCACATCCCATAGGCCTGTATAGTATAATGCACTCCATATAGGCCTGTATAGTATAATGCACTCCCCATAGGCCTGTCTATTATAATATACTCGCCATAGGCCTGTATAGTATAATGCACTCCCCATAGGCCTGTAAAGTATAATGCACACTCCATAGGCCTGTATAGTATACTGCACTCCCCATAGGTCTGTATAGTATAATGCACTCCCCATAGGCCTGTACAGTATAATGCACTCCCATTAGGCAGCCAGTACAGTATAATGCACCCCCATTGGACAGCCAGTACAGTATAATGCACCCCCATTAGGCAGCCAGTACAATATAATGTGCCCCTATAGGCAGCCTGCATAGTATAATGCACCCCCCATAGGCAGCCAGTTCAGTATAATGCCCCCCATAGGCAGTCAGTACAGTATAATGCACGCCCATTAGGCAGTCTGTATAGTATAATGCACCCCATTAGGCAACCTGTATAGTATAATGCACCCCCATTAGGCAGTCTGTATAGTATAATGCACCCCCTTAGGCAGCCTGTATAGTATAATGCACCCCCTTTAGGCAGCCAGTACAATATAATGCACCCCCTTTAGGCAGCCAGTACAATATAATGCACCCCCTTAGGCAGTCTGTATAGTATAATGCACCCCCATAGGCAGCCAGTACATTATAATGCACCCCATTAGGCAGCGAGTACTGTATAATGCACCCCCATTAGGCAGTCTGTATAGTATAATGCACCCCCATTAGGCAGCCTGTATAGTATAATGCACCCCATTAGGCAACCTGTATAGTATAATGCACCCCCATTAGGCAGTCTGTATAGTATAATGCACCCCCTTTAGGCAGCCAGTACAATATAATGCACCCCTTTTAGGCAGCCAGTACAATATAATGCACCCCCTTAGGCAGTCTGTATAGTATAATGCACCCCCATAGGCAGCCAGTACATTATAATGCACCCCATTAGACAGCCAGTACTGTATAATGCACCCCCATTAGGCAGTCTGGTGTTATGAAAGGTAATTCAGTACCACAATGGACATAGAGGTCAGCGCACATACAGTGACCTGGAAATAACCCAAAAAACAAGAACGAGCTCTGAGACGTGGGAACTCTGTTGACCGCAATCCCTAATCCTCTCAAACCACACTAAAGTCAGCCGTGGATTGCGCCTAACGCTCCCTATGCAACTCGGCACGGCCTGAGAAACTAGCTAGCCTGAAGATAGAAAATAAGCCTACCTTGCCTCAGAGAAATACCCCAAAGGAAAAGGCTGCCCCCACATATAATGACTGTGAGTTAAGATGAAAAGACAAACGTAGAGATGAAATAGATTTAGCAAAGTGAGGCCCAACTTTCTGAACAGAGCGAGGATAGGAAAGGTAACTTTGCGGTCAACACAAAACCTTACAAAAACCACGCAAAGGGGGCAAAAAGACCCTCCGTACCGAACTAACGGCACGGAGGTACACCCTCTGCGTCCCAGAGCTTCCAGCAAGCAGTAAAAAACAAATTGACAAGCTGGACAGAAAAAAACAGCAAACAAATAGCAAAGAGGAACTTAGCTATGCAGAGCAGCAGGCCACAGGAGCGATCCAGGAGGAAACAGGTCCAATACTAGAACATTGACTGGAAGCCAGGATCAAAGCACTAGGTGGAGTTAAATAAAGCAGCACCTAACGACTTCACCACATCACCTGAGGAAGGAAACTCAGAAGCCGCAGTACCACTTTCCTCCACCAACGGAAGCTCACAGAGAGAACCAGCCGAAGTACCACTTGTGACCACAGGAGGGAGCTCTGCCACAGAATTCACAACAGTACCCCCCCCTTGAGGAGGGGTCACCGAACCCTCACCAGAGCTCCCAGGACGACCAGGATGAGCCATATGAAAGACACGAACAAGATCGGGAGCATGGACATCAGAGGCAAAGATCCAGGAATTATCTTCCTGAGCATAACCCTTCCACTTAACCAGATACTGGAGTTTCCGCCTTGAAACACGAGAATCCAAAATCTTCTCCACAATATACTCCAACTCCCCCTCCACCAAAACCGGGGCAGGAGGATCAACAGATGGAACCATAGGTGCCACGTATCTCCGCAACAATGACCTATGGAATACGTTATGTATGGAAAAAGAATCTGGAAGGGTCAGACGAAAAGACACAGGATTAAGAACCTCAGAAATCCTATACGGACCAATAAAACGAGGTTTAAACTTAGGAGAGGAAACCTTCATAGGAATATGACGAGAAGATAACCAAACCAAGTCCCCAACCCGAAGTCGGGGACCCACACAGCATCTGCGATTAGCGAAACGTTGAGCCTTCTCCTGGGACAAAGTCAAATTGTCCACTACATGAGTCCAAATCTTCTGCAACCTGTCCACCACAGTATCCACACCAGGACAGTCCGAAGACTCAACCTGCCCTGAAGAGAAACGAGGATGGAACCCAGAGTTGCAGAAAAACGGTGAAACCAAGGTAGCCGAGCTGGCCCGATTATTAAGGGCGAACTCAGCCAAAGGCAAAAAGGACACCCAGTCATCCTGATCAGCAGAAACAAAGCATCTCAGATATGTTTCCAAGGTCTGATTGGTTCGTTCGGTCTGGCCATTAGTCTGAGGATGGAAAGCCGAGGAAAAAGACAAGTCAATGCCCATCCTACCACAAAAGGCTCGCCAAAACCTCGAAACAAACTGGGAACCTCTGTCAGAAACGATATTCTCTGGAATGCCATGTAAACGAACCACATGCTGGAACAACAATGGCACCAAATCAGAGGAGGAAGGCAATTTAGACAAGGGTACCAAATGGACCATCTTAGAGAAGCGATCACAGACCACCCAAATGACTGACATCTTTTGAGAGACGGGAAGATCTGAAATAAAATCCATAGAGATATGTGTCCAAGGCCTCTTCGGGACCGGCAAGGGCAAAAGCAACCCACTGGCACGAGAATAGCAGGGCTTAGCCCGAGCACAAATCCCACAGGACTGCACAAAAGTACGCACATCCCGCGACAGAGATGGCCACCAAAAGGATCTAGCCACCAACTCTCTGGTACCAAAAATTCCAGGATGACCAGCCAACACCGAACAATGAACCTCAGAGATAACTTTATTCGTCCACCTATCAGGGACAAACAGTTTCTCCGCTGGGCAACGATCAGGTTTATTAGCCTGAAATTTTTGCAGCACCCGCCGCAAATCAGGGGAGATGGCAGACACAATTACTCCCTCTTTGAGGATACCCGCCGGCTCAGATACACCCGGAGAGTCGGGCACAAAACTCCTAGACAGAGCATCCGCCTTCACATTTTTAGAGCCCGGAAGGTATGAAATCACAAAGTCAAAACGGGCAAAAAACAACGACCAACGAGCTTGTCTAGGATTCAACAGCTTGGCGGACTCGAGATAAGTCAAGTTCTTATGATCAGTCAAGACCACCACGCGATACTTAGCTCCTTCAAGCCAATGACGCCACTCCTCGAATGCCCACTTCATGGCCAGCAACTCTCGATTGCCCACATCATAATTTCGCTCAGCAGGCGAAAACTTCCTGGAAAAGAAGGCGCATGGTTTCATCACCGAGCAATCAAAACTTCTCTGCGACAAAACAGCCCCTGCTCCAATCTCAGAAGCATCAACCTCGACCTGGAACGGAAGCGAAACATCTGGTTGACACAACACGGGCAGAAGAAAAACGACGCTTCAACTCTTGAAAAGCTTCCACCGCAGCAGAAGACCAATTGACCAAATCAGCACCTTTCTTGGTCAAATCGGTCAATGGTTTAGCAATACTAGAAAAATTGCAGATGAAGCGACGATAAAAATTAGCAAAGCCCAGGAACTTTTGCAGACTTTTCAGAGATGTCGGCTGAGTCCAATTATGGATGGCTTGGACCTTAACAGGGTCCATCTCGATAGTAGAAGGGGAAAAGATGAACCGCAAAAATGAAACCTTCTGAACACCAAAGAGACACTTTGATCCCTTCACAAACAAAGAATTAGCACGCAGGACCTGAAACACCGTTCTGAGCTGCTTCACATGAGACTCCCAATCATCCGAGAAGATCAAAATGTCATCTAAGTACACAATCAGGAATTTATCCAGATACTCTCGGAAGATGTCATGCATAAAGGACTGAAACACTGATGGAGCATTGGCAAGTCCGAATGGCATTACTAGATACTCAAAATGGCCCTCGGGCGTATTAAATGCAGTTTTCCACTCATCGCCTCGCTAAGGCTACGTTCACACTAGCGTTGTGCGCCGCTGCATCGGCGACGCAACGCACAACGCACGCAAAAACGCGGCAAAACGCACGCAAAAACGCTGCGTTTTGCGACGCATGCGTCGTTTTTTGCCGAAAATCGGACGCAAGAAAAATGCAACTTGTTGCGTTTTCTTGGTCCAACGCTTGCGGCGAAAAAGACGCATGCGTCGCACAACGCAGCAAACAAAAACGCATGCGTCCCCCATGTTAAGTATAGGGGCGCATGACGCGTGCGTCGCCGCTGCGTAACCCGACGCACACTAGCATAACGCTAGTGTGAACGTAGACTTAATACGCACAAGATTATACGCACCACGAAGATCTATCTTGGTGAACCAACTAGCCCCCTTAATCCGAGCAAACAAATCAGATAACAATGGCAAGGGGTACTGAAATTTAACCGTGATCTTATTTAGAAGGCGGTAATCTATACAAGGTCTCAGTGAACCATCCTTCTTGGCTACAAAAAAGAACCCTGCTCCTAATGGCGACGATGACGGGCGAATATGCCCCTTCTCCAAAGACTCCTTCACATAACTCCGCATAGCGGCGTGCTCAGGCACAGATAAATTAAACAGTCGACCTTTTGGGAATTTACTACCAGGAATCAAATCGATAGCACAATCACAATCCCTATGCGGAGGTAGGGTATCGGACTTGGGCTCATCAAATAAATCCCGGTAATCAGACAAGAACTCAGGAACCTCAGAAGGGGTGGATGACGAAATAGTCAGAAATGGGACATCACCATGTACCCCCTGACAACCCCAGCTGGACACAGACATGGATTTCCAATCTAATACTGGATTATGGACTTGTAGTCATGGCAACCCCAACACGACCACATCATGCAGATTATGCAACACCAGAAAGCGAATAACCTCCTGATGTGCAGGAGCCATGCACATGGTCAGCTGGGTCCAGTACTGAGGCTTATTCTTGGCCAAAGGCGTAGCATCAATTCCTCTCAATGGAATAGGACACTGCAAGGGCTCCAAGAAAAACCCACAACGCCTAGCATACTCCAAGTCCATCAAATTCAGAGCAGCGCCTGAGTCCACAAATGCCATGACAGAATACGATGACAAAGAGCAGATCAAGGTAACAGACAGAAGAAATTTTGACTGTACTGTACCAATGGTGGCAGACCTAGCGAACCGCTTAGTGCGCTTAGGACAATCAGAGATAGCATGAGTGGAATCACCACAGTAGAAACACAGCCCATTCAGACGTCTGTGTTCTTGCCGTTCAACTCTGGTCAAAGTCCTATCGCACTGCATAGGCTCAGGTTTAAGCTCAGGTAATACCGCCAAATAGTGCACAGATTTACGCTCGCGCAAGCGTTGACCGATCTGAATGGCCAAAGACATAGACTCATTCAGACCAGCAGGCATAGGAAATCCCACCATGACATCCTTAAGGGCTTCAGAGAGACCTTTTCTGAAAATAGCTGCGAGCGCACCTTCATTCCACTGAGTGAGTACGGACCACTTTCTAAATTTCTGACAATATACCTCTATTTCATCCTGACCCTGACACAGAGCCAGCAAATTCCTCTCTGCCTGATCCACAGAATTAGGCTCATCGTACAGCAATCCGAGCGCCAGGAAAAATGCATCGATATTACTTAATGCAGGATCTCCTGACGCAAGAGAAAATGCCCAGTCCTGAGGGTCGCCACGCAAAAAAGGAATAACGATCCTAACTTGTTGAACTTGGTCACCAGAGGAGCGAGGTTTCAAAGCCAGAAATAGTTTACAATTATTTTTGAAACTCAGAAATTTAGTTCTATCTCCAAAAAACAAATCAGGAATAGGAATTCTCGGTTCTAACATAGAATTCTGAACCACAAAGTCTTGAATACTTTGTACTCTTGCCGTGAGCTGATCCACACATGAAGACAGACCTTTAATGTCCATTGCTACACCTGTGTCCTGAACCACCCAAATGTCTAGGGGAAAAAAAGGCAAAACACAGTGCAAAGAAAAAAAAATGGTCTCAGAACTTCTTTTTTCCCTCTATTAGGAATCATTAGTACTTTTGGCTTCCAGTACTGTTATGAAAGGTAATTCAGTACCACAATGGACATAGAGGTCAGTGCACATACAGTGACCTGGAAATAACCCAAAAAAACAAGAACGAGCTCTGAGACGTGGGAACTCTGTTGACCGCAATCCCTAATCCTCTCAAACCACACTAAAGTCAGCCGTGGATTGCGCCTAACGCTCCCTATGCAACTCGGCACGGCCTGAGAAACTAGCTAGCCTGAAGATAGAAAATAAGCCTACCTTGCCTCAGAGAAATACCCCAAAGGAAAAGGCAGCCCCCACATATAATGACTGTGAGTTAAGATGAAAAGACAAACGTAGAGATGAAATAGATTTAGCAAAGTGAGGCCCAACTTTCTGAACAGAGCGAGGATAGGAAAGGTAACTTTGCGGTCAACACAAAACCCTACAAAAACCACGCAAAGGGGGCAAAAAGACCCTCCGTACCGAACTAACGGCACGGAGGTACACCCTCTGCGTCCCAGAGCTTCCAGCAAGCAGTAAAAAACAAATTGACAAGCTGGACAGAAAAAAACAGCAAACAAATAGCAAAGAGGAACTTAGCTATGCAGAGCAGCAGGCCACAGGAACGATCCAGGAGGAAACAGGTCCAATACTAGAACATTGACTGGAAGCCAGGATCAAAGCACTAGGTGGAGTTAAATAAAGCAGCACCTAACGACTTCACCACATCACCTGAGGAAGGAAACTCAGAAGCCGCAGTACCACTTTCCTCCACCAACGGAAGCTCACAGAGAGAACCAGCCGAAGTACCACTTGTGACCACAGGAGGGAGCTCTGCCACAGAATTCACAACAGTCTGGATAGTATAATGCACCCCCATTAGGCAGCCTGTATAGTTTAATGCACCATCATTACATAGTAACATAGTTATTAAGGTTGAAGGAAGACTTTAAGTCCATCTAGTTCAACCCATAGCCTGCCCTAACATGTTGATCCAGAGGAAGGCAAAAAAAAACCATGTGGCAAAGAGTAAGCTCCACTCTGGGGAAAAAAATTCCTTCCCGACTCCACATACGGCAATCAGAATAGTTCCCTGGATCAAAGCCCTATCAAGGAATCTAGTCTATATACCCTGTAACATTATACTTTTCCAGAAAGGTATCCAGTCCCCTCTTAAATTTAAGTAATGAATCACTCATTACAACGTCATACGGCAGAGAGTTCCATAGTCTCACTGCTCTTACAGTAAAGAATCTGCGTCTGTTATGCTTAAACCTTCTTTCCTCCATACGTAGAGTCCCTGTCTCAGGTCTATGATTAAAAAGATCATCAGAAAGGTCTTTGTACTGTTCCCTTATATATTTATACATTAACATAAGATCACCCCTTAGTCTTCGTTTTTCCAAACTAAATAGCCCCAAGTGTAAAAAAAAAAACACGGTTACATGTTTTTTGATAATTTTGTCCTTACGGCTGACTTGCGTCTCGGTTTTCCTGGAGGCTCCGACTCAAGGCCGTTCACGGGGATTGGGGAGGTCTGTCCAATAGGGGAACCATTACAAACCATAGGGATATACAGTAGTTTGCATCACCAAGGGATTAACCCATACACTGGGAAGTGTTAGATCAGATAAAAAGGGTAAGCAGTTCCTGCTTTAGTCAGTCAGGTTGAGAGTCAAGTTGAGAGTCAGATGCTAGTGGAGGGGAGCTCAGTCAGAGGAATTGCTCAACAGTGACCGTGTTTTACAGGTTCCAGGGCAGTGATACAACAGTGGCAAAAGGCTCCTGTCAGGGCCAAGTCTCCAAACAGTAAGAGGACATTAGTTAAGTCTCGTGCAGATTCTGGGGCAGTCTTGAGCCTAGGGCCCAGAAGAGAAATTGGGTGCCATGTCTCTGTTCCCCCTGTCATGTCTCTGTTCCCCCTGTGAGGAAGATGCCAGTCGGGTTCCAACAAGAGAGAAAGATGGTGGGTCTCAAGGAAGCGGTAATGCCGAATGGAAGGACTGGCAGAACAGAGACAAGAACTGATAGTATCCTGTAAGAAAAAGCACAGCAGCACTCTGTGAAGGTCAAGACATGCAGAAACAATGGAAACATTGGAAACATTAACTCCAAGCTGGATAGGATAATAATAATAATAATAATAATTTTTATTTATATAGCGCCAACATATTCCGCAGCGCTTTACAAATTATAGAGGGGACTTGTACATACAATAGACATTACAGCATAACAGAAATACAGTTCAAAACAGATACCAAGAGGAGTGAGGGCCCTGCTCGCAAGCTTACAAACTATGAGGAAAAGGGGAGACACAAGAGGTGGATGGTAACACCTAGGGAAGGGAAGGGTTACAATAGGACCCATCAGACAAGTGTCACCTTGCCGTGGTTGATGGGCTCACATAAATTGATGTGCGATCACATCAGAGGATAGAGAAATTAAATGGAAAATCTGCCTTTTTTTTGCGGTCGCCATTATATTGTTAATAACGGCGATCGCAACATCGGGGTTGGTAAAGACCCGAATCATGTTCTCTGGGGTCTCGGCTACCCCTGGTAGCTAGCCGAGACCCCAGAGAAATTCCGAGTCTAGGGGGCGCTATATACTTTTTCCACAGCACTGTTAAAAATCGGCGCAGTGGTTTAAGTACCCTTTACTGCCGCTATTAAAAGGTGTATCGGCGGTCGTTAAGGGGTTAATGATAGATATTTCATGCTTCCACACCAAATTTGGCATCTACAAGTCATTACTGTGCATGTCTATGTGCTTCATTGTTAGACAGAAAGAGTTGTCAGACGCCATCTTTACTGTGGAAAGTTGAGACTGCGCATTTCCACACTATTTGTTGCAGAAGTCATCCTATCTACCGTATATGGCTCAAAGGATGATAAAATCGCAGCTGTGCAGTTGCTAAGTATATACTGTGAGCGTCATTTTATATCTGGGCAAACTCTGCTCAAGTTAGTTGGAGGTACGAATTTAATTTTGTATCATGATTCATGCAGCACATGAGAACAAGTATGTTCAGAATGGGCATCCATTCCTTAACCCCTTTACCCCCAAGGGTGGTTTGCACGTTATGGACCGGGCCAATTTTTACAATTCTGACCACTGTCCCTTTATGAGGTTATAACTCTGGAACGCTTCAACTGATCCCGGTGATTCTGACATTGTTTTCTCGTGACATATTGTACTTCATGATAGTGGTAAAATTTCTTTGATATTACCTGCATTTATTTGTGAAAAAAGCGGAAATATGGCGAAAATTTTGAAAATTTTGCAATTTTCCAACTTTGAATTTTTATGCAATTAAATCACAGAGATATGTCACACAAAATACTTAATAAGTAACATTTCCCACATGTCTACTTTACATCAGCACAATTTTGGAACCAAAATTTTTTTTTGTTAGGGAGTTATAAGGGTTAAAAGTTGACCAGCAATTTCTCATTTTTACAACACCATTTTATTTTAGGGACCACATCTCATTTGAAGTCATTTTGAGGGGTCTATATGATAGAAAATACCCAAGTCTTACACCATTCTAAAAACTGCACCCCTCAAGGTTCTCAAAACCACATTCAAGAAGTTTATTAACCCTTCAGGTGTTTCACAGGAATTTTTGGAATGTTTAAATAAAAATTAACATTTAACTTTTTTTCACAAAAAATTTACTTCAGCTCCAATTTGTTTTATTTTGCCAAGAGTTACAGGAGAAAATGGACCCCAAACCTTGTTGTACAATTTGTCCTGAGTACGCCGATACCCCATAAGTGGAGGTAAACCACTGTTTGGGCGCATGACAGAGCTTGGAAGCGAAGGAGCGCCATTTGACTTTTTAATGCAAAATTGACTGGAATTGAGATGGGACGCCATGTTGCGTTTGGAGAGCCACTGATGTGCCTAAACATTGAAACCCCCCACAAGTGACACCATTTTGGAAAGTAGACCCCCTAAGGAACTTATCTAGAGGTGTGGTGAGCACTTTGACCCACCAAGTGCTTCACAGAAGTTTATAATGCAGAACCGTAAAAATAAAAAATATATTTTTTTTCACAAAAATTATCTTTTCGCCCCCAATTTTTTATTTTCCCAATGGTAAGAGAAGAAATTGGAACCAAAAAGTTGTTGCACAATTTGTCCTGAGTACTCTGATACCCCATATGTGGGGGTAAACCACTGTTTGGGCGCATGGGAGACCTCGGAAGGGAAGGAGCGCCGATTGACCTTTCAATGCAAAATTGATAGGAATTGAGATGGGACGCCATATTGCGTTTGAAGAGCCACTGATGTGCCTAAACATTGAAACCCCCCACAAGTGACACCATTTTGGAAAGTAGACCCCCTAAGGAACTTATCTAGAGGTGTGGTGAGCACTTTGACCCACCAAGTGCTTCACAGAAGTTTATAATGCAGAACCGTAAAAATAAAAAATAATTTTTGTGAAAAAAATTATCTTTTTGCCCCCAATTTTTTATTTTCCCAATGGTAAGAGAAGAAATTGGAACCAAAAAGTTGTTGTACAATTTGTCCTGAGTACGCTGATACCCCATATGTGGGGGTAAACCACTGTTTGGGCGCATGGGAGAGCTCGGAAGGGAAGGAGCGCCGTTTGACTTTTCAATGCAAAATTCACAGGAATTGAGATGAGACGCCATGTTGCGTTTGGAGAGCCACTGATGTGCCTAAATATTGAAACCCCCCACAAGTGACACCATTTTGGAAAGTACACCGCCTAGGGAACTTATCTAGATGTGTGGTGAGCACTTTGACCCACCAAGAGCTTCACAGAAGTTTATAATGCAGAGCCGTAAAAATAAAACAAAAATTTTTCCCACAAATATTATTTTTTAGCCCCCAGTTTTGTATTTTCACGAGGGTAACAGGAGAAATTGGACCCCAAAATTTGTTGTGCAATTTGTCCTGAGTGTGCTGATACGCCATATGTGGGGGGGAACCACCGTTTGGGCACATGGGAAGGCTCGGAAGGGAAGGAGCGCCATTTGAAATACAGACTTAGATGGAATGGTCTGCAGGCGTCACATTGCGTTTGCAGAGCCCCTAATGTACCTAAACAGTAGAAACCCCCCACAAGTGACCCCATATTGGAAACTAGACCCCCCAAGGAACTTATCTAGATGTGTTGTGAGAACTTTGAGCCCCCAAGTGTTTCACTACAGTTTATAACGCAGAGCCATGAAAATTAAAAAATCTTTTTTTTCCCACAAAACTTATTTTTTAGCCCCCAGTTTTGTATTTTCCCAAGGGTAACAGGAGAAATTGCACCCCAAAAGTTGTTGTCCAATTTGTCCTGAGTACGCTGATACCCCATATGTTGGGGTAAACTCTTGTTTGGGCACACGGGAGAGCTCGGAAGGGAAGGAGCACTGTTTTACTTTTTCAACGCAGAATTGGCTGGAATTGAGATCGGACGCCATGTCGCGTTTGGAGAGACCCTGATGTGCCTAAACAGTGGAAACCCCCCAATTATAACTGAAACCCTAATCCATACACACCCCTAACCCTAATTCCAACGGTAACCCTAACCACACCTCTAACCCAGACACACCCCTAACCCTAATCCCAACCCTATTCCCAACTGCAAATGTAATCCAAACCCTAACCCTAACTTTAGCCCCAACTTTAACTGTAGCCTTAACCCTAACTGTAGCCTTAACCCTAACTGTAGCCTTTACCCTAACTGTAGCCTTAACCCTAGCCCTAACCCTAGCCCTAACCCTAGTCCTAACCCTAGCCCTAAACCTAACCCTAGCCCTAACCCTAACCCTAGCCCTAACCCTAGCCCTAACCCTAATAAGAAAATGGAAATAAATACATTTTTTTAGATTTTTTTTATTTTTCCCTAACTAAGGGGGTAATGAAGGGGGGTTTGATTTACTTTTATAGTGGGTTTTTTAGCGGATTTTTATGATTGGCAGCTGTCACTCACTGAAAGACGCTTTTTATTGCAAAAAATATTTTTTGCGTTACCATATTTTGAGAGGTATAATTTTTCCATATTTGAGTCCACAGAGTCATGTGAGGTCTTGTTTTTTGCGGGATGAGTTCACGTTTTTATTGGTAACACTTTCGGGCACGTGACATTTTTTGATCGCTTTTTATTCCGATTTTTTGTGAGGCAGAATTAGCAAAAACCAGCTATTCATGAATTTCTTTTGGGGGAGGCGTTTATACCGTTCCGCGTTTGGTAAAATTGATAAAGCAGTTTTATTCTTCGGGTCAGTACGATTACAGCGACATCTCATTTATATCATTTTTTTAATGTTTTGGTGCTTTTATACGATAAAAACTATTTTATAGAAAAAATAATTATTTTTGCATCACTTTATTCTGAGGACTATAACTTTTTTATTTTTTTGCTGATGTTGCTGCATGGCGGCTCGTTTTTTGCGGGACAAGATGACGCTTTCAGCGGTGCCATGGTTATTTATATCTGTCTTTTTGATCGCGTGTTATTCCACTTTTTGTTCGGCGGTATGATAATAAAGCGTTGTTTTTTGCCTCGTTTTTTTTTTTTCTTACGGTGTTTACTGAAGGGGTTAACAAGTGGGACAGTTTTATAGGTCGGGTCGTTACGGACGCGGCGATACTAAATATGTGCACTTTTATTGTTTTTTTTTTTATTTAGATAAAGAAATGTATTTATGGGAATAATATTTATTTTTTTTTCCATTATGTAGGATTTTTTTTTTTTTTTTGACACACTTGTAAAAAATTTTTTTTACTTTTTTACTTTGACCCAGGGGGGGACAATACAGATCGGTGATCTGCCAGTTTGTACAGCACTCTGACAGATCACCGATCTGTCAAACAGCGCTGCAGCGTTATCAAGTGCCTGCTCTAAGCAGGCACTTGGTAAGCCACCTCCCTCCCTGCAGGACCCGGATCCGCGGCCATCTTGGATCCGCGATTTGCTGCAGGGAGGAAGGTAGGAGACCCCCGGAGCAACGCGATCACATCGCGTTGCTGCGGGGGTCTCAGGGAAGCATGCAGGGAGCCCCCTCCCTGCGTGATGCTTCCCTGCACCGCCGGCACATCGCGATCATGTTTGATCGCGGTGTGCCGGGGGTTAATGTGCCGGGGGCGGTCCGTGACCGCTCCTGGCACATAGTGCCGGATGTCAGCTGCGATAAGCAGCTGACACCCGGCCGCGATCGGCCGCGCTCCCCCCGTGAGCGCGGCCGATCGCCTATGACGTACTATTCCGTCCTTGGGAAGTAAAGCCCACCCCACATGGATGGAATAGTACGTCTAATGGCAGAAAGGGGTTAATCATGTGTTCGACTAATCTTGCATGGGCAAAAGGGTACTGTATCAACATGACCTCCCCAATACCCTGATTAATATTCTCAACACGAAAATATGGGCATATACAATAGTTGAGAGATTAGCCAAACGCATGATTAAGGAATGGATGCCGAAAGATGGACAGACAGACAGATAGATAGATAGATAGATAGATAGATAGATAGATAGATAGATAGATATGTCCAGATACTGTGTT
Organism: Ranitomeya imitator; assembly: GCF_032444005.1. Lineage (NCBI taxonomy): Eukaryota > Metazoa > Chordata > Amphibia > Anura > Dendrobatidae > Ranitomeya > Ranitomeya imitator. Next base: position 405,491,727 of record NC_091286.1, on the reverse strand, counting down.
GGAGGCAGCATACCATTCAAGTGAAAAAAGCCTCTTATTTAATGGCCCAACATGGCAACGTTTCAGTTCCTTAGTGAGAACCTTTAGGCTTCATCAAGATGGCGCCTGCGGTGCCTGCGCAATCACTAATAGATGCTACTGTGCAGGAGCCTCTACCGGTGCCATTTATTCCACAAAATATTAATTTCTGAACTCTTCCTGAGTTAAAACACTAGTATTGTTGTTTATAAATGATTATGAACTTGTTTTCTTTGCATTATTTGAGGTCTGAAAGCACTGTTTTTTGTTTTTTTTTTAATTTTGACCATTTCTCCTTTTCAGAAAAAAAAAAATACAAAATTTATTGCTTGGAAATTCAGAGACATGTTGTCAGAAGTTTATAGAATAAAACAACAATTTACATGTTACTCAAAAATATACACCTATAAAAAGAAAAATCAGACAAACTGAACATTTTGCTGTGGTCTCTTAATTTTTGCCAGTGCTGTATATCTACCAGTGTATCAGCTCTCAAGCTGTTCATTATGTTTTATGTTATGCTGTGCTATCAGGCAACACAGTGTGCAGTAATCAGCGCACATACAGTGATATGGCAATAACCCAAAAACAATAGAACAAGCTCTGAGACGTGGAATCTCTGCAGACTGCAATACCTGAACCTATCCTCACACAACTAAAAGCAGCAGTGGATTGCGCCTAACACTACCTATGCAACTCGGCACTGCCTGAGGAGCTGACTAGCCTGAAGATAGAAATACAAGCCTGACTTGCCTCAGAGAAATACCCCAAAGGAATAGGCAGCCCCCCACATATAATGACTGTTAGCAAGATGAAAAGACAAAACGTAGGAATGAAATAGATTCAGCAAAGTGAGGCCCGATATTCTAGACAGAGCGAGGATAGCAAAGAGAACTATGCAGTCTACAAAAAACCCTAAAGCAGAACCACGCAAAGGGGGGCAAAAAGACCCACCGTGCCGAACTAACGGCACGGCGGTGCACCCTTTGCGTCTCAGAGCTTCCAGCAAAAGAGAATAGCACAGCTGGACAGAAAAAACGGAAGCAAAAAACAAAGTAACACTTATCTAGCAGAGCAGCAGGCCACAGGAAAGATGCAGTAGCTCAGATCCAACACTGGAACATTGACAAGGAGCAAGGAAGACAGACTCAGGTGGAGTTAAATAGCAAGGCAGCCAACGAGCTCACCAAAACACCTGAGGGAGGAAGCCCAGAGGCTGCAATACCACTTGTGACCACAGGAGTGAATTCAGCCACAGAATTCACAACAGTACCCCCCCCTTGAGGAGGGGTCACTGAACCCTCACCAGAACCCCCAGGCCGACCAGGATGAGCCACATGAAAGGCACGAACAAGATCTGGGGCATGGACATCAGAGGCAAAAACCCAGGAATTATCCTCCTGAGCATAACCCTTCCATTTGACCAGATACTGGAGTTTCCGTCTAGAGACACGAGAATCCAAAATTTTCTCCACAATATACTCCAATTCCCCCTCCACCAAAACAGGGGCAGGAGGCTCCACAGATGGAACCATAGGTGCCACGTATCTTCTCAACAACGACCTATGGAATACATTATGTATGGAAAAGGAGTCTGGGAGGGTCAGACGAAAAGACACCGGATTGAGAATCTCAGAAATCCTATACGGACCAATAAAACGAGGTTTAAATTTAGGAGAGGAAACCTTCATAGGAATATGACGAGAAGATAACCAAACCAGATCCCCAACACGAAGTCGGGGACCCACACGGCGTCTACGATTAGCGAAAAGCTGAGCCTTCTCCTGGGACAAGGTCAAATTGTCCACTACCTGAGTCCAGATCAGCTGCAACCTGTCCACCACAGAATCCATACCAGGACAGTCTGAAGACTCAACCTGTCCTGAAGAGAAACGAGGATGGAACCCAGAATTGCAGAAAAATGGAGAGACCAAGGTAGCCGAGCTGGCCCGATTATTAAGGGCGAACTCAGCCAACGGCAAAAATGACACCCAATCATCCTGGTCAGCAGAAACAAAACATCTCAGATATGTTTCCAAGGTCTGATTGGTTCGTTCGGTCTGGCCATTAGTCTGAGGATGGAAGGCCGAGGAAAAAGATAGGTCAATGCCCATCCTACCACAAAAGGCTCGCCAGAACCTCGAGACAAACTGGGAACCTCTGTCAGAAACAATATTCTCAGGAATGCCATGCAAACGAACCACATGCTGGAAGAACAAAGGCACCAAATCAGAGGAGGAAGGCAATTTAACCAAGGGCACCAGATGGACCATTTTAGAAAAGCGATCACAGACCACCCAAATGACCGACATCTTTTGAGAAACGGGAAGGTCAGAAATGAAATCCATCGAAATATGTGTCCAAGGCCTCTTCGGGACCGGCAAGGCCAAAAGCAACCCACTGGCACGTGAACAGCAGGGCTTAGCCCTAGCACAAATCCCACAGGACTGCACAAAAGCACGCACATCCCGTGACAGAGATGGCCACCAGAAGGATCTAGCCACTAACTCTCTGGTACCAAAGATTCCTGGATGACCAGCCAGCACCGAACAATGAAGTTCAGAGATAACTTTACTAGTCCACCTATCAGGGACGAACAGTTTCTCGGCCGGACAACGATCAGGTTTATTAGCCTGAAATTTCTGCAACACTCTCCGCAAATCAGGAGAGATGGCAGACACAATGACTCCTTCCTTGAGGATACTCGCCGGCTCAGATAACCCCGGAGAGTCGGGCACAAAACTCCTAGACAGAGCATCCGCCTTCACATTTTTAGAGCCCGGAAGGTACGAAATCACAAAATCAAAACGAGCAAAAAATAACGACCAACGGGCCTGTCTAGGATTCAAGCGCTTGGCAGACTCGAGATAAGTAAGATTCTTATGATCAGTCAATACCACCACGCGATGCTTAGCTCCCTCAAGCCAATGACGCCACTCCTCGAATGCCCACTTCATGGCCAGCAACTCTCGGTTGCCCACATCATAATTACGCTCAGCAGCAGAAAATTTCCTGGAAAAGAAAGCACATGGTTTCAACACTGAGCAACCAGAACCTCTCTGTGACAAAACCGCCCCTGCTCCAATCTCTGAAGCATCAACCTCGACCTGGAACGGAAGAGAAACATCTGGTTGACACAACACAGGGGCACAGCAAAAACGACGCTTCAACTCCTGAAAAGCTTCCACGGCAGCAGAAGACCAATTAACCAAATCAGCACCCTTCTTGGTCAAATCGGTCAATGGTCTGGCAATGCTAGAAAAATTACAGATGAAGCGACGATAAAAATTAGCAAAGCCCAGGAATTTCTGCAGACTTTTCAGAGATGTAGGCTGAGTCCAATCCTGGATGGCCTGGACCTTAACCGGATCCATCTCGATAGTAGAAGGGGAAAAGATGAACCCCAAAAATGAAACTTTCTGCACACCGAAGAGACACTTTGATCCCTTCACGAACAAGGAATTAGCACGCAGTACCTGGAAAACAATTCTGACTTGCTTCACATGAGACTCCCAATCATCAGAGAAGATCAAAATGTCATCCAAGTAAACAATCAGGAATTTATCCAGATACTCACGTAAAATGTCATGCATAAAAGACTGAAAAACAGATGGAGCATTGGCAAGTCCGAACGGCATCACCAGATACTCAAAATGACCCTCGGGCGTATTAAATGCCGTTTTCCATTCATCTCCCTGCCTGATTCTCACCAGATTATACGCACCACGAAGATCAATCTTAGTAAACCAACTAGCCCCCTTAATCCGAGCAAACAAGTCAGATATCAATGGCAAGGGATACTGAAACTTAACAGTGATCTTATTAAGAAGGCGGTAATCAATACACGGTCTTAGCGAACCATCCTTTTTGGCTACAAAAAAGAACCCTGCTCCCAATGGTGATGACGATGGGCGAATATGTCCCTTCTCCAGGGATTCTTTCACATAACTGCGCATAGCGGTGTGTTCAGGCACGGACAAATTAAATAAACGACCCTTAGGGAATTTACTACCAGGAATCAAATTGATAGCACAATCACAATTCCTATGCGGAGGTAGGGCATCAGACTTGGGCTCTTCAAATACATCCTGATAATCAGACAAGAACTCTGGGACCTCAGAAGGGGTGGATGACGAAATAGACAAAAATGGAACATCACCATGTACTCCCTGACAACCCCAGCTGGTTACCGACATAGAGTTCCAATCTAATACTGGATTATGGGTTTGTAGCCATGGCAACCCCAACACGACCACATCATGCAGATTATGCAGTACCAGAAAGCGAATAACTTCCTGATGTGCAGGAGCCATGCACATAGTCAGCTGGGCCCAGTACTGAGGCTTATTCTTGGCCAAAATTGTAGCATCAATTCCTCTCAACGGAATAGGACACCGCAAAGGCTCCAAGAAAAATCCACAACGTTTAGCATAATCCAAATCCATCAGATTCAGGGCAGCGCCTGAATCCACAAACGCCATGACAGAATACGATGACAAAGAGCATATCAAGGTAATGGACAGAAGGAATTTGGACTGTACAGTACCAATGACGGCAGAGCTATCGAACCGCCTAGTGCGCTTAGGACAATTAGAAATAGCATGAGTGGAATCACCACAGTAGAAACACAGCCTGTTCAGACGTCTGTGTTCTTGCCGTTCAACTTTAGTCATAGTCCTGTCGCACTGCATAGGCTCAGGTTTACTCTCAGACAATACCGCCAGATGGTGCACAGATTTACGCTCGCGCAAGCGACGACCGATCTGAATGGCCAAGGACATAGACTCATTCAAACCAGCAGGCATAGGAAATCCCACCATGACATCCTTAAGAGCTTCAGAGAGACCCTTTCTGAACCAAGCCGCCAGTGCAGATTCATTCCACAGAGTGAGTACTGACCACTTCCTAAATTTCTGACAATATACTTCTACATCATCCTGACCCTGGCATAAAGCCAGCAAATTTTTCTCAGCCTGATCCACTGAATTAGGCTCATCGTAAAGCAATCCAAGCGCCTGGAAAAACGCATCAACATTACTCAATGCAGGGTCTCCTGGCGCAAGAGAAAACGCCCAGTCTTGAGGGTCGCCGCGCAAAAAAGAAATAATAATCAAAACCTGTTGAATAGGATTACCAGAAGAATGAGGTTTCAAGGCCAGAAATAGCTTACAATTATTTTTGAAGCTCAGGAACTTAGTTCTGTCACCAAAAAACAAATCAGGAATAGGAATTCTTGGTTCTAGCATAGATTTCTGATCAATTGTATCTTGAATCTTTTGTACATTTATAACGAGATTATCCATTGAGGAGCACACAGCCTGAATATCCATGTCCACAGCTGTGTCCTGAAGCACTCTAATGTCTAGGGGAAAAAAAAAAAACAAACTGAAGACAGAGCTGAGGAAAAAAAAAAATGATGTCAGGACTTCTTTTTTCCCTCTATTGAGAATCATTGGTTTGGCTCCTTGTACTGTTATGCTGTGCTATCAGGCAACACAGTGTGCAGTAATCAGCGCACATACAGTGATATGGCAATAACCCAAAAACAATAGAACAAGCTCTGAGACGTGGAATCTCTGCAGACTGCAATACCTGAACCTATCCTCACACAACTAAAAGCAGCAGTGGATTGCGCCTAACACTACCTATGCAACTCGGCACTGCCTGAGGAGCTGACTAGCCTGAAGATAGAAATACAAGCCTGACTTGCCTCAGAGAAATACCCCAAAGGAATAGGCAGCCCCCCACATATAATGACTGTTAGCAAGATGAAAAGACAAAACGTAGGAATGAAATAGATTCAGCAAAGTGAGGCCCGATATTCTAGACAGAGCGAGGATAGCAAAGAGAACTATGCAGTCTACAAAAAACCCTAAAGCAGAACCACGCAAAGGGGGGCAAAAAGACCCACCGTGCCGAACTAACGGCACGGCGGTGCACCCTTTGCGTCTCAGAGCTTCCAGCAAAAGAGAATAGCACAGCTGGACAGAAAAAACGGAAACAAAAAACAAAGTAACACTTATCTAGCAGAGCAGCAGGCCACAGGAAAGATGCAGTAGCTCAGATCCAACACTGGAACATTGACAAGGAGCAAGGAAGACAGACTCAGGTGGAGTTAAATAGCAAGGCAGCCAACGAGCTCACCAAAACACCTGAGGGAGGAAGCCCAGAGGCTGCAATACCACTTGTGACCACAGGAGTGAATTCAGCCACAGAATTCACAACAGTTTTATCAACTTATATGGCTAGCTAGCCATTAAATATCAAATCTATCTATATCTTCACTGTGACGACACAGCATTTAATCTTAATCATTCAGATGTCTATTTTCAGTAATCCAGGAGACATAGACTTATCTGTAGGTTGAGTTTTGAATTTATGTGTCACGGGGCTACCGCGACAGGGAGGTTCCAGAGAACCGCAGCGCTCTGGGCCTCGTTCACACACAGTGAACAGAAGCTCTTCTCTTGTATTCTGACCTTGCTGCTGAGTTGCTGTGAGCTGGGTCTCTCAACTGAAGGTGATTTTGTAATCGCCTCCTCTATATACACCCAGCCTTGACTTCAGCTATTGTCAGTGATCAGTTCAGCTGCCTGGCTTGGAGGTTGAAGGAGCGTGGTGTATTAGGAGCTTGGAGATTTATTTACAGAGATTGGTGTCTGCTGTTTTGGTTGCATGTTAAACCTGTTTTCCTTCCTAATTTTTTCCTTGTCTTTCCTTCTATGTGTACCTCTGTGGATGTGTGAGCATTTGGTGAGTTTGAGACTATTAGTTACCTTGTCTGTATACCATGTTTATTGTTGTATTTATACACTGGTGCAGTCTACCTCCTTTGGGGGGTGAGGGGGCCATTGATAGGGCCTGCACAGGAGACAGGGATACGCTGGCAGCTCAGGCCTCCTAACCATCATAGGTACCCCTGAGATAAGGGAAAGTCAGGGCCCCATTATAGTGGCAGGGACAGGTGCGGGTCCCAATACGCCGTCCTGCCCCTTTATCGCCGTTAACGGCGTGACATTATGTGTTTTTCTTTGGTTGGTCAAGAAAATACAGACTATTGTTCGTGTGAGCCTATAATATTGACTTTTAAGATGACGTTTGTTGTAACATATTATGTTGTTATCCTGGATGACAGAGACACAGGGTAATTGAACAATATATGTTTATTAATATGTTGATTACACATGCCCAGGCCAGTTAATTTGATGACCTGATAAACAGAGGACAAACTATGCAAATTGTTTGAATACTCAAACAATGCAAGCTAACCTCATCACATTTTCCTCTTGACCTCTGGATGATGGCTTTATGGACAACAGTTGCGAACAATATAAGTGGGATATGCCCCTGTAACAGGTCATCCAAGAGATTCAGAGAACCATAGACTCTTTACAAAACCACAGCCAGGAACACACAGGACAGCTGCCAGAACGTCTTGGCTTCACTACGAGTGACAAAGAATTGACATTTTGCAGGAGGCGAGCTTAGGGCACCATGGTCCCGGCTGAAAGAATACAGATCTGCTCTATTGACCATCACTGAACCCATGGATATGTTAGGGGAAGCCAGGATTTGGACCCACCAGTCACCTGAGCCGCACGGATAGGTTTGGGAAAGCCAGGATTGGGATCCACCGGTCACCAGGCTCCATGGAGATGTTCGGAAAAGAAAGGTTATGACCCCCCGGTCAACGGTCCACGTACTTCAATGCACTGTCAGTTTCCTAAGCTTGTCATTACCTCTCTGTGGGTGTCACAGGTGGGGTTAGTAGGCCCTGGAAGCTCCTAAGTCACAGCTGCTCTAATCCCTGCGAGTCAACGGAAGGGCGAGACTCTGTAATTTTGCACCATCTTGGGTTCTATGTGTTATTTGTCTGTTTTGTGGTTCTATAAAGTATTGCCACACTGTTTTACCTTCACCCTGTGTTGTCTGAATAGTATTATGTTCACCATAAAAGCAGAACAGACGTTTAGTGGGATGATCCCTGGTTTATACGGTCCCGAGCCAGCGGACTAGAGCACCCACTGACCCCCATGTCTCCACATTCACTAACTGCCTTTACCATGCTATTTAGTGTCTGATTAATTCTATGTTTAATATCCCTATGTATCTGCATACACTATCTTACCCAACCTTATCCAACTAAAAGACACAAAAGAGAATAGTAAAACCAAAAACACTCAGTTTGAAAAAATGTTGCAGTAATCCGCAAGTGCTAGTAAAAGATGTAAAAAACAGGGTATTTGGTTGATACGTTTTTTGCAAAAAATGTATACTAAGCTGCTCTACCAATCTTCACGGTATACCCTTATCAGAGCAGTCCTAACTAATGTATGCAATCCCTATCTGATGTATTTATATAACCTGATCATCTGTATATAACCTGTGTGAACAGGGTTCAGAGAGGAAAAATCCATGTGTGCATACAGGGTAGAACAGCTTTTGTGCAGATAGCCCAAGAGGAGTGGTGGAACTCCCCAGTCTTGTAGACACAAGAGAACAATTATGGAAACAGGAACACATGGGCTACTTGCACAGTGAACAAGTCTGTATGATCATGTTCACACACCACCAAGAAACCTGAAGACACACATGCACACATGGATTTTTCCTCTCTGAACCCTGTTCACACAGGTTATATACAGATGATCAGGTTTTTAAATACATCAGATAGGGATTGCATACATTAGTTAGGACTGCTCTGATAAGGGTATACCGTGAAGATTGGTAGAGCAGCTTAGTATACATTTTTTGCAAAAAACGTATCAACCAAATACCCTGTTTTTTACATCTTTTACTAGCACTTGCGGATTACTGCAACATTTTTTCAAACTGAGTGTTTTTGGTTTTACTATTCTCTTTTGTGTCTTCAGGTTTCTTGGTGGTGTGTGAACATGATCATACAGACTTGTTCACTGTGCAAGTAGCCCATGTGTTCCTGTTTCCATAATTGTTCTCTTGTGTCTACAAGACTGGGGAGTTCCACCACTCCTCTTGGGCTATCTGCACAAAAGCTGTTCTACCCTGTATGCACACATGGATTTTTCCTCTCTGAACCCTGTTCACACAGGTTATATACAGATGATCAGGTTTTTAAATACATCAGATAGGGATTGCATACATTAGTTAGGACTGCTCTGATAAGGGTATACCGTGAAGATTGGTAGAGCAGCTTAGTATACATTTTTTGCAAAAAACGTATCAACCAAATACCCTGTTTTTTACATCTTTTACTAGCACTTGCGGATTACTGCAACATTTTTTCAAACTGAGTGTTTTTGGTTTTACTATTCTCTTTTGTGTCTTCAGGTTTCTTGGTGGTGTGTGAACATGATCATACAGACTTGTTCACTGTGCAAGTAGCCCATGTGTTCCTGTTTCCATAATTGTTCTCTTGTGTCTACAAGACTGGGGAGTTCCACCACTCCTCTTGGGCTATCTGCACAAAAGCTGTTCTACCCTGTATGCACACATGGATTTTTCCTCTCTGAACCCTGTTCACACAGGTTATATACAGATGATCAGGTTTTTAAATACATCAGATAGGGATTGCATACATTAGTTAGGACTGCTCTGATAAGGGTATACCGTGAAGATTGGTAGAGCAGCTTAGTATACATTTTTTGCAAAAAACGTATCAACCAAATACCCTGTTTTTTACATCTTTTACTAGCACTTGCGGATTACTGCAACATTTTTTCAAACTGAGTGTTTTTGGTTTTACTATTCTCTTTTGTGTCTTCAGGTTTCTTGGTGGTGTGTGAACATGATCATACAGACTTGTTCACTGTGCAAGTAGCCCATGTGTTCCTGTTTCCATAATTGTTCTCTTGTGTCTACAAGACTGGGGAGTTCCACCACTCCTCTTGGGCTATCTGCACAAAAGCTGTTCTACCCTGTATGCACACATGGATTTTTCCTCTCTGAACCCTGTTCACACAGGTTATATACAGATGATCAGGTTTTTAAATACATCAGATAGGGATTGCATACATTAGTTAGGACTGCTCTGATAAGGGTATACCGTGAAGATTGGTAGAGCAGCTTAGTATACATTTTTTGCAAAAAACGTATCAACCAAATACCCTGTTTTTTACATCTTTTACTAGCACTTGCGGATTACTGCAACATTTTTTCAAACTGAGTGTTTTTGGTTTTACTATTCTCTTTTGTGTCTTCAGGTTTCTTGGTGGTGTGTGAACATGATCATACAGACTTGTTCACTGTGCAAGTAGCCCATGTGTTCCTGTTCCTCTTATCCAACTAAGTAGCCAGACAGAAAATTAATATTCATTATATATTTTAAAACATTGGTGGCACCAAAATCCTTTGTGCGTTCTTGTGTGTGCTGTGCTCCTAGGTGTCACAGCAATGGCAGCTTCTTGTGCGCGCTCCCTTCACTGGTCCTCTGTGTAAAGTGGAAGGAAGTGTGCAGATTGAGATCATTGCACACTACTAACTGCACAGGCACACAATTTAAAACAGGAGACAGGTCACTGAAGGTTCTGTGACCTGTCATTTGAGCATAAAATAATGACAAGGCCAGAGCACCAAGAAAAGCCCCGCCCCCAGACCCGCCACGAAGCAGGAGCATCTCATTAACTGAAAACTTCAAACAAAGATTACACAAGAACCACAATACGGATTTCTTCAACCCATGTATCATTTTAATCATAGTAACAGCGTCAACATTACAATACTTGCACCTTACGTAGCAAAATCCTGCTGACAGATTCTCTTTAAGGGTTCTCTCACACTAGTGTATAAATTGGACGAGGTATTGCACTCGGACCAATGTTATTCAATAAGGGAGTGCAGATCTATGTATTTTTTTCTCAGCTGTATTCAGCATGAGAAAAAAAATGTTGGAGGTGAGAAAAAAATAGAATGCCGTACGAACCATCAGTTTAATACCAGGTTTTAACGGATACATTACAATTCTGTAACATAGGAAACTATAAATGGTCCTGCAAAAGATTAACAACTGCTGAGTAAAAAAAATCGGATTGTATTCGGACAGCACACGGATGACACAGAGAAAATTGTCCCACTCTTCTGGATGAGAATCGGACCTTTTTTTATATGCTAGTGTGAGCATTCCCTAATTTAGAAGAAAACCAGTTACAGCACATAATACATATCATTTTCATATCCTACAATATTATCTTTAATTGCCCTCCTGATATTTTCATCTTTCAGTGTTGATGAAGACAGATATGAGCATCTCTCCTATCTGACAGTGGATCACACAGGACTGGTTAGATTCTTGAAGCCAATGAGAGTTGTTAGTTCTTGCAATCTTAACATATTTCAGTTTCCCTTTGATATTCAAAATTGTTCCTTGACATTTGGATCATCATTGAACACAGGTGTGTAGAATTTGACAGACAAGTCCATCCTGTGGTAAGGCGATGTTTACACTTTTCAATCTGAGTGCTGTTCGTCTAGAAACTGACATTACGCAGAAAGCACTAGGAGGACCAATGTCTTTCAATGGTTCTGTTCAGATGGTTGTAGCATGCACTAGTGTCCTTCTTTTTGGATCAGGCTCCCCTGTTACAGTCTATGGGTCTGCAGGCTCGCCTGTTCAAGTCTATGGGTCTGCAAAAAAATTGGATCCCAGATGTTTTAACCATATAGCTGTTAGCACCACGCCGGGTCCCTGCTCTGACAGGCAGGGTCTCCGGCGTGTCACTTCACTCACCCGCACTGCAGTAGGCTCCTCTCTACTTCATGCTCCGTATGCTCCCAGCAGCAATTGTATCTTGGTCTCTAGCCATGTTCTGAGGGCACGCACGTGCGCTCCCGCCCTCTTAAAGGGCCAGCGCATGACTTGCTATTTCCTCAGCCAATGGTTATGAGGCATTTTGTATATACTGCTTCCTCTCCACTGGGGAAGTGCCCGAGCAACCTTTCTGTTTACAGTCTATGTTGTGAAAGGTCGCATACCAGTGCAATCCTGCCTGCTGCACTCGGATACGAACTTGGTCAGCTGCACTCTGATACAAGCTCTACCTGCTCCTCCGTCCAGTCCGTCCTTCTGGGTCCACCTGCTGCGTGATCGTTGGTCTGTCCTGGAGTGCCACCTGGCATGCATCGAGAGCCAAGTTTAACCTCACTATCAGAGGCACTAGTGAACAGTCCGGTGCTCGCTTAGTCATGCAGCTGACGTTTTTAAGGATACCATTTTGGTGCAGATACATTCTTTTGATCGCCATTTCAATGCAATGTCACGGCAACCAAAAAAACATAATTCTGGCGTTTTGATTTTTTTCTCGCTACGCAGTTTAGCGATCAGGTTAATCCATTTTTTTAATGATAAATTGGGCAATTCTGAACTCGGCGATATCAAATATGTGTATGTTTGATTATTTTTTAGTGTTTTATTTTGAATGGGGTGAAAGGGGGGGGTGAGTTAAAATTTTATATATATTTTTTATTTTCATATTTTTTAAAACATTTTTTTTTACTTTTGCCATGCTTCAATAGCCTCCATGGGAGACTAGAAGATGGCATAGCCTTATCGGCTCTGCTACATAGGAGCGATGCTCAGATCGCTCCTATGTAGTAGAATTGCTGCATTGCTATGAGCGCCAACAACAGGGTGGCGCTCACAGCAATCCGGCATCAACAACCATAGAGGTCTTCAGTAGACCTCTGGTTGTCATGCTGACACATCGCTGACCCCCCATCACGTGACATACATACATGAAGCTGCGCACTCCAGTCCTGAGTGCCAGTGTTTTTCTTTTTTACATTTACAATGGTAACCAGGGTAAACATCGGGTTACTAAGCGCGGCCCTGCGCTTAGTAACCCGATGTTTACCCTGGTTACCCGGGGACTTCGGCATCGTTGGTCGCTGGAGAGCTGTCTGTGTGACAGCTCTCCAGTGACCACACAACGACTAAACAGCGACGCTGCAGCGATCGGCATCGTTGTCTATATCGCTGCAGCGTCGCTTAATGTGATGGTACCTTAAGTTTCCTCCTCGACTCCTCCCAGCCCCAGTCAGGCAGGAAGAAGCGAAGCAAACAGCAGGGGGAAAATAAAATTGGCTCAGCTCCCAGTGGTGAGCCGACCCCGTCTTTCACATCAAAGAGCCAGCTCTTTGTCTTAGATCATTCACGAAAGACACATCACTACTTTGGAGGTGAAAGAATAGTCCTTTTTGTGTCAGTTCTGCCATCTTTTTACTCATAGGAAGGACTGTCACAGCGCTTTATAAGAGATTGCTAAATTTACAATACACTGTAATACAATGTTGTATTTTTAGCATTTTTCAAGTATTATATAGTTTAGTATAGGAAAAATTCCATGCCTAGAGCATGCTGTATTTTACAAAAAAACCCACTCACAATAAAACAAAAATACTTTGTATGTAGTGTGGTTAAAGGGAAGCCTTGTGGCTTCTGCACTGAGAACCCCACTGCCGGGAGTAAATTAACTTAATTCCTCCCAGCAAGCTCTGGATTTCAGTCATAGAGGCGGCTGTAACCATGTCCCCGACACTGACTGACAGACGGCTCTACTGTGCATTAGTGCAGAGCTGGCTGTCAGTCAGTCAGTGCCAGGATGTGGTTACAGCTGCTGCTCACAATGTACTGAGCAATGAGTGAAGCCGTGGCTCTATGACTGAAATCCGGAGCCTGCTGGGAGGAATAAAGTTAATTTTCTCTGATAACCGAGCTTTTAGTGTGGTGGCTGCACAGCTTTAAAATGCTATTAAACTACAGATTAACCCCACATCTGCTGGTTAACAGCCTTTGGGGGCATGACAAGTCCCCTTCAATATGTTAAAATACAGTGACCAGCCTTGTTAGCCTTTAAAAAAATAAAAATCTACAACATGGCCTACAGTATATTTCTGAAGAACGCTTTGAGTAAAACCAGCTGTAATCAGAAAAGTGATATCGGATGACAATATGTATTTTTCCTGAATTATATTATGACACAAAATTAGAAATTAGTGAGTCTAAAAACATAGGGAAAAAGTGCACTCCATAATGAAGACCATAAGCTGCCTCTGCAGTGTGAACAGGGTACATCTATTATCTCTTGCACAACCATTTATATCTTGGATTTCTTATATTCACAGCTCAACACATTAAACTTGGTCTTCTTAAGACAAATGGCAGTGCTGAGCAAATTTCTTCAGAGGGCGAGGGTCCACAGGGTGAGTGGGAACTAGTCCAGACAGAACCTTCTGATCCTGGATATATGCAGAACATGGTGGCATTTAATGTAAGTAAAACATTGAAGGATTGTCCCCCTCCTGTTAAAGGGAACCTGATAGCTGATGCATGCTGCCCGATCCACAGACAACATGTATCAGACCGTGCCTGCAAGATTTCAGCATCATATGTGTAACTGTGAAATACAGCGTAATTTCAGAGAAGAGCATTCGTTAATAACTGCTGTGGAGTGAGGTGTATGGGAGACTAGTTGGACAGGGAGGTTCCTGGCTTGCTTTTCGACTGACAGGTCTTTCCCTGCAGGCACATGTAGCAAGAGACCTGTCACTCCATGGCAGAAGGTGGGCAAATGCCGCTGAGGACCAGCTAGTCCAACTAGTCCCATGTGGCTCGGTTCTTAAACTTCAGAGTTATTTATGACTGAGATCATACATCAAGTGCCTGATACACGTGGATCGGGCAGCATGTATCCGCTGTCAGGCTCCATTTAATGTTTTGTACATATCCGCAGAGTGAATATTGTTTCAATGGAGTAAGACTATTGCTAGGCTGGGGGACCATTTTTATTCCTCCAGTAGGCAGCTGGTGAGGAGGAATGGTAAAAGATTATGGTCACAGATATGCAGTAGAGTGCACGCAAGGCTATCATCATATACTGTGGTGTAAAATAAAAACACAGCACAGAGAGCTGTGCAAATACCTCATAGATGCATGTCATATACCCCTGGGGTTCACATACCACGATTTAAGAACCTAGGATCCAGGAGAGAAGTATTAATAATGGGGAAAAATAACATCATCCATTTTATTGATAATTGAAGGTAGTGTGTATTATCACCTCAGATTATCATCAAACGACGCCCAGGCTTGTATGTGGTCAATCTACTTCTTCCAAGCGCCTTCCTGATGTTAATAGATATCTTCAGTTTCAACCTTCCACCACACGGTATGGACCGAGCCACCTTTAAAATGACCTTGCTGTTGGGATATATGGTATTTATTCTCATCATAAATGATTTGCTGCCTGCTACATCCAGTGGAACACCTCTTATAGGTAAGAGCTAAAATGATTGTCATTTTTTTTTTTACCTTTTGTTGAATTTTTCATGGGTTACTTTTTTTCGACTGTTTAATGTGAACCTAGCAGTTTAATCATGTTATCCAAACAGGAGGCATGAAGCAGACACTGACTTCTTTATTGTTGCAGTGTATGTTTTACTTTGAAAGAGAATCTGTCAGTAGTAACAACCCTCCTAAGCCACCTCTATGGGCATGCAGTAAACAAAAAAAAGTGCACTCTGTAGTGCTAAAGCATGTCAATATGAAATATACGAAACATGAATAGCAATACTGCTTCTGGAAACTACGAACAATTGAGATGCTTAGCACATAATTTGACCAATCCATGCATGCCCAGCAACCAATGACAAGGTGGTCTCAAAACTGCTGGGTCCTAACATGTCTAGTGTGAATACCTCCCTAAGACTGAATATAGAATAGATAGGTATTCACACTAGACACTTTATGACCCATGACTGACAGTTTGCTCTCCTAATCTTCATGTCTTACACTGGTAACTCCCCTTTTCATTTAAAATAGGCTCTGGAGGCAGATTCTCATTGAGAGCTGTGCCCCGCCTATAGATCTTAACAGCTCATACACACATTAGGAAAATGTGGATTTCTCTGGAATAAGACAACATTGGATCAAATATATTACTGTATCATTTTATTCAACTGTTTTATAACCTACCAGCCCATATAGACTGCTTAGGAGTGTTGATCCTACTGACAGATTGCCTTTAACCCCTTCAAGACCCAGCCTATTTTGACCTTAAAGACCTTGCCGTTTTTTGCAATTCTGACCAGTGGCCCTTTATGAGGTAATAACTCAGGAACGCTTCAACGGATCCTAGCGGTTCTGAGATTGTTTTTTCGTGACATATTGGGCTTCATGTTAGTGGTAAATTTAGGTCAATAAATTCTGCATTTATTTGTGATAAACACGGAAATTTGGCGAAAATTTTGAAAATTTTGCAATTTTCACATTTTGAATTTTTATTCTGTTAAACCAGAGAGATATGTGACACAAAATAGTTAATAAATAACATTTCCCACATGTCTACTTTACATCAGCACAATTTTGGAAACAAAATTTTTTTTTGTTAGGAAGTTATAAGGGTTAAAATTCGACCAGCGATTTGTCATTTTTACAACGAAATTTACAAAACCATTTTTTTTAGGGACCACCTCACATTTGAAGTCAGTTTGAGGGGTCTATATGGCTGAAAATACCCAAAAGTGACACCATTCTAAAAACTGCACCCCTCAAGGTACTCAAAACCACATTCAAGAAGTTTATTAACCCTTCAGGTGCTTCACAGAAGCAGAAGCAACATGGAAGGAAAAAATGAACATTTAACTTTTTAGTCACAAAAATTATCTTTTAGCAACAATTTTTTTATTTTCCCAATGGTAAAAGGAGAAACTGAACCACGAAAGTTGTTGTCCAATTTGTCCTGAGTACGCTGATACCTCATATGTGGGGGAAAACCACTGTTTTGGCGCACGGCAGGGCTTGGAAGGGAAGGAGCGCCATTTGACTTTTTGAATCAAAAATTGGCTCCACTCTTTAGCGGACACCATGTCACGTTTGGAGAGCCCCCGTGTGCCTAAAAATTGGAGCTCCCCCACAAGTGACCCCATTTTGGAAACTAGACGCCCCAAGGAACTTATCTAGATGCATAGTGAGCACTTTGAACCCCCAGGTGCTTCACAAATTGATCCGTAAAAATGAAAAAGTACTTTTTTTTCGCAAAAAAATTCTTTTAGCCTCAATTTTTTCATTTTCACATGGGCAACAGGATAAAATGGATCCTAAAATGTGTTGGGCAATTTCTCCTGAGTACACCAATACCTCACATGTGGAGGTAAACCACTGTTTGGGCACATGGTAAGGCTCGGAAGGGAAGGAGCGCCATTTGACTTTTTGAATGAAAAATTATTTCCATCGTTAGCGGACACCATGTCGCGTTTGGATAGCTCCTGTGTGCCTAAACATTGGCGCTCCCCCACAAGTGACCCCATTTTGGAAACTAGACCCCCCAAGGAACTAATTTAGATGCCTAGTGAGCACTTTAAACCCTCAGGTGCTTCACAAATTGATCTGTAAAAATGAAAAAGTAATTTTTTTTCACAAAAAAATTCTTTTCGCCTCAATTTTTTCATTTTCACATGGGCAGTAGGATAAAATGGATCATAAAATTTGTTTGGCAATTTCTCCCGAGTACGCCGATACCTCATATGTGGGGGTAAACCACTGTTTGGGCACTCGGCAGGGCTCGGAAGAGAAGGCGCGCCATTTGACTTTTTGAATGGAAAATTAGCTCCAATTGTTAGCGGACACCATGTCGCGTTTGGAGAGCCCCTGTGTGCCTAAACATTGGAGCTCCCCCACAAGTGACCCCATTTTGGAAACTAGACCCCCCAAGGAACTTATCTAGATGCATATTGAGCACTTTAAACCCCCAGGTGCTTCACAGAAGTTTATAACGCAGAGCCATGAAAATAAAAAATAATTTTTCTTTCCTCAAAAATGATTTTTTAGCCTGGAATTTCCTATTTTGCCAAGGATAATAGGAGAAATTAAACCCCAAATATTGTTGTCCAGTTTGTCCTGAGTACGCTGATACCCCATATGTGGGGGTAAACCACTGTTTGGGCGCACGGCAGGGCTCGGAAGGGATGGCACGCCATTTGGCTTTTTAAATGGAAAATTAGCTCCAATCATTAGCGGACACCATGTCACGTTTGGAGAGCCCCTGTGTGCCTAAACATTGGAGATCCCCCAGAAATGACACCATTTTAGAAACTAGACCCCCAAAGGAACTAATCTAGATGTGTGGTGAGGACTTTGAACCCCCAAGTGCTTCACAGAAGTTTATAACGCAGAGCCATGAAAATAAAAAAAAAAATTATTTTCTCAAAAATGATCTTTTAGCCTGCAATTTTTTATTTTCCCAAGGGTAACAGGAGAAATTTGACCCCAAAAGTTGTTGTCCAGTTTCTCCTGAGTACGCTGATACCCCATATGTGGGGGTAAATCACTGTTTGGGCACATGCCGGGGCTCGGAAGTGAAGTAGTGACGTTTTGAAATGCAGACTTTGATGGAATGCTCTGTGGGCGTCACGTTGCATTTGCAGAGCCCCTGATGTGGCTTAACAGTAGAAACCCCCCACAAGTGACCCCATTTTGGAAACTAGACCCCCAAAGGAACTTATCTAGATGTGTGGTGAGCACTTTGAACCCCCAAGTGCTTCATAGAAGTTTATAATGCAGAGCCGTGAAAATAATAAATACGTTTTCTTTCCTCAAAAATAATTATTTAGCCCAGAATTTTTTAATTTTCCCAAGGGTAACAGGAGAAATTTGACCCCAATATTTGTTGTCCAGTTTCTCCTGAGTACGGTGATACCCCATATGTGGGGGTAAACTACTGTTTGGGCACATGCCGGGGCTTGGAATTGAAGTAGTGACGTTTTGAAATGCAGACTTTGATGGAATGCTCTGCGGGCGTCACGTTGCGTTTGCAGAGCCCCTGATGTGCCTAAACAGTAGAAACCCCCCACAAGTGACCCCATTTTGGAAACTAGACCCTGAAAGGAACTTGTCTAGATGTGTGGTGAGCACTTTGAACCCCCAAGTGCTTCATAGAAGTTTATAATGCAGAGCCGTGAAAATAATAAATACGTTTTCTTTCCTCAAAATTAATTATTTAGCCCAGAATTTTTTATTTTCCCAAGGGTTACAGGAGAAATTGGACCCCAAAAGTTGTTGTCCAGTTTCTCCTGAGTACGCCGATACCCCATATGTGGGGGTAAACCACTGTTTGGGCACACGTCGGGGCTCAGAAGGGAAGTAGTGACTTTTGAAATGCAGACTTTGATGGAATGGTCTGCGGGTGTCACGTTGCGTTTGCAGAGCCCCTGGTGTGCCTAAACAGTAGAAACCCCCCACAAGTGACCCCATTTTAGAAACTAGACCCCCCAAGGAACTTATCTAGATATGTGGTGAGCACTTTGAACCCCCAAGTGCTTCACAGACGTTTACAACGCAGAGCCGTGAAAATAAAAAATCATTTTTCTTTCCTCAAAAATTATGTTTTAGCAAGCATTTTTTTAGATTCACAAGGGTAACAGGAGAAATTGGACCCCAGTAATTGTTGCGCAGTTTGTCCTGAGTATGCTGGTACCCCATATGTGGGGGTAAACCACTGTTTGGGCACACGTCAGGGCTCGGAAGTGAGGGAGCACCATTTGACTTTTTGAATACGAGATTGGCTGGAATCAATGGTGGCGCCATGTTGCGTTTGGAGACCCCTGATGTGCCTAAACAGTGGAAACCCCTCAATTCTAACTCCAACACTAACCCCAACACACCCCTAACCCTAATCCCAACTGTAGCCATAATCCTAATCACAACCCTAACCCCAACACACCCGTAACCCCAACACACCCCTAACCCTAACCACAACCCTAATTCCAACCCTAACCCTAAGGCTATGTGCCCACGTTGCGGATTCGTGTGAGATATTTCCGCACCATTTTTGAAAAATCTGCGGGTAAAAGGCACAGTGCGGATTTTCCGCGGATTTCCAGTGTTTTTTGTGCGGATTTCACCTGCGGATTCCTATTGAGGAACAGGTGTAAAACGCTGCGGAATCCGCACAAAGAATTGACATGCTGCGGAAAATACAACGCAGCGTTTCCGCGCGGTATTTTCCGCACCATGGGCACAGCGGATTTGGTTTTTCATATGTTTACATGGTACTGTAAACCTGATGGAACTCTGCTGCGAATCCGCAGCCAAATCCGCACCGTGTGCACATAGCCTAATTCTAAAGGTATGTGCACACGCTGCGGAAAACGCTGCGGATCCGCAGCAGTTTCCCATGAGTGTACAGTTCAATGTAAACCTATGGGAAACAAAAATCGCTGTACACATGCTGCGGAAAAACTGCACGGAAACGCAGCGGTTTACATTCCGCAGCATGTCACTTCTTTGTGCGGATTCCGCAGCGGTTTTACAACTGCTCCAATAGAAAATCGCAATTGTAAAACCGCAGTGAAATGCGCAGAAAAAAACGCGGTAAATCCGCCATAAATTCGCAGCGGTTTAGCACTGCGGATTTATCAAATCCGCAGCGGAAAAATCCGCAGAGGACCAGAATACGTGTGCACATTCCTAACCCTAACCCTAACCCTAGCCCTAACCCTACCCCTACCCCTAACCCTAGCCCTACCCCTAACCCTAACCCTACCCCTAACCCTACCCCTACCCCTAGCCCTAACCTTAACCCTAACCCTACCCCTAACCTTAACCCTAACCCTACCCCTAACCCTACCCCTAACCCTAACCCTATTCTAACATTAGTGGAAAAAAAAAATTTCTTTATTTTTTTATTGTCCCTACCTATGGGGGTGACAAAGGGGGGGGGGGGTCATTTATTATTTTTTTTATTTTGATCACTGAGATAGATTATATCTCAGTGATCAAAATGCACTTTGGAACGAATCTGCCGGCCGGCAGATTCGGCGGGCGCACTGCGCATGCGCCCGCCATTTTGGAAGATGGCGGCGCCCGGGAGAAGACGGACGGGACCACGGCTGGATCGGTAAGTATGATAGGGTGGGGGGGGACCACGGGGGGGGGATCGGAGCACGGGGGGGGGAATCGGAGCGCGGGAGGGGTGGAACGGAGCGCGGGGGCGTGGAACGGAGCACGGGGGGGCTGGAATGGAGCACGGGGGGGTGGAACGGAGCACGGGGGGGGGGGTGGATCGGAGTGCAGGGGGGGTGATTGGAGCACGGGGGGGTGATTGGAGCATGGGGGGAGCGGACACGAGCACGGGGGGGAGCGGAGCACAGGGCGGAGGGGAGCCGGAGCAGTGTACCGGCCAGATCGGGGGGGTGGGGGGGCGATCGGAGGGGTGGGGTGGGGGCACACTAGTATTTCCAGCCATGGCCGATGATATTTCAGCATCGGCCATGGCTGGATTGTAATATTTCACCCGTTATAATGGGTGAAATATTACAAATCGCTCTGATTGGCAGTTTCACTTTCAACAGCCAATCAGAGCGATCGTAGCCACGAGGGGGTGAAGCCACCCCCCCTGGGCTAAACTACCACTCCCCCTGTCCCTGCAGAGCGGGTGAAATGGGAGTTAACCCTTTCACCCGATCTGCAGGGACGCGATCTTTCCATGACGCCGCATAGGCGTCATGGGTCGGAATGGCACCGACTTTCATGACGCCTACGTGGCGTCATGGGTCGGGAAGGGGTTAAATTCTACAGCATTTCCAAGAAAATATACTTTGAGAAGCCAAATGGGGACTATGCCTCTTGGATTACTAGTCTGAGACAGGTCCCCAGCAGCTAATTCTCACTCCACTTTCTCATGACTGACAAGCCACTCTTTATACAAAAGTATAATGCGCGAAAATAATTTTAATTACAATCCATAGTCAAATATATGATGTTTCGGTCTATTGTAGACCTTCTTCAGACAAACCGATTGCCCATAGAGTATGTGACACAAAAAGATGCTGAAAACTTGTATGAAGCGCAGCACAAGGTGGTAGTGGAATCTCACTGCAGGTATGGCACATATGCAAGTCATATACTCCTTGCAACAGAGCTCTTTTCCTGTCCCTAACACTAGGGGCGCCTTAGCTATCCCTGCTCCCTTGATTACTTCTGATGGTAAATACACCTGGGCCACGTACCTTGACGACTCTTGAATCAGTTCTGTATCCGTCCCCCTTGCCCTCCCTGGGAAGTGGGGAATAATAGTATATATATATATATATACACACACACACAGTACAGACCAAAAGTTTGGACACACCTTCTCATTTACAGGTTTTTCTGTATTTTCATGACTATGAAAATTGTACATTCACACCGAAGGCATCAAAACTGAGTTAACACATGTGGAATTATATATTTAACAAAAAAGTGTGAAACAACTGAAATTATGTCTTATATTCTAGGTTCTTCAAAGTAGCCACCTTTTGCTTTGATGACTGCTTTGCACACTCTTGGCATTCTCTTGATGAGCTTCAAGAGGTAGTCACCGAGAATGGTCTTCCAACAATCTTGAAGGAGTTCCCAGAGATGCTTAGCACTTGGCCCTTTTGCCTTCACTCTGCGGTCCAGCTCACCCCAAACCATCTCGATTGGGTTCAGGTCTGGTGACTGTGGAGGCCAGGTCATCTGGTGCAGCACCCCATCACTCTCCTTCTTGGTCAAATAGTCCTTACACAGCCTGGAGGTGTGTTTCGGGTCATTATCCTGTTGAAAAATAAATGATGGTCCAACTAAACGCAAACCGGATGGAATAGCATGCTGCTGCAAGATGCTGTGGTAGCCATGCTGGTTCAGTATGCCTTCAATTTTGAATAAATCTCCAACAGTGTCACCAGCAAAGCACCCCCACACCATCACACCTCCTCCTCCATGCTTCACGGTGGGAACCAGGCATGTAGAGTCCGTCAATTCACCTTTTCTGCATCGCACAAAGACACGGTGATTGGAACCAAAGATTTCAAATTTGGACTCATCAGACCAAAGCACTGATTTCCACTGGTCTAATGTCCATTCCTTGTGTTCTTTAGCCCAAACAAGTCTCTTCTGCTTGTTGCCTGTCCTTAGAAGTGGTTTCCTAGCAGCTATTTTACCATGAAGGCCTGCTGCACAAAGTCTACTCTTAACAGTTGTTGTAGAGATGTGTCTGCTGCTAGAACTCTGTGTGGCAATGACCTGGTCTCTAATCTGAGCTGTTGTTAACCTGCGATTTCTGAGGCTGGTGACTCGGATAAACTTATCCTCAGAAGCAGAGGTGACTCTTGGTCTCCCTTTTCTGGGTCGGTCCTCATGTGAGCCAGTTTCTTTGTTGCACTTGATGGTTTTTGCCACTGCACTTGGGGACACTTTCAAAGTTTTCCCAATTTTTCGGACTGACTGACCTTCATTTCTTAAAGTAATGATGGCCACTCATTTTTCTTTACTTAGCTGCTGTTTTCTTGCCATAATACAAATTCTAACAGTCTATTCAGTAGGACTATCAGCTGTGTATCCACCAGACCTCTGCATAACACAACTGATGGTCCCAACCCTGTTGTGAATTCTGTGGCAGAGCTCCCTCCTGTGGTCACAAGTGGTACTTCGGCTGATTCTCTCTGGGAGCTTCCGTTTGTGGAGGAAACTGGTACTGCTGCTTCTGAGTTTCCTCCCTCAGGTGATCTGGTGAGGTCGTTAGGTGCTTCTCTACTTAACCCCACCTAATGCTTTGATTCATGCTTCCTGTCAATATACCAGTGTTGGACTTGTGTTTCTCTGGATCATTCCTGTGGCCTGCTGCTCTGCATAGCTAAGTGCTTCTTTGCTATTTGTTGCTATTTTTTTGTCCAGCTTGTCTATTTGTTTTGCTGGAAGCTCTGGGACGCAAAGGGTGTACCTCCGTGCCGTTAGTTCGGTACGGAGGGTCTTTTTGCCCCTTTGCGTGGTTTTCTTTAGGGTTTTGTGTAGACCGCAAAGTTATCTTTCCTATCCTCGTTCTGTCTAGAATATCGGGCCTCACTTTGCTGAATCTGTTTCATCCCTACGTTTGTCTTTTCATCTTACTCACAGTCATTATATGTGGGGGGCTGCCTTTTCCTTTGGGGTATTTCTCTGAGGCAAGGTAGGCTTATTTTTTCTATCTTCAGGCTAGTTAGTTTCTCAGGCTGTGCCAAGTTGCATAGGGAGCATTAGGCGCAATCCACGGCTGCCTCTAGTTGTGTTTGGAGAGGATCAGGGATTGCGGTCTGCAGAGTTTCCACGTCTCAGAGCTCGTTCTATTATTTTGGGTTATTGTCAGACCACTGTATGTGCTCTGACCTCCATGTCCATTGTGATACTGAATTGCCTTTCATAACAGTACAAGAAGCCAAAAGTACTAATGATTCTCAATAGAGGGAAAAAAGAAGTTCTGAGACCATTTTTTTTTCTTGGCTTTGTGTTTTGTCTTTTTTTTCCCCTAGACATTTGGGTGGTTCAGTACACAGGTGTAGCGATGGACATTAGAAGTCTGTCTTCATTTGTGGATCAGCTCTCGGCAAGAGTACAAAAGATTCAAGACACTATTGATCAGAAATCTATGTTAGAACCAAGAATTCCTATTCCTGATTTGTTTTTTGGAGATAGAACTAAGTTTCTGAGTTTCAAAAATAATTGTAAGTTATTTCTGGCCTTGAAACCTCGTTCCTCTGGTGATCCAGTCCAACAGGTTTTGATTATTATTTCTTTTTTGCGCGGCGACCCTCAGGACTGGGCATTTTCTCTTGCGCCAGGAGATCCTGCATTGAGTAATATCAATGCGTTTTTCCTGGCGCTCGGATTGCTGTACGATGAGCCTAATTCAGTGGATCAGGCAGAAAAGAATTTGCTGGCTCTTTGTCAGGGTCAGGATGAGATAGAGGTATATTGCCAGAAATTTAGAAAATGGTCAGTGCTCACTCAATGGAATGAATCTGCGCTGGCAGCTATGTTCAGAAAGGGTCTCTCTGAAGCCCTTAAGGATGTCATGGTGGGATTTCCTATGCCTGCTGGTTTGAATGAGTCTATGTCTTTGGCTATTCAGATCGGTTGACGCTTGCGTGAGTGTAAATCTGTGCACCATTTGGCGGTATTACCTGAGCTTAAACCTGAGCCTATGCAGTGCGATAGGACTTTGACCAGAGTTGAACGGCAAGAACACAGACGTCTGAATGGGATGTGTTTCTACTGTGGTGATTCCACTCATGCTATCTCTGATTGTCCTAAGCGCACTAAGCGGTTCGCTAGGTCTGCCACCATTGGTACGGTACAGTCAAAATTTCTTCTGTCCGTTACCTTGATCTGCTCTTTGTCATCATATTCTGTCATGGCGTTTGTGGATTCAGGCGCTGCTCTGAATTTGATGGACTTGGAATATGCTAAGCGTTGTGGGTTTTTCTTGGAGCCCTTGCAGTGTCCTATTCCATTGAGAGGTATTGATGCTACGCCTTTGGCCAAGAATAAGCCTCAATACTGGACCCAGCTGACCATGTGCATGGCTCCTGCACATCAGGAGGATATTCGCTTTCTGGTGTTGCATAATCTGCATGATGTGGTCGTGTTGGGGTTGCCATGGCTACAAGCCCATAATCCAGTATTGGATTGGAAATCCATGTCGGTGTCCAGCTGGGGTTGTCAGGGGGTACATGGTGATGTTCCATTTTTGTCAATTTCGTCATCCACCCCTTCTGAGGTTCCAGAGTTCTTGTCTGATTACCGGGATGTATTTGATGAGCCCAAGTCCGATGCCCTACCTCCGCATAGGGATTGTGATTGTGCTATCAATTTGATTCCTGGTAGTAAATTCCCAAAAGGTCGACTGTTTAATTTATCCGTGCCTGAGCACACCGCTATGCGCAGTTATGTGAAGGAATCCCTGGAGAAGGGGCATATTCGCCCGTCATCGTCGCCATTAGGAGCAGGGTTCTTTTTTGTAGCCAAAAAGGATGGTTCGCTGAGACCTTGTATAGATTATCGCCTTCTTAATAAGATCACTGTTAAATTTCAGTACCCCTTGCCTTTGTTATCTGATTTGTTTGCTCGGATTAAGGGGGCTAGTTGGTTCACCAAGATTGATCTTCGTGGTGCGTATAATCTGGTGCGAATCAGGCGAGGCGATGAATGGAAAACTGCATTTAATACGCCCGAGGGTCATTTTGAGTATCTAGTGATGCCATTCGGACTTGCCAATGCTCCATCAGTGTTTCAGTCCTTTATACATGACATCTTCCGAGAGTACCTGGATAAATTCCTGATTGTGTACTTGGATGACATTTTGATCTTCTCGGATGATTGGGAGTCTCATGTGAAACAGGTCAGAACGGTTTTTCAGGTCCTGCGTGCTAACTCTTTGTTTGTGAAGGGATCAAAGTGTCTCTTTGGTGTGCAGAAGGTTTCATTTTTGGGGTTCATCTTTTCCCCTTCTACTATCGAGATGGATCCTGTTAAGGTCCAAGCCATCCATGATTGGACTCAGCCGACATCTCTGAAAAGTCTGCAAAAGTTCCTGGGCTTTGCTAATTTTTATCGTTGCTTCATCTGCAATTTTTCTAGTATTGCCAAACCATTGACCGATTTGACCAAGAAGGGTGCTGATTTGGTCAATTGGTCTTCTGCTGCTGTGGAAGCTTTTCAAGAGTTGAAGCGTCGTTTTTCTTCTGCCCCTGTGTTGTGTCAACCAGATGTTTCTCTTCCGTTCCAGGTCGAGGTTGATGCTTCTGAGATTGGAGCAGGGGCTGTTTTGTCGCAGAGAGGTTCTGATTGTTCAGTGATGAAACCATGCGCTTTTTTTTCCAGGAAGTTTTCGCCTGCTGAGCGGAATTATGATGTGGGCAACCGAGAGTTGCTGGCCATGAAGTGGGCATTCAAGGAGTGGCGTCATTGGCTTGAAGGAGCTAAGCATCGCGTGGTGGTATTGACTGATCATAAGAACCTGACTTATCTCGAGTCTGCTAAGCGTTTGAATCCTAGACAGGCTCGTTGGTCGCTGTTTTTCGCCCGTTTTGACTTTGTGATTTCGTACCTTCCGGGCTCTAAAAATGTGAAGGCGGATGCTCTGTCTAGGAGTTTTGTGCCCGACTCTCCGGGTTTATCTGAGCCGGCGGGTATCCTCAAGGAAGGAGTAATTGTGTCTGCCATCTCCCCTGATTTGCGGCGGGTGCTGCAAAAATTTCAGGCGAATAAACCTGATCGTTGTCCAGCAGAGAAACTGTTCGTCCCTGATAGGTGGACTAATAAACTTATCTCTGAACTTCATTGTTCGGTGTTGGCTGGTCATCCTGGAATCTTTGTTACCAGAGAGTTAGTGGCTAGATCCTTCTGGTGGCCATCTCTGTCACGGGATGTACGTACTTTTGTGCAGTCCTGTGGGATTTGTGCTAGGGCTAAGCCCTGCTGTTCTCGTGCCAGTGGGTTGCTTTTGCCCTTGCCGGTCCCAAAGAGGCCTTGGACACATATTTCGATGGATTTCATTTCTAACCTTCCCGTTTCTCAAAAGATGTCAGTCATTTGGGTGGTCTGTGATCGCTTTTCTAAAATGGTCCATCTGGTGCCCTTGGCTAAATTGCCTTCCTCCTCTGATTTGGTACCTTTGTTCTTTCAGCATGTGGTTCGGTTGCATGGCATTCCTGAGAATATTGTTTCTGACAGAGGTTCCCAGTTTGTTTCAAGGTTTTGGCGAGCCTTTTGTGGTAGGATGGGCATTGACCTATCCTTTTCCTCGGCTTTCCATCCTCAGACTAATGGCCAGACCGAACGAACCAATCAGACCTTGGAAACATATCTGAGATGTTTTGTTTCTGCAGACCAGGATGATTGGGTGTCCTTTTTGCCGTTGGCTGAGTTCGCCCTTAATAATCGGGCCAGCTCGGCTACCTTGGTTTCGCCATTTTTCTGCAATTCTGGGTTCCATCCTCGTTTCTCTTCAGGACAGGTTGAGTCTTCGGACTGTCCTGGTGTGGATACTGTGGTGGACAGGTTGCAGCAGATTTGGACTCATGTAGTGGACAATTTGACCTTGTCCCAGGAGAAGGCTCAACGTTTCGCTAATCGCAGACGCCGTGTGGGTCCCCGACTTCGTGTTGGGGATCTGGTTTGGTTATCTTCTCGTCATATTCCTATGAAGGTTTCCTCTCCGAAGTTTAAACCTCGTTTCATTGGTCCTTATAGGATTTCTGAGGTTATTAATCCTGTGTCTTTTCGTCTGACCCTCCCAGATTCTTTTTTCATACATAACGTCTTCCATAGGTCATTGTTGCGGAGATACGTGGCACCTATGGTTCCATCTGTTGACGCTCCTGCCCCGGTTTTGGTGGAGGGGGAATTGGAGTATATTGTGGAGAAGATTTTGGATTCTCGTGTTTCAAGACGGAAACTCCAGTATCTGGTTAAATGGAAGGGTTATGCTCAGGAGGATAATTCCTGGGTTTTTGCCTCTGATGTCCATGCTCCCGATCTTGTTCGTGCCTTTCATGTGGCTCATCCTGGTCGGCCTGGGGGCTCTGGTGAGGGTTCGGTGACCCCTCCTCAAGGGGGGGGTACTGTTGTGAATTCTGTGGCAGAGCTCCCTCCTGTGGTCACAAGTGGTACTTCGGCTGATTCTCTCTGGGAGCTTCCGTTTGTGGAGGAAACTGGTACTGCTGCTTCTGAGTTTCCTCCCTCAGGTGATCTGGTGAGGTCGTTAGGTGCTTCTCTACTTAACCCCACCTAATGCTTTGATTCATGCTTCCTGTCAATGTTCCAGTGTTGGACTTGTGTTTCTCTGGATCATTCCTGTGGCCTGCTGCTCTGCATAGCTAAGTGCTTCTTTGCTATTTGTTGCTATTTTTTCTGTCCAGCTTGTCTATTTGTTTTGCTGGAAGCTCTGGGACGTAAAGGGTGTACCTCCGTGCCGTTAGTTCGGTACGGAGGGTCTTTTTGCCCCTTTGCGTGGTTTTCTTTAGGGTTTTGTGTATACCGCAAAGTTATCTTTCCTATCCTCGTTCTGTCTAGAATATCGGGCCTCACTTTGCTGAATCTATTTCATCCCTACGTTTGTCTTTTCATCTTACTCACAGTCATTATATGTGGGGGGCTGCCTTTTCCTTTGGGGTATTTCTCTGAGGCAAGGTAGGCTTATTTTTTCTATCTTCAGGCTAGTTAGTTTCTCAGGCTGTGCCGAGTTGCATAGGGAGCGTTAGGCGCAATCCACGGCTGCCTCTAGTTGTGTTTGGAGAGGATCAGGGATTGCGGTCTGCAGAGTTCCCACGTCTCAGAGCTCGTTCTATTATTTTGGGCTATTGTCAGACCACTGTATGTGCTCTGACCTCCATGTCCATTGTGATACTGAATTGCCTTTCATAACACAACCCCATTTATAAGGCAAGAAATCCAACTTATTAAACCTGACAGGGCACACCTGTGAAGTGAAAACCATTCCTGGTGAGTACCTCTTGAAGCTCATCAAGAGAATGCCAAGAGTGTGCAAAGCAGTCATAAAAGCAAAAGGTGACTACTTTGAAGAACCTAGAATATAAGACATAATTTCAGTTGTTTCACACTTTTTTGTTAAGTACAATAATTTTTGGTCTATACTGTGTGTACAGTTAGGTCCATATATATTTGGACAGAGACAACATTTTTCTAATTTTGGTTATAAACATTACCACAATGAATTTTAAACAAAACAATTCCGGTGCAGTTGAAGTTCAGACTTTCAGCTTTCATTTGAGGGTATCCACATTAAAATATGATGAAGGGTTTAGGAGTTTCAGCTCCTTAACATGTGCCACCCTGTTTTTAAAAGGACCAAAAGTAATCGGACAGATTCAATAATTTTAAATAAAATGTTAATATTTAGTACTTGGTTGAAAACCCTTTGTTGGCAATGACTGCCTGAAGTCTTCAACTCATGGACATCACCAGACGCTGTGTTTCCTCCTTTTTAATGCTCTGCCAGGCCTTCACTACGGTGGTTTTCAGTTGCTGTTTGTTTGTGGGCCTTTCTGTCTGAAGTTTAGTCTTTAACAAGTGAAATGCATGCTCAATTGGGTTAAGATCAGGTGACTGACTTGGCCATTCAACAATATTCCACTTCTTTGCTTTAATAAACTCCTGGGTTGCTTTGACTTTATGTTTTAGGTCATTGTCCATCGATAGTATGAAACGACGACCAATCAGTTTGGCTGCATTTGGCTGGATCTGAGCACACAGTATGGCTCTGAATACCTCAGAATTCATTCGGCTGCTTCTGTCCTGTGTCACATCATCAAAAAAACACTAGTGACCCAGTGCCACTGGCAGCCATGCATGCCCAAGCCATCACACTGCGTTTGCCGTATTTTACAGATGATGTGGTATGCTTTGGATCATGAGCTGTACCACGCCTTCGCCATACTTTTCTCTTTCCATCATTCTGGTAAAGGTTGATCTTGACTTCATCTGTCCAAAGAATGTTCTTCCAGAACTGTGCTGGCTTTTTTAGATGTTTTTTTTGCAAAGTCCAGTCTAGCCTTTTTATTGTTGATGCTTATGAGTGGCTTGCACCATGCAGTGAACTCTCTGTATTTACTTTCATGCAGTCTTCTCTTTATGGTAGATTTAGATATTGATACACCGACCTCCTGGAGAGTGTTGTTCACTTGGTTGGCTGTTGTGAAGGGGTTTCTCTTCACCATGGAGATTATTCTGCGATCATCCACCACTGTTGTCTTCCGTGGGCGCCCAGGTCTTTTTGCATTGATGAGTTCACCAGTGCTTTCTTTCTTTCTCAGGATGTACCAAACTGTAGATTTTGCCACTCCTAATATTGTAGCAATTTCTCAGAAGGATTTTATCTGTTTTTTTGGAGCGTAAGGATGGCTTGTTTCACCTGCATGGAGAGCTCCTTTGACCGCATGTTTACTTTTCTGCAAAACCTTCCAAATGCAAGCACCACACCTCAAATCAACTCCAGGCCTTTTATCTGCTTAATTGAGAATGACATAGCGAAGGGATTGCCCACACCTGTCCATGTAATAGCCTTGGAGTCAATTGTCCAATTACTTTTGGTCCCTTTAAAAACAGGGTGGCACATGTTAAGGAGCTGAAACTCCTAAACCCTTCATCCAATTTTAATGTGGATACCCTCAAATGAAAGCTGAAAGTCTGATCTTCAACTGCATCTGAATTGTTTTGTTTAAAATTCATTGTGGTAATGTCTATAACCAAAATTAGAAAAATGTTGTCTCTGTCCAAATATATATGGACCTAACTGTATATACTATATATATATATAGCCCCCATCCACCTCCCCTATGCCATGGACTATAGCCCCCATAATGGATCTGCCCCCATCCACCTTCCCTACAGCTCCTACCCAACATCCCCACAGTCCCTATCCCTATTGCCTTTATACACTTGCTTTGGCAAAACTGATGTGTATTTGGTCCTGCCAATAAAGCTTCTTTGAATCTTGAATCTTGAATCTATATATATACTGTGTATATATATATATATATATATATATATATATATAAACAGACTAACAAGGGAGGACTTACAGGGTTAAATGAAATACCAAACATATAAATTTGCACTCGCAAACAACAGAGAGGAACACCAGGGAGAAAGGGTAGGTAAACCAAATAGGAGAGGATGAGGATTCACACACAGCGAAAACACCAAGTAACAGTCACATATCTGTTGTGAGTTCTGTTTTTGGGCTCCCTCTGGTGGTTACTGATGGTACTGGGTGACTTGTGTTCTCTGCGGTCTCTGGTGTCCACCTGTTCCATCAGGTTATGGGAGTTTCCTATTTAACCTGGCTTTTTTGTCATTTCCTCGCCGGCTATCAATGTAATCAGCGTGTCTTTTTACCTCGGCTCCCTGCGTCTGTTATCTTCAGGACAAGCTAAGTTTTGATTTTCCTGTTCCACGTTTTGTTTTATTTTTGTCTTAGTCCAGCTTGCAGATATGTGATTCCTTGCTGCTGGTTGCTCTAGTGGGCTGAAATTACTCCTCATGTTCCATGAGTTGGCACATGAGTTCAAGTAATTTCAGGATGGTTTTTTGAAGGGTTTTTCGCTGACCGCGCAGTTCACTTTTGTATCCTCTGCTATCTAGCTTTAGCCGGCCTCATTTTTGCTGATTCTATTTTCATAACTACGTATGTGCTTTCCTCTCATTTCACCGTTATTACATGTGGGGGGCTGCTATTTCTGTGGGGTGTTTCTCTGGAGGCAAGTGAGGTCTGTGTTTCTTCTAATAGGGGAAGTTAATCCTTCGGCTGGCGCGAGACGTCTAGGAATCATCGTAGGCACGTTCCCCGGCTACTGCTAGTTGTGTGTTTAGGTTCAGGATCGCGGTCAGCTCAGGTTCCATCACCCTAGAGCTTGTTTTGTTTTTGTGCTTGTCCTTTTGTGATCCCCTGCCATTGGGATCATGACAGTATAGCCGGCCTGAAAAAATTGGTCATCGTTTTGGCTGAAGTAGGAGGAAAAGTAGTCTGAGGAAGTTTTTTTTTTTTTCCCCCTCCTCAGTGTTTGCTGCCTAGCCTTAATTGCAGCTTGGCTGCTTCTTTCCTCCTCTTAATCCTTGAATGGCTCTGACCTCAGCTGTTTATCATGGACGTCCAGAGTTTGGCTTCCAGCCTGAATAATCTTGCTGCTAAGGTTCAAAATATACAAGATTTTGTTGTACATACGCCTATGTCTGAACCTAGAATTCCTATCCCAGAGTTTTTTTCTGGAGATAGATCTAGTTTTCTGAATTTTAGGAACAATTGCAAGTTGTTTCTTTCCTTGAAATCTCGCTCCTCTGGAGACCCTGCTCAGCAGGTCAAGATTGTTATATCTTTCCTGCGGGGTGACCCTCAGAATTGGGCATTTGCATTGGCACCAGGGGATCCTGCGTTGCTCAATGTGGATGCGTTTTTTCTGGCATTGGGTTTGCTCTATGAGGAACCTAACCTTGAGATTCAGGCTGAGAAAGCTTTATTGGCTCTCTCTCAGGGGCAAGATGAAGCAGAAATATAGTCAGAAATTTCGGAAATGGTCGGTGCTTACTCAGTGGAATGAGTGCGCTCTGGCTGCAAAATTCAGAGATGGCCTTTCTGAGGCCATTAAAGATGTTATGGTGGGGTTCCCGGCGCCTACAGGTCTGAATGAGTCCATGACTATGGCTATTCAGATTGATCGGCGTTTACGGGAGCGCAAACCTGTGCACCATTTGGCGGTGTCTTCTGAACAGGCACCTGAGATAATGCAATGTGATAGAATTCAGTCCAGAAGTGAACGGCAAAATTATAGGCGGAAAAATGGATTGTGTTTTTATTATGGTGATTCAGCTCATGTTATATCAGCATGCTCTAAACGCACAAAAAAGGTTGATAAGTCTGTTGCCATTGGTACTTTACAGTCTAAGTTCATTCTGTCTGTGACTCTGATTTGTTCATTATCATCCATTTCCGTCAATGCCTATGTTGATTCAGGCGCTGCCCTGAGTCTTATGGATTGGTCATTTGCCAATCGCTGTGGATTTAGTCTGGAACCTCTGGAAGTTCCTATTCCTTTGAAACGAATTGACTCTACACCTTTGGCTATGAATAAACCTCAGTACTGGACACAAGTGACCATGCGTATGACTCCCGTTCATCAGGAGGTGATTCGCTTCCTGGTACTGTATAATTTGCATGATGTTCTAGTACTTGGTCTGCCATGGTTACAAACTCATAACCCAGTCCTGGACTGGAAAACAATGTCTGTGTTAAGCTGGGGATGTCAGGGGGTTCATGATGATGCATCTCCGATTTCTATCGCTTCATCTACTCCTTCTGAGGTTCCGGTATTTTTGTCTGATTATCGGGAGGTTTTTGAGGAGCCTAAGCTCAGTTCGCTTCCTCCTCACAGGGATTGCGATTGTGCTATAGATTTGATTCCTGGCAGTAAATTCCCTAAAGGTCGTTTGTTCAATCTGTCAGTGCCAGAGCATACTGCTATGCGGAATTATGTTAAGGAGTCCTTGGAAAAGGGACATATCCGTCCATCTTCGTCCCCTTTGGGAGCAGGTTTTTTTTTCGTGGCCAAAAAAGATGGTTCCTTGAGGCCTTGCATAGATTATCGTCTTTTGAATAAGATTACAGTCAAATATCAGTATCCTTTGCCATTGTTGACTGATTTGTTCGCTCGCATTAAGGGGGCTAAATGGTTCACTAAGATTGATCTTCGGGGTGCGTATAATCTTGTGCGGATAAGGCAGGGTGATGAGTGGAAAACCGCATTTAATACGCCTGAGGGTCATTTCGAGTATTTGGTGATGCCTTTTGGACTTTCTAATGCTCCTTCTGTCTTCCAGTCTTTTATGCACGATATTTTCCGTGAATATCTGGATAAATTTATTATCGTGTATTTGGATGATGTTTTGGTTTTTTCTGATGACTGGGAGTCTCATGTTCAGCAGGTCAGGAAGGTGTTTCAGGTCCTGCGGGCCAATTCTTTGTTTGTAAAGGATTCTAAATGTCTCTTTGGAGTCCAGAAGATTTCTTTTTTGGGGTATATTTTTTCCCCTTCTACTATTGAGATGGATCCCGTCAAGGTTCAGGCTATTTGTGACTGGACGCAGCCTACATCTCTTAAGAGTCTACAGAAGTTCTTGGGCTTTGCTAATTTTTATCGTCGCTTCATAACTAATTTTTCTAGTGTTGTTAAGCCTTTGACGGATTTGACTAAGAAGGGTGCTGATGTTACTGATTGGTCTCCTGCGGCTGTGGAGGCCTTTCAGGAACTTAAACGCCGGTTTTCTTCTGCTCCTGTGTTGCGTCAGCCAGATACGTCGCTTCCTTTTCAGGTTGAGGTTGATGCTTCCGAGATCGGAGCAGGGGCGGTTTTGTCACAGAGAAGCTCCGATGGCTCAGTGATGAAGCCATGTGCGTTCTTTTCTAGAAAATTTTTGCCCGCTGAACGGAATTATGATGTTGGTAATCGGGAGCTTTTGGCCATGAAGTGGGCATTTGAGGAGTGGCGTCATTGGCTTGAGGGTGCTAGACATCGTGTGGTGGTCTTGACTGATCACAAAAATCTGATGTACCTTGAGTCTGCCAAGCGTCTGAATCCTAGACAGGCTCGTTGGTCACTGTTTTTCTCCCGTTTCAATTTTGTGGTTTCATACCTGCCAGGTTCAAAGAATGTGAAGGCGGATGCTCTTTCTAGGAGTTTTGTGCCTGACTCCCCTGGAAATTCTGAGCCCACTGGTATCCTTAGGGATGGGGTGATTTTGTCGGCTGTCTCCCCAGACTTGCGACGTGCTTTGCAGGAGTTTCAGGCGGATAAACCTGATCGTTGTCCGCCGGAAAGACTGTTTGTTCCGGATAATTGGACCAGTAGAGTCATCTCCGAGGTCCATTCTTCTGTGTTGGCAGGTCATCCTGGAATATTTGGTACTAGAGACTTGGTGGCCAGGTCTTTTTGGTGGCCTTCCTTGTCGAGGGATGTGCGTTCTTTCGTGCAGTCTTGTGGAGTTTGCGCTCGGGCTAAGCCTTGCTGTTCTCGGGCCAGTGGATTGTTGTCACCTTTGCCTATCCCGAAGAGGCCTTGGACGCACATTTCCATGGACTTTATTTCGGATCTCACTGTCTCTCAAAAAATGTCCGTCATATGGGTTGTGTGTGACCGCTTTTCTAAGATGGTTCATCTGGTACCCTTGCCTAAGTTACCTTCCTCCTCTGAGTTGGTCCCTCTGTTTTTTCAAAACGTGGTCCGTTTGCATGGCATTCCGGAGAACATCGTTTCTGACAGGGGATCCCAGTTTGTGTCTAGATTTTGGCGGACGTTCTGTGCTAAGATGGGCATTGATTTGTCCTTTTCGTCTGCATTCCATCCCCAGACGAATGGCCAGACGGAACGAACTAATCAGACTTTAGAAACTTATTTAAGGTGTTTTGTTTCTGCTGATCAAGATGACTGGGTTTCCTTTTTGCCGCTTGCCGAGTTTGCCCTTAATAATCGGGCTAGTTCTGCTACCTTGGTTTCTCCTTTCTTTTGTAATTCGGGGTTTCATCCTCGTTTTTCCTCTGGTCAGGTGGAGCCTTCTGATTGTCCTGGAGTGGACATGGTGGTGGATAGGTTGCATCAGATTTGGAGTCATGTGGTGGACAATTTGAAGTTGTCCCAGGAGAGGGCTCAGCAGTTTGCTAATCGCCGTCGCCTCGTGGGTCCTCGACTTCTTGTTGGGGACTTGGTGTGGTTGTCTTCTCGTTTTGTTCCTATGAAGGTCTCTTCTCCTAAGTTCAAGCCTCGGTTCATCGGTCCCTATAGGATCTTGGAAATTCTTAACCCTGTGTCGTTTCGTTTGGATCTCCCGGCATCGTTTGCTATTCATAATGTGTTCCATCGGTCGTTGTTGCGGAAGTATGAGGTACCTGTTGTTCCTTCGCTTGAGCCTCCTGCTCCGGTGCTGGTGGAGGGTGAATTGGAATATGTTGTGGAGAAGATCTTGGATTCTCGTGTTTCCAGACGGAAACTCCAGTATTTGGTCAAGTGGAAGGGTTATGGTCAGGAGGATAATTCTTGGGTGATTGCCTCTGATGTTCATGCTGCCGATTTGGTCCGTGCTTTTCATAGGGCTCATCCTGGTCGCCCTGGTGGTTCTCATGAGGGTTCGGTGACCCCTCCTCAAGAGGGGGTACTGTTGTGAGTTCTGTTTTTGGGCTCCCTCTGGTGGTTACTGATGGTACTGGGTGACTTGTGTTCTCTGCAGTCTCTGGTGTCCACCTGTTCCATCAGGTTATGGGAGTTTCCTATTTAACCTGGCTTTTTTGTCATTTCCTCGCCGGCTATCAATGTAATCAGCGTGTCTTTTTACCTCGGCTCCCTGCGTCTGTTATCTTCAGGACAAGCTAAGTTTTGATTTTCCTGTTCCACGTTTTGTTTTATTTTTGTCTTAGTCCAGCTTGCAGATATGTGATTCCTTGCTGCTGGTTGCTCTAGTGGGCTGAAATTACTCATGTTCCATGAGTTGGCACATGAGTTCAAGTAATTTCAGGATGGTTTTTTGAAGGGTTTTTCGCTGACCGCGCAGTTCACTTTTGTATCCTCTGCTATCTAGCTTTAGCGGGCCTCATTTTTGCTGATTCTATTTTCATAACTACGTATGTGCTTTCCTCTCATTTCACCGTTATTACATGTGGGGGGGCTGCTATTTCTGTGGGGTGTTTCTCTGGAGGCAAGTGAGGTCTGTGTTTCTTCTAATAGGGGAAGTTAATCCTTCGGCTGGCGCGAGACGTCTAGGAATCATCGTAGGCACGTTCCCCGGCTACTGCTAGTTGTGTGTTTAGGTTCAGGATCGCGGTCAGCTCAGGTTCCATCACCCTAGAGCTTGTTTTGTTTTTGTGCTTGTCCTTTTGTGATCCCTTGCCATTGGGATCATGACACATATCAACACTCCAAATGCCTCAACAACAGACAATTGCCACATCAGGCAGTACAAGACTAACACTAACAATCAAGATTACCAGAGGCAAGTATATATAGGAGAGGGGAGTGGCCAATACTGAACAGCTGAGATCATCCAAGCAGGAGAGCTACAGAGACTCTTAGCTAAGAAGTTAACCCTTGCACTGCTAACAGAAAACTGCACCGTTTAATATGAAGGTGAAATGCTTCTGATCAGTGCAGGAGTGCAGGAAATCACATGCTGCATGAAAAGAGACTCTCATAAATCTACTTTGTCATTATTACCAGTCATCACTACTCCTACGGGTTAGCATCACCTATTCTTCAATTCACTCCTAATTAGGCTTAACTTAACCTTCTCTTCCTACTCATCTAAGGTTAAGTTACAGTGCTTTACTGAACTGAAAAATCAGCTATTGAATTGATATTCAAAGGAGGCTGAAGATGTAGCTATGAAGACTCTGTCATTCTATCTCTTTACTCCATCAGCGTTGCCTCCTCCTGCTTCAGTGAAAACTTCTTTGCTGTGTCACTTTAGGCAAATGAACCGTCAGTCAAGCAGGAAGAAGTGGCGCTGGGTGGGAAGAATAGAGCTGGAGTGACAGAGCATTCGCATCTACAGATATGTCCCTTCAGTCTCATTTGCACATTGATTAAAATGCTGATTTTTCAATAACAGAGGAACGGACTGGTAAAATCCTGCTGACAGATAACCTTCAACGTATGTACCATTTTTTGTTCTTTCCTACAGGTATTTATGTGTCACTGTGCCTGGCGTTACTGGTTATTGGATTGTTAGAAACAGTCTTTATTATGAATATTTTGTATAAAGGTTACTTGACAAGTCCACATGTGCCAATCTGGTTACATACATTAGTCCTCCACTATGTTTCTCTTGTGGTATGCTACAAAACAGAAGATAATTCTGACACAGAACAACAGCAGAATACTATCTGTGAAGCTGCAGGTTTGTATGATTTTCTGTCAGAGTGATAGTGTGAATTAAATTTAAAAAAATACATATTGTTAAGATAAATATTATTCCAAGTTTATTTTAGGTAAGAAAAAAATATAGTATAGCTTGGATAAAACAAAATGTCAGTGCATCACTTTCTAGATAAATATTAATATTCAGAATATTCAATACTTCTCAGATTTTAATATGTCATAAGAACAAAATAAAGGGTCTTACAGATTTTGTGAAAAATTAAGTTAAATACCGTATATACTCGAGTATAAGCCGAGATTTTCAGCCCATTTTTTTGGGCTGAAAGTCCCCCTCTCGGCTTATACTCGAGTCATATACCCGGGTGTCAGCAGGGGAGGGAGAGCGGGGGCCGTGTAATCATACTTACCTGCTGCGGCGCGGTCCCTGCAGTCCCTGGCTTCTCCGGCGCTGCAGATTCTTCCTGTACTGAGCGGTCACATGGCACCGCTCATTACAGAAATGAATAGGCGGCTCCACCCCCATAGGGGAGGAGCCGCATATTCATTGCTGTAAATGATCGGTGCCATGTGACCGCTCAATTACAGGAAGAAGCTGCAGCGCCGGAGAAGCCAGGGACTGCAGGGACCGCGCCGCAGCAGGTAAGGGGAGCGCAGCGCTATAATTACCTGCTCCTCGCTCCGGTACGGCTCCGTCTGCA
Organism: Ranitomeya imitator; assembly: GCF_032444005.1. NCBI lineage: Eukaryota > Metazoa > Chordata > Amphibia > Anura > Dendrobatidae > Ranitomeya > Ranitomeya imitator. Next base: position 405,452,830 of record NC_091286.1, on the reverse strand, counting down.
GCGTCCTCTAGCAGTGACGCTCAGGTTAGAGGGCGCTGTGACGTAGTCAGTGCGCGCCCTCTGCTGAGCGTCAGTGCTGGAGACTGAGCCGCACGAGGAGCAGGTAATTATTGAAAGCGCCGGCGTCCTGAGAAGAGAGGTGAGTATGTGATTTTTTTTTTTTTTTATGGCAGCACCAGCAGCATTCTAAGGAGCACCTATGGGGCCATAATCAAAGGTGCAGAGCATATATGGCACAGCATTATAAGGAACACCTATGGGTCCATAATCAAAGGTGCAAAGCATATATGGCACAGCATTATAAGGGGCACCTATGGGGCCATAATCAAAGGTGCAGAGCATATATGGCACAGCATTATAAGGGGCACCTATGGGGCCATAATCAAAGGTGCAGAGCATATATGGCACAGCATTATAAGGGGCACCTATGGGGCCATAATGAAAGGTGCAGAGCATATATGGGGCAGCATTCTAAGGAGCACCTATGGGGCCATAATCAAAGGTGCAGAGCATATATGGCACAGCATTATAAGGGGCACCTATGGGGCCATAATCAAAGGTGCAGAGCATATATGGCACAGCATTATAAGGGGCACCTATGGGGCCATAATCAAAGGTGCAGAGCATATATGGCACAGCATTCTAAGGAGCACCTATGGGGCCATAATCAAAGGTGCAGAGCATATATGGCACAGCATTATAAGGAACACCTATGGGTCCATAATCAAAGGTGCAGAGCATATATGGCACAGCATTCTAAGGAGCACCTATGGGGCCATAATCAAAGGTGCAGAGCATATATGGGGCACAGCATTCTAAGGAGCATTTATGGGGCCATAATCAAAGGTGCAGAGCATATATGGCACAACATTATAAGGAGCATTTATGGGGCCATAATCAAAGGTGCAGAGCATTATATATGGCACAGCATTATAAGGAGCATCTATGGGGCCATAATCAATGGTGCAGAGCATTCTATATAGCACAGTTGTATATGGAGCATCTATGGGGCAATAATGAACGGTATGGAGCATCTATTTTTATTTTTGAAATTCACCGGTAGCTGCTGCATTTTCTACCCTAGGCTTATACTCGAGTCAATAAGTTTTCCCAGTTTTTTGTGGCAAAATTAGGGGGGTCGGCTTATACTCGGGTCGGCTTATACTCGAGTATATACGGTAGGTTCTTCAATTATAATTATTGATGGCATATCCATGATTGATAGGTGAAGGTCCTACCTCCGGGACACATATATCAAATGAATAAGGACCCCCTGGGACTTTGACTTTACTGTCTCAGTTTCTCACAAAGACCTGAATTGAAATAGCAGCAGAATTTGAATATTCATTCAATAGAAGTTTTCAGTAGTTAGACATTAGTGAGCAGATACCTCTCCTAGGGTATCTACTGTACTGACAAAAAAAAATGTATATGGCCAAATTTGGAAAATTTTCTTTGACAGCAACTTGGTTACTTTTTTCTCTCTCTTGTTCAGCTATTTTCTCTATACAGATCAGTCTTATCAGTGGCTGTGGTATCGATACAGGAGAAAAGCTAAAGTCTGCCTCAGGAGGCAATTAAAATAAATGGAGGTTGTCTTTAAAACTGCATCAAGGGTTAATAGAGTTTTTTAGGGTGAATTTTTCTAACTGAAAAGTCCACATCTGAAAACCAATTGTAAAATACACTTTTTTGGGGTGGGTTTTGTAAGAACATGAGTTTTTTTATGCCCTTCCCACAAAAGGACGTTGTATTCACGTTCTGGGAAAGGATGCTCAGGCATTGAAGGGGTTAGGGGCTGAGCTACTCCACAAGTGGCAGATACTGACTATATTGTATAGCCAGCATCTGTCTCTAGCAGCCACGGCTGACGATGAGTTCCGTCCACAGCTATTTAGGTGCCGCTATGAATCTCTGACAGTGGAATCTAAAAGGAAGTCTTGTTGATACCAATGCTACCGGCTTCCATTACCCCCCCATGATTTGACTGCAGGGTAATGATGGGTTACTGTGACAGCTGGCGGTCTGCTGCAGAATCCCAATGCTGTCATTTTGGCACTATTTTGAAGCTCAGGCATAGGATACTGAGAAATCCACTATATGCTGCAATATTGTTAGTGTAGTACAACAATGACCCAAAACATACAGCCAAGGCAATAAAGGAGTCGCTCAAAAAGAAGCACATTAAGGTCATGGAGTGGCCTAGCGAGTCTCCAGACCTTAATCCCATAGAAAACTTATGGAGGGAGATGAAGCTCTGAGTTGCCAATTACAGCCTCAAAATGTTAATGATTTAGAGATGATCTGCAAAGAGGAGTGTACCAAAATTCCTCCTGACATGTGCACAAACCTCATCATCAACTACAAAAAATGTCTGACTGCTGTGCTTGCCAACAAGGGTTTTGCCACCAAGTATTAAGTCTTGTTTGCAAGAGGGATCAAATACTTATTTCTCACTACAAAATGCAAATTATATAACTTATACAATGTGATTTTCTGGATTTTATTTTTGATATTCTATCTCTCAATGTTAAAATTAACCTACCCATAAAATTATAGACTGTTCATGTCTTTGTCAGTGGGCAAACTTACAAAATCAGAAAGGGATAAAATAACTATTTCCTTCAGTGTATATCCTAAACATGCTTCATGGGTGTTTGTAAGGTGGATTGACATATAGGTTTACATAAACAGACAGGCAGCCTTTTCCAAAAATAATGTGATAAGAAATGCAAAAGTACTGTAGGTACACATTAAAAAAGCCAGAACCTGCAACAGGGTTATGTATTCGTGTGAAGTGAACAATTGTAAAAATTTGGCTAGTAAAACAGCTGTGAAAATAATTGTTTGCTACATTCACACTTTGGGAGGTAGACAGTCACAGTTGAATGTCTGGAGTTTGGAAAATTTTATTTTATAGTTTAAAAAAAAAACAATTGCTGTATATACTCGAGTATAAGCTGAGGTACTTAATTTTACCTCAAAAACAGGGAAAACTTATTGACTCGAGTATACGCCGAGGAGATGCAGCAGCTACTGGATCCGCAAGTCTCCCCTCTTCCTTTGATCCGCGAGTCTCTCATGGGGTTGTTTCTTACCCACTTCTACACAGCAGCGGCTGCGGAGCAGCGCCATCCTGTCATGTATGGAGTCCTGGAGGTAGCGGCAAGCGATTAAAGTATGGAGCAGCAGTAGCAGTCGTGGAGGCAAGCAGTAGCCATCTGGCAGGTGGAGGTTGCGGACGGCCTGTATTTTCACTGCGCAGACTTCACTTCTGGTCCCGCTCATTATGGCTTATGAATATTTGTGACGTCACCGGAAGTGAAGCGTGCAGCACTGAAAATACAGGCTGCCCACAACCTCTACCTGCCATATGGCTACCGCTTGCCTCCACAACTGCTGCTCCATACTGCCGGGACCCCATACATGACAGGATGGCGCTGCTCCACCACTACTGTTTGCTCCATAGGTTACTGGCATGCCGCTACCTCCGGGACTCAATACATGCCAGAATCGCACTGCTCCGCCACTGCTGCTGTGAAGGAGGGGGTAAGAAACACAGCGGGGAAAAGACACGGACCGGGGAGAGGGGAGACAGGCCGGTGGGGTTGACGGGAGACAGACCGGTGGGGGTGACTCGAGTATAAACCGAGAGGGGCACTTTCAGCTTAAAAAAATGGGCTGAAAATCTCGGCTTATACTCGAGTATATACTGTATTCTCTTCACAAAAAAGAATTGTACAGGAAATGCAAAAACTAAGTACAGTCGCTTGTGACAACCAAGTGCACGGTATGGCTGATACTGATTTCATTTTTTCTTTTCTATAAAATGTATTGTGCCAATTGTTTAATTGTCATTCGAGTGGAGTCCGACTCATTGACTTGCATGGCCGAGTGCGAGCTGAATATCTGATCAAATTCGGACATGCAGCAATTTTTATCCACGGACTGTCTCGTTCCAAGGAAAAAATCTGACATGTGCACGGCCCCATAGAATAACATGGGGATGAGTGCTATCCGTCAAAATTACGGATAGCACTCATCCAAATATTAGTCGTCTGCATTAGCCCTAACTCTGCGGTCAACTCCCACCTTATCTCTTTTTCCCCGTATCATTTGAATCTCTGTATAATTTGCAGACTACTACTTCTACTTTCATCTTCTTCACAGCTCCAATTGTTTAGTACATTACTGTCTGGAGCATTTGTCCAATGTTTAAAGGCTTTTGGAGCGCCACCAGACGCAGGGCCACGGGGTACTCGGTACCGGTCCTCTCTGTCTCGGTTTTGGGGTTGTCACAGTGGCTAGACCCGGTCCGTGACCCTGCTAAGGGGCGTCCAATGAAAGGTGATGAAAGTTTGTCAAGTGTTCGTGACGCCACCTGTGGTATTCGGTCAGGGTGACCGACGCTGCTGAGGGGTCCACTGGGGTGATGTAATGGCAGCTAGATGGTATACCTTCCCACAGGTGAAGTATATCCCCAGGGTTTCCCAGTAGTCTAGGTGGTGATGATGTGAGGTGCGGTTAATAACGAGGACACTGGGTTGCAGTCTCTTTACCTTTTTACTGAAGACTTCGGGATCCGCAATCCAGAGCACTGCTAACAGGGCTGGCTGAGACCGGCCGGTCTGAATGCACATCCAGAGTTCCCTTTGCAGGTGGAAATCAGTGCCTACCAACTAGCGCCAGTGTGTTGTAGTCCTTCCCTGCTGAGCACCACGGGATAGTCCTCACAACTGTCATATCTGCTCTTTCTCTCTCCGTCCCCCACTTTATCTGGCTAGGATGCACCCGTATGACGGGTAGGCCTGGAGTTATTCTGGGACCCTAGAGACGCCCCTCTCCCACAATTGCCTCCTATGTCTGCTTAGGTGATTTAAGTTAGACAGTCAACCTATAATCAACTGTACTGCCGCTGTTTGAAGTAATGCTTGAAGTCTGTTACTTCCTCGGCGTTCCGGACACCGGCTACGCGCCTCAGTAGGATGTTGCCGATCTCGTGGCACGAATCCTAATGGTTCTATCTCCTTTGTGCTGTGATCTCGTTTCTCACTTCTCCACAATATACTTCGCTTCGTGTCCTTCCTTAGGATGCCGCCGCAAGGTAGTGCAGGCGCGGCTCCGTAACGATCTGTCCTTTCTGCTAGGCCCCTGCCAGGAACCCACCCCTGATAGGTCCTCCTTGGAGCTCTCCCAGGCTGCTACTCTTTAACTTCCTATCCAACCCTCAGTTTTACCAGAGTGTGAGGAGTGGCCTAATACATAGAGCCTTTTGCTCCCCCTGGTGGCCGGAGTGTGAAGTGTAATGTGTGACTGTGATACCTGGTCAGGTGAACTCCTTTAGCGCAATCAGACATAACATCACTCCCCTTAGTGGCAGAGCGACATTACTGTAACGACCAGGACTCTGGGGCGCTGCACTTTCTCTTCCTAAAGATCTATTGCTGAGTTGTGAGCACTGGCATCTTCTCACTATGTTAAATCACGGTAAAATGGCTGCTGCATTCTCTGCCTAGCCTTTTATACAGATCATGATTGTCCCTCCTGATTGGTTGTGCTACATCATGTGAAGTGATAACTGCATGGCATTATGGAGAAGCCTGTGCTGTCAGGCCTGAACTCATGTCAGCCTTGTATGACCAGGGGTGGATTAAGGGTAGCCAGGGCCCCGGGCTGTTCACACACTGTGGGCCCCCCCGGTCATGTGACGGGGGGGGGGTATGTGACGGAGGGGGGGTCATGTGACGGGTGGGGGGGGTCATGTGACGGGGTTCATGATACACCAGAACCAGATTATTCCAGAAAAATGGCCGGGCCCTACTCTACTGTAACCTATTAAATATTTGTTAAAATCTGCAATACAATTTAGGTATATCTTGACCAATAATATCACATACAAGGAACAAATACCACCGCACCATGACCAGACTACAAATTACAACCACAGTGATCGAATAATATCACATACAAGGAACAAATACCACCGCACCATGTCAAGACCACATATTACTACTTGGTGACCAAATAGCACATACAAGGGACAAATACCACAATACCATTTCCAGACCACATATTACCACCACATAGTGACTGACTACTACAATACTGATCAGTAATTAAAAAAATAAAATAAAAAAAAACAATATACTATCACCATAAGTGCCAGTATTCACAGGAGATCTGTAGTTAGTATGCAGTGTCTGTGTAAAGGTAATACAGATTTCGCTGGTGGTATTATACACAGGACCTCTATATATAATGTATAGGTAATACAGTGATCACTGGTGACATTGTACACAGGACCGCTGTATATAGTATATACGAGGGGCGATCCAAAAGTAATGATAATCGGTTATTTCTATTGCACACAGAAATTAAAATAAAATGTTTTCTTCTCTCTTAGGTACCCACTAGTCCAGGAAAAAAAAATCACTTAAATATACCACGATACCCGGGAGCTACATTCATTTGAATATGAACTGCCGAGGAGTGAACATCAAAATGGAAAAAAACGAGCTCAGAGCTGTCATCAAATACCTCTGCTTGAAAAAAATGACTACCAAAGACATACACAGCGACTTGGTGGAAACATTGGGGGACTCTTCTCCTCCATATTCCACAGTTGCATGCTGGGCCAAGGAATTTAAGCTGGGAAGAACATCGACGGAAGATGAACATCATCAAGGACGCCCATCCACGTCCCTCAATGAAGAAAACGTGAAAAAAGTTGAAGAAGTTGTATTGGCAGATCGAAGAGTGACTATCAGGCATGTAGCTGAGGTCCAAGGGATCTCATATGGCAGTATTCAAAGAATCCTTGCAAAAGAATTGCATATGAGAAAGGTCTCCGCGCGTTGGGTGCCAAAAATGTTAACCGACGAGCAAAAGAAGAAACGAGTTGACATTTCAATAGCAAATCTCGAAAAGTTCCAAGCAGACAAGGAAAAATTTTTTGTCATGTTTTTTGACCATGGACAAAACCTGGATCCACCACTTTGATCCCGAAACTAAACAACAATCGATGACGTGGAAACGAGCCGACGAACCAACGCTGAAGAAATTCAAAGTGTCAAGCTCAGCAGGGAAGGTTATGGCGTCCGTTTTTTGGGACGATGAAGGAATTATTATGGTGGACTATTTGGTGAAGGGAGCCACTATTACGGGCTCCTACTACGCAGAACAAATAAGAAGATTGTGGGAGGCTATCAAGGAGAAAAGGCGCGGCAAACTGCGGGCTGGAGTGCTGTTTCACCAAGATAACACGCCGGCTCACAAAGCTGCAGTTGCCATGGCTACCATTCAAGAAGCGGGCTTTGAACTGGTGGAACACCCCCCCTATTGGCCAGATCTAGCCCCCAGTGACTTCTTTATCTTTCCTCGACTCAAGGAACACCTCCGGGGCAAGAAATTTGATGACAATAGCGACGTGATAACCGCTGTTGGGGATTTTTTTGAGGGTCAAGATCAAGAATTTTTTTCTAAGGGAATTCTAAGTTTAGAAAAGAGATGGACTAAATGTATAGTCCAAAGTTCAAAAGAAGATCAAAGTATCGCACAATCAGTCAAAATTGCCGATTCATACCCCACTGGAGAAAAGAGCAGTTATCCATACAGTGTCCGGGTGCAACCTCAGAAAATCACACGAGTTTCCATAGAAAAATATAAAAAGAAGCGAGAGCACTCACCAAGGTCTTCAGGAAACACATTCTTTCCCTGCCGCCTGTTTTAGGCCGGCTTCACACTTGCGAGTTTTACGGACGTAAGAGCGCAGAAACTACGTCCGTAAAACTCGCAAAAAATACAGCACAATTATTCTCTATGCCTCTGCTCCTATCTGCCGTATTTTACTGATCAGTATTATACGGCTTTCTACGGCCGTACAAAATCGCAGCATGCTGCGTTTGTCACCGTACTGCGCAAGAAATACGCCAATGAAAGTCTATGGAAGCGTGAAAAATACGGATTACACACGGACAAGCAGTGTGACTTGCGAGAAATACGCAGCGCTGTTAGAGAGAAAAGCCGGCAATTCAGTGCGGTGTACAGTAAAATCACACTGACAGCTTACAGTAGAATAGGTAGAATAAATGTGGACACATAGAATAGGTATATATATATATATATATATATATATATATATATATGTCAGTGAGACACATATATGTATATATATTAATATTTATTCCAGCGCTATACAGCTTGAAAGCCGGTAATTCAATTACCGGCTTTTTCTTTCTCCTTCCTAAAACTCGACATGATTTGAGACATGGTTTACATACAGTAAACCATGTCTTCTCTCCATTTTTTTGCAGATTCCACACTACTAATGTCAGTAGAGTGTATCTGCAAAATTTGGCCGTTCTAGCTCTTAAAATAAAGGGTTAAATGGCGGAAAAAATTGGCGTGGGCTCCCGCGCAATTTTCTCCGCCAGAGTAGTAAAGCCAGTGACTGAGGGCAGATATTAATAGCCTGGAGAGGGTCCATGGTTATTGGCCCCCCCCTGGCTAAAAATATCTGCCCCCAGCCACCCCAGAAAAGGCACATCTGGAAGATGCGCCTATTCTGGCACTTGGCCACTCTCTTCCCATTCCCGTGTAGCGGTGGGATATGGGGTAATGAAGGGTTAATGCCACCTTGCTATTGTAAGGTGACATTAAGCCTAATTAATAATGGAGAGGCGTCAATTATGACACCTATCCATTATTAATCCAATTGTAGTAAAGGGTTAAATAAAACACAAACACATTATTTAAAATTATTTTAATGAAATAAAAACAATGGTTGTTGGAGTATTTTATTCTACGGCCAATCCAGTCACTGAAGACCCTCGTTCTGTGAAAGAAAAAACATAATAAACCAACAATATACTTACCCTCCGCAGATCTGTAATGTCCAACGATGTAAATCCTTCTGAAGGGGTTAAAACATTTTGCAGCAAGGAGCTTTGCTAATGCAATGCTACTCCTCGCTGCAAAACCCCGGGGAATGAGGCTAAATATAGATCAATGAGCTATATTTAGCTTCATTTGCGGTGAGGCGCCCCCTGCTGGATGTTCATAGATCGTGGGAACTTACCTAGAAAGCTCCCAGGCTTCTGAAGGGGTTAAAACATTTTGCAGCAAGGAGCTTTGCTAATGCAATGCTACTCCTCACTGCAAAACCCCGGGGAATGAGGCTAAATATAGATCAATGAGCTATATTTAGCTTCATTTGCGGTGAGGCGCCCCCTGCTGGATGTTCATAGATCGTGGGAACTTACCTAGAAAGCTCCCAGGCTTTCTAGGAAAGTTCCCACGATCTATGAACATCCAGCAGGGGGCGCCTCACCGCAAATGAAGCTAAATATAGCTCATTGATCTATATTTAGCCTCATTCCCCGGGGTTTTGCAGCGAGGAGTAGCATTGCATTAGCAAAGCTCCTTGCTGCAAAATGTTTTAACCCCTTCAGAAGGATTTACATCGTTGGACGTTACAGATCTGCGGAGGGTAAGTATATTGTTGGTTTATTTTGTTTTTTCTTTCACAGAACGAGGGTCTTCAGTGACTGGATTGGGCGTAGAATAAAATACTCCAACAACCATTGTTTTTATTTCATTAAAATAATTTTAAATAATGTGTTTGTGTTTTATTTAACCCTTTACTACAATTGGATTAATAATGGATAGGTGTCATAATTGACGCCTCTCCATTATTAATTAGGCTTAATGTCACCTTACAATAGCAAGGTGGCATTAACCCTTCATTACCCCATATCCCACCGCTACACGGGAATGGGAAGAGAGTGGCCAAGTGCCAGAATAGGCGCATCTTCCAGATGTGCCTTTTCTGGGGTGGCTGGGGGCAGATATTTTTAGCCAGGGGGGGGCCAATAACCATGGACCCTCTCCAGGCTATTAATATCTGCCCTCAGTCACTGGCTTTACTACTCTGGCGGAGAAAATTGCGCGGGAGCCCACGCCAATTTTTTCCGCCATTTAACCCTTTATTTTAAGAGCTAGAACGGCCAAATTTTGCAGATACACTCTACTGACATTAGTAGTGTGGAATCTGCAAAAAAAATGGAGAGAAGACATGGTTTACTGTATGTAAACCATGTCTCAAATCATGTCGGGTTTTAGGAAGGAGAAAGAAAAAGCCGGTAATTGAATTACCGGCTTTCAAGCTGTATAGCGCTGGAAAAAATAGTAATATATATACATACAGTGGGGCAAAAGAGTATTTAGTCAGTCAGCAATAGTGCAAGTTCCACCACTTAAAAAGATGAGAGGCGTCTGTAATTTACATCATAGGTAGACCTCAACTATGGGAGACAAACTGAGAAAAAAAAATCCAGAAAATCACATTGTCTGTTTTTTTAACATTTTATTTGCATATTATGGTGGAAAATAAGTATTTGGTCAGAAACAAAATTTCATCTCAATACTTTGTAATATATCCTTTGTTGGCAATGACAGAGGTCAAACGTTTTTTGTAAGTCGTCACAAGGTTGCCACACACTGTTGTTGGTATGTTGGCCCATTCCTCCATGCAGATCTCCTCTAGAGCAGTGATGTTTTTGGCTTTTCGCTTGGCAACACGGACTTTCAACTCCCTCCAAAGGTTTTCTATAGGGTTGAGATCTGGAGACTGGCTAGGCCACTCCAGGACCTTGAAATGCTTCTTACGAAGCCACTCCTTCGTTGTCCTGGCGGTGTGCTTTGGATCATTGTCATATTGAAAGACCCAGCCGCGTTTCATCTTCAATGCCCTTGCTGATGGAAGGAGGTTTGCACTCAAAATCTCACGATACATGGCCCCATTCATTCTTTCATGTACCCGGATCAGTCGTCCTGGCCCCTTTGCAGAGAAACAGCCCCAAAGCATGATGTTTCCACGACCATGCTTTACAGTAGGTATGGTGTTTGATGGATGCAACTCCGTATTCTTTTTCCTCCAAACACGACAAGTTGTGTTTCTACCAAACAGTTCCAGTTTGGTTTCATCAGACCATAGGACATTCTCCCAAAACTCCTCTGGATCATCCAAATGCTCTCTAGCAAACTTCAGACGGGTCCGGACATGTACTGGCTTAAGCAGTGGGACACGTCTGGCACTGCAGGATCTGAGTCCATGGTGGCGTAGTGTGTTACTTATGGTAGGCCTTGTTACATTGGTCCCAGCTCTCTGCAGTTCATTCACTAGGTCCCCCCGCGTGGTTCTGGGATTTTTGCTCACTGTTCTTGTGATCATTCTGACCCCACGGGGTGGGATTTTGCGTGGAGCCCCAGATCGAGGGAGATTATCAGTGGTCTTGTATGTATTCCATTTTCTAATTATTGCTCCCACTGTTGATTTCTTCACTCCAAGCTGGTTGGCTATTGCAGATTCAGTCTTCCCAGCCTGGTGCAGGGCTACAATTTTGTTTCTGGTAACCTTTGACAGCTCTTTGGTCTTCACCATAGTGGAGTTTGGAGTCAGACTGTTTGAGGGTGTGCACAGGTGTCTTTTTATACTGATAACAAGTTTAAACAGGTGCCATTACTACAGGTAATGAGTGGAGGAAAGAGGAGACTCTTAAAGAAGAAGTTACAGGTCTGTGAGAGCCAGAAATCTTGATTGTTTGTTTCTGACCAAATACTTATTTTCCACCATAATATGCAAAAAAAATGTTAAAAAAATAGACAATGTGATTTTCTAGATTTTTTTTTCTCAGTTTGTCTCCCATAGTTGAGGTCTACCTATGATGTAAATTACAGACGCCTCTCATCTTTTTAAGTGGTGGAACTTGCACTATTGCTGACTGACTAAATACTTTTTTGCCCCACTGTATATATATATATATATATATATATATATATATAGACAGTATATATATATATATATATATTTTTCTTTTTGGGACACATGGATCATTTCTATAGCGGTATGTTGGTTTTGCAAGCCTGCGAGAAAACCACGCAGTACGGATGCCATACGGATTACATACGGAGGATGCCATGCGCAAAAAACGCTGACACACCCTGCCTACGGAGGAGCTACGGACCACTATTTTCGGGACATTTCAGCGTATTACGGCCGTAATATACGGACCGTATTTTCATACGCTGAGTGTGAAGCCGGCCTTAATGTGTATATCACTGCCACAATAAAGTAAGGACGATCACAGCAGTTGGTGAGTGCTCTCGCTTCTTTTTATATTTTTCTATGGAAACTAAATGTATAGACTTGATAGGAGAAATTTTTTTTTTTGACTATATTCATTGTGTTTAGTATTGATTATCATTACTTTTGGATGGCCCCTCGTAGTGTATAGTGTCAGTGTATAGGTAACACTCACTCACCAGTGACGTCTCTAGGTGAAGTCCTTCATCTTTCATCCAGCACAGACCGCCATCATTTCTTCCAGCCAGGACTCGTTTCTGCAGGAAATAACAAAGTTATCTGGAGCTCTGCTTGTAGAACACATTACTTAATTTTTCACAACTTCTACATTACACCACATGAAGATAAAAAGGCGATATAGTGTCACTCTACACAGTAACAGGACCGCCCCCCATTTAAAACAGTATACTCAAAAAATAAAATAAATACATCACTGCAGTAATAATATCCCTTATTTAGCCCTTATGGTAATAATATTCCCCATCCTGGCCCCGTTTATCTGATTCCTGGCTCCAGCCATATGTTCTCCCATCCTGCCCTCATGAGTATCCATTCTATACCATATGATCTCCCCATCCTGCCCCATCTGTCTCCATCGTATCCATCCTGCCCCATGATCCAATCCTGCCCCATGTCTTTCATCCTGCCCCATGTCTCCAATCATGCCCCGTGTCTACATTCTGCCCATGCCTCCAGTCCTGCCCCCAGTGTGTCCAGCAATCTGCCCCAGTGTGTCCAGCATATTACCCCCAGTGTGTCCAGCATATTACCCCCAGTGTGTCCAGCAATCTGCCCCAGTATGTCCAGCATATTGCCCCCAGACAGTGTGTCCAGCAATCTGCCCCAGTGTGTCCAGCAATCTGCCCCAGTGTCTCCAGCATTGCCCCAGTGTCTCCAGCAATCTGCCCCAGTGTCTCCAGCAATCTGCCCCCAGTGTCTCCAGCAATCTGCCCCCAGTGTCTCCAGCATTGCCCCCAGTGTGTCCTCCAGCAATCTGCCCCAGTGTCTCCAGCATTGCCCCCAGTGTCTCCAGCAATCTGCCCCAGTGTCTCCAGCAATCTGCCCCCAGTGTCTCCAGCAATCTGCCCCAGTGTCTCCAGCAATCTGCCCCCAGTGTCTCCAGCAATCTGCCCCCAGTGTCTCCAGCATTGCCCCCAGTGTGTCCTCCAGCAATCTGCCCCAGTGTCTCCAGCATTGCCCCCAGTGTCTCCAGCAATCTGCCCCAGTGTCTCCAGCAATCTGCCCCAGTGTCTCCAGCATTGCCCCCAGTGTGTCCTCCAATCTGCCCCAGTGTCTCCAGCATTGCCCCCCAGTGTGTCCTCCAGCAATCTGCCCCAGTGTCTCCAGCATTGCCCCACTGTCTCCAGCATTGCCCCACTGTCTCCAGCATTGCCCCACTGTCTCCAGCATTGCCCAACTGTCTCCAGCATTGCCCAACTGTCTCCAGCAATCTCCCCACTGTCTACAGCATTGCCCCACTGTCTCCAGCAATCTGCCCCACTGTCTCCAGCAATCTGCCCCACTGTCTCCAGTATTGCCCCACTGTCTCCAGCATTGCCCCACTGTCTCCAGCATTGCCCAACTGTCTCCAGCATTGCCCCACTGTCTCCAGCAATCTCCCCACTGTCTCCAGCATTGCCCCACTGTCTCCAGCAATCTCCCCAATGTCTCCAGCATTGCCCCAGTGTCTCCAGCATTGCCCCACTGTCTCCAGCATTGCCCCACTGTCTCCAGCATTGCCCCACTGTCTCCAGCATTGCCCAACTGTCTCCAGCATTGCCCCACTGTCTCCAGCAATCTCCCCACTGTCTCCAGCATTGCCCCACTGTCTCCAGCATTGCCCCACTGTCTCCAGCAATCTGCCCCACTGTCTCCAGCATTGCCCCACTGTCTCCAGTATTGCCCCACTGTCTCCAGCAATCTGCCCCACTGTCTCCAGCAATCTGCCCCACTGTCTCCAGCATTGTCCCCAGTGTGTCCTCCAATCTGCCCCACTGTCTCCAGCATTGCCCCCAGTGTGTCCTCCAATCTGCCCCAGTGTCTCCAGCATTGCCCCACTGTCTCCAGCAATCTCCCCAATGTCTCCAGCATTGCCCCAGTGTCTCCAGCATTGCCCCACTGTCTCCAGCATTGCCCCACTGTCTCCAGCATTGCCCCACTGTCTCCAGCATTGCCCAACTGTCTCCAGCATTGCCCCACTGTCTCCAGCAATCTCCCCACTGTCTCCAGCATTGCCCCACTGTCTCCAGCATTGCCCCACTGTCTCCAGCAATCTGCCCCACTGTCTCCAGCACTGCCCCACTGTCTCCAGCATTGCCCCACTGTCTCCAGCATTGCCCCACTGTCTCCAGCAATCTGCCCCACTGTCTCCAGCAATCTGCCCCACTGTCTCCAGCATTGCCCCCAGTGTGTCCTCCAATCTGCCCCACTGTCTCCAGCATTGCCCCCAGTGTGTCCTCCAATCTGCCCCAGTGTCTCCAGCATTGCCCCCCAGTGTGTCCTCCAGCAATCTGCCCCAGTGTCTCCAGCATTGCCCCAGTGTCTCCAGCATTGCCCCAGTGTCTCCAGCATTGCCCCCAGTGTGTCCTCCAATCTGCCCCAGTGTCTCCAGCATTGCCCCCCCGTGTGTCCTCCAGCAATCTGCCCCAGTGTGTCCAGCATTACCGCACTGTCTCCAGCAATCTGCCCCACTGTCTCCAGCATTGCCCCACTGTCTCCAGCAATCTGCCCCACTGTCTCCAGCATTGCCCCCAGTGTGTCCTCCAATCTGCCCCAGTGTCTCCAGCATTGCCCCCCAGTGTGTCCTCCAGCAATCTGCCCCAGTGTCTCCAGCATTGCCCCACTGTCTCCAGCAATCTGCCCCACTGTCTCCAGCAATCTGCCCCACTGTCTCCAGCAATCTGCCCCACTGTCTCCAGCATTGCCCCCAGTGTGTCCTCCAGCATTAGCCCCCAGTGTGTCCTCCAGCATTGCCCCAGTGTGTCCTCCAGCATTGCCCCCTTGTGTGTCCACCGTTAGCTGATCCAAAAAAACAAACAAAAAACAAGCAGTCTCCTCACCTGTCCGCGCTCCAGGCGGCGAGCTCCCTGCAGCAGCGCACACTCGCCGGCGACTGACAATGACGTCAGACGCCGGCGACGTGTGCGCTGCGGCCGACTTCAGCTGCCAGCCTCCAATTGGCTGGCGGCTGTTGTTGTTAACTATTGACGTGCGGGCGCGTGCCCGCACGTCAATAGGAAACCGCCGCAGCGCCGGAAAGGGCCCGGTGAGCAGATGAGAAGGGGCCCGATGCGGGCCCCCTCTCTCTGCCCACCGGGTCCGGGGGCACACAAATGCCGGCGGGCATTCAGACGATTAGCGGAGGGTCAATCTGTGCGGTAGCTCAGGGCCCCCCCAGACCACTGGGCCCTGGGCTACCGCCCATATTGACCCTCTGATAATCCGCCCCTGTGTATGACTGATGCAGTCTTCTGCACTGTGCAAAAAAGCAGCTGGCATTTTTTTGACAATTCATGCAAATTGAATTACAGACTGTTTAATTTCATTGGGACCTACAAATTTCATAAAACTCTTATTTGATTTCCATCTAATCAATCTGCTCATCTCTCCTTTTTTTTATTAGTACACACACCACGGATTTACGACACCTCCAAGCTTAAAATTATTGAAATAGCTTATTCAATCCATATTCAAAAATATGTTCCACGTCCTAATCGAATTAATGCATTTCTAGCGAACAGACTAAGGTGCTGCGTGAGCTCTAAATGCGTCAGTTTGATCACCATGTGGAACGTGTTTTAGTATTTTTTAAATAACATGGATAGAACAAAGCATTTATCATAATTTTAACCTTGAAAGTGCCATGAATCCTTGGTGTTAGTGGAAATTTGTTGTGGATGATGTCAAAGCACAATAACATTCTTGTAAAACTGCATTTGGAAATTATGTTACTGTATATTGTTTGTTCTTGACTCTGTTTTCATTTACAGGGGATAAATATATGGAGGCCACTGAAGAAACATCAATACACGGAAAGCAGCCCCAGATATTTCTTAGCAGCATCTCAGACGATATGCACACTATAAGGCAGCAGATGGAAGGTCATACTAAAGGTCTAAAAGTAGCAGAGCAATGGCTGCAAATTGGGCTTATTCTGGATGCGCTGATTTACCGGGTTTACCTGTTCTTCATGGTCATTTATGCAGTTGTACTTGGAGCTATATGGACGACATGGTATCAAGCATGAATTCTGGAATGTTTTCTCAAGAAATAAATTATTATATAAATAGAATGAATTTAAGTCAGAAATGTTGAGAAACTGATAACTCAACTAAACCTACTGAAGCTTGAATATTTGTGTTCTGATATTAAACAGTCCAAACATTACATTTGCCTTGTATTTTTTTTTATTAAAAAAAAATGGAAAAAAGGTGAGCAAAAACATTCACATGTAGTCTGTCGTAGTTGGGCTAGAGCCCTGCAAGCCTCGTCCTACCTGGCAGCATCCCCAGCACCTCTTCTGACTAGTAGACCCAGCGTGGCATCATTGTTCTTTGCTCCATAACGATGATATTGCGAGGGTCCTGCAAGTCTTTTTGCTAAAAATATAAACTAAGCATAATATTGTCTTGTAAGTAGACATTTGTAAGTATACCATACTTTTCTTTCTTCATTTCTAATAATGTAATACAAAGATACAGTGATTTCTTAATCTTTTTTTACTTAGGGTAGTGTCACAATATTGCAAAAGAACAAACTTTCTGTAGTTTTCTAAATAAAATATTGTCTTACATAAGAGTGGCCATTGACAGTCGAATATGTCACTAAGTGAGTTGCAAAATACTCCAGTCACATGGACGCGCACAGGACACAGATGAAAGGATTAAAAGTTTCTTTGTTTATTGAAATCCACAACGCGTTTCGACGGAACAGCTCCGTCTTCATCAGGTGGCAATATACAGAGAGAGGGCCAGAGTGAGTATATAAAGGAGCATCAACCAATGAGATTTAAGGAGCAATTGTTCGGAACACATGATTAGATGGGATCACATGATTACCATAATTAAGATACAAGCCGCAAACGCAGTTTAAAAACATATATATCAAAAAAGATTAAAAAAAACGGATATAGCATAATAATATAAAATCAACCAAAATAAACCAATAAAATGCATAAAAATAATAAAAGAACGGGGCAAAAATGCAGCCATTATGTGACCTTTTCAATGATGAGATTTAACCCCTCAGGTGCCAGTGTGCCGAGTTTAAAAATCCAATAACTTTCTCTTCTTACTAAATTGGTAAAGCGATCAGGCATATCATTTGGTATCTGATCTATGATGGTAAGCTTTAGTGAACTTAGGTTCCTATTATGTACTGCGAGGAAGTGTTTTGACAGACTATGCATTAAATACCCATTCCGGATGTTCTGACGGTGTTTATTCATACATTGATCTTGACCAGAAACTCTTCAATAGGCTGAGCAAGTTTGAAGAGGATCTGATCAAGATAAAAGCGAACAAGTTCCATAGGGACAGAGGAACTGATCAGTTAACAGCTACTGCCCCAGATAGAGACACCAATAGTCTCACTCCAGCATCATTTATGCTTGAATCTTCGACTAAGATACCATCCACTATAAAGAAACGAAAGGACTCCACCTGTGTCTTTGGAAATAAACAGCAGGAACTATATTACCAGCAACATAAGAGCACCCTAAAGGGATGTGCTAATAAACTGGAGCCTGCCCTGGGGGCATCATGTGAGGACGAATTCACTTGTCCTGATCCCTCCAGTGTATTGGCCCCACCTACCACTAGGATCTTGATTAGTGAGTCATCTTGTGACCCTCCTATGGAAGGATCACTCGAGATCTTACCCACTGTTCCAATGCTTCCAGCCCTCAGTGAGGCTGATGGCGCAGGTGGCCTTTCACAGTTTACTATCCATGACGACCAAATGTCGTCACAATCTTCTACACATTCTATTTCCTTTCTTGCTCTTCCCTCCACTGTCACCCCCTCATTTCCTATAATTGAAACTATCGAGTCCACCGATATGCTGAGGAGCAATTTGGTGGTCTCATCCCGTATAAAAACGTTTTCCCCGTTCTTTTATTATTTTTATGCATTTTATTGGTTTTATTTTAGTTGATTTTATATTATTATGCTATATCCGTTTTTTTTAAATCTTTTTTGATATATATGTTTTAAGCTGCGTTTGCGACTTGTATCTTAATTAATCATGTGATCCCATCTAATCATGTGTTCTGAACAATTGCTCCTTAAAGCTCATTGGTTGGTGCTCCTTTATACACTCACTCTGGCCCTCTCTCTGTATATTGCCACCTGATGAAGACGGAGCTGTTCCGTCGAAACGCGTTGTGGATTTCAATAAACAAAGAAACTTTTAATCCTTTCATCTGTGTCCTGTGCGCTTCTATGTGACCGGAGTATTTTGCAACTCACGGTTTATTCCTCTCCTGAGGCACCCGGCAGGAGCTGCATCGGACCTTTCTCCCTTGACCGCCAGCCTGGCGCTCCGTTAGCCTGTCTTTTCTATATCGATTTGAATATGTCACTAAGGGCTCATACCCACTTGCGAGAAAAAAAATGGTCCAATTTCCAGACCAAAAAAACGGACGAGTGCTATGCGGGTGTCATGCGAGTGTAATGCGATCTCTGTGCGATTTTTCCACGGAACATCCATATGACATGCGTACGCAATGCGATCTTAACATGAGGTTTTACATAAAGCAGTTCTCTCAATGTAAAAGCTCATTTTAAAATTGCATTGTAAAATACAACTGTACACATCGTTTCGAAACCAAATAATCTTCAAAACACACATATACATATATATATATATATATATATACTGTATATATTAGATAGATAAATGGATTACAAGCCAGCAGATGCCACGTACAGTATAGAATAGAATAGGTTAGAATATAATAGATAGAATCACCGACTGGCTCTGCGTCACTTCTTTCACCCAGGACATAAGCTGGAGTCCAGAGTAAAATAAGCAAAAACATCCTGGCCTCACTGCGATTGCCCTCGTTCTCCACCAAAATGTAGGGATTTGCTCTGGTAGGCAGTGGCAGGGCCGCAGTAATGAGGCAACACACAGGCTTTAAGTCCAACCTTCAGTGGTTTATTAAGATTTTAAACAGTCTGTGGCAGAAAGTGAGAGAAAAACATAAACATACTCCAGCTTGGAGAACCTCTGGTCTCAGACTCACCCTTGCACGGGACGGGCTTAACTAGGCGGCTGCCAGGTCAGTGGCTTCCGCCAGGTGCCATTCCCAGGTTTGCTAACAGTTTTGTCGCCAACCGTTGCAGCATATGTTTTTTGGAAGTGCATTTGAACAGCAAGGTGAATTGCTGTGAGGGGAACTAGAGACAAAAAAAATAAATCTATAAATCTTCAGCATAGCGAGTGTGAGCGAGCTGAGTGTGAGCTGAGCG
The DNA here is from genome assembly GCF_032444005.1 of Ranitomeya imitator. Lineage (NCBI taxonomy): Eukaryota > Metazoa > Chordata > Amphibia > Anura > Dendrobatidae > Ranitomeya > Ranitomeya imitator. Next base: position 405,433,216 of record NC_091286.1, on the reverse strand, counting down.
TAAGTGTGAACGGCGGTAAGTGTGACTTGTGATTCAGTGACTTTGGAGTCAGGGAGTTTCCAATTGCGGAATTACTGAATTGCTGTCTGTATTTTATTAATACTTTGCATTTCTTTCTTTTTTTTTTTTTATTTAACTTTTCTGTCTGGTGCAATCCCCATTAGGAAATGTGCTCCACGATTGTTAATGCCATCCAGTGCACATCTTGCCACATATATGCAGTCCTTGATCAGCCGGTCGAGGGTGCATACTGCTGTGTGAGATGTGAGCACGTTGTGCATTTGGAAACCCAGATTCTGAATCTAAATGTGCAGCTGGCGACACTGAGATCCATAGACAATATGGAGAGGAGTCTTCTGCTCACTGAGCAGATGCTCAATGGGATAGATGAGGTGGGGGATGGTAGGATGGAGCTGCAGGATGGTGAAGCAGCAATCTGGGTGACAGTTAGATGGCCGGGTAGAGGGAAGAGTGCCAGGGAGGCTAGTCATGATCTGACACACCCCAATAAGTTTGCTAAGTTGGCAGATGAGGGGGGTGCCAGTACAGGGGTAGCACTGCTGCAGCCAGGCATGTCCTCTGAAAGCCGGAGGAGTGACTGCTCCAGTAAGGAGGGAAATAGGAGAGCAGGGCAGGCCAGACAGGTGCTGGTAGTGGGGGACTCAATTATTAGGGGAACAGATAGGGCAATCTGTCACAAAGACAGGGATCATCGAACGGTGTGCTGCCTACCTGGCGCTCGAGTCCGACACATCGCAGATTACTGGGAGGGGCTGGTGAGGACCCAGCGGTCATGGTGCACATTGGCACAAATGACAAAGTTAGAGGTAGGTGGAAGGTCCTTAAAGATGATTTCAGGGAATTAGGCTGCAAGCTGAAAGCAAGGACCTCCAACGTGGTATTTTCCGAAATACTGCCTGTACCACGTGCCACACCAGAGAGGCAACGGGAGATTAGGGAGGTTAATAAGTGGCTCAAGAATTGGTGTAGGAAGGAGGGGTTTGGGTTCCTGCAGAACTGGGCCGACTTCTCAGTTGGCTACAGGCTCTACGCTAGGGATGGGCTGCACCTCAATGGGGAAGGTGCAGCTGTGCTGGGGGAGAAAATGGCTAGAAGGTTGGAGGAGTGTTTAAACTAGGAATTGGGGGGAGGGTATTCATTTTATAGGAGGGGAAGATAGTGCAGACAGAGACCTGGGCACAAATAAGGAAGTTGGGGGTGGCGGTGGCATGGGGGTGGGGTTAGAACAGTTAATAATTTAAAAAACAATAGAGGTACAGAGAGGAACATCAAGTGCATGTATACTAATGCCAGAAGCCTCGCCAACAAAATGGACGAATTAGAACTAATGTTGTTGGAGCATAATTATGACATGGTGGGGATATCTGAAACATGGCTGGATGAGAGCCATGACTGGGCTGTTAACTTGCAGGGCTATAGCCTGTTCAGAAATGACCGTACAGATAAGCGAGGGGGTGGGGTGTGTCTATATCTAAAATCGTCCTTAAAACCCATCCTGCGTGATAATATAGGTGAATTTAATGAAAATGTAGAATCTCTGTGGGTGGAGATAAGGGGAGGGGGAAAAAATAATAAATTACTGATAGGGGTTTGTTATCAATCTCCAAAAATAATGGAAGCAATGGAGAATATCCTCCTAAAGCAAATAGATGAAGCTGCGACTCAAGGAGAAGTCATTATTATGGGGGACTTCAACTGCCCTGAAATAGATTGGGGAACAGAAACCTGCAGTTCCAGCAAAGGTAATCGGTTTTTGACAACTATGAGAGACAACTACCTTTCACAACTGGTTCAGGACCCAACAAGAAGGGGGGCACTGCTAGACCTAATATTAACCAACAGGCCAGACCGCATCTCAAATATAAGGGTTGGGGGTCACTTGGGGAATAGTGATCACAAAATAATAAGTTTTCATGTATCCTTTAAAAGATGTGTAATAGAGGGGTTACAAGGACACTAAACTTCAGGAGGGCAAATTTCCAACGGATGAGAGAGGATCTTGGTGCAATTAACTGGGACGATATCCTGAGACATAAAAATACACAAAGAAAATGGGAGACGTTTATTAGCATCCTGGATAGGACCTGTACACAGTTTATACCGTATGGGAATAAACATACTAGAAATAGGAGGAAACCAATATGGCTAAATAGAGCTGTAAAGGGCGCAATAAGTGACAAAAAGAAAGCATTTAGAGAATTAACGGAAGTAGGTAGTGAGGAGGCATTAAATAAATACAAAAAATTTAATAAATTCTGTAAAAAGCAAATCAAGGCAGCAAAGATTGAGACAGAGAGACTCATTGCCAGAGAGAGTAAAAGTAATCACAAAATATTCTTTAACTACGTAAATAGTAAGAAACTAAAAAATGATAGTGTTGGCCCCCTTAAAAATAGTCTGGGTGAAATGATGGATGAGGATGAGGAAAAAGACAATATGCTAAATTACTTTTTTTCATCAGTATTTACAAAAGAAAATCCCATGGCAGACAAAATGACTAGTGATAAAAATTCCCAATTAAATGTCACCTGCTTAACCCAGCAGGAAGTGCGGCGGCGTCTAAAAATCACTAAAATTTACAAATCTCCGGGCCCGGATGGGATACACCCTCGAGTACTACAGGAATTCAGTACAGTCATTGATAGACCATTATTTTTAATCTTTAAAGACTCCATAATAACAGGGTCTGTACCACAGGACTGGCGTATAGCAAATGTGGTGCCAATATTCAAAAAGGGGACAAAAACTGAACTCGGAAATTATAGGCCAGTAAGCTTAACCTCTACTGTGGGTAAAATCCTGGAGGGCATTCTAAGGGATGCTATGCTGGAGTATCTGAAGAGGAATAACCTCATGACCCAGTATCAGCACGGGTTTACTAGGGACCGTTCATGTCAGACTAATTTGATCAGTTTCTATGAAGAGGTAAGTTCCGGACTGGACCAAGGGAACCCAGTGGATGTAGTGTATATGGACTTTTCAAAAGCTTTTGATACGATGCCACACAAAAGGTTGATACATAAAATGAGAATAAATGGGATAGGGGAAAATATGTGTAAGTGGGTTGAGAGCTGGCTCAGGGATAGGAAACAAAGGGTGGTTATTAATGGAGCACACTCGGACTGGGTAGCGGTTAGCAGTGGGGTACCACAGGGGTCGGTATTGGGCCCTGTTCTTTTTAACATATTTATTAATGACTTCGTAGGGAGCATTCAGAGTAGAATTTCAATATTTGCAGATGACACTAAACTCTGCAGGGTAATCAATACGGGGAGGACAATTTTATATTACAGGATGATTTATGTAAACTAGAAGCTTGGGCTGATAAATGGCAAATGAGCTTTAATGGGGATAAATGTAAGGTCATGCACTTGGGTAGAAGTAATAAGATGTATAATTATGTGCTTAATTCTAAAACTCTGGGCAAAACCGTCAATGAAAAAGACCTGGGTGTATGGGTGGATGACAAACTCATATTCAGTGGCCAGTGTCAGGCAGCTGCTACAAAGGCAAATAAAATAATGGGATGCATTAAAAGAGGCATAGATATGCTCATGAGGAGAACATAATTTTACCTCTATACAAGTCACTAGTTCGACCACACTTAGAATACTGTGTACAGTTCTGGTCTCCGGTGTATAAGAAAGACATAGCTGAACTGGAGCAGGTGCAGAGAAGAGCGACCAAGGTTATTAGAGGGCTGGGGGATCTGCAATACCAAGATAGGTTATTACACTTGGGGCTATTTAGTTTGGAAAAACGAAGACTAAGGGGTGATCTTATTTTAATGTATAAATATATGAGGGGACAGTACAAAGACCTTTCTGATGATCTTTTTAATCATAGACCTGAAACAGGGACAAGGGGGCATCCTCTACGCCTGGAGGAAAAAAGGTTTAAGCATAATAACAGACGAGGATTCTTTACTGTAAGAGCAGTGAGACTATGGAACTCTCTGCCGTATGATGTTGTAATGAGTGATTCATTACTTAAATTTAAGAGGGGACTGGATACATTTCTGGAAAAGTATAATGTTACAGGGTATAGACACTAGATTCCTTGATAGGGCGTTGATCCAGGGAACTAGTCTGATTGCCGTATGTGGAGTCGGGAAGGAATTTTTTTCCCCAAGGTGGAGCTTACTCTTTGCCACATGGTTTTTTTTTGCCTTCCTCTGGATCAACATGTTAGGGCATGTTAGGTTAGGCTATGGGTTGAACTAGATGGACTTATAGTCTTCCTTCAACCTTAATAATTATGTAACTATGTAACTATTTATATGTAGCTGACAAAACCAGTTCAGGCTCATTCCAGCCTAGCTCCTCACACAGAACATGTGCCAAACAGAAGAAACTTCATTACATAGCCTATAGCCACACCCACGGGTGAGGTACCTATCACATGGGCTGATCACATGATCGTGACATCACTGTAGGTTCTCAACCTTTAGGAAAAACACAAGCCAAATCTTATCATGCTGGGATAAATATATCTCCCATCCAGCACTACACCTTTTAATGCACCACATACCTCCACCTTTCTTCAACCCTATGGGGGTGGACACATGACATACAGTGGACTCTGGACAGGGCATCTGCATTCTCCTGTAGTCTGCCTGTCCGATGTTCTACTGAAAATTTAAAATTTTGCAGGGACAGAAACCACCTGGTGACTCGCGCATTCCTCTTCATAGCTTGACTCATCCATGTAAGAGGGGAATGATCTGTTACCAAGCAAAATGTTCTCCCCAGTAAATAATAGCGAAGAGAGTCAAGTGTGTTGTGAATTCTGTTGTCGGGCTCCCTCCTGTGGTCATGAATGGTACTTCGGCTGGTTCTTTCCATGGACTTCCTCTGGTGGGTGTTTCTGAGTTTCACAGGTGACGAGGTTAATTCGTTAGCTGCTGCTCTATTTAACTCCACTTAGATCTTTGCTCCATGCCACCTGTCAATGTTCCAGTATTGGTCTGTTCACTCCTGGATCGTTCTTGTGACCTGTCTTCCCATCAGAAGCTAAGTTCCAGCTTGTATTTCTTTGGGTTGCTATTTTTCTGTCCAGCTTGCTATTTAATTTGTTGTCTTGCTTGCTGGAAGCTCTGGGACGCAGAGGGAGCGCCTCCGCACCGTGAGTCGGTGCGGAGGGTCTTTTTGCGCCCTCTGCGTGGTCTTTTTGTAGGTTTTTGTGCTGACCGCAAAGTAACCTTTCCTATCCTCGGTCTGTTCAGTAAGTCGGGCCTCACTTTGCTAAATCTATTTCATCTCTGTGTTTGTATTTTCATCTTTACTCACAGTCATTATATGTGGGGGGCTGCCTTTTCCTTTGGGGAATGTCTCTGAGGCAAGGTAGGCTTTATTTTTCTATCTTCAGGGCTAGCTAGTTTCTTAGGCTGTGCCGAGTTGCATAGGGAGCGTTAGGCGCAATCCACGGCTATTTCTAGTGTGTTTGATAGGTTTAGGGATTGCGGTCAGCAGAGTTCCCAGAGCTCGTCCTTATTATCAGTAACTATCAGGTCATTCCGTGTGCTCTTAACCACCAGGTCCATTATTGTCCTGACCACCAGGTCATAACAGTACAGGTGGCCCAAAGTACTAATGCATCTCAATAGAGGGATAAGAGAAGTTCTGAGACCATTTTTTTTTCTTTGCAGTGTGTTTTGTCTCTATTTTCCCCTTTACCTCTGGGTGGTTCAGGACACTGGTGTAAACATGGACATTCAAGGTCTGTCCTCTTGGATGGATAATCTCACTACAAGGATACAAAACATTCAAGATTTTGTGGTTCAGAATCCAATGTCAGAGCCTAGGATTCCAATTCCTGATTTGTTTTTTGGTGATACATCTAAGCTCTTGAATTTCAAAAATAATTGTAAATTGTTTCTTGCCTTGAAACCTCGCTCCTCGGGTGACCCTGTTCATCAAGTAAAGATCATTATTTCTTTGTTACGTGGTGACCCTCAAGACTGGGCATTTTCCCTTGCGCCAGGAGATCCGGCATTGCGTGATGTTGATGCGTTTTTCCTGGCGCTTGGATTGCTTTATGACGAACCTAATTCAGTGGATCAGGCAGAGAAAATCTTGCTGGCTCTGTGTCAGGGTCAGGATGAAGCGGAGATATATTGTCAGAAGTTTAGAAAGTGGTCTGTGCTCACTCAGTGGAATGAATGTGCCCTGGCAGCAATCTTCAGAAAGGGTCTCTCTGAAGCCCTTACGGATGTCATGGTGGGGTTTCCCATGCCTGCTGGTCTGAATGAGTCTATGTCCTTGGCCATTCAGATCGATCGACGCTTGCGTGAGCGTAAACCTGTGCACCATTTGGTGGTACTATCTGAGCATGGGCCTGAGCCTATGCAATGTGATAGGACTTTGACCAGAGCTGAACGGCAAGAACACAGACGTCGGAATGGGCTATGTTTTTACTGTGGTGATTCCACTCATGCTATCTCCGATTGTCCTAAGCGCACTAAGCGGTTCGCTAGGTCTGCCACCATTGGTACGGTACAGTCTGAATTTCTATTGTTTGTTACTCTGATTTGCTCTTTGTCATCCTATTCTGTTATGGCATTTGTGGATTCAGGCGCTGCCCTGAATTTGATGGACTTGGAGTATGCTAGGCGCTGTGGTTTTTTCTTGGAGCCCTTGCAGTATCCTATTCCATTGAGAGGAATTGATGCTACGCCTTTGGCCAAGAATAAGCCTCAGTATTGGACCCAATTGACCATGTGCATGGCTCCTGCACATCAGGAGGATATCCGCTTTCTAGTGTTGCATAATCTGCATGATGTGGTCGTTTTGGGATTGCCATGGCTACAGGTTCATAATCCAGTATTGGACTGGAAATCTATGTCTGTGTCCAGCTGGGGTTGCCAGGGGGTACATGGTGATGTTCCATTTTTGTCTATTTCGTCTTCCACTCCTTCTGAAGTTCCAGAGTTTTTGTCGGATTATCGGGATGTATTTGAAAGCCAGTGCCCTACCTCCTCATAGGGATTGCGATTGTGCAATTAATTTGACTCCTGGTAGTAAGTTTCCTAAGGGCCGATTGTTCAATTTATCTGTGCCAGAACACGCCGCTATGCGGAGTTATATAAAGGAATCCTTGGAGAAAGGCCATATTCGCCCGTCGTCATCACCGTTAGGAGCAGGGTTCTTTTTTGTGGCCAAGAAGGATGGTTCTTTGAGACCTTGTATTGATTACCGCCTTCTTAATAAAATTACAGTCAAATTTCAGTATCCTTTGCCGTTGCTGTCTGATTTGTTTGCTTGTATTAAAGGGGCTAGTTGGTTCACCAAGATAGATCTTCGAGGGGCGTATAATCTTGTGCGTATTAAACAAGGCGATGAATGGAAAACAGCATTTAATACGCCCGAGGGCCATTTTGAGTACCTGGTGATGCCATTCGGGCTTTCCAATGCTCCATCAGTATTTCAGTCCTTTATGCATGACATCTTCCGAGAGTACCTGGATAAATTCCTGATTGTGTATTTGGATGATATTTTGGTCTTTTCGGATGATTGGGAGTCTCATGTGAAGCAGGTCAGAATGGTGTTCCAGGTCCTTCGTGCAAATTCCTTGTTTGTGAAGGGGTCAAAGTGTCTCTTTGGAGTTCAGAAGGTTTCATTTTTGGGGTTCATTTTTTCCCCTTCTACTATCGAGATGGACCCTGTTAAAGTCCAGGCCATTTACGATTGGACTCAGCCGACATCTGTGAAGAGCCTGCAAAAGTTCCTGGGCTTTGCTAATTTTTATCGGCGCTTCATCGCTAATTTTTCTACTGTTGCTAAACCGTTGACTGATTTGACCAAGAAGGGTGCTGATGTGGTCAATTGGTCTTCTGCGGCTGTAGAGGCTTTTCAGGAGTTGAAGCGTCGTTTTTCTTCTGCCCCTGTGTTGTGCCAGCCTGATGTTGCGCTTCCGTTTCAGGTTGAGGTTGATGCTTCTGAGATTGGAGCAGGGGCTGTTTTGTCGCAAAGAAGTTCTGAGGGCTCGGTGATGAAGCCATGTGCTTTCTTTTCTAGAAAGTTTTCGCCTGCTGAGCGTAACTATGATGTTGGTAATCGTGAATTGTTGGCCATGAAGTGGGCATTCGAGGAGTGGCCTCATTGGCTGGAAGGAGCCAAGCATCGCGTGGTGGTCTTGACAGATCACAAGAATTTGACTTATCTTGAGTCTGCCAAGCGGTTGAATCCGAGACAGGCTCGATGGTCATTATTTTTCTCCCGTTTTGATTTTGTGGTTTCGTACCTCCCGGGCTCTAAGAATGTGAAGGCTGATGCCCTGTCAAGGAGTTTTGTGCCTGACTCTCCGGGTGTTCCTAAGCCGGCGGGTATTCTCAAAGAGGGGGTAATTTTGTCTGCCATCTCCCCTGATTTGCGGCGGGTGCTGCAAAAATTTCAGGCTGATAGACCTGACCGTTGCCCAGCGGAGAAACTGTTTGTCCCTGATAGATGGACTAGTAGAGTTATCTCTGAGATTCATTGTTCAGTGTTGGCTGGGCATCCTGGAATCTTTGGTACCAGAGATTTGGTGGCTAGATCCTTCTGGTGGCCGTCTTTGTCGCGGGATGTGCGTTCTTTTGTGCATTCCTGTGGGACTTGTGCTTGGGCTAAGCCCTGCTGTTCTCGTGCCAGTGGGTTGCTTTTGCCCTTGCCGGTCCCGAAGAGGCCCTGGATGCATATTTCTATGGATTTTATTTCGGATCTCCCCGTCTCTCAAAAGATGTCGGTCATTTGGGTGGTTTGTGATCGCTTTTCTAAGATGGTCCATTTGGTACCTTTGTCTAAATTGCCTTCCTCCTCTGATTTGGTGCCATTATTTTTGCAGCATGTGGTTCGTTTACATGGTATCCCGGAGAACATCGTTTCTGACAGAGGTTCCCAGTTTGTTTCAAGGTTTTGGCGATCCTTTTGTGCTAGGATGGGCATTGATTTGTCTTTTTCCTCGGCTTTCCATCCTCAGACAAATGGCCAAACCGAACGAACTAATCAAACTTTGGAAACATATCTGAGATGCTTTGTTTCTGCTGATCAGGATGATTGGGTGTCCTTTTTGCCGTTGGCTGAGTTCGCCCTTAATAATCGGGCCAGCTCGGCTACTTTGGTTTCGCCGTTTTTCTGCAATTCTGGTTTCCATCCTCGTTTCTCTTCAGGGCAGGTTGAGTCTTCAGACTGTCCTGGTGTAGATACTGTGGTGGATAGGTTGCATCAGATTTGGACTCATGTGGTGGACAATTTGACATTGTCCCAGGAGAAGGCTCAACGTTTCGCTAACCACCGGCGCTGTGTGGGTCCCCGACTTCGTGTTGGGGATTTGGTTTGGTTGTCGTCTCGTTATGTTCCTATGAAGGTTTCCTCTCCTAAGTTTAAGCCTCGTTTCATTGGTCCGTATAAGATTTCTGAGGTTATCAATCCTGTGTCATTTCGTTTGGCCCTTCCTGCTTCTTTTGCCATCCATAATGTGTTCCATAGGTCGTTATTGCGGAGATACGTGGCGCCTGTGGTTCCATCCGTTGATCCTCCTGCCCCGGTGTTAGTTGAGGGGGAGTTGGAGTATGTGGTGGAGAAGATTTTGGATTCTCGTGTTTCGAGACGGAAACTCCAGTACCTGGTCAAGTGGAAGGGTTATGGTCAGGAAGATAATTCCTGGGTTTTTGCCTCTGATGTTCATGCTGCCGATCTGGTTCGTGCCTTTCATTTGGCTCATCCTGGTCGGCCTGGGGGCTCTGGTGAGGGTTCGGTGACCCCTCCTCAAGGGGGGGTACTGTTGTGAATTCTGTTGTCGGGCTCCCTCCTGTGGTCATGAATGGTACTTCGGCTGGTTCTGTCCATGGACTTCCTCTGGTGGGTGTTTCTGAGTTTCACAGGTGACGAGGTTAATTCGTTAGCTGCTGCTCTATTTAACTCCACTTAGATCTTTGCTCCATGCCACCTGTCAATGTTCCAGTATTGGTCTGTTCACTCCTGGATCGTTCTTGTGACCTGTCTTCCCATCAGAAGCTAAGTTCCAGCTTGTATTTCTTTGGTTTGCTATTTTTCTGTCCAGCTTGCTATTTAATTTGTTGTCTTGCTTGCTGGAAGCTCTGGGACGCAGAGGGAGCGCCTCCGCACCGTGAGTCGGTGCGGAGGGTCTTTTTGCGCCCTCTGCGTGGTCTTTTTGTAGGTTTTTGTGCTGACCGCAAAGTAACCTTTCCTATCCTCGGTCTGTTCAGTAAGTCGGGCCTCACTTTGCTAAATCTATTTCATCTCTGTGTTTGTATTTTCATCTTTACTCACAGTCATTATATGTGGGGGGCTGCCTTTTCCTTTGGGGAATTTCTCTGAGGCAAGGTAGGCTTTATTTTTCTATCTTCAGGGCTAGCTAGTTTCTTAGGCTGTGCCGAGTTGCATAGGGAGCGTTAGGCGCAATCCACGGCTATTTCTAGTGTGTTTGATAGGTTTAGGGATTGCGGTCAGCAGAGTTCCCACGTCCCAGAGCTCGTCCTTATTATCAGTAACTATCAGGTCATTCCGTGTGCTCTTAACCACCAGGTCCATTATTGTCCTGACTACCAGGTCATAACACAAGTGCCCAGTTAATGGCCAGGCACTCTCTCTCCACAATACGGTACTTGGTTTCGGCTGGGGTAAGTTTCCGGGTCAGGAAACTAATGGGATGCTCTTCCCCATTAATCTCTTGAGACAACACGGCACCAAGACCTATCTGAGAGGCATCGGTCTGCACAATGAACTCTCTTTTGAAATTGGGTGTAATCAGAACCGGTGTACCACACAGTACTGATTTTTAAAGGCCTCTTCTATCTGATCATTCCATTGGACCATCACAGTGTCGGGGTCGTCACGACAATACCCTTCATCCACCAGTCATTCCAAATCAGATTAAGAGCATGTTGGTACCGGATAAGAATGAGTCAGACACAATGCTGGTTCAAACTCATTGCATGCTCGTACTTCCACACGCAGTGGTAACGTCACAGCAACTACTTTATTTTCTAATACACAACACTGTATGACCTATTGGGGGAAGGTGTGCAGAGGGCGGGGATAGGCAGGGTTTAAGCAATGTATCTAGTATTCAGTCCTTCTGGTTGGTCTGACGTCATATGATGGATCCTCCTTCCTCCACGTCACTTTAAGTTTCCATTTCTCCAGAAACGATACTTTAGCTTCAGAAACGAAAGTAGATTCTTGGCAAGAACAAAAACTAAGGCGTCACGTTAAGTTTCGATTTCCAGAGAAATGATACTTGGCTTCTGGAATGTGAAATGTTATGATAGGCAATTCAGTAACACAATGTACATAGCAATCAGAGCACATACAGTGATCTGACAATAACCCAAAATAATAGAACGAGCTCTGAGACGTGGAAACTCTGTAGACCGCAATTCCTGATCCTCTCCAAACACAACTAGAGGCAGCTGTGGATTGCGCCTAACGCTCCCTATGCAACTCGGCACAGCCTGAGAAACTAACTAGCCTGAAGATAGAAAAATAAGCCTACCTTGCCTCAGAGAAATACCCCAAAGGAAAAGGCAGCCCCCCACATATAATGACTGTGAGTAAGATGAAAAGACAAACGTAGGGATGAAATAGATTCAGCAAAGTGAGGCCCGATATTCTAGACAGAACGAGGATAGGAAAGATAACTTTGCGGTCTACACAAAACCCTAAAGAAAACCACGCAAAGGGGGCAAAAAGACCCTCCGTACCGAACTAACGGCACGGAGGTACACCCTTTGCGTCCCAGAGCTTCCAGCAAAACAAATAGACAAGCTGGACAGAAAAAATAGCAACAAATAGCAAAGAAGCACTTAGCTATGCAGAGCAGCAGGCCACAGGAATGATCCAGAGAAACACAAGTCCAACACTGGAACATTGACAGGAAGCATGGATCAAAGCATCAGGTGGAGTTAAGTAGAGAAGCAGCTAACAACCTCACCAGATCACCTGAGGGAGGAAACTCAGAAGCTGCAGTACCACTTTCCTCCACAAACGGAAGCTCCCAGAGAGAATCAGGCGAAGTACCACTTGTGACCACAGGAGTGAACTCTGCCACAGAATTCACAACAGTTCCCCCCCCCTTGAGGAGGGGTCACCGAACCCTCACCAGAGCCCCCAGGCCGACCAGGATGAGCCACATGAAAGGCACGAACAAGATCGGGAGCATGGACATCAGAGGCAAAAACCCAGGAATTATCTTCCTGAGCATAACCCTTCCATTTAACCAGATACTGGAGTTTCCATCTTGAAACACGAGAATCCAAAATCTTCTCCACAATATACTCCAATTCCCCCTCCACCAAAACAGGGGCAGGAGGCTCAACAGATGGGACCATAGGTGCCACGTATCTCCGCAACAATGACCTATGGAATACGTTATGTATGGAAAAAGAATCTGGAAGGGTCAGACGAAAAGACACAGGATTAAGAACCTCAGAAATTCTATACGGACCAATAAAACGAGGTTTAAACTTAGGAGAGGAAACCTTCATAGGAATATGACGAGAAGATAACCAAACCAGATCCCCAACACGAAGTCGGGGACCCACACGGCGTCTGCGATTAGCGAAAAGTTGAGCCTTCTCCTGGGACAAGGTCAAATTGTCCACTACCTGAGTCCAAATCTGCTGCAACCTGTCCACCACAGTATCCACACCAGGACAGTCCGAAGACTCAACCTGTCCTGAAGAGAAACGAGGATGGAACCCAGAATTGCAGAAAAACGGCGAAACCAAGGTAGCCGAGCTGGCCCGATTATTAAGGGCGAACTCAGCCAAAGGCAAAAAGGACACCCAGTCATCCTGATCAGCAGAAACAAAGCATCTCAGATATGTTTCCAAGGTCTGATTGGTTCGTTCGGTCTGGCCATTAGTCTGAGGATGGAAAGCCGAGGAAAAAGACAAGTCAATGCCCATCCTACCACAAAAGGCTCGCCAAAACCTCGAAACAAACTGGGAACCTCTGTCAGAAACAATATTCTCTGGAATGCCATGCAAACGAACCACATGCTGGAAGAACAAAGGCACCAAATCAGAGGAGGAAGGCAATTTAGACAAGGGTACCAGATGGACCATCTTAGAAAAGCGATCACAGACCACCCAAATGACTGACATCTTTTGAGAAACGGGAAGGTCAGAAATAAAATCCATAGAGATATGTGTCCAAGGCCTCTTCGGGACCGGCAAGGGCAAAAGCAACCCACTGGCACGAGAACAGCAGGGCTTAGCCCGAGCACAAATCCCACAGGACTGCACAAAAGTACGCACATCCCGCGACAGAGAGGGCCACCAAAAGGATCTAGCCACTAACTCTCTGGTACCAAAGATTCCAGGATGACCAGCCAACACCGAACAAAGAAGTTCAGAGATAACTCTATTCGTCCACCTATCAGGGACAAACAGTTTCTCCGCTGGGCAACGATCAGGTTTATTAGCCTGAAATTTTTGCAGCACCCGCCACAAATCAGGGGAGATGGCAGACACAATTACTCCTTCCTTGAGGATACCCGCCGGCTCAGATAAACCCGGAGAGTCGGGCACAAAACTCCTAGACAGAGCATCCGCCTTCACATTTTTAGAGCCCGGAAGGTACGAAATCACAAAGTCAAAACGGGCAAAAAACAACGACCAACGAGCTTGTCTAGGATTCAAGCGCTTGGCAGACTTGAGATAAGTCAAGTTCTTATGATCAGTCAATACCACCACGCGATGCTTAGCTCCTTCAAGCCAATGACGCCACTCCTCGAATGCCCACTTCATGGCCAGCAACTCTCGGTTGCCCACATCATAATTTTGCTCAGCAGGCGAAAACTTCCTGGAAAAGAAAGCGCATGGTTTCATCACTGAGCAACCAGAACCTCTCTGTGACAAAACAGCCCCTGCTCCAATCTCAGAAGCATCAACCTCGACCTGGAACGGAAGAGAAACATCTGGTTGACACAACACAGGGGCAGAAGAAAAACGACGCTTCAACTCTTGAAAAGCTTCCACAGCAGCAGAAGACCAATTGACCAAATCAGCACCCTTCTTGGTCAAATCGGTCAATGGTTTGGCAACACTAGAAAAATTGCAGATGAAGCGACGATAAAAATTAGCAAAGCCCAGGAACTTTTGCAGACTTTTCAGAGATGTCGGCTGAGTCCAATCATGGATGGCTTGGACCTTAACCGGATCCATCTCGATAGTAGAAGGGGAAAAGATGAACCCCAAAAATGAAACCTTCTGCACACCAAAGAGACACTTTGATCCCTTCACAAACAAAGAATTAGCACGCAGGACATGAAAAACCGTTCTGACCTGCTTCACATGAGACTCCCAATCATCCGAGAAGATCAAAATGTCATCCAAGTACACAATCAGGAATTTATCCAGGTACTCACGGAAGATGTCATGCATAAAGGATTGAAACACTGATGGAGCATTGGCAAGTCCGAACGGCATCACTAGATACTCAAAATGACCCTCGGGTGTATTAAATGCAGTTTTCCATTCATCGCCTTGCCTGATTCTCACCAGATTATACGCACCACGAAGATCTATCTTAGTGAACCAACTAGCCCCCTTAATCCGAGCAAACAAATCAGATAACAATGGCAAGGGGTACTGAAATTTAACAGTGATCTTATTAAGAAGGCGGTAATCTATACACTGTCTCAGCCAACCATCCTTCTTGGCTACAAAAAAGAACCCTGGTCCTAATGGCGACGATGACGGGCGAATATGCCCCTTCTCCAGGGATTCCTTCACATAACTGCGCATAGCGGTGTGCTCAGGCACGGATAAATTAAACAGTCGACCTTTTGGGAATTTACTACCAGGAATCAAATTGATAGCACAATCACAATCCCTATGCGGAGGCAGGGCATCGGACTTGGGCTCATCAAATACATCCCGGTAATCAGACAAGAACTCTGGAACCTCAGAAGGGGTGGATGACGAAATTGACAGAAATGGAACCTCACCATGTACCCCCTGACAACCCCAGCTGGACACCAACATGGAATTCCAATCCAATACTGGATTATGGGCTTGTAGCCATGGCAACCCCAACACGACCACATCATGCAGATTATGCAACACCAGAAAGCGAATAACCTCCTGATGTGCAGGAGCCATGCACATGGTCAGCTGGGTCCAGTATTGAGGCTTATTCTTGGCCAAAGGTGTAGCATCAATTCCTCTCAATGGAATAGGACACTGCAAGGGCTCCAATAAAAACCCACAACGTTTAGCATAATCCAAGTCCATCAAATTCAGGGCAGCGCCTGAATCCACAAACGCCATGACAGAATACGACGACAAGGAGCATAATAAGGTAACGGACAGAAGAAATTTTGACTGTACAGTACCAATGGCGGCAGACCTAGCGAACCGCTTAGTGCGCTTAGGACAATCAGAGATAGCATGAGTGGAATCACCACAGTAGAAACACAGCCCATTCAGACGTCTGTGTTCTTGCCGTTCAACTCTGGTCATAGTCCTATCGCACTGCATAGGCTCAGGTTTAATCTCAGGTAATACCGCCAAATGGTACACAGATTTACGCTCACGCAAGCGTCGACCGATCTGAATGGCCAAAGACAGACTCATTCAAACCAGCGGGCATAGGAAATCCCACCATGACATCCTTAATGGCTTCAGAGAGACCCTTTCTGAAAATGGCTGCAAGCGCAGATTCATTCCATTGAGTGAGCACGGACCATTTTCTAAATTTCTGGCAATATAGCTCTATCTCATCCTGAGCCTGACAAAGAGCCAGCAAATTTTTTTCTGCCTGATCTACTGAATTAGGCTCATCGTACAGCAATCCAAGCACCAGGAAAAACGCATCGATATCACTCAATGCAGGATCTCCTGACGCAAGAGAAAATGCCCAGTCCTGAGGGTCGCCACGCAAAAAAGAAATGACGATCCTAACCTGTTGCGCTGGGTCACCAGAGGAGCGAGGTTTCAAAGCCAGAAACAGTTTACAATTATTCTTGAAACTCAGAAATTTAGTTCTATCTCCAAAAAACAAATCTGGAATAGGAATTCTCGGTTCTAACAAAGAATTCTGAACCACAAAATTTTGAATATCTTGAACTCTTGCCGTGAGCTGATCTACACATGAAGACAGACCTTTAATGTCCATTGTAACACCTGTGTCCTGAACCACCCAAATGTCTAGGGGAAAAAAAAGACAAATCACAGTGCAAAGGAAAAAAAATGGTCTCGGAACTTCTTTTTTCCCTCTATTGAGAATCATTAGTACTTTTGGCTTCCTGTACTGTTATGACAGGCAATTCAGTAACACAATGTACATAGCGATCAGAGCACATACAGTGATCTGACAATAACCCAAAATAATAGAACGAGCTCTGAGACGTGGAAACTCTGTAGACCGCAATTCCTGATCCTCTCCAAACACAACTAGAGGCAGCTGTGGATTGCGCCTAACGCTCCCTATGCAACTCAGCACAGCCTGAGAAACTAACTAGCCTGAAGATAGAAAAATAAGCCTACCTTGCCTCAGAGAAATACCCCAAAGGAAAAGGCAGCCCCCCACATATGACTGTGAGTAAGATGAAAAGACAAAAGTAGGGATGAAATAGATTCAGCAAAGTGAGGCCCGATATTCTAGCTTGTGATTGGTCGCGCGACCGCCCATGTGACTGCTCGCGCGACCAATCAGAAGCCGCGACGTCACCGCGACGTCACCGCAGGTTCTGGAAGCGCTGATTCGAAGGAAGGAAGGTTCCCGGTTAGTACCAGGGTGCGTCAGAGGGTAAGTATAGCGATATTTTTTATTTTAATTCTTTATTTTACAATTAAATATGGATCGCAGGGCCTGAAGGAGAGTTTCCTCTCCTTCAGACCCTGGGAACCATCGAGTTTTGGCCGACCCCGACACTACTCAACACTACGGTATTTACTACGTCTTTCGGGGTACGTTTTACATTAGCCGACCCCGCTAAAACCCCCACTACGTCTTACTTTTGGGGGTGTCTTACTATCGGGGAAACACGGTATTAGATTGGAAATCAATGTCTGTGTCCAGCTGGGGTTGTCAGGGGGTACATGGTGATGTTCCATTTCTGTCTATCTCATCATCCACCCCTTCTGAGGTCCCAGAGTTCTTGTCTGATTACCGGGATGTATTCGATGAGCCCAAGTCCAATGCCCTACCTCCGCATAGGGATTGTGATTGTGCTATCGATTTGATTCCTGGTAGTAAGTTTCCTAAGGGTCGACTGTTTAATTTATCTGTACCTGAGCACGCCGCTATGCGGAGTTACGTGAAGGAGTCTTTGGAGAAGGGTCATATTCGCCCGTCATCGTCGCCATTGGGAGCGGGGTTCTTTTTTGTGGCCAAGAAGGATGGTTCGCTGAGACCTTGTATTGATTACCGCCTTCTAAATAAAATTACGGTCAAATTTCAGTACCCCTTGCCGCTGCTGTCTGATTTGTTTGCTCGGATTAAGGGGGCTAGTTGGTTCACCAAGATAGATCTTCGTGGTGCGTATAATCTTGTGCGTATTAAACGGGGCGATGAATGGAAAACAGCATTTAATACGCCCGAAGGCCATTTTGAGTACCTGGTTATGCCATTCGGGCTTTCTAATGCTCCATCAGTGTTTCAGTCCTTTATGCGTGACATCTTCCGAGAGTACCTGGATAAATTCCTGATTGTATACTTGGATGATATTTTGGTCTTCTCGGATGATTGGGAGTCTCATGTGAAGCAGGTCAGAATGGTGTTCCAGGTCCTGCGTGCTAATTCTTTGTTTGTGAAGGGGTCAAAGTGTCTCTTTGGTGTTCAGAAGGTTTCATTTTTGGGGTTCATTTTTTCTCCTTCTACTATTGAGATGGACCCTGTTAAAGTTCAGGCCATTTATGATTGGACTTAGCCAACATCTCTGAAGAGTCTGCAGAAGTTCCTGGGCTTTGCTAATTTTTATCGTCGCTTCATCAATAATTTTTCTAGTATTGCTAAACCGTTGACTGATTTAACCAAGAAGGGTGCTGATGTGGTCAATTGGTCTTCTGCTGCTGTGGAAGCTTTTCAGGAGTTGAAGCGTCGTTTTTCTTCTGCCCCTGTGTTGTGCCAACCAGATGTTTCGCTTCCGTTCCAGGTCGAGGTTGATGCTTCTAAAATTGGAGCAGGGGCTGTTTTGTCGCAGAGAAGTTTTGATTGCTCGGTGATGAAACCATGCGCCTTCTTTTCCAGGAAATTTTCGCCTGCTGAGCGAAATTATGATGTTGGCAATCGAGAGTTGCTAGCCATGAAGTGGGCATTAGAGGAGTGGCGTCATTGGCTTGAAGGAGCTAAGCATCGCGTGGTGGTCTTGAATGATCACAAAAACTTGACTTATCTCGAGTCTGCCAAACTGTTGAATCCTAGACAGGCTCGTTGGTCGCTGTTTTTCTCCCGTTTTGACTTTGTGGTTTCGTACCTTCTGGGCTCTAAAAATGTGAAGGCGGATGCCCTGTGTAGGAGTTTTGTGCCCGATTCTCCGGGTTTGCCTGAGCCGGCGGGTATTCTCAAAGAGGGGGTAATTTTGTCTGCCATCTCCCCTGATTTGCGGCGGGTGCTGCAAAAATTTCAGGCTAATAGACCTGACCGTTGCCCAGCGGAGAAACTGTTTGTCCCTGATAGGTGGACGAATAAAGTTATCTCTGAGGTTCATTGTTCGGTGTTGGCTGGTCATCCTGGAATCTTTGGTACCAGAGATTTGGTGGCTAGATCCTTTTGGTGGCCGTCTCTGTCGCGGGATGTGCGTTCTTTTGTGCAGTCCTGTGGGATTCGTGCTCAGGCTAAGCCCTGCTGTTCTCGTGCCAGTGGGTTGCTTTTGCCCTTGCCGATCCCGAAGAGGCCTTGGACACATATCTCTATGGATTTTATTTCGGATCTCCCGTCTCTCAAAGAATGTCGGTCATTTGGGTGGTTTGTGATCGCTTCTCTAAGATGGTCCATTTGGTGCCCTTGTCTAAATTGCCTTCCTCCTCTGATTTGGTGCCATTGTTTTTCCAGCATGTGGTTCGTTTACATGGCATTCCAGAGAACATCGTTTCTGACAGAGGTTCCCAGTTTGTTTCGAGGTTTTGGCAAGCCTTTTGTGCTAGGATGGGCATTGATTTGTCTTTTTCCTCGGCTTTCCATCCTCAGACAAATGGCCAGACTGAACGAACCAATCAGACCTTGGAAACATATCTGAGATGTTTTGTTTCTGCTGATCAGGATGATTGGGTGTCCTTTTTGCCTTTGGCTGAGTTCGCCCTTAATAATCGGGCCAGCTCGGCTACTTTGGTTTCGCCGTTTTTCTGCAATTCTGGATTCCACCCTCGTTTCTCTTCAGGGCAGGTTGAGTCTTCGGACTGTCCTGGTGTGGATACTGTGGTGGATAGGTTGCAGCAGATTTGGACTCATGTAGTGGACAATTTGACTTTGTCCCAGGAGAAGGCTCAACGTTTCGCTAACCGCAGGCGCTGTGTGGGTCCCCGACTTCGTGTTGGGGATTTGGTTTGGTTGTCATCTCGTTATATTCCTATGAAGGTTTCCTCTCCTAAATTTAAGCCTCGTTTCATTGGTCCATATAGGATTTCTGAGGTTCTTAATCCTGTGTCTTTTCGTTTGACTCTTCCAGCTTCTTTTTCCATCCATAACGTGTTCCATAGGTCATTGTTGCGGAGATACGTGGCACCTGTGGTTCCATCTATTGATCCTCCTGCTCCGGTTTTGGTTGAAGGGGAATTGGAGTATATAGTGGAGAAGATTTTGGATTCTCGTGTTTCGAGACGGAAACTCCAGTATCTGGTTAAGTGGAAAGGTTATGGTCAGGAAGATAATTCCTGGGTCTTTGCCTCTGATGTCCATGCTGCCGATATGGTTCGTGCCTTTCATTTGGCTCATCCTGGTCGGCCTGGAGGCTCTGGTGAGGGTTCGGTGACCCCTCCTCAAGGGGGGGGTACTGTTGTGAATTCTGTGACCAAGCTCCCTCCTGTGGTCGTGAGTGGTACTTCGGCTGGTTCAGTCTATGAGCTTCCTTTGGTGGATGAGAGTGGTACTGCGGCTTCTGAGTTTCCTTCCTCAGGTGATGAGGTTAAGTCGTTAGGTGCTGCTCTATTTAACTCCACCTAGTGCTTTGATCCTGGCCTCCAGTCAATGTTCTAGTATTGGTCTTGCTTCCTCCTGGATCGTTCCTGTGGCCTGCCTATCCTGCATAAGCTAAGTTTTGCTTGTGTTATTTTTGTTTGCTATTTTTTCTGTCCAGCTTGCTATATTGGTTTTTCTTGCTTGCTGGAAGTTCTGAGACGCAGAGGGAGCACCTCCGTACCGTTAGTCGGTGCGGAGGGTCTTTTTGCCCCTCTGCGTGGTTGTTTGTAGGTTTTTGTGTTGACCGCAAAGCTATCTTTCCTATCCTCGGTCTATTCAGTAAGTCGGGCCTCACTTTGCTAAATCTATTTCATCTCTGTGTTTGTATTTTCATCTTTACTCACAGTCATTATATGTAGGGGGCTGCCTTTTCCTTTGGGGAATTTCTCTGAGGCAAGGTAGGCTTATTTTTCTATCTTCAGGGCTAGTTAGTTTCTCAGGCTGTGCCGAGTTGCATAGGGAGCGTTAGGCGCAATCCACGGCTACCTCTAGTGTGGTGTGATAGGATTAGGGATTGCGGTCAGCAGAGTTCCCACGTCTCAGAGCTCGTCCTATGTTTTTGGTAATTGTCAGGTCACTTTGTGTGCTCTGAACTTCAATGTCCATTGTGGTTCTGAATTACCTGTTCATAACACTCTACCACCCGTTGAGTCTCGGGGCACTTGACTACATTGCAGAAATCAAATCTCTAGATATTTACCGGGGCCGTTAGATTTACCCAGAGAATAGTGGCACCGGAATTCTTATTTACAATAGGGGCCGGAAAGGTAGGGGCGAAGATGGCCCCCAGCCTCAGGACCAAAAACAACAGCAACATTTTCCTTCGATCATCACTCTGAGTAAGCGCTGGTCCGGTCTCTTTAACAGTGTGAAGCGTGGATCCAGGTGCTCTTTCCTTCAAGTTTTACTGACATAGCTTTTCACGACCATAAGACCACCAGACTTCAAATTGTGACAAATATCGGTTTCTGCTGAATCTGGAAGGGAAGAAAAAACTAAAACATGGGTGTTAGCAACATTTTTACTAAGCTGAATAACATATTGAACAGCACGGTAAGTTTCTTCTGACAACTACTGAGACTGAAAATTTACAACTGAGAACCTAGCACCAAACAATATCTCATATGGGAACAGGCCATATTTTGCAATAGGGGTAGTACGAATATATAAGAGCCCTGGCCATGGAGCCGTAGTCTCCTGCATCATTTTGGTCAATTGTCCCCTCAGTGTGCCGTTCAGCCTCTTAACTTTCCCACTGGATTGTGGATGGTATGGAGGGCTACAGTGGATCCAAGCATTGCCAGAACCTCCTGATACACATGAGAAGAAAAGTCCGGGCCTTGGTCACTTTCAGCAACTTCTGGAACACCATATCTGCATATAACTTCCATCACCAGTTTCTTTGCTGTGATCTTTGCAGTCACGTTGGTAACGGGGAAGACTTCTGGCCAACTGGAGAACATATCGACAACCACCAGACAATATTCATACCTTCCAGACTTAGGCAACGTGATGTAGTCCACCTGGAGCCTTTGGAAAGGATAGTCGGGCTTTAGCAAGGTGCTTCGGGGTTACACGTTGAAGTTGACCGGGATTGCAGGTCTGACAGATACCTCGATGTGTGGGCCCATGCGCCCACGTGGCAATAGCAGGGTACATCCGCTTAGGGAGACACACAAGTTGGTCCTTTTTCCAGCGACCATTGTCCATACATGCTCCATCAGCCTTCCACTGCTTCACCTCTTCCTTTGGAGATATTCTCTGCATCGTCATTAAGCGGTCTTGCGGGGTCCGGCAGAAAACCTCAGTCTGGCATAGATCATCAGGTTCCTGTAGAGTCAGTGTTTCTTGTAACTGTTTACGCTGAGAGCGTGTGGTCACCATAGCTGGTATGGTCTGTTCAACGGGCAGAAGAGCAGCGGCTTTTGCTTGCATATCCGCAAAGGCGTTACCACCAGTCTGTGGACTGTTCCATAGTACCGTGCTCCTTAACTTTGATAATGGCCACCTGAGTAGGTAATTCGATTGAGTCCATGAGGGTCTTAACAGCTACAACATTCTTCACTGGAGTCCCGGCGGTAGTAACAAATCCTCGATTGGCCCATAGGGCTCCAAAATCATGAGCAATACCAAATGCATACTGTGAGTCCGTGTATTTATTAGCCCGCCTGTCTTTGGCCAGAACACATGCAGTAGACAGATCCTGACGTTCTGCTTCTTGTGCTGACAGGGAGGGAGGGAGTGCAGCTGCGTGCAATACAGTATCTTCCGTAGTAACAGCGTATCCGGTGTGGAATCTGCCAAAATCATAAGCATATCTTGAACAGTCTTTCAGGGCCTTGTAGAGAGGTAGCATTATGTGAAATGTGTCCGGTATTCACTGACAACAATAAGTACATAGTCCAAGGAAACGCTGGAGCTCAGTCTCATCCTTTGTAGCGGACGGCTATTTTCCTTTCTTCTGTGAGGTGTCTGGCACCCTGAAGGAGACAGTGACCCAAAAATATCACTTGACCAAGGCAGAACCGAAGTTTCGAGGCCGAAACCTGACAGTTCAGATCTGCCAGATACTTGCGAAAACTAACAGTGGCAACAATGGCTTCCTGCTCTGTCTGTGCACACAACAAAAAACAAAAAATTACCCACATACTGAAGCAGCGTTACATAGGGATATTCTAACTGACAGGGTTAAACACACTATCCCCCCTATTTTTTTTTTTTTTTTTTACAAACTGATTGGGAAAGGGCATGTAAGATACACATCTCATTATACTCATCTATATAGGGGTTATATAACGTAAGGACCATCTGACCATCATCTTGGCTCACCAACTCTCTAGGTCTGCTCAGGTGCACTTATACATCCATCATATTATCTTTGTCTGTAAAATGGGAAAGGTTTGTTCTCAGGGTCAGCCAATTATTTTAGCGTAGCTAGCTAGTCAGAGGGCTTCCAGGGATAATACTCCTGTATCTGTCTTACACTACCTGATGTGGTTGGTTCTCTGGTGGTGGGGGTGACTAGATGACCGGTTGGGGGTGACATGACATGCTGGTCTACAGCTCCTTCCCAAAAGGATTACTGTCAGCCTACTCCCAAAAGTTAATGTCCCCACTAACCACAATCCTGTGTCAGCTTCTTATATCACTACATGTGATCTTATCTGGACAGGATTCAGCGTAATTCACTTAGGTTGGGTTGCAGCACAGATTATACAAGTATTTCTCCAGTCTGGGTTTGTCTGACCGTAATATTTACAAGTCCATCTGTCTTGTCTTGGTCTGAGAATTAACATGGCGAGGGAGATTTCCAGACACAGGGTTAAAATGAATATTGGAATATGACACTGGATTTGTGTAAGGGAGGGGGGCTGGAGCTGGAGTCTTCTGCTTGGGCCACTGATAAGGAATGGAGCTGCGAGCTGTGTCCTTGAAGCTGTGGGGGGGGCTGAGAGCGGTGGGGGCTAGAGAGCGAGTAAAGATCGCTGCAGCTGCTGATACAGAATGGGTTAAGTTCTTCTGGAAACTTTGCACTACTTTTAATGCATCGTCCGGAGTGGAATTCTCGATGTCAGGTCTAACTGACATTATTGCCTCTTTCAATTCAGATTTAAAACTCGGACATCAAAGCTACCACAAAAACATGTGAATGGGCTTTATTATACAGTGAAAACCCCAGATCTTTAAACGCTACCATAAGACGCCCATAGAACTTCTCGGCAGTGTAGGATATATTGGTGCCTTGGGGTTAAGGGGCACAGAGCTTACAGTCGGGAAAAGAGACTTAATTTCCTGGGGAGGGACCATATTACCTAACAGGGAGCCCCCCTGTACCAAATTTCTTATTGTTTGCTTTCCCAACACATTAATCTCAGTCACTTTCTCGCACCACAAAACATCCAGTTTTTGTCATAACAATAAACAATTTTTCCTTTTTTTTCAACGTAACAATCTAAAACAAAACACCATATTTTACTTTAAACTTACAATAATTCTTACTACACAAGGAGAGGAGGCAGCGACTCGCCCCCTCCATACCAGAAACACGGAACAGATAAGAACATGACAGCATTCCTCAACACAAAGAAGAAAGGCACAGCGCAGCTGTTTGACCCCTCCCATCGGGTGTCTCGGAAAACCACACAGAGTAATGAAATACAGCAGTTCTCAGACTTAATTCATTTCTACAAAACCTTCACACAACTCATATGCCAGAACACCCTAGAAAAACTAATGATTGAGGTATTTTATAACCAAACACGGGCTCTGCATCCTTTCATCTTTCCTCTCCATCAACCTTTTTCCATTCCTCTTTCTTTAAACCTCGCGCAACTCGCAGATGAGCTTGCGCTTGTTCTAACAGTCCTTCATCTTTCAACATTCTTGACTGCCTTCTTGCCCTCCCGTGACTCTACTATTGTCTTGACTTCCACAGCATCCTCACTTAACTCGTGGGGCACGGACTTCTTCTGCTATAAGAGACGCAACATGACTCACAGAATACTACGCCCTTCTGCAGCAGGCCGCTGACAGCGATAACAACACTGTATTCCCATCAAAAAACAACACGGAGCCTCGCGTTCGACGTGTTATGAATAAAGAGCCTCGCGCTCGATATCCTGTCCCTAACCCCTGAACACCAGTGATTAACAGTCTACCCTGTCACGATATTCTAAACGTTGGGAGGCGGTCTCCTAGTGAGAGCCCTCCACAGAAAAACAGGTGGTCCCCTCTCGGGACGTCTTAATTACCTATCTGGACAATATCACAGAGGCTGCGTCTCCTATCCCTTTCTCAAAGCCGCCCCCAATCCACAAACTTCCTCAATCTTTCACTCTATCACTACTAGGCAACAGTCACGGGTAGGGTGGTTGAATGGAGTACAATGACCGGTGGAGGAGGTGTGGTGTACACGAGGACGTGCAGAGTGCGACGTCTCTCAGTTGCTGGTTCGAAGCGTGGCACGGGATCGCGCTCGGTCTCACCACTCGACCGGTCACTCCCCAGACCCAAGGAGACCACGGACTAACCAATAATGGCTGAAACACTAGCAAGTGTGACACATACAGAATGTATGATCTCCACTTACCGTGTTTGGAGGGTGATCAGTCCTCGAGGTCAGCCACTACGGGTGTCGTCCACGGACGTCCAGGCATGGGTCCAGGGGGTCTCGGATCTCGGGCCACGCCCCACGTTGGTTGCGCCAAATTGTCGGGGTCGTCACGACAATACCCTTCATCCACCAGTCATTCCAAATCAGATTAAGAGCATGTTGGTACCGGATAAGAATGAGTCAGACACAATGCTGGTTCAAACTCATTGCATGCTCGTACTTCCACACGTAGTGGTAACGTCACAGCAACTACTTTATTTTCTAATACACAACACTATATGACCTATTGGGGGAAGGTGTGCAGAGGGCGGGGATAGGCAGGGTTTAAGCAATGTATCTAGTATTCAGTCCTTCTGGTTGGTCTGACGTCATATGATGGATCCTCCTTCCTCCACGTCACTTTAAGTTTCCATTTCTCCAGAAACGATACTTTAGCTTCAGAAACGAAAGTAGATTCTTGGCAAGAACAAAAACTAAGGTGTCACGTTAAGTTTCGATTTCCAGAGAAATGATACTTGGCTTCTGGAATGTGAAACTTGTTTCTTCAGCAGAGTGAATCTGGGGCAAAGGTGAATATTGGCAGCCATGTTAAATACAATTACATATGCATTAGCAAACGAAGGGGAAAAACTTATTGTTTCACAGCATAAGAATATATAAAAGTACAAAAGTGTATAAAGACATATATTTTCACCTTGACAACAGACTTCCTCCCTTTCAAGCAGTCTGTAAAAGGCACGGACAATGTTGCAAAGTTGGGAAAAAATTGCCTGTAATATCCCACTAAGCCCAAAAAGGCTTTTACCTGCTTTGTTGTGAGGGGATGGGGCCAGTTCTGAATTGCCTCTACTTTGTTTATTTGGGGTTTGAGGACTTTTCTCCCAGTGACATAACCCAAGTACTGAGCTTCCTCCAACCCTATGGAACACTTCTTTGGATTGGCAGTTAGCCCTGCTTGTCGGAGAGAATCTATCACTGCCTGTACCTTGGGTAAGTGACTTTCCCAGTCTGCACTGTACACAATATCATCCAGATAGGCTGAGGCATAACGGCGATGGGGACGGAGAACAATATCCATTAACCGTTGGAACGTCGCTGGCGCGCCATGCAGACCAAAGGGTAACACCTTATACTGAAACAGCCCTTCTGGCGTTACAAAGGTCGTTTTTTCTTTAGCTGCCTTTGTTAGGGGCACCTGCCAGTATCCTTTTGTGAGGTCAAGGGTTGAAAAATACCGTGCCTGCCCAAACCGCTCTATCAATTCATCCACCCGGGGCATGGGGTAAGCATCAAATATTGAAACTTCATTAAGTTTTCGGAAGTCATTACAGAACGTTAGCGTCCCATCAGGCTTAGGTATTATGACTATTGGACTGGCCCACTCACTTTGGGACTCTTCAATGACCCCTAACTGTATCATATTTTCCACCTCCTGCGATATGGCTTGTCGCTGGGCCTCAGGCACCCGATACGGCTTTAATCGGATTTTGGCCTGTGGCTCCGTGACAATGTCATGTTGGACTATGGAAGTACGTCCAGGGAGCTCAGAGAAAACGTCTGTATTTTGGCTAACAAACTCCCGGACCTCCTAAACCTGTTTAGTAGACAACGTATCTGCTATTTTGACTATGGAGAAGGCTTCTCCTGACTCGCTTAAAGGTAATGGAGCCTTCTCCACAGGAAATGCAGGCAACGGACTATCCCCGCCAAGGTAGTCCCTATCTTTCCATGGTTTAAGCAAATTAATATGATAAACCTGCTCTGACTTCCTCCGTCCTGGTTGGTGTACCTTATAGTCTACTGCTTTCACCTTCTCCATAATCTCATAGGGCCCCTGCCACCTTGCAAGAAATTTGCTATCAACTGTGGGTACAAGTACCAACACCCGATCACCAGGACTAAAGGTTCTTACCCGAGCCTCCCGGTCATAGACCCGACTCTGAGACCGTTGTGCTGCTTCCATATGTTCCCAGACCAACGGTAGGACTGTCTCCATTCTTACCTGCATTTTTGCAACATGTTCTATCACACTCTTGTGGGGGGTTGGTTCTCCCAAGCCTCTTTGGCTATATCAAGTAAAACCCGGGAATGTCTGCCATACAATAGTTTAAAGGGCGAGAACCCTGTAGATGCCTGGGGCACCTCCCGCACTGCAAACAACAAATATGGTAGTGAGAGATCCCAATCCTTCCCATCTTTAGAAATGGCTTTTTTTTAGCATACTCTTTAGCGTCTTATTGAACCTTTCTACCAGCCCATCTGTTTGGGGATGATAAACGGATGTGCGCAACTGTTTAACATTTAACAAACGGCAGAGCTCTTTCATAACTTTTGACATAAATGGGGTTCCTTGATCTGTTAAAATCTCTTGCGGAATCCCCACCCTAGAAAACATACCCATGATTTCTTTCGCTATGAGCTTTGCTGACGTATGGCGAAGCGGAATGGCCTCAGGATACCGGGTGGCATAATCTAGAACTACTAGGATGTGTTGGTGCCCCCTTGCTGACTTATTGACAAGACCGACCAGATCCATTGCCACTCTTTCGAAAGACACCTCTATAATAGGTAGAGGCACCAAAGGATTCCGAGTACATGCGCATGCGCTAGGTCCATTACCAGCCTACGATATGCCTGAGGTACCAATAACTGCTCTACCATTTCCCCATGTATTTTCTCGACTCGATACAACAGGTCTCGGTTTATCTCAAAGCGTGGCAACACAGTGGCTGCCCCAGGTTGTTGGGGTTCCTGCTATGACCTGGTGGTCAGGACAATAATGGACCTGGTGGTTAAGAGCACACGGAAAGACCTGATAGTTACTGATAATAAAGGACGAGCTCTGGGACGTGGGAACTCTGCTGACCGCAATCCCTAATCCTATCAAACACACTAGAAATAGCCGTGGATTGCTCCTAACGCTACCTATGAAACTCGGCACAGCCTAAGGAACTAGCTAGCCCTGAAGATAGAAAAATAAAGCCTACCTTGCCTCAGAGAAATTCCCCAAAGGAAAAGGCAGCCCCCCACATATAATGACTGTGAGTAAAGATGAAAATACAAACACAGAGATTAAATAGATTTAGCAAAGTGAGGCCCGACTTACTGAACAGACCGAGGATAGGAAAGGTTGCTTTGCGGTCAGCACAAAAACCTACAAAAAGACCACGCAGAGGGCGCAAAAAGACCCTCCGCACCATGAGTCGGTGCGGAGGCGCTCCCTCTGTGTCCCAGAGCTTCCAGCAAGCAAGACAACAATAAAAATAGCAAGCTGGACAGAAAAATAGCAAACCAAAGAAATACAAGCAGGAACTTAGCTTCTGCTGAGAAGACTGGTCACAAGAACGATCCAGGAGAGAACTAGACCAATACTGGAACATTGACAGGTGGCATGGAGCAAAGATCTAAGTGGAGTTAAATAGAGCAGCCAGCTAACGAATTAACCTCGTCAGCTGTGGAAGGAAACTCAGAAACACCCACCAGAGGAAATCCATGGACAGAACCAGCCGAAGTACCATTCATGACCACAGGAGGGAGCCCGACAACAGAATTCACAACAGTACCCCCCCCTTGAGGAGGGGTCACCGAACCCTCACCAGAGCCCCCAGGCCGACCAGGATGAGCCAAATGAAAGGCACGAACCAGATCGGCAGCATGAACATCAGAGGCAAAAACCCAGGAATTATCTTCCTGACCATAACCCTTCCACTTGACCAGGTACTGGAGTTTCCGTCTCGAAACACGAGAATCCAAAATCTTCTCCACCACATACTCCAACTCCCCCTCAACCAACACCGGGGCAGGAGGATCAACGGATGGAACCACAGGCGCCACGTATGTCCGCAATAATGACCTATGGAACACATTATGGATGGCAAAAGAAGCAGGAAGGGCCAAACGAAATGACACAGGAATGATAACCTCAGAAATCTTATACGGACCAATGAAACGAGGCTTAAACTTAGGAGAGGAAACCTTCATAGGAACATAACGAGACAACAACCAAACCAAATCCCCAACACGAAGTCGGGGACCCACACAGCGCCGGCGGTTAGCGAAACGTTGAGCCTTCTCCTGGGACAATGTCAAATTGTCCACCACATGAGTCCAAATCTGCTGCAACCTATCCACCACAGTATCTACACCAGGACAGTCCGAAGACTCAACCTGCCCTGAAGAGAAACGAGGATGGAAACCAGAATTGCAGAAAAACGGCGAAACCAAAGTAGCCGAGCTGGCCCGATTATTAACGGCAAAAAGGACACCCAATCATCCTGATCAGCAGAAACAAAGCATCTCAGATATGTTTCCAAAGTTTGATTAGTTCGTTCGGTTTGGCCATTTGTCTGAGGATGGAAAGCCGAGGAAAAAGACAAATCAATGCCCATCCTAGCACAAAAGGATCGCCAAAACCTCGAAACAAACTGGGAACCTCTGTCAGAAACGCTGTTCTCCGGGATATCATGTAAACGAACCACATGCTGGAAAAATAATGGCACCAAATCAGAGGAGGAAGGCAATTTAGACAAAGGTACCAAATGGACCATCTTAGAAAAGCGATCACAAACCACCCAAATGACCGACATCTTTTGAGAGACGGGGAGATCCGAAATAAAATCGATAGAAATATGCGTCCAGGGCCTCTTCGGGACCGGCAAGGGCAAAAGCAACCCACTGGCACGAGAACAGCAGGGCTTAGCCCGAGCACAAGTCCCACAGGACTGCACAAAAGAACGCACATCCCATGATAAAGACGGCCACCAAAAGGATCTAGCCACCAAATCTCTGGTACCAAAGATTCCAGGATGCCCAGCCAACACTGAACAATGAATCTCAGAGATAACTCTACTAGTCCATCTATCAGGGACAAACAGTTTCTCCGCTGGGCAGCGGTCAGGTCTATCAGCCTGAAATTTTTGCAGCACCCGCCGCAAATCAGGGGAGATGGCAGACACAATTACCCCCTCTTTGAGAATACCCGCCGGCTCAGGAACACCCGGAGAGTCAGGCACAAAACTCCTTGACAGGGCATCAGCCTTCACATTCTTAGAGCCCGGAAGGTACGAAACCACAAAATCAAAACGGGATAAAAATAACGACCATCGAGCCTGTCTCGGATTCAACCGTTTGGCAGACTCAAGATAAGTCAAATTCTTGTGATCTGTCAAGACCACCACGCGATGCTTGGCTCCTTCAAGCCAATGACGCCACTCCTCGAATGCCCACTTCATGGCCAACAACTCACGATTACCAACATCATAATTACGCTCAGCAGGCGAAAACTTTCTATAAAAGAAAGCACATGGCTTCATCACCGAGCCATCAGAACTTCTTTGCGACAAAACAGCCCCTGCTCCAATCTCAGGAGCATCAACCTCAACCTGAAACGGGAGCGAAACATCTGGCTGGCACAACAGAGGGGCAGAAGAAAAACAACGCTTCAACTCCTGAAAAGCCTCTACAGCCGCAGAAGACCAGTTGACCACATCAGCACCCTTCTTGGTCAAATCAGTCAACGGTTTAGCAACAGTAGAAAAATTAGCGATGAAGCGCCGATAAAAATTAGCAAAGCCCAGGAACTTTTGCAGGCTCTTCACAGATGTCGGCTGAGTCCAATCGTAAATGGCCTGGACCTTAACAGGGTCCATCTCGATAGTAGAAGGGGAAAAAATGAACCCCAAAAATGAAACCTTCTGAACTCCAAAGAGACACTTTGACCCCTTCACAAACAAGGAATTCGCACGAAGGACCTGGAACACCATTCTGACCTGCTTCACATGAGACTCCCAATCATCCGAAAAGACCAAAATATCATCCAAATACACAATCAGGAATTTATCCAGGTACTCTCGGAAGATGTCATGCATAAAGGACTGAAATACTGATGGAGCATTGGAAAGCCCGAATGGCATAACCAGGTACTCAAAATGGCCCTCGGGCGTATTAAATGCTGTTTTCCATTCATCGCCTTGTTTAATATGCACAAGATTATACGCCCCTCGAAGATCTATCTTGGTGAACCAACTAGCCCCTTTAATACGAGCAAAAAAAACAGACAGCAACGGCAAAGGATACTGAAATTTGACTGTAATTTTATTAAGAAGGCGGTAATCAATACAAGGTCTCAAAGAACCATCCTTCTTGGCCACAAAAAAGAACCCTGCTCCTAACGGTGATGACGACGGGCGAATATGGCCTTTCTCCAAGGATTCCTTTATATAACTCCGCATAGCGGCGTGTTCTGGCACAGATAAATTGAACAATCGGCCCTTAGGAAACTTACTACCAGGAATCAAATTAATTGCACAATCGCAATCCCTATGAGGAGGTAGGGCACTGGCTTTGGGCTCATCAAATACATCCCGATAATCCGACAAAAACTCTGGAACTTCAGAAGGAGTGGAAGACGAAATAGACAAAAATGGAACATCACCATGTACCCCCTGGCAACCCCAGCTGGACACAGACATAGATTTCCAGTCCAATACTGGATTATGAACCTGTAGCCATGGCAACCCCAAAACGACCACATCATGCAGATTATGCAACACCAGAAAGCGGATATCCTCCTGATGTGCAGGAGCCATGCACATGGTCAATTGGGTCCAGTACTGAGGCTTATTCTTGGCCAAAGGCGTAGCATCAATTCCTCTCAATGGAATAGGATACTGCAAGGGCTCCAAGAAAAAACCACAGCGCCTAGCAAACTCCAAGTCCATCAAATTCAGGGCAGCGCCTGAATCCACAAATGCCATAACAGAATAGGATGACAAAGAGCAAATCAGAGTAACGGACAATAGAAATTTAGACTGTACCGTACCAATGGTGGCAGACCTAGCGAACCGCTTAGTGCGCTTAGGACAATCGGAGATAGCATGAGTGGAATCACCACAGTAAAAACATAGCCCATTCCGACGTCTGTGTTCTTGCCGTTCAGCTCTGGTCAAAGTCCTATCACATTGCATAGGCTCAGGCCCATGCTCAGATAGTACCGCCAAATGGTGCACAGCTTTACGCTCATGCAAGCGTCGATCGATCTGAATGGCCAAAGACATAGACTCATTCAGACCAGCAGGCATGGGAAATCCCACCATGACATCTTTAAGGGCTTCAGAGAGACCCTTTCTGAACATTGCTGCCATGGCACATTCATTCCACTGAGTGAGCACAGACCACTTTCTAAACTTCAGACAATATATCTCCGCTTCATCCTGACCCTGACACAGAGCCAGCAAGATTTTCTCTGCCTGATCCACTGAATTAGGTTCGTCATAAAGCAATCCAAGCGCCAGGAAAAACGCATCAACATCACGCAATGCCGGATCTCCTGGCGCAAGGGAAAATGCCCAGTCTTGAGGGTCACCACGTAACAAAGAAATAATGATCTTTATTTGTTGAACAGGGTCACCTGAGGAGCGAGGTTTCAAGGCAAGAAACAATTTACAATTATTTTTTAAATTCAAGAACTTAGATCTATCACCAAAAAACAAATCAGGAATTGGAATCCTAGGCTCTGACATTGGATTCTGAACCACAAAATCTTGAATGTTTTGTACCCTTGTAGTGAGATTATCCATCCAAGAGGACAGACCTTGAATGTCCATGTTTACACCTGTGTCCTGAACCACCCAGAGGAAAAGGGGAAAAGAGAGACAAAACACACTGCAAAGAAAAAAAAATGGTCTCAGAACTTCTCTTATCCCTCTATTGAGATGCATTAGTACTTTGGGCCACCTGTACTGTTATGACCTGGTGGTCAGGACAATAATGGACCTGGTGGTTAAGAGCACACGGAAAGACCGGATAGTTACTGATAATAAAGGACGAGCTCTGGGACGTGGGAACTCTGCTGACCGCAATCCCTAATCCTATCAAACACACTAGAAATAGCCGTGGATTGCTCCTAACGCTACCTATGCAACTCGGCACAGCCTAAGGAACTAGCTAGCCCTGAAGATAGAAAAATAAAGCCTACCTTGCCTCAGAGAAATTCCCCAAAGGAAAAGGCAGCCCCCCACATATAATGACTGTGAGTAAAGATGAAAATACAAACACAGAGATGAAATAGATTTAGCAAAGTTATGCCCGACTTACTGAACAGACCGAGGATAGGAAAGGTTGCTTTGCGGTCAGCACAAAAACCTACAAAAAGACCACGCAGAGGGTGCAAAAAGACCCTCCGCACCGACTCACGGTGCGGAGGCGCTCCCTCTGCGTCCCAGAGCTTCCAGCAAGCAAGACAACAATAAAAATAGCAAGCTGGACAGAAAAATAGCAAACCAAAGAAATACAAGCAGGAACTTAGCTTCGGCTGAGAAGACTGGTCACAAGAACGATCCAGGAGAGAACTAGACCAATACTGGAACATTGACAGGTGGCATGGAGCAAAGATCTAAGTGGAGTTAAATAGAGCAGCCAGCTAGCGAATTAACCTAGTCAGCTGTGGAAAGAAACTCAGAAACACCCACCAGAGGAAATCCATGGACAGAACCAGCCGAAGTACCATTCATGACCACAGGAGGGAGCTCGACAACAGAATTCACAACAGGTTCCCCATTAATAAACTGTACATTTTCCCTGGCTTGAGTCAAAGTAGGGTCTCGGAGTTGCGCCTGTTATGACCTGGTGGTCAGGACAAAAATAAACCTGGTGGTTAAGAGCACACGGAATGACCTGATAGTTACTGATAATAAAGGACGAGCTCTGGGACGTGGGAACTCTGCTGACCGCAATCCCTAATCCTATCACACACACTAGAGATAGCCGTGGATTGCTCCTAACGCTCCCTATGCAACTCGGCACAGCCTAAGGAACTAGCTAGCCCTGAAGATAGAAAAATAAAGCCTACCTTGCCTCAGAGAAATTCCCCAAAGGAAAAGGCAGCCCCCCACATATAATGACTGTGAGTAAAGATGAAAATACTAACACAGAGATGAAATAGATTTAGCAAAGTGAGGCCCGACTTACTGAACAGACTGAGGATAGGAAAGGTTGCTTTGCGGTCAGCACAAAAACCTACAAAAAGACCACGCAGAGGGTGCAAAAAGACCCTCCGCACCGACTCACGGTGCGGAGGCGCTCCCTCTGCGTCCCAGAGCTTCCAGCAAGCAAGACAACAATAAAAATAGAAAGCTGGACAGAAAAATAGCAAACCAAAGAAAATACAAGCAGGAACTTAGCTTCTGCTGGGAAGAGAGGTCACAAGAACGATCCAGGAGTGAACTAGACCAATACTGGAACATTGACAGGTGGCATGGAGCAAAGATCTAAGTGGAGTTAAATAGAGCAGCCAGCTAACGAATTAACCTCGTCACCTGTGGAAGGAAACTCAGAAACACCCACCAGAGGAAGTCCATGGACAGAACCAGCCGAAGTACCATTCATGACCACAGGAGGGAGCCCGACAACAGAATTCACAACATGCGCCGTACCAAAATGATCACTTGACACATTTAAGTCTGATAATTCAGGTCCTGGCGGTAAGTCTTCCACACCGCCAGCCATCACTTCTATGGGAGAATTTTCCCCCTCCTCCACCGAAGGGGAGGTCACCCCTACCGCCAACACTTCTTCCTCTGGGCCACCAGGTTCATGCCCCACTTCTGGAGAATGTAACCTGGTTGTCACCAGTGTCGGCAGTTGTCCACTGGGTGAGACAACTGTTGGCCAAAGCACAAAAATTAAAGGAAAATGCCTTCCAAGTATCAATTCATAATGTAAGTTAAACACAACCCCCACATCGTGGCACCGCCTCCCCGCTGGTGTGTTTATCGCCACTAGTGCGGTAGGATAGTCTTTTAAGTCCCCATGTATACACAACTGTTATGATCCGGTGACCTTGGAGCAGCATGAAACTTTCTCTGGAGTAGGTGGAAACTATACTGACCGCAAATCTTGAACTGACACTGCAACTAGAAGTAGCCGTGGGGTGTGCCTAACAAATCCTAGACATCTCGACACAGCCGGAGGACTAAATACTCCTATAGATGGAAATAGGAAATCTACCTTGCCTCAGAGCAGAACCCCAAAGGATAGGCAGCCCCCCACAAATATTGACTGTGAGTGGTAGAGGAAAAGACACACGCAGGCAGGAAACAGGATTTAGCAAAAGAGGCCACTGCAACTCCAGAGAATCCAACAAGACTGAGAAAACACTGACACAATCTAAGCTGGACAAGAGAAAACAAATGAATAGCACAGAATTATTAAGCACACAGCATGTGTGCCACAGAAACAAAAACCAGACACTTATCTTTGCTGAATTGGCAGCAAGGAAGGAGGAACCAGACAAAGATCCAAAACCTCCCAGAACCATGGACAACTGGCAAGGACTAATGAATCCTGCACACTTAAATATCCCAGTCAGAACTGCAATCAGCAGATACACCTGGCCAGGACTGCAACTCAGGGACAACTGCCTTCCCACCTACAACCACTGGAGGGAACCCAAAAGCAGAATTCACAACAGTACCCCCCCCTTGAGGAGGGGTCACCGAACCTTCACCAGGGCCCCCAGGACGATCAGGACGAGCTAGATGAAAGGCACGGGCCAAATCAGCAGCATGGACATCAGAGGCAAAAACCCAAGAATTATCCTCCTGGCCATAACCCTTCCATTTGACAAGGTACTGAACCCTCCGCCTCGAAAAACGAAAATCCAAAATCTTCTCAACCACATACTCCAACTCCCCATCAACCAACACAGGGGCCGGAGGATCAACGGAGGGAACAACGGGCACCACATATTTCCGCAATAAAGATCTATGGAAGACATTATGGATAGCAAAAGAGGCCGGAAGCGCCAATAGAAAAGACACCGGATTAATAATCTCAGAAATCCTATAAGGACCAACAAACCGAGGATTAAACTTAGGGGAAGAAACCTTCATAGGAACATGATGGGAAGACAACCAGACCAGATCCCCAACCCGAAGCCGGGAACCAACACACCGACGACGGTTAGCAAAACGTTGAGCCTCCTCCTGAGACAACACCAAATTGTCCACCACATGAGCCCAAATCTGCTGCAACCTGTCAACCACAGAATCCACACCAGGACAGTCAGAAGGCTCAACTTGCCCAGAAGAAAAACGAGGATGAAAAACAAAATTACAAAAGAAAGGTGAAACCAAAGTAGCCGAACTAGCCCGATTATTAAGGGCAAATTCGGCCAATGGCAAGAAGGCCACCCAATCATCCTGATCAGCAGACACAAAGCATCTCAAATAAGTCTCCAA
The DNA here is from genome assembly GCF_032444005.1 of Ranitomeya imitator. NCBI lineage: Eukaryota > Metazoa > Chordata > Amphibia > Anura > Dendrobatidae > Ranitomeya > Ranitomeya imitator. The sequence continues at coordinate 405,396,722 of NC_091286.1, read as the reverse complement.
AGTCTGATTAGTTCGCTCGGTCTGGCCATTTGTCTGAGGATGAAATGCAGAAGAAAAAGACAAATCAATGCCCAGCCTAGCACAAAAGGCCCGCCAAAACCTAGAAACAAACTGGAAACCTCTGACGGACACAATATTCTCCGGAATACCATGCAAACGAACCACATGCTGAAAAAACAATGGAACCAAATCTGAAGAGGAAGGCAATTTAGGCAAAGGCACCAAATGAACCATCTTAGAGAACCGGTCACAAACAACCCAGATAACAGACATTTTCTGGGAAACCAGAAGATCCGAAATAAAATCCATAGAAATATGCGTCCAGGGCCTCTCAGGGACTGGCAATGGCAAAAGCAACCCACTAGCACGGGAACAACAAGGCTTGGCCCGCGCACAAGTCCCACAGGACTGCACAAAAGAACGCACATCACATGACAAAGAAGGCCACCAAAAGGACCTACCAACCAAATCTCTGGTACCAAAAATACCAGGATGACCAGCCAACACAGAACAGTGAACCTCAGAAATCACTCTACTAGTCCATCTGTCAGGAACAAACAGTTTCCCCACTGGACAGCGGTCAGGTCTGTCAGCCTGAAATTCCTGAAGATCCCGTCGTAAATCAGGGGAAATGGTAGAAAGGACCACCCCTTCTTTCAGAATGCCGACCGGTTCAAGGACCTCAGGAGAATCAGGCAAAAAACTCCTAGAGAGGGCATCAGCCTTAATATTCTTAGAACCCGGAAGATACGAAACTACGAAATCAAAATGGGAAAAAACAAGGACCATCGAGCCTGTCTAGGATTCAGCCGTTTGGCAGACTCGAGGTAAATCAGATTCTTATGATCGGTCAAGACCACAATACGGTGCTTAGCTCCCTCAAGCCAATGTCGCCTCTCCTCAAACGCCCACTTCATAGCCAACAACTCCCGATTGCCGACATCATAATTGCGTTCAGCAGGCGAAAACTTACGAGAAAAGAAGGCACACGGTTTCATCAAGGAACCAACAGGATCCCTCTGAGACAAAACGGCCCCTGCCCCAATCTCAGAAGCGTCAATCTCAACCTGAAACGGAAGAGAAACATCTGGTTGGCGCAACACCGGAGCAGAAGTAAATCGGCGTTTAAGCTCCTGAAAGGCAGAGACAGCCGCAGAGGACCAATTCGCCACATCAGCGCCTTTCTTCGTCAAATCGGTCAAGGGTTTAACCACGCTAGAGAAGTTAGCAATGAAACGGCGATAAAAATTAGCAAAACTCAAAAATTTCTGAAGGCTCTTCACGGATGTGGGTTGAATCCAATCATGAATGGCCTGAACCTTAGCCGGATCCATCTCCATAGATGAGGGAGAAAAAATGAAGCCCAAAAAAGAAACCTTCTGCACCCCAAAGAGACACTTAGACCCCTTCACAAACAAAGCATTGTCACGAAGGATCTGAAACACCATCCTGACCTGTTGCAGATGAGACTCTCAATCATCGGAAAAAATCAAAATATCGTCCAAATATACAATCAAGAATTTATCAAGATAAGTCCGGAAGATATCATGCATGAAGGACTGAAAAACAGATGGAGCATTAGTGAGCCCGAATAGCATCACAAGATATTCAAAATGACCTTCGAATGTATTAAACGCAGTTTTCCATTCATCACCCTGCTTAATACGAACAAGATTATATGCCCCCCGAAGGTCAATCTTAGTAAACCAACTAGCCCCCTTGATCCTAGCAAACAAATCAGAAAGCAAAGGTAAAGGGTATTGAAACTTGACCGTAATCTTATTCAAGAGGCGATAATCAATACAGGGTCTCAAGGAGCCATCCTTCTTAGCAACAAAAAAAAATCCCGCTCCCAACGGTGAAGAAGATGGCTAAATATGCCCTTTCGACAAAGACTCCTTAATATAGTTCCGCATGGTGGTATGTTCAGGCACAGACAGGTTGAAAAGTCGGCCTTTAAGGAAACTTACAACCTGGAATCAAGTCAATAGCACAATCACAGTCCCTGTGCGGTGGAAGGGAACTGGACTTGGGCTCATCGAATACATCCTGAAAATCAGACAAAAACTTAGGAATTTCAGAAGAGGAAGAAGAGGAGATTGACATCAAAGGAACATCATTATGAATCCCCTGACAACCCCAACTAGTCACAGACATAGACTTCCAGTCCAACACAGGATTATGTACCTGCAACCATGGAAAACCCAGCACGATGGCATCATGCAAATTATGCAACACCAGAAATCAACAATCTTCCTGATGGGCTGGCGCCATACGCATGGTCACCTGTGTCCAAAACTGGGGCTTATTTTTAGCCAAAGGTGTAGCATCAATGCCCCATAAAGGAATAGGGTTCTGCAAAGACTGCAAGGAAAAACCACGACGCCTGGCAAATTCAAAGTCCATTAAGTTCAAGGCAGCGCCTAAATCCACAAACGCCATGACAGAAAATGATGACAATGAGCAGATCAAGGACACAGATAACAGAAATTTAGGTTGTACAGTACTGATGGTAAATGAACTGGCGATCCTCTTTGTCCGCTTAGGGCAGACAGAAATTACATGAGAAGCATCGCCACAATAATAACACAACCTATTCTGACGTCTGAAACCTTGTCGTTCCGTTCTAGACAGAATCCTATCACACTGCATTGGCTCAGGAATTTGCTCTGAGGACAACGCCACAGCGCGCACAGTTCTGCGCTCCCGCAAGCGCCGGTCAATCTGAATGGCCAGAGACATAGAATCACTCAGACCGAAAGGCATGGGAAACCCCACCATAACATCTTTAACGGATTCAGAAAGACCCTTTCTGAAAATTGCCGCCAAAGCATCATCATTCCATTTAGTCAACACAGACCATTTTCTAAATTTCTGACAATACAATTCTGCCGCCTCTTGACCCTGAGACAGGGTCAACAAGGTCATCTCAGCTTGATACACAGAATTAGGTTCATCATATAATAATCCTAAAGCCTGAAAAAAGGAGTCTACATTAAGCAGAGCCGGATTCCCAGATTCCAGGGAAAACCCCCAATCCTGCGGGTCGCCACGCAGCAGGGAGATGACGATTTTAACCTGCTGAATGGAATCACCAGAGGATCGAGGTCTCAGAGCAAAAAATAGTTTACAGTTGTTTTTAAAACTCAAAAATTTGAGATGCATTTAACTCATTATAGGCCAGTTGTACTGTTTTGATCCAGTGACCTTGGAGCAGCATGAAAACTTTCACTGGAGTAGGTGGTAACTATACTGACCGCAAATCCTGATCTTAACACCGCAACTAGAAGTAGCCGTGGGGTGTACCTAACAAGCCCTAGACACCTCATCACAGCCGGAGGACTAAATACCCCTAAAGATGGAATTAGGAATACTAGCTTGCCTCAGAGCAGAACCCCAAAGGATAGGCAGCCCCCCACAAATATTGGCTGTGAGTAGGAGAGGAAAGACACACACAGTCAGAAAACAGGATTTAGCACAAGAGGCCACTCTAGCTAAAATAGGAAAGGATAGGACAGAATACTAAGCGGTCAGTATTAAAACCCTTCCAAAAATATCCACAGCAGATCATACAAAAAATTCCTCCATCTAACTAAAGACGTGGAACGTATATCTGCAACTCCAGGGACTACTAAACTCAGAGCAGGAATACAATAAAAAAACAAGCACACAGCTTGTGTGCTATAGAAAAACAGACACTTATCTTTGCTGAATTGGCAGCTAAGCAGGAGAAGCCAGACAGAGATCCAACACTTCCCAAGAAACATTGACAATTGGCAAGGACTAATGAGTACTGCAAACCTAAATACCCCAGTCAGAATTGCAATCAGCAGATACACCTGTCCAGGACTGCAGCCCAGAGACAACTGCATTACCACCTACAACTGCTGGAGGGAGCCTAAAAGCAGAATTCACAACAGTAGTGGTCCTGCTGTGATGAAAAACATCTGTGGCTAAAAGGAGGGGTAGTGGTCCTGCTGTGATTAAAAACACCTGTGGCTAAAAGGAGGAGTGCTCAGTCAGAAGGCTAATGAATGCAAATTTAAAAAAACGTTCTCAATTTTTCATATTTCTAGGGCAGTAAAGCAATTCAATTTTCATGCTTCATATTTGCAGGTGTTGGCGCTACAGTGTGCTGCCTTATTTATTTGACTGTATACGAGTTGGTGACTCTAGGTTCAGCACCTGTTCACACTTAGTCTATGTTTGGATTTGACGGTCAGTTTTTTTAAAATTTACCGTCTTACATCAGACTGATGCGACCCACCCTTTTCTCTGGTGCGTTTCTTCTCTGTCCGGATTGTGCTCCGCATTGGTTCGTGCCTGGCTACGCTATGCATGGTTTCCATTGGATTTTAGTAACTTCATAATTTTAATACTGATGGCCTAAAATGTTCCCTTCCCTCCTTTTTCTTCCCATAACTTGATGTTTTATTGGACGTTATACTTTTAATCTATGATATATTGATGCTGATATTGTCCTAGTTATTCTTTTCTGTTTGTTGTATTTTTTTGTGATTGAAAATGATTTAACCTTTCAATGAAAATTTAATTTTGAAAAAACAATCTCAGAATCACCGGGATCCGTTGAGTTACAACCACATAAAGTGACAGTGGTCAGATTTCAAAATTAAGACCTGGTCATTAAGGGGTTACACAAAAACACTGACCCTACAAAACACAGACAGAGAGGGGAAGGGAAACCTACATTTATTATATGATCCATAGCAACTAATTATCACTGCCTTTATTAGTAGTCTTTCTGAACCCAATACGTGTCCCAAAAAGTCCAAATTGCATTGAAACGATCAATAATATTATTCAATGTAGCAGTATTTGCGACTGGAGTTCAGTGTTCGATGGGGGATGAATCGACTTCCATTTACAGTTACAGGCTATCAAACATCTGGCAGCCGTTATTATATGTAATAAAAGCTTACGATCTAGTTGAAATGGTGACATATTGAGTAAATAAAATTTGGACCCAAGAGGATCTGATGGCAGGTGACATTATTAATCAAGGACTTGACATATTCCCAGAAGACTAGAATATTTGGGCATGACTAAAACAAATGGGGTAGGTCACCCTCTATATTCCCATATCTCCAACTACAACTAGGGATGGTTGGCTTGAGTTTATGTAGAAAAGAAAGACTATTATACCAGAACATGAGTAGTTTATACTGGTTTTCCCTGTAGGTGTAACATGTTGAAGTTTTGACTGCATTTCTCCAGATCTCCTGCTAAATACAGGGTGGAAGAGGTTCTCCCAAATAATTTCCCATTTACTCATGTAAGAGTATTTGGGGGTGCTCATCTGGATAAGGATTCATTAATGTCTGGTAAATTTCTGATATAAGGCCCTTGGTTGAAACCTCTGCTTTACACAATCTTTCAAAATGTGTGGGGTAAGAGACTTTAAAGGTGGAGTAAAGAGAATGCATGCAGTGTCTGATCTGAAGTATCTGTAGTGAGAGTTATCCGGTAGATTTTGCCTGGCGTATAATGTGTTGAAGGTAATAAGGTTCGGGAGTGCATATCCACTATATCTGCAAAGCAGAATAGCTGCTTGTTAAACCATGGCTTTGTCCCATTACCACTCAGACTATCCGGTATCGCTGGATTAAATAGGAATGAAGTCAAAGGGGAATGTTTTTATATTAGTGGGAGTTTTTTTGGAGCATTGATCCCAAATCGTTTTGGTAAAGGTTATACGGTCCAGCATGTGAGAATCTAACTTATTGAAAGGAGGTTCCCCAAAAGGTAGGAGTTACAGTGTACTGGGGCTAGCCAGAGTTTGTCAACCTCCATCCATCTAGAAAATGCTCTGAGATTAGACCACCCAGGTATATGCCGAAGATGAGTCGCCCAATAATTCTTGATGATATCAGGGACACCCAGTCCTCCTTTAGATTTACTCGCAAGCATAATTTGATTTTAAATCCTATGCCTTTTGTGTGCCCAAATAAATTGAAGAATAAATGATAGGCAGGCCCGGTCTTGTGGCACAGTGGGTCCACAAACCCACATGTGCCACTGTTGGGCATAACATATTCCAGGATAGGACACAGTATATCAGGAAATAGACCATGATGGGCCACAGTATACAAGCAAATGGACCAGTATTGGGCACATTACACTAGCATGGGGCACAGTATACCAAGAAATGGACCAGGATTGGCACATTAAACCAGGATGGGACACAGTACACAGTATACCATGAATTGGACTAGGATGGGGCACATTATACCAGAAATGGGACACATACCAGTTTTCCCACCTACAAGGTCAACCTACGGCTTAACATGCTGATCCAAGGGATGCCAAAAACCCAAACGGGCAGACACTGATAGCTCCAAATTAGGGGAAACATTCCTTCCCAACTCCACATATGGCAATCAGACTAGCAACCTGGTTCAATGAACCATCGCCGAATCTAGTGCCCATGACATGCAATATTATATTAATCAAGAAAAGCATCCAGACCTTTCTTGAATTTTAGTAGTGAATCAACTATTACAACATCATGTGGCAGAGAGTTCCATAGTCTCACTGCTGTTACAGTAAAGAATCTGCGTCTATGATTATGTATAAACCTTCTTTCTTCTAGACGTAGAGGATGCCCCCTTGCCTCACTGCAGATCTAAGTGTAAAAGGATCCTTAGAAAGCTCTCTAGAATTCTATAATGTCCCTTTATATACTTGTACATTATAATAAGATCAACCCTAAGTTTTTCCAAACTGAATAACCTAAATTTTAATAACCTATCTTGGCATTGCAGTCCACCCGTTCCCTTATTAACCTTGGTTTGTTTTTCTGTAGTTGAGCTGTCTTACTTATACACTGGAGACCAAAATTGTGCACAGTATTCTAAGCTTGGCCGCACTAATGACTTGTATAGAGGCGAAACTATGTTGTTGTCATGAGAATCTATCTATGTCTGCTTTAACTCCTTCACGACGTGTCGTACATGTGTAGAAATCGCAGGAATGCGGGATGTCATCATGGATAGGAGGCAGGTCAAGAGTTAAAGGTTTTATTTAACAATAAATGCACTCCACGCAGGGAGCATTAAGTTGCAGGGTAGTGATAGGGAATGGGGACAGAACTGGGAGAGTGGCAGGTTAGGACAGGGATGAACAATAGTTCAGTAACTAAGGAGGAGAAACTTATCAGACTGTAGTCTTCTTGTGTGCGGTGTCTCAGGGTTCCACAGGTGGCACCGACAACAGCGGCATGTGATGTCTCGATGAAGTCTGTGACGAACGGGGATCCAACAGTGACACCGACAACAGCGGCGCGTAACGTCTCGACCTAGTCTTTGAAGAGAGAGTAGCTTTCCCGTGCCCACGTGTGTCTGGCACGGTACTGAGTCCAATGTATGAAACCATCGGAACAAGACGGAACGCTCAGTGGGGTACACGAATCCTGGGTTGTAGAGCATGGGCATATACGGCTGTCTCTCACGGTGTCGCACACCTGGTGCAGTCTCCGGCGTCAAGTCTGAGTCACCTCCAGGCTGGGAGGATAGCGAGGGATTGTCGGTTGGTCGTCCACCAGTGGTGGACCTGTATGCAGGGGTACTGTCGAGTCGGTCTGCAAAAACGGATCGCTCTGCCCTCACAGCGGACACAGCATCTGACTCACCTTTCCCGCCCAGGCTCTGGCTTCTTTCCCGCATGCAGTGCTATTTATCTCAGCCCCGCCTACTATAGTCACATGCAAGGGTTCTCCTGGAATGAAAGTCTTCCCCGTTGCAACATGGGTGACAGCCCCGGTAGTTGGAGGCAGCTTGAGAAAGGTACCCACGTTCTGGTTCTTCCTCTTACACATGTACGGTGAATGTCGGGTCTCTCCCTTTGATGTGGGCTCTGGCGCTGAGCCAACATCTTTTCCACCACATGTCAGCTGATTTCAACAGCTGACATGTGCCCCTAACAGATGCGGGTGGTTTCGCGATTCACCCGCGGCTGTTAACATGTTGCTGTCAATTTCTGACAGGAACATTTAACTTGATCATGCCGGAACTGCGTCACTAATCCCGTCCATCACCGCACATGTCACATGACCATGGGTTGCTGATGGGTTGACATGACTACCCTGGGTCCACAGGAGACCCCTGTGGTTGTCATTGCTGGATAGCTATGAGCGCCCCCCAGCGGTTGGCACTCATAACATGTGAGCATTTCTGCTACACAGAGCAGGGCTGAAACCCTGCTGTATGTAGCACAGGTGATTGGATGATCGCAGCTTCTAGTCTGCCATGGAGACTATTGAAACAGTAAAAATAAAAAAAAAATGTTATTAAAAATATTAAAAACAAATAAAAAATATCTAAAAGTTTAAATCACCCTTCTTTTGACCCATTCAAAATAAAACAATTAAAAAAAATAAAAGATACACATATTTGGTATTTCCACATTCAGAATGGCCCGATCTATCAATATATTAAAAGAATTCATCCGATCGGTAAACGGCATAACGGGAAAAAAAAGTAAAAATCCCAGAATTACATTTTTTGCGTCGCCATAACATTGGATTAAAGTGCAATAATGGGTGATCCAAAAAAAAATAATTGTGGAATTGCACTTTTTTTGCAATTTCACCGCACTTTGAATTTGTTTCCAGTTTTCCAGTACACTATATGGTAAAACAAAAAGGAGTAAGTACAACTTGTCCTGCAAAAAAACAAGTCTTCACATGGCCATATTGACAGAAAAACAAAAAAGTTATAGCTCTGGGAAGAAAGGGAGCAAAAAACAGAAACGCAGAAAAGGGCCAGGGGATGAAGGGGTTAATGCATCCCATTACTTTATTTACCTTGGCTTAAGCAGCCTGACACTGATCACTAAAGTAGAGTTTGCCATCCATCCATACATCCAAGTCTTTTTCAGTTTTACCCAATATTTTAGTACATATACATTTTATTTCTTCTGCCTATGTGCATAAACTTACATTTATCTACATTAAACTTCAACTGCCATTTTTCAGCCCAGGCCTCCAGCTTACATTAAGTCTCCTCTAATATTAACCCCTTCACGACCTTGCCCTTTTCTGTTTTTGCGGTTTTGTTTTTCACTCCCCTCCTTCCCAGAGCCATAGCTTTTTTATTTTTCCGTCAATATGCCCATGTGAGGGCTTGTTTTTTTGCAGGACAAGTTGCACTTTTCAACTACATTATTGGTTTTAGCATGTCGTGTAATAGAAAATGGGAAAAAAATTCCATGCGTGGTGAAATTGCAAAAAAAGTGCAATCCCACACTTGTTTTTTGTTTGGTTTTTTTGTTAAGTTCACTAAATGTCTGTTGCGCTATTGCCCTTTCTTCCCTGTCCAAATGCTGATGGTTTCTATTGTCTTTATTTTCCCTTCTTGTTTGCTCCTCTCCAGATGTTTCTCATTTTCCCATTTTGGTTTGCCATATCAAATTCTGGGTGGTGTTCTATATTTTCACTCTTCACTCCACTTCCTTGCTGGCTATACCTCTTTGTGGATGTGTGTGTTAGAATCTGTTTAGTTTGTGACTATCCGCCATTTTCTTGTGGAGTTCAGGCTGCTGGTCTTTTTCCTCTGGTGCTGGGTTTGTCTTGTGTCAGGTGTTTGTATCACTCTTTATTAAACAGCACCTGCCTCCCAGTCCTTGCTGGACAACAGTGTTAATCTGCTTGAGCTCTATCTTGGTGCCTTGCTCTGTCTTCTGTGTGTGTTAATTGTGCAGTGCTGGTACCTCTGGTTCTGCTAGCCTTAGTTTCTGTTTTCAATTGGTTTCTGCAGCCTTCTCTGTGTTTTCTATTAGGAGGTGACCCATTTTTGTACCCAGTCCTTAGTTCTTTTAGGGAACGCCTTCCCCTTATCCATAGGTCTTCGCTTGAGATAAACCTAGGATCGTCTGTGAGTCTTCGCAAGGAATGGGGCGCCCACTCCATCATAGGGTTTCAGCCTAGTCATAGTGCATGGTCAGTTTTCCTCCTTCTACCTTAGTCCTGTGTTGCAGATCCGTAACAGTTTGTCCAGCCAGAAAGAAGTATAAGGAAAAAAAAACCTCCTGGATTTCTGCAATATGAACAGCATTCAAGATCTTGCTCAGCGTCTGCAAGGGTTAACGTTGGAAGTTGCCAGCTTACAACAGCACGTGAGTAATTGCCCTGGCATCTGCTCTGAAGAACCTAAGGTGGGTTTGCCTGAATGTTTTTCTGGTAAACGGAAGGAATTTTTTTCATTTAAAAATGCATGTTTACTTTATTTTTGGCTTAGACCCAGGTCTTCAGCGGCTGAATTACAGCGTGCGGGGCTTACTATGTCATTATTGCGAGATGAGCCGCAAGTTTGGGCATTTTCATTGTGTCCGGATGACCCTTGTTTGAGGTCTGAAGTGTTTTTTTCTGCTATGGGGGTATTATATGATCATCCCAGGAAAGGCAGAGAAGATTCTCTGAGGGGCTATGCCTTTATTGTGGTATGGCTGACCATTTTATTAAGGCTAGATTCCCATTGCGTTAATGGGACAGCACTAACGGACAGCGTTGCATGGCGAAATTAACGCCGTGCAACACGTCTGTTAGCGCACCCATTGGCAGCAATGTTAACGCGCATCGCTAAATCGAAAATGGCACGCGCTAGCGATGTGCCGTTCTTTTGTGACGCGTCTCGGACGCTGCTTGCAGCATCTGAGGTGCGCCCGAGGTCCTTTCCCCGCTCTCGCAGATCGGGGATCTGCGCTAGCGGGGACGTTAAACGTGACCCCGAAAAATACATTGCGTTAGCGCAATCCGCTAGCACTATGCCCTAAACGGATTGCCCTAACGCAATGGGAGCCTAGCCTAAGCAATGTGAAGGACGCATAAATAAGGAAAAGAGAAAAAAGAAAGGTCAATCAGAATAACTCTCCCTTTCGCATTGCATTTTTACGGTCGGCAGGAGTTTCAGTTCTACCTGTCGTGGTCATTCGATTGATTTTCAATTGATGGTGGACTGTGGTTCTGCACTTAATTTGATTGATCAACAATTTCTAGACAAGTATAAGATTGATTCTGTAGCTTTTATCACGCCCTTTTCCTGTAGTGGCGATTGATAACACTTCTCTAGAGCATGGGTGCGTTTCTCGAAAGCTCACCGATGTAACAGACCAGATTAACCCCCTGCCCAGAACATACCAGGGTTAAAGTGGCCTAGGCCAGATTATACCCTGGGTATTTTCTGGCCTAGCCCAAACTATACCCCGGGGTATAAATTGGACTAGTCCAGTTTATACCCCTCCAGGTCAGAATATACCCCAGCTACTGTAGATCAGATTTTTCAGGCTTTTGACAACCATTGAGTGACATTCTTAATAACGGGGCCACAGGCAGCACACAGGGGCCCCAGGCAGCGCACAGGGGCCACAGGGAGTGCACAGGGCCCCAAGCAGTGCACAGGGGCCCCAGGCAGCGCACAGGACCCCAGGCAGCGCACAGGGGCCCTAGACAGCACACAGGCCTCAGGCAGTGCACATGGCCCCAGGCAGTGCACAGGGGCCCCAGGCAGTGCAGGGGGGCTCCAGGCAGCGCACGGGGCCCCAGGCAGCGAACAGGGGCCTCAGGCAGCGCACAGGGCTCCAGGCAGTGCAAAGGGGCCCAAGGCAGTGCACAAGAGCCCCAGGCAATGTACAGGGCCCCAGGCAGTCCAGGCCCCAGACAGAACACAGGGCCACATGCAGCGCACAGGGCCCCAGGCAGCACACAGGGGCCCCAGGCAGCGCACAGGGACCCATGCAGCACACGAGGTCCCAGGCAGCACACAGGGGCCCCAGGCAGCACACGAGGTCCCAGGCAGCACAAGGGGCCCCAGGCAGAGTACGGGGCCCTAGGCAGAGCATGGGGGCCCAGGCAGACCACAAGGGCCCAGACAGTGCACGGGGGCCCAGACAGCACACAGGGGCCCCAGGCAGCACACGGGGTCCCCGGCAGCACATGGGGCCCCAGGCAGAGCACAGGGGTCCCAGGCAGCGTACGGGGCCCCAGGCAGCGCACAGGGCCCCAGGCAACACACGGGCCCCAGGCAGCGCTCATGGCCCCAGGCAGCGCACAGGGCAGAGACAGCGAATGGGGCCCCAGGCAGCATACAGGGCACCAGCCAGCACACAGGGGTCCCTGGCAGCACATGAGGCCCCAGGCAGCACACGGAGTGGCAAAGACAGTGCACAAGGGAGGGGGAAGAGACAGCGTTCAAGGGGGAAGAGACAGGGCCCCTGTGTGCTGTCTCTGCCCCGTGTGCGCTGTCTGGGATACCATGTGCGCTGATTGGGACCCCCTGTGTGATGTCTGTGGCCCCGTTCTTGAGTATATTAAAGATTAAAGCATATTAAAGATCAGATTTTTCACGTTTATGAGCACCATTGAGTGATATACTCAAAAATTACATAATTTTTCAACATTTTATTGTTTAAAACGCTAAACACACAGACTTTTTTTTACTTCAACCTGAAAACCTTGACTGTTCATAAAAAAAACTGTTCAGGATATAATAAAAGTTATAACATTCTGAATCTTCAACTTATAAAGGTACTTTTACATGGGGCGATTATTCGTTCCAGAGAGGCTTTCGGCTGATAATCGTACACATGGCTGGTGACAGGACACTACAATATAAACGTTCAAAGTTAATCACTGATAACATAGTAACATAGTAACATAGTTAGTAAGGCCGAAAAAAGACATTTGTCCATCCAGTTCAGCCTATATTCCATCATAATAAATCCCCAGATCTACGTCCTTCTACAGAACCTAATTGTATGATACAATATTGTTCTGCTCCAGGAAGACATCCAGGCCTCTCTTGAACCCCTCGACTGAGTTCGCCATCACCACCTCCTCAGGCAAGCAATTCCAGATTCTCACTGCCCTAACAGTAAAGAATCCTCTTCTATGTTGGTGGAAAAACCTTCTCTCCTCCAGAAGCAAAGAATGCCCCCTTATGCCCGTCACCTTCCTTGGTATAAACAGATCCTCAGCGAGATATTTGTATTGTCCCCTTATATACTTATACATGGTTATTAGATCGCCCCTCAGTCGTCTTTTTTCTAGACTAAATAATCCTAATTTCGCTAATCTATCTGGGTATTGTAGTTCTCCCATCCCCTTTATTAATTTTGTTGCCCTCCTTTGTACTCTCTCTAGTTCCATTATATCCTTCCTGAGCACCGGTGCCCAAAACTGGACACAGTACTCCATGTGCGGTCTAACTAGGGATTTGTACAGAGGCAGTATAATGCTCTCATCATGTGTATCCAGACCTCTTTTAATGCACCCCATGATCCTGTTTGCCTTGGCAGCTGCTGCCTGGCACTGGCTGCTCCAGGTAAGTTTATCATTAACTAGGATCCCCAAGTCCTTCTCCCTGTCAGATTTACCCAGTGGTTTCCCATTCAGTGTGTAATGGTGACATTGATTCCTTCTTCCCATGTGTATAACCTTACATTTATCATTGTTAAACCTCATCTGCCACCTTTCAGCCCAAGTTTCCAACTTATCCAGATCCATCTGTAGCAGAATACTATCTTCTCTTGTATTAACTGCTTTACATAGTTTTGTATCATCTGCAAATATCGATATTTTACTGTGTAAACCTTCTACCAGATCATTAATGAATATGTTGAAGAGAACAGGTCCCAATACTGACCCCTGCGGTACCCCACTGGTCACAGCGACCCAGTTAGAGACTATACCATTTATAACCACCCTCTGCTTTCTATCACTAAGCCAGTTACTAACCCATTTACACACAATTTCCCCCAGACCAAGCATTCTCATTTTGTGTACCAACCTCTTGTGCGGCACGGTATCAAACGCTTTGGAAAAATCGAGATATACCACGTCCAATGACTCACCGTGGTCCAGCCTATAGCTTACCTCTTCATAAAAACTGATTAGATTGGTTTGACAGGAGCGATTTCTCATAAACCCATGCTGATATGGAGTTAAACAGTTATTCTCATTGAGATAATCCAGAATAACATCCCTCAGAAACCCTTCAAATATTTTACCAACAATAGAGGTTAGACTTACTGGCCTATAATTTCCAGGTTCACTTTTAGAGCCCTTTTTGAATATTGGCACCACATTTGCTATGCGCCAATCCTGCGGAACAGACCCTGTCGCTATAGAGTCCCTAAAAATAAGAAATAATGGTTTATCTATTACATTACTTAGTTCTCTTAGTACTCGTGGGTGTATGCCATCCGGACCCGGAGATTTATCTATTTTAATCTTATTTAGCCGGTTTCGCACCTCTTCTTGGGTTAGATTGGTGACCCTTAATATAGGGTTTTCATTGTTTCTTGGGATTTCACCTAGCATTTCATTTTCCACCGTGAATACCGTGGAGAAGAAGGTGTTTAATATGTTAGCTTTTTCCTCGTCATCTACAACCATTCTTTCCTCACTATTTTTTAAGGGGCCTACATTTTCAGTTTTTATTCTTTTACTATTGATATAGTTGAAGAACAGTTCAACAACATTCAACATTAAAATGATTAGTAAACCCTGATAACAACATTAAAATGATCATGATTGTTTTCAAGAAAAAGTGCATGTTCTGTTGTAGACTGTAGATTGAAGCTTGCGGGATAGGTCAACAAATCCATGGTGTCACCAACTTTGGTGTGGATGATGATGTCACAACTCAACAGATTTGCTGTGGCCATGATTTCAGCAACAGTTGCCCAGACTCCATCACGAGAGATGCCAGAGGTGTTCACATATTCATTCACATCTTGATTACAGTAGCCCTGTCGTTTTTTGGACAAGTCAGTTTTCATGTGGTGGATGACTTTAGCTCTGAAAAGGGAGTAGTTGTCCTCTGTTCCTGTCAGGAAATAGCTGATGGCCCGAAAATAGCAGTTTCCATCACCTTTAGTTTTATATGTACGCCGTGGTTGTCCAAGATCTCTTGTGCCTCCAACGTACACAACCCTCTAAAACGTAAGGTCAAGACTAGTGGTGGTAAGATACTTCCTTCCTGAACTTGGAAGTGGGTTGAAAGTCTTGGTTTGCTGGTGTTTTTGTGTGGCAGAGTCACTGGGACAGTCACCAGGAGACTGGGGTGGTAGAGAAGTCTCTTCATCCTGGTAAATCTTAAGGTTGCTGGCATGGTAGGTGTTGCTTAGTATCTTAGTAGAAGAAAACAGGGCACTCAATAGAAAAAAGTTTTTTTGTAGGTGCTCAAGTAGGGTCTCCAACCCATAGAACAATATCATTGATTAGTATCTTCCCAGTCTTATTGTTCTTAAGTTTTACTCATCCCTTGGTTAAGGGTTCCACAACTAAGTAGGGTCCAACCCAGCATGGTGCCATCTTTGAACCCATGCGATGAATACGACATTGATTCTTGATATAAACAATGGTGCCAGCAGTGATTTCTTTGTTGCTCTTGTGTCGGTGATCAAAGGCACACTTTTGGTGTTCCTGAGCAGAATGGATGTTGGTACTTACAGTTGAGAGGATCCTGCTATGAATGGTTGTGAATGTATTTAGCACATCAGGGTTGGCATCATCTGAAAGAGACATGACGTCCACAGTGTCATTTGCTGATGGATTGAGGTCAATAGGTAGCTTAGCCTTTCGTCCATACATGACCTCAAATGGAGTGCACTTGGTTGAGGCATGCACAGATGTGTGATAGGCCAACAAAACACCAGGGATGAACTGGTCCCAGTTGGTTCCTTGGTAATTGACAAGCTTGCAAAGAGATTCTTTTAGTGTTCGACTGTCACGTTCCCGCTGGCCATTTGTTTGTGGGTGGAAGGCAGATGAAATGCAGTGATCTGTTTGAAAATGATCCATCAGGTTGTCGATGATCGAGTTCACAAACTCTCTTCCCTGGTCGCTAATCAGAGTGTCCATACAGCCTAAGCGGCAAATAATGGTATACAAAAATTTTGCTACTGACATGGCACTCTTGTCTGGAACAGCTGTTGCTTTAGTCCACTTCGAGAAATGATCAGTGACAGCAACTATATATTTGTTGCGGTTTGATGTTTCCTGAAGAGGACCGATCATATCAATCCCAATTAAGCTCCATACTTTTCGAGGCACTGGTATACTGTTGAGCGGTGGAGCTTCTTTGCTGATTTTGGAAGATGTGACAAAACATTTTTGACAGGCTTTGACATTTTGGTAAGCATCATTCTTCATTCCCTTCCAGTAATAATGGCAAATGTTTTATCTCTGCCAAAATGGCCACCAGAAGTTGGGTTGTCGTGACAGGCCTTCAGGATATTTGGCAGTCGGATTTTAGTGAGAACCTCCTTTTTTCCATAGTAAATTATCCCTTTCTCTGCTCGATATAGCTTAGATGTTTGTCTAAACTGGGACTTGGCATTTGAACGTTTCTCTGGAGGTAGATCGTAGATCCACTGGGGGTACTTTTGTTCTGTTGCAGTGTAGAATCTCAAAAGCTGATCATATAGTTGGTCTTCCATTTTTGTCAAAATTGGAAAACTTTTTTTTTTTGTTGGAGGTGTTCCAAGTTCACTTTATATACCTTATCAGGATATAATAGGAACTCACACTGGAGAACTTAAGGTGCATATCATAGAGAACAGGGAGAAACATACATAACAAGTTACAACACATAACATTAACTATGCACTGATGCACCATCTACTGTCAGTTCAATGTAATGCCTCCAACACATTCTATAAGTCTAGTCCACCCATTCCCTTGCACTAGATTTGCTGCTGATATTCAACAGGGAAAAAATCAGCAGTCAATCTGCATCAAAATCCGCATCCCAACGATGTGGATTTTTTTGTGCAGAAGCACAGCAGATTTCTCCGTGTCACGTGGAAGAGGGAAATCTGCTGCAGACTGCATGAAAATCTGACAAAAGCCTCATGAAATGGTATATGGTTTGTGTATGTGCATCTATATATACTGTAGCACTAATGCAGCAAAAACACACTAATATTCTGCCCTAGAGGAGTATAGACCATGGGTATATTATACCTAGGCCAGATTATACTCCTCCGGGCCAGAATATACCCCTGCTGCTGTAGATTCGATTTTTCACGCTTATGAGAACCATTGAGTGATGTACTCAAGAACGGGGCCCCAGACATTGCACAGGGGCCCCAGACATCGCACATCGCACAGAGGCCCTAGACATCTTAGGCTAGTTTCACATTTGCGCATGGCTGTGTATGCTCTCAGTGAAGCCCCGCCCACTGCCGCACCTGGCAGTTAAGCTCCGCCCAGGTACGCATGCGGCCGCATGCGGCCTGCGTATCCTATCTTTATCATTGGGTACGCAGGCCCTGTGGATGTTTACGTTTGCGTCCGCATGCGTTGTTTTGATGATTCGGTGAACGCAAGAAAATCCAACTTGTTACCTTCGCCGCGGCACCGTCAAAAGAATGTGGGCGGAACTTAACCGGCGGGGCGCAGCAGTGGTCAAGGCTTCACTGAGAGCGTACGCATGCACAGCTGTACGCAAATGTGAAACTTGCCTTACAGGATTGAGTGATATACTCAAGAGCAGGGCCCCAGACATCGCACAGGGGGTCCCAGACAGCACACAGGGGACATGTGCTCTGTCTATTTCCCCCCCTTGTGCGCTATCTCTTACCCCCTTGCTCACTGTCTCTGCCCCTTGTGCGCTATCTGGGACCCCCTCTGGGCTGCCTGGGGTCCTGTGGGCTGCCTGGGGTTCCTGTGGGCTGCCTGGAGCCTTGTGTGCTGCCTGGGGCCCTATGGGCTGCCTGGGGTCCCTGTGGGCTGCCTGGGGCCCTGTGCGCTGCCTGGGGATGTGTGCGCTGCCTGGGGCCCTGTGCTCTGCCAGGGGCCCTGTGTGCTGCCTGAGGCCCCTGTGCGCTGCCTGCGGCCCCTGTGGGCTGCCTGGAGCCCTGTGGGCGGCCTGGGGCCCTGTGGACTGCCTGGCCCTGTGGGCTGCCTGGGGTCCTGTGCACTGCCTGGGGCTCCGTGCGCTGCCTGGGGCCCCTGTGTTCTGCCAGGGGCCCAGTGTGCTGCCTGAGGCCCCTATGCGCTGCCTGGAGCCCTGTGGGCTGCCTGGGGCTCTTTGGGCTGCCTGGGGCCCCTGTGGACTGCCTGGGGTCCTGTGCACTGCCTGGGGCTCCGTGCGCTGTTTGGGGCTCCATGTGCTGCCTGGGGCCCCTTTGTGCTGCCTGGAGCCCTGTGCGCTGCCTGGGGCCCTGTGCTCTGCCTGGGGCGCCTGTGCGCTGCCTGGGGCCCTGTGCGCTGCCTGGGGCCTTGTGCCCTGCCTTGGGCCCTGTGCGCTGCCTGGGGCTCTGTTAATGATTATATCACTCAATGGTTCTAAAAAAGGCTGAAAAATCTGATCTACAGCAGCTGGGGTATATTCTGACCTGGAGGGGTATAATCTGAACTAGTCCAATTAATACCCCGGAGTATAGTTTGGGCTAGGCCAGAATATACCCGGGCTATATTCTGGCCCAGAGGGGTATAAACTGGACTAGTCCAATTTATACCCCAGGGTATAGTTTGGGCTACGCCAGAATATACCCGGGGTAAATTCTGGCCCAGAGGGGTATAAACTGGACTAGTCCAATTTATACCCCAGGGTATAGTTTGGGCTACGCCAGAATATACCCGGGGTATAATCTGGCCTAGGCCACTTTAACTCCGGGTATATTCTGGGCCTGTTACACCGGGTTTCCACTCACTGTGAATATGGAACACCAGGAATCTTTAGATTTGTTTGTACTTGATAAATTGCCTTTTCCAGTTGTCCTGGGGTTACCCTGGTTAAAAATGCACCATCCTGTACTGGACTGGTCATCAAGTACGATAAGATCCTGGGGTCAGGCGTGTTATGGGAAATGTTGTGATGTACACATTGCTGTTGTTGTGAAAACTGAGCTACCTGAAGCCATTCAGGAATTCTGGAAAGTATTTTCAAAAGTGGAGTCACAGGCTCTACCACCCCATAGAGATTACGATTGCGCTATTGGGTTCTTCCCAGGTGCTACTCTCCCTAAGAGTCGTTTATTCAATCTGACGATTCCCGAGAGAGAGGCCTTAAAGGAATACCTGCAGACTAGTCTTGCTGCAGGTCATATAAGACCCTCTAAGTCCCCTGTGGCTGTGGGGTTCTTTTTTGTAAAAAAAAAGATGGGGGTCTTAGGCCGTGCCTGAATTTCAGGGAGATTAATAAGATCACTGTGCGCAATCCTTACCCCTTGCCGCTAATTTCGGATTTGTTTAACCAATTAGTTGGAGCCAAGTGGTTCTTTAAGATCGATCTCCGTGGGGCATATAATTTGCTGCGGGTTAAAAAAGGTGATGAATGGAAGACAGCCATTAATACCCCGGAAGGTTATTTTGAGTCTAGTTATGCCTTTCGGCCTTACAAATGCTTCAGCGTTCTTTCAAAATTTCATTAACGACTTCCTGAGGCCGTTGATCGGTAGGAGTGTGATTGTTTATTTGGATGATATTTTGATCTATTCGCCCGATCTGGACTCGCATTGGCAGAGAGTCCGTGAGGTTCTGCAGATTCTGAGCGAAAACTCACTCTTTGCTAAACTGGAGAAATGTGAGTTTGCGGTACAGAAAATTAGTTTTTTTGGGTACTTTGTTTCCAGTGATGGCTTTGAGATGGACCCGGTGAAGGTTTAGGTGGTATTGGAGTGGCCTAGACTTGAATGTTTGAAGTCAATTCAGAGATTTTTGGGGTTTACTAATTATTATAGAAAATTCATAAAGAATTTTTCTGTTATCGCAAAATCCCTTACTGATCTTACTAAGAAGGGTTCCAATACTGTCCAATGGTCCCCTGAGGCTGTTAAGGCTTTGGAGCATCTCAAGGAGAGATTTAGCTCTGCTCCTGTTTTGATACAGACAGATGAGACTAAGCCCTTTCTGGTAGAAGTGAACGCCTCATCAGTAGGAGTGGGGGCTGTTCTGCCCCAGGAGGGAGAGGATGGGGGCGGAGCTCAACTACGATGTTGGGAACTGAGAAATGCTGGCTATTAAGCTTGCGTTTGAGCATTGGCAACATTTTTTGGAGGGCGCTAGACATCCTATACAAGTCTTTACTGATCATAAGAACCTGATCTATCTAGATGCTGCTAAACGTTTGAATGCCCGTCAAGCTAGGTGGGCATTGTTTTTTTGCCCGGTTCCATTTCTCTGTGACATATATCCCTGTGACAAAAAATGTTAAAGCTGATGCTTTGTCTCGAAGTTTCGCCCCAGCAGTTAATACTGAAAGGGAAGAATCGCGGTGCGATTAGACATTCCTTCGTACTGGAAAATTAATTCAGTTTTTCATGCATCTTTGCTGAAGAAAGTTGACACGCCAGATAAGGTGGCTATGCCGTCTGCTACTCCAATTGATGAGGACTGCGAGTTTGAGATTTCACGCATTCTTGATTCAAGGTGGCATAGAGGAGGGTTACAGTACCTTGTGTCCTAGAAGGGTTTCGGTCCCGAGGACAATTCCTGGGTGAAAGCTGTGGACGTCTCAGCCTCAAGGTTTATTAAGGCTTTTCACAGGAGTTTTCTGAATAAGGCCAGGCCTAGAGGATCCGGGGGATCCTCGTTAAAGGGGAGGTACTGTTAGAATCTGTTTAGTTTGTGACTATCCGCCATTTTCTTGTGGAGTTCTGGCTGCTGGTCTTTTTTCTCTGGTGCTGGGTTTGTCTTGGGTCAGGTGTTTGTATCACTCTTTATCAACCAGCCCCTGCCTCCCAGTCCTTGCTGGACAACAGTGTTAATCTGCTTCAGCTCAAGCTTGGTGCTTTGCTTTGTCTTCTGTGTGTGTTATTTGTGCAGTGCTGGTACCTCTGGTTCTGCTAGCTTTAGTTTCTGTTTTCTATTGGTTTATGCAGCCTTCTCTTCTGTTTTCTATTAGGAGGTGACCCGTTTTTGTACCCAGTCCTTAGTTCTTTTAGGGAACCCCTTCCCCTTATCTATAGGTCTTCGCTTGAGATTATCGGTGGGTCTATTGGCAAGAAATGGGTCGTCCACTCCAACTTAGGGTTTCAGCCTAGTCATAGTGCAGGGTCAGTTTTTCCCCTTCTACCTTATTCCTGTGTTGCAGATCCATAACAGTGTGTTCAGGAGTCCCAGTCCTTCAGCAAAGGGGTTTATCTGAGTCTGTTTACTTTGCTTCCCAGCATTTTTTCCTTTTGCCACTGTTAGGTTTCTGGGAGATTATTTGTTCCTTTTATTTGGGCTCTCCTTAGTTTTCTCTCACTACCCAATATGAACGTGTTTTAGTTTTTCACTCTGGGTTTTTATATTGTACTTCATACTTTCCTCTTCCCTTGTTTACTGTGTGTTGCTGCCTCCCTCTGGTTCCTCAGGAGGTACGCAAAACCCTCAATAACCTTTTTAATTCTAATTGTGTGGCTAGGGCCAGTCTGTACAGTGACTAATTAATTTCCCTGTAATTGAAGTTCCTTTTTTCCGTCACCCTAGTGTGAGTGTGTGGCACCCCAGGAGTCTGGCTGCCACAGTGGCATTGCCTCCCTCACAAGGGGATGATGACATTCCTGGAAGCAAGGAGGGTTTCCCTGACTAGATAACACTTACATCCAACACGTTTTACTGACTCCATACCAGAAGGGGAAGCTCTAAACCCAGACTCTGGGAAGCTTCTCTATAAGTTCTGGCCTGGAGGAGGGGTTAGGCAGTCAGTGTCTGGAATAGAGGAGAGTGGAGAGCAGTAAAACACAACCTGGGAAGTGGATCTGTGACCAAGTTCACCCCAGAGTACAGCGCTAGAAGCCGGACACTGGAGTCCGTGGCTGACGGATGCAATAGCCCCAGCAGCTAAATCCGGAGGGCAGGGGATTGCAAGTCTCCTGGCCCAGCAGACACCCGAAGGCACAGCAGTAGACCAGAGCCTGGAGCCACCATAAAGGAGCGATACCTGGAATTGGCTCAAGTTGCGCGCCATATGGGCAAGTACTTCAGAACAATAAGGAACAGAGGCCTGAGCATAGCTTTAGGCAGCAAGGACCTCAGTGGACAGCGCAATAATGAGGCCTCAAAACCCATCTGGCTTAGTGAATCCCAAGTTGCTTCCAGGCTCCCCGGACCTCCATTGTCATCTGTAACTAGTACCCTGGCCTGCACTTCAAACCGTGAGTAAAAGTGTGGAAACTGCACCCTGCTGTGTCCTCGGAGTTATTTACTGTGCCATTCACCTTGCACAATATCCATCATCACCATCTTTAACAATATAAATGCCCTGGGACTTAGCTCTATCTGTGGAGAGCTGTAACAACTCTGCTGCATCACCATTAGCCCCAGCAGTCTCTTTAAGCAGTGTCAGTCATTTCTAGCCGAGTACCACAGGTGGCATCACGACTCATCTCTTATAAACTTTATTTCCCCTTTGATGATCATTTTTCATTGGACACCCAGGGCCACGGACCGGGTCACTGCTGCCGTGACACATCCCTTTAAGAACTGGCCCAGTACTAAGTATCCCCATGGCCCTGGGCGCACTCCAAGTGTGTACACGTTCATAACATTTATCAAATTAGTATGACATAACCAATCCATTATTAAACCATGTTGACGTGGGTTCATGAGATTATTCTTATTGAGATACTCCAGGATAGCATCTCTGTCACGATTCTTCTTCTCAGTGTGTCTTAGATGCAGTGAGTGACAGCTTTGTCGTCCAATCTAGTGCAGGGGCATGCTAAGCTTTCACAATTTTAGTAGACAGCGCAGTCGTCCAACCTATTGCAGGGGCGTGCTGAGCTGTCACTATTTTGATAGACAGCTTAGTCGTCCAATCTGATTCAAGGAGGTGCTGAGCTTCCTTCAGGTGTTCTAAGTGATTACACAGCTGCTTAGCTAAACTGTCAGTCCCAGATCTCCTCCAGTTGTAGCATTTGCTTGGTGGTGCATTTTTGCCTTGTATTCCTGTGATATTGATCTATTCCTGCCTGACCTTGGACCTCGTTCTCACCATCCGTTTGCCTAGCCTCTTTGCCCTGATTTGCTATCTTCCTGGTATTCTGACCTCTGACCATGACCTGACTACGCCTTTTTATTTGCCTTTAGTTTACGTCGTGCTCTCTTTTTAACTGATCCTGGAACATTTGACTATCCTGACTGATGGCTTGTTCATGAATAGTGACTAGCGTCACAGTACAACTGGCCATATCCTTCTTTTGCCATCAATGGATCCTGTTTGCACACTCTGATCAAGTGGCGAATCTGACCCTGATGGTCCAGGATCTGGCCAGAGAGCACCAGAAGCTAGAATCTTCACAGTCACAGCTGCACAGTTAGCTATCTAGTACTATGGGTGTTTTCCAAAGCTCTCCGCTACCTACTGTAGTTATGACTTCTGTACATTCTGACATGCACTTGGTGTCTGCTTAACCAGTAGTTGCACTCCTGATAAAGTTTCGAGGAAGAAAGACCAGTTTATGGTATTCAGGGAGAGCTGTAGACCAATTTTTACCTTACGACCCCGATATTCAGGGGTGAGTTCCAGCGGGTGGGAATAGTCATGTCCCTACTGTGAGGGGGCCCTCAGACTTGGACATTTTCTTTGTCCCCACTAGACCCAGAACGGTCTTCTGTTGACATCTTTTTTGATGCCTTAGGGATGATCTATGATGAACCTGAGAAGGTTCAGGTTGCGGAGACAAAGATCATGAAAATGACACAGGGGGGTTGCCCTGCTAAGGTTTATAGTTCCAAGTTCCGGTAATAGTTATCCGCAGTTCTGTGGAATGATGCAGCTCTCTAGTGCAAGCTCCACAAAGGTCTTTCTGACACTAAAGGATGCTCTGGCTCTGTGTACTCCATCTAGTTACTTGGGGAAGGCCATGACTCTGACCATTCGAATGGATTAAAGAAGTTCGGAGATATGTGATGAGGGACAAGGGGTTTTGGTCATTCTTCCTGAGTCTGTCCACTTACCTGAGGCGGAACCAATGTAGGTTGGAGCTGTTAGCTCTCGGGCCGTTAAGAGAATATGTCCGTGCAATCTCTGACTCTGCCTCTATTATGGTGGTGCTGGACATTTCTTTAAGGACTGCTCAGCACACCCCTGCACTAGATTGGACAACTAAGGCTACGTTCACATTAGCGTTGCGCGCCGCTGCGTCGGTGACGCAACGCACGACGCACAAAAAACGCGCGCAAACGCACGCAAAAACGCTGCGTTTTGTGACGCGTGCATCGTTTTTTGACGAAAATCGGACGCACGAAAAATGCAACTTGTTGCATTTTCTTGCGTCCGACGCTAGCGTCGGAAACGACGCACGTGTCGGAAAACGCAACAAAAAAAACGCACGCGTCCCCCATGTTAAACATAGGGGCGCGTCGTCGCTGCGTCGCCGACGCAACAGAGACGCACATTAGCGGAACGCTAATGTGAACGTAGCCTAAGCTGTCATTCACTGCGTCCAAGACACACTGAGAGGAGGAATCATGATAGTATCCCCTCTTTTAGGGGGGCGGCCTTCAGACAGCTCACAGTTCACAGACCGGAGGCAGGCAAAGAGGCAAGGGAATCACAGACATGGACGAGAAGACCCAATGTATATTCCAGTCCCTATGCACCAAAATCTAAGTAGCAGAAGATTTTAAATGATGATTAAAGAAGAACCACAAAGCACATTTCTTCTCCCAAGGTATCAATTTAATCAGTTTTACAGCTATGTCTTTACTTTACATTACAAAATCGTTCTAATAGGTTCTCTTTAAGCAATGTAAAAAAGTAACAATATAAAAAAAATTGCAATTGGGTTAAAGTGCTAATTTCTTCTGTTAAGTTTAAAATAGGCTTTCACACTTTCCAATTGGCTGACTCTGTAGGTTGTACAGCTGTAGTGACAACTGTGTGACCACTGGGACTGTGAAATTATCATATACGGTAACTTAAATGAACATGGAGCAATGTCAGTGACCTTTCTCTCACTTCTAATAAATCCTTGGAGAAAAGAGAGAAGTAACAAAAACTAAAATTGAACATATTGAATAGCATTATCTGGAACTGCCCACCTGCCTTTCTCTACTTATAGAATTACAAGAATATCCAAACTCAGTGGACTGCTAGGGCCATAAGTTGTCTAAAAAAGAAGAGATGGTGCCAAAAAAGTCATAGAGCTAAAAGCAGGTAGGGACCTCAATGTTGGCATCATATGGAGACTATTACTGGAGGTACAAGAACTGTAAGAAGATTTGCATTGATTAGCTGAGCTGAAGAGATTGTACCAGCAGCATACTTGGAGACCTGTAACACTCATCTAGGCACTTTATGAAGGCAATAACTGGAGACATGAAGACTATTCTTTTTGGTATCATCTGGCAAGTTTTAATCCATGGTAAGAAATACTAAATATTTCTGTAAATGAAAAAGAGAAACTTGCCCTCGGATTTGTATTGAAATTTGGCATTTGCCTGTGACAAATTTTAGCTTTTCGACATTAGCTTGTATTTGTCTTAGTTCACCATAGGGCAAAATAAATTAGGAGCATTTTCTACTTTACAACAAACATTCTACAGGATTTTCAATCCAGTCTTATGAACTAGCACTGAACAGATGTAGTTTTCTTGGTACAACAAATTAGATAAAAGTTGGGTAAGCCTGCTGATTTTGGCAGGACAGCCCAACTATCTAATCCTTATAGGGGTCTCATGACTCCTAACAGGAGATGTTTGGGAAAAGAAGGATTATGGACCTCCCAAACAGTATTCACTTATGTACACAATCAAACATTATAAGAACATATATATCTATTTGGAGACATTTTTTGATACATTAATAGGAAAGGTTTGAACTTACAGATGACGTCCTCTCTTATTGATTGTCACATTTTTACATCAGTTTCAGTCTGCAGGGATCAGTCTAAATGAGATCTGTACTTCTTCTCATCTAAATGGTTGTGGTGTGTCCAGCAGGTTTAATCATCTTGCTGTTGGGCAGAACCACATCCTATTTAAGCTCAGAACATTCTGCTGGTAGTTGCCAGATGCTTCCAGTTGCTTGAAGCTCCCTATACTCTAGTGTTTTGCTTACCTGATATAATGTTACTGACCCGAGTTTTTCCTGACCCTGTCTAGTCTGTGATCCCTCTTGACTATGACTTTGGTTTGTTTGACTTTGTTTTTTGTCTGTCCATCTAGTTACTGACTTTGGCTATTCTACCCATGGCTATTCTAAGCAGGAGCGGACATACCGCATGTGCAGCCGCTGCACCAGGGCCCGGAGGTGGAGGGGGGCCCCTGCAGGACAGATAACACTGAAGGCAATCTGGCCTGTTTATCTGGCCCCAAGGGGTCCCTGGCCAGATTGACCTTATGTGAGGAGGGCAGGGAGCAATCCTGCCTGCAGGAGAAAATGGCTGCAGGGATCCGTCCTGCTTCCTACTCGCGCTTCCTGTCTGACAGAGCAGATCAGCTGGATGATCTCAGCATTTAGCATGTGGCTGTGCCAGAGAGAGGAAGCTGCCGGCGTCAAAGATGCTGCAGGGAACGTGCGGAGAGGACACTGGTGTATGTGTGTGTGGCTGCGGTGGAACATGCAGATAGGTGTGTGTGGTGGAGAGGGCAATGATGGAGGTAATGGAGAGGGCAATGATGGGGTGGTGGGAGAGAAAGCAATGATAGAGGTGGTGGAAAGGGCAATAATAGGGGTGGTGGGGAGAAGGAAATGATGGAGGTGGTGACGAGGACAATGATGGCGTGGAAGGGGAGAACGATGATGAAGGTGGTAGAGAGGGCAATGATGGAGATGTTGGAGAGCAATGATGGAGGTGGTGATCGAGAGGGCAATGATGGAGGTGATGGGGAGGGCAATGATTGGGGTGGTGGAGAGGGCAATGATGGAGGTGAGGGAGAGAACAATGATGGAGGTGGGGGAGAGGACAATGATGGGATGCGAAGGGGGACAATAAGGGGTGTGGGGGATTGGGATCGGAGGAAGGAAGGAGGACTTATAATGGACTTAAGAAACAGGAGGAGGGGAGGAGGACGTTAGATATGGATGTAAAATGAATTGGGTGGTGGATGAAGGTGATAAGCCCCTGTTAGCATCCTACCCCATCTCAAAATTGATTGTGATGCTATCGGGGACTTAAACGTTATTGGGGATTGGGAGAAGAGGCGATAAGGTACATAGGACCCTTTATAATGAAAAATGGGAGAAGACGCTGTCATGAACTTGTAATGAATTGGGAGGTGGCAGAGGATGCTCAGTACCTAATAATGTCTTCTCTCACTTCCAAATTAATTTTGATGCTATCAAGTACTGATACTGAATGATGGGGACACAGGACAGGAACTAAGGCTATGTGCGCACGTTCAGGATTTGCAGGAGAAAACCACCTATGCCAAAACATGGTATTCATCCACAGACAGCTGTTTCGAGGTATTTGCCCCTCATCAGTGTGGAGTAGGAAACTGGCTATGTGGATGGATACCATGTTTTGGCATAGGTGGTTTTCCTTTTTGGATGCTGCCCTTCCTGTGGTTGTTCCTTCCCGGTGAAAGACCTGGCTATTTATTGCTTGCATTGAGAAACACGTGATGGCTTTTCTATATGCATTTGCATTAGTAAAAACGGGCACCACACCAACACTGCACACAGATACAGGGATGTAGCCCTGTTACGTATACCACAGTCCCTTAGTATACAGTGTACTCACTTATTATATATAGCACAGTCCCGTAGTATATAGTGTATTCACTTATTATGTATAGCACAGTCCCTTAGTATATAATGTATTCACTTATATATAGCACAGTCCCTTAGTATAGAGGATACTCATTTATTATGTATAGCACAGTCGCTTAGTATATAGTGTATTCACTTATTATGTATAGCACAGTCCCTTATTATATAGGGTACTCACTTATTATGTGTAAACCATCCTTAGTTACATAGTTTCCTCTTTTATTATGTATAAAACCATCCCTTATTGTGTACCATCCTCTCTAGTAATATATGGTGCCGTCCCTTATTACATAGCTTCCTCTGCTGTTATGTACAGTGCTGTCTCTTAGATAGTGTATTCTTGTTATTTTTGTAGTTCACAACGCCCTCTTTTATTACATAGTCCTGCTGATGGAGCAGTCTGACTGCTGATGGAGCAGGTGACAAGACGACCAGTCCCATCAGCTCCTCTATTAGAAAAGAAGCTTTCCCATACTCCATCAGCTGCTATTGCATTATACAACTAACAAGACAGTACGGTATGAAATAAAGACAGGACTCCATATAATCCAATATGTAAGGGCCGATGCTGTTAATAACAAGAGAGGGCACTGTGTAATAAGGGACGGCAATATTGATAATAAAGGAGACTATCCAATATTGTTAGCACCATGCCGGATCCCTGCTCTGACAGGTATGTGTCATGATCCCAATGGCAGGGGATCACTAAAGGACAAGCACAGATACAAACAAGCTCTAGGGCGATGGAACCTGAGCTGACCGCGACCCTGAACCTAACACAAAAATAAAAGTAGCCGGGGAACGTGCCTACGATGATCCTAGACGTCTCGCTCCAGCCGAAGATCTAACTTCCCCTATTAGAAGAAACACAGACCTCTCTTGCCTCCAGAGAAATCCCCCACAGAAATAGCAGCCCCCCACATATAATGACGGTGAAATGAGAGGAAAGCACATACGCAGTATGAAAACAGTTTCAGCAAAATGAGGCCCGCTAAAGCTAGATAGCAGAGGATACAAAAGTGAACTGCGCGGTCAGCGAAAAACCCTTCAAAAAACCATCCTGAAATTACTTGAACTCATGTGCCAACTCATGGTACATGAGGAGCAATTTCAGCCCACTAGAGCAACCAGCAGCAAGAATCACATATCTGCAGGCTGGACTAAAAACCAAATAAAGCAAAACACCAAAACAGGAAAATCCAAACTTAGCTTGACCAGAAGGTTCTAGGAGCAGGGAGCAGAGGTAACAAGACACACTGGATACATTGATAACCGGCGAGGAACTGCCAGCAAAGCCAGGTTAAATAGGAAACTCCCATATGCTGATGGAACAGGTGGAACCCAGAAACCCAGGAAAGACAAGTCACCCAGTACCATCAGTAACCACCAGAGGGAGCCCAAAAACAGAACTCACAACAGGTATGGTCTCCGGCGTGCCACTTCACTCACCCGCGCTGAGGTTGGTTCCTTCCTTCTCCATGCTCTGCATGCGTCAAGCAGAGCTTCCAGCCGGACTCCCAGCCATGTCCTTAGGGCACGTGCATGTGCGCTTCCTCCCTCTTAAAGGGCCAGCGCGTGCACTTGCTATTTCCTCTCCAGCCAATGGCTGTGGGGCATTATGTATATATTGCTTACTCCTCACTGGGGAGGTGCCTGAGCAACCTTCCTGTTCTGCAGTCTAAGTTGCGTACCAGTTCCTGCTGCACTCTGGTGCAGATCCTGCCTGCTGCACTCATAGTAACATAATAACATAGTTAGTAAGGCCGAAAAAAGACATTTGTCCATCCAGTTCAGCCTATATTCCATCATAATAAATCCCCAGATCTACGTCCTTCTACAAAACCTAATAATTGTATGATACAATATTGTTCTGCTCCAGGAAGACATCCAGGCCTCTCTTGAACCTCTCGACTGAGTTCGCCATCACCACCTCCTCAGGCAAGCAATTCCAGATTCTCACCGCCCTAACAGTAAAGATTCCTCTTCTATGTTGGTGGAAAAACCTTCTATCCTCCAGACGCAAAGATTGCCCCCTTGTGCCCGTCACCTTCCTTGGTATAAACAGATCCTCAGCGAGATATTTGTATTGTCCCCTTATATACTTATACATGGTTATTAGATCGCCCCTCAGTCGTCACTCACTCTGGTGCAGATCCTGCCTGCTACACTCTGGTGCAGATCCTGCCTGCTACACTCTGATACCAACCCTTCCACTTGACCAAATACTGGAGTTTCCGTCTGGAAACACGAGAATCCAAGATCTTCTCCACAACATACTCCAATTCT
Organism: Ranitomeya imitator; assembly: GCF_032444005.1. Classification (NCBI taxonomy): domain Eukaryota; kingdom Metazoa; phylum Chordata; class Amphibia; order Anura; family Dendrobatidae; genus Ranitomeya; species Ranitomeya imitator. The sequence goes on along the minus strand of NC_091286.1, from coordinate 405,366,768 downwards.
CCCTCCACCAGCACTGGAGCAGGAGGCTCAAGCGAAGGAACAACAGGTACCTCATACTTCCGCAACAACGACCGATGGAACACATTATGAATAGCAAACGATGCCGGGAGATCCAAACGAAACGACACAGGGTTAAGAATTTCCAAGATCCTATAGGGACCGATGAACCGAGGCTTGAACTTAGGAGAAGAGACCTTCATAGGAACAAAACGAGAAGACAACCACACCAAGTCACCAACAAGAAGTCGAGGACCCACGCGGCGACGGCGATTAGCAAACTGCTGAGCCTTCTCCTGGGACAACTTCAAATTGTCCACCACATGACTCCAAATCCGATGCAACCTATCCACCACCATGTCCACTCCAGGACAATCAGAAGGTTCCACCTGACCAGAGGAAAAACGAGGATGAAACCCCGAATTACAAAAGAAAGGAGAAACCAAGGTAGCAGAACTAGCCCGATCATTAAGGGCAAACTCGGCCAGCGGCAAAAAGGTAACCCAGTCATCCTGATCAGCAGAAACAAAACACCTTAAATAAGTTTCCAAGGTCTGATTAGTTCGTTCAGTCTGGCCATTCGTCTGAGGATGGAATGCAGACGAAAAGGACAAATCAATGCCCATCTTAGCACAGAACGTCCGCCAAAATCTAGACACAAACTGGGATCCCCTGTCAGAAACGATGTTCTCAGGAATCCCATGCAAACGAACCACATTCTGAAAAAACAGAGGGACCAACTCAGAGGAGGAAGGCAACTTAGGCAAGGGTACCAGATGAACCATTTTAGAAAAGCGATCACACACAACCCAGATGACGGACATCTTTTGAGAGACAGGGAGATCCGAAATAAAGTCCATGGAAATGTGCGTCCAAGGCCTCTTCGGGATAGGCAAAGGTAACAACAATCCACTGGCCCGAGAACAGCAAGGCTTAGCCCGAGCACAAACCTCACAAGACTGCACAAAAGAACGCACATCCCTCGACAAGGAAGGCCACCAAAAAGACCTGGCCACCAAGTCTCTAGTACCAAATATTCCAGGATGACCTGCCAACGCAGAAGAATGGACCTCGGAGATGACTCTACTGGTCCAATTATCCGGAACAAACAGTCTCTCAGGCGGACAACGATCAGGTTTACCCGCCTGAAACTCCTGCAAAGCACGTCGCAAGTCTGGGGAGACAGCAGACAAAATCACCCCATCCCTAAGGATACCAGAGGGCTCAGAATTTCCAAGGGAGTCAGGCACAAAACTCCTAGAAAGAGCATCCGCCTTCACATTCTTTGAACCTGGCAGGTACGAAACCACAAAATTGAAACGAGAGAAAAACAGTGACCAACGAGCCTGTCTAGGATTCAGACGCCTGGCAGACTCAAGGTAAATCAAATTTTTGTGATCAGTCAAGACCACCACACGATGTCTAGCACCCTCTAGCCAATGACGCCACTCCTCAAATGCCCACTTCATGGCCAAAAGTTCCCGATTACCAACATCATAATTCCGCTCAGCCGGCGAAAACTTTCTAGAAAAAAACGCGCATGGCTTCATCACTGAGCCATCGGAGCTTCTCTGTGACAAAACCGCCCCCGCTCCAATCTCGGAAGCATCAACCTCAACCTGAAAAGGGAGCGAAACATCTGGCTGACACAACACAGGAGCAGAAGAAAACCGGCGCTTAAGTTCCTGAAAGGCCTCCACAGCCGCAGGAGACCAATTAGCAACATCAGCACCCTTCTTAGTCAAATCCGTCAAAGGCTTAACAACACTAGAAAAATTAGTTATAAAACGACGATAGAAATTAGCAAAGCCCAAGAACTTCTGTAGACTCTTAAGAGATGTAGGCTGCGTCCAGTCACAAATAGCCTGAACCTTGACGGGATCCATCTCAATAGTAGAAGGGGAAAAATATACCCCAAGAAAGAAATCTTCTGGACTCCAAAGAGACACTTTGAGCCTTTTACAAACAAGGAATTGGCCCGCAGAACCTGAAACACCTTCCTGACCTGCTGAACATGAGACTCCCAGTCATCAGAAAAAAACAAAATATCATCCAAATGCACAATCATAAATTTATCCAGATATTCACGGAAAATATCGTGCATAAAGGACTGGAAGACTGAAGGAGCATTAGAAAGTCCAAAAGGCATTACCAAATACTCAAAATGGCCCTCAGGCGTATTAAATGCGGTTTTCCACTCATCACCTTGCTTTATTCGTATAAGATTATACGCACCCCGAAGATCAATCTTAGTGAACCATTTAGCCCCCTTAATGCGAGCAAACAAATCAGTCAACAATGGCAAAGGATACTGATATTTTACGGTAATCTTATTCAAAAGACGATAATCTATACAAGGCCTCAAGGAACCATCTTTTTTGGCCACGAAAAAAAAACCTGCTCCCAAAGGGGACAAAGATGGACGGATATGTCCCTTTTCCAAGGACTCCTTAACATAATCCCGCATAGCAGTATGCTCTGGCACTGACAGATTGAACAAACGACCTTTAGGAAATTTACTGCCTGGAATTAAATTTATAGCACAATCGCAATCCCTGTGAGGAGGAAGCGAACTGAGCTTAGGCTCCTCAAAAACATCCCGATAGTCAGACAAAAACACAGGAATCTCAGAAGGAGTAGATGAAGCGATAGAAATCGGAGGTGCATCATCATGAACCCCCTGACAACCCCAGCTTAACACAGACATTGATTTCCAGTCAAGGACTGGATTATGAGTTTGTAACCATGGCAGACCAAGTACTAGAACATCATGCAAATTATACAGTACCAGGAAGCGAATCACCTCCTGATGAACGGGAGTCATACGCATGGTCACTTGTGTCCAGTACTGAGGTTTATTCATAGCCAAAGGTGTAGAGTCAATTCCCTTCAAAGGAATAGGGACTTCCAGAGGCTCCAGACTAAACCCACAGCGATTGGCAAATGACCAATCCATAAGACTCAGGGCAGCGCCTGAATCCACATAGGCATCGACGGAAATGGATGATAATGAACAAATCAGAGTCACAGACAGAATGAACTTAGACTGTAAAGTACTAATGGCAACAGACTTATCAACCTTTTTTGTGCGTTTAGAGCATGCTGATATAACATGAGCTGAATCACCACAATAAAAGCACAACCCTTTTTTCCGCCTATACTTTTGCCGTTCACTTCTGGACTGAATTCTATCACATTGCATTATCTCAGGTGACGGTTCAGACGACACCGCCAAATGATGCACAGGTTTGCGCTCCCGTAAACGCCGATCAATCTGAACAGCCATAGTCATAGACTCATTCAGACCAGCAGGCGCAGGGAACCCCACCATAACATCTTTAATGGCCTCAGAAAGGCCATCTCTGAACTTTGCAGCCAGAGCGCACTCATTCCACTGAGTAAGTACCGACCACTTTCGAAATTTTTGACAATAAATTTCTGCTTCATCTTGCCCCTGAGAGAGGGCCAACAAAGCTTTTTCAGCCTGAATCTCTTGGTTAGGTTCCTCATAGAGCAAACCCAATGCCAGAAAAAACGCATCCGCATTAAGCAACGCAGGGTCCCCTGGTGCCAATGCAAATGCCCAATCCTGAGGGTCACCCCGCAGGAAAGATATAATTATCTTGACTTGCTGAGCAGGGTCTCCAGAGGAGCGAGATTTCAAAGAAAGAAACAACTTGCAATTGTTCCTAAAATTCAGAAAACGAGATCTATCTCCAGAAAAAAACTCTGGGACAGGAATTCTAGGTTCAGCCATAGGAGCATGTACAACAAAATCCTGTATATTTTGAACCTTAGTGGCAAGATTATTCAGGCTGGAAGCCAAACTCTGGACGTCCATGATATACAGCTGGGATCAGAGCCATTCAAAGATTAAGAGGAGGAGGAAGTAGCCAGGCTGCAATAAGGCTAGGCAGCAAACTCTGAGGGGAAAAAAAAAAAAAAAAAACTTCCTCAGACTACTTATCCTCCTACTTCAGCCAATACAATTAACACTTTGTGGGCCGGTTATACTGTCATGATCCCAATGGCAGGGGATCACTAAAGGACAAGCACAGATACAAACAAGCTCTAGGGCGATGGAACCTGAGCTGACCGCGACCCTGAACCTAACACAAAAATAAAAGTAGCCGGGGAACGTGCCTACGATGATCCTAGACGTCTCGCTCCAGCCGAAGATCTAACTTCCCCTATTAGAAGAAACACAGACCTCTCTTGCCTCCAGAGAAATCCCCCACAGAAATAGCAGCCCCCCACATATAATGACGGTGAAATGAGAGGAAAGCACATACGCAGTATGAAAACAGTTTCAGCAAAATGAGGCCCGCTAAAGCTAGATAGCAGAGGATACAAAAGTGAACTGCGCGGTCAGCGAAAAACCCTTCAATAAACCATCCTGAAATTACTTGAACTCATGTGCCAACTCATGGTACATGAGGAGCAATTTCAGCCCACTAGAGCAACCAGCAGCAAGAATCACATATCTGCAGGCTGGACTAAAAACCAAATAAAGCAAAACACCAAAACAGGAAAATCCAAACTTAGCTTGACCAGAAGGTTCTAGGAGCAGGGAGCAGAGGTAACAAGACACACTGGATACATTGATAACCGGCGAGGAACTGCCAGCAAAGCCAGGTTAAATAGGAAACTCCCATATGCTGATGGAACAGGTGGAACCCAGAAACCCAGGAAAGACAAGTCACCCAGTACCATCAGTAACCACCAGAGGGAGCCCAAAAACAGAACTCACAACAGGTATGGTCTCCGGCGTGCCACTTCACTCACCCGCGCTGAGGTTGGTTCCTTCCTTCTCCATGCTCTGCATGCGTCAAGCAGAGCTTCCAGCCGGACTCCCAGCCATGTCCTTAGGGCACGTGCATGTGCGCTTCCTCCCTCTTAAAGGGCCAGCGCGTGCACTTGCTATTTCCTCTCCAGCCAATGGCTGTGGGGCATTATGTATATATTGCTTACTCCTCACTGGGGAGGTGCCTGAGCAACCTTCCTGTTCTGCAGTCTAAGTTGCGTACCAGTTCCTGCTGCACTCTGGTGCAGATCCTGCCTGCTGCACTCATAGTAACATAATAACATAGTTAGTAAGGCCGAAAAAAGACATTTGTCCATCCAGTTCAGCCTATATTCCATCATAATAAATCCCCAGATCTACGTCCTTCTACAAAACCTAATAATTGTATGATACAATATTGTTCTGCTCCAGGAAGACATCCAGGCCTCTCTTGAACCTCTCGACTGAGTTCGCCATCACCACCTCCTCAGGCAAGCAATTCCAGATTCTCACCGCCCTAACAGTAAAGATTCCTCTTCTATGTTGGTGGAAAAACCTTCTATCCTCCAGACGCAAAGATTGCCCCCTTGTGCCCGTCACCTTCCTTGGTATAAACAGATCCTCAGCGAGATATTTGTATTGTCCCCTTATATACTTATACATGGTTATTAGATCGCCCCTCAGTCGTCACTCACTCTGGTGCAGATCCTGCCTGCTACACTCTGGTGCAGATCCTGCCTGCTACACTCTGATACCAACTCTGCCTGCTGCACCATCCAGTCTGTCCTCTGCATCCAGCTGCTGCGTGTCCATTGGTCTGTCGTGGAGTGGCACCTGGCGTTCATGTGGAGCCAACACTACTAACCTCACCATCAGAGGCTCTAGTGAACAGTTTGATGCTCGCTTAGTCATGCCCCTCCAGGCTTTCCGCGGTACATGGTACAGTGGTTCCACAAACCACGTCCTTGACAAATAAATATACATGTATGTAGCTATATACAATGCTCAAAAAAATAAAGGGAGCACTAAAATGCCACATCCTAGATGTCACTGAATGAAATATTCCAGTTGCAAATATTTATTCATTGCATAGTGTAATGCGTTGAGAATAATAAAACATAAAAAGAATAAATGTAAATCAAAATTAATATTCCATGGAGGTCTGGATTTGGAATGATACTCAAAATCAAAGTGGAAAATCAAATTACAGGCTGGCCCAACTTCAGTAGAAATGCCTCAAGACAAGGAAATGATTCTCAATAGTGTGTGTGTGCTGACACACTTCAGCCACATGAGATCTAGCATTGTCATGCATCAGAAGGAACCCAGGGCCCACTGCACCTGCATATGGTCTCACAATGGGTCTGAGGATCTCATCTCGGTACCTAATCACAGTCAGGATACCTTTGTTTAGCACACGGATGGCTGTGCGGCCCTCCAAAGAAATGCCACCCCACACCATTACTGACCCACTGCCAAACTGGTCATGCTGAAGGATGTTGCAGGCAGCAGATCGCTCTCCACAGCGTCTCCAGGCTGTGTCATGTCTGTCACATGTGCTCAGTGTAAACCTGCTTTCATCTCTGAAGAGCACAGGGCGCCAGTGGCAAATTTGCCAATCCTGGTGTTCTGTGGCAAATGCCAAGAGTCCTGCATGGTGTTGGGCTGTGAGCACAACCCCATGTGTGGACGTCAGGCACGCAGACCATCCTCATGGAGTAGGTTTCTAACCGTTTGTGCAGACACATGCACATTTGTGGCCTGCTGGAGGTCATTTTGCAGGACTCTGACAGTGCTCCTTCTGTTCCTCCTTGCACAAAGGCTGAAGTAGCGGTCCTGCTGCTGGGTTGTTGCTCTCCTACGGCCCCCTCCACATCTCCTGGTGTACTGGCCTGTCTCCTGGTAGCGCTTCTAGCCTCTGGACACTACGCTGACAGACACAGCAAATCTTCTTGCCACAGCTTGCAATGATGTGCCATCCTGGATGAGCTGCACTACCTGAGCCACTTGTGTGGGTTGTAGAGTCCGTCTCATGCTACCATGAGTGTGAAAGCACAACCAACAATCAAAAGTGACCAAAACATCAGCCAGAAAGCATTGGTACTGAGATGTGGTCTGTGGTCCCCACCTGCAGAACCACTCCTTTATTGAGTGTGTCTTGATAATTGCCAATAATTTCCATCTGTTGTCTATTACATTTGCACAACAGCATGTGAAATTGATTGTCAAACGGTGTTGCTTCCTAAGTGGACAGTTTGATTTCACAGAAGTTTGACCCACTTGGTGTTATATTCTATTGTTTAAGTGTTCCCTTTATTTTTTTGAGCAATATACTGTATATGTAGCTTTGTTGCCATAAAAGGAGGGGGACCCAGACACATTTCTTGCATAGGGGCCCCAAGCTGTCAGTGTGTGCCCCTGATTCTAAGTATTATTATTTTGTCCCAGCTTCATTTGATTTTTCTCGCCTCGGGTTTGTTCCCCCGGCCAGCAGAGCTTGTGTAAAGGTCAATCTTGGGGACCAAATTGTAAGTCCAAATCTTTGTAAAGGAGTTTAAAGGGTAAAGGCGAGATCTGCTGCATGCAGTGTCTGGCCAAGGAAGTCTTTTTGAGCTAACGGCATCTGACAGAAAAATATTTGGAATTGAGAGTCCTCAGTGGTTGATGCCTTTTAAAGGGAACCTGTCACCTGAATTTGGCGGGACTGGTTTTGGGTCATATGGGCGGAGTTTTCGGGTGTTTGATTCACCCTTTCCTTACCCGCTGGCTGCATGCTGGCTGCAATATTGAATTGAAGTTCATTCTCTGTCCTCCATAGTACACGCCTGCACAAGGCAAGATTGCTTTGCGCAAGCGTGTACTATGGAGGACAGAGAATGAACTTCAATCCAATATTGCAGCCAGCAGGTAAGGAACGGGTGAATCAAACACCTGAAATCTCCGCCCATATGACTCAAAACCAGTCCCGCCAAATTCAGGTGACAGAGTCCCTTTAAGGGCTAACTGAAAAGATGGTAACAAATTGCAAGCTTTCGAGACTACCATCTTTTCAGTTAACCATTAAAAAGTATCAACCACTGAGGACTCTCAATTCTAAATATTTTTCTATCCACTAGCTAACACGGTACCAAGATATATATCTTTCCAGCATTTGATAGACTTTGGAGTTGTGTGCTAACCCTTTTCTTTGCTGTCTGACTCAGATTATCTTTTTCAAGCATGACTTAATAATGCCTCAGAAAACATTAGTGCCAGATAGATAGTGACTCAAAATGTAATATTGAACTAGATGATAATAGTCCACAACATTAGTACAAAATATACCTGTTTTCCCCATGCTTTAATAATGCTTCCTTAAGTTAAGATCCCCACCAGGAACAATAAGTCCTTGATTGTGCATCAGACAATAATAGTGCCTCTTTTTTAGCCCCACAATGTGAGGAGCCTCTTTTTAAGCTTTACACACTAGTCATGTCTTTTTTCACTCCACACACTGATAGTGCCCCTTTAAAGCCCAACTTAGCTACTGTGCACAATTTTGCTGAAGAGCAACATTTCTTCTGTGCTATATATATATATATATATATATATATATATATATATATATATGTATATATATATATATATATATATATATATACAGTGGGGCAAAAAAGTATTTAGTCAGTCAGCAATAGTGCAAGTTCCACCACTTAAATAGATGAGAGGCGTCTGTAATTTACATCATAGGTAGACCTCAACTATGGGAGACAAACTGAGAAAAAAAAATCCAGAAAATCACATTGTCTGTTTTTTTTCTCATTTTTTTTGCATATTATGGTGGAAAATAAGTATTTGGTCAGAAACAAACAATCAAGATTTCTGGCTCTCACAGACCTGTAACTTCTTCTTTAAGAGTCTCCTCTTTCCTCCACTCATTATTTGTAGTAATGGCACCTGTTTAAACTTGTTATCAGTATAAAAAGACACCTGAGCACACCCTCAAACAGTCTGACTCCAAACTCCACTATGGTGAAGACCAAAGAGCTGTCAAAGGACACCAGAAACAAAATTGTAGCCCTGCACCAGGCTGGGAAGACTGAATCTGCAATAGCCAACCAGCTTGGAGTGAAGAAATCAACAGTGGGAGCAATAATTAGAAAATGGAAGACATACAAGACCACTGATAATCTCCCTCGATCTGGGGCTCCACGTAAAATCCCACCCCGTGGGGTCAGAATGATCACAAGAACGGTGAGCAAAAATCCCAGAACCACGCGGGGGGACCTAGTGAATGAACTGCAGAGAGCTGGGACCAATGTAACAAGGCCTACCATAAGTAACACACTACGCCACCATGGACTCAGATCCTGCAGTGCCAGACGTGTCCCACTGCTTAAGCCAGTACATGTCCGGGCCCATCTGAAGTTTGCTAGAGAGCATTTGGATGATCCAGAGGAGTTTTGGGAGAATGTCCTATGGTCTGATGAAACCAAACTGGAACTGTTTGGTAGAAACACAACTTGTCGTGTTTGGAGGAAAAAGAATACTGAGTTGCATCCATCAAACACCATACCTACTGTAAAGCATGGTGGTGGAAACATCATGCTTTGGGGCTGTTTCTCTGCAAAGGGGCCAGGACGACTGATCCGGGTACATGAAAGAATGAATGGGGCCATGTATCGTGAGATTTTGAGTGCAAACCTCCTTCCATCAGCAAGGGCATTGAAGATGAAACGTGGCTGGGTCTGTCAACATGACAATGATCCAAAGCACACTGCCAGGGCAACGAAGGAGTGGCTTCGTAAGAAGCATTTCAAGGTCCTGGAGTGGCCTAGCCAGTCTCCAGATCTCAACCCTATAGAAAACCTTTGGAGGGAGTTGAAAGTCCGTGTTGCCAAGCGAAAAGCCAAAAACATCACTGCTCTAGAGGAGATCTGCATGGAGGAATGGGCCAACATATCAACAACAGTGTGTGGCAACCTTGTGAAGACTTACAGAAAACGTTTGACCTCTGTAATTGCCAACAAAGGATATATTGCAAAGTATTGAGATGAAATTTTGTTTCTGACCAAATACTTATTTTCCACCATAATATGCAAATAAAATGTTAAAAAAACAGACAATGTGATTTTCTGGATTTTTTTTTCTCAGTTTGTCTCCCATAGTTGAGGCCTACCTATGATGTAAATTACAGACGCCTCTCATCTTTTTAAGTGGTGGAACTTGCACTATTGCTGACTGACTAAATACTTTTTTGCCCCACTGTATATATATATATAATGAAATCTCTAATTGCAATGGAAAATTAGTTTAAAAAAATGTAGTGGCTCTCCCAGCTCAGTCCCCACTCTCCTCTCCTCTCTGGAGAATTCAGGGAGAAACTCAAATATTTTGTCTTCTGAGTTCTAGACAGTCAAACTATACTGTTTAGTTCCTTGACTATCAACCACTTTAAGTATGTTATCTGTAAATTGCTCTATAGATGGTATATATAGGGTTCCTTCTAATCTGAATGCACTAATTCCAACCATTTCTTCATAGTATTGGCACTGCCAAAAAACCTAGATATCTTTTGGGATTAGTTAGAGTTAATCCACTTTTGTAAGGTATTGAAGAATTAGGCCGGTGTCACACTAGCGTATTGCATCCGATGCAAGAGCATCGGATGTGATATACTAATGACCCTCGGCTTCTGCTCTGCTGCGAGCAGGAGCCGAGTGTCATGCGTCTGTGCACCGAGCCTCTCGCACAGAGCGGTCGGAGCACAGCTGCTGAGGAGGCGGAGAACCTAATTTTTCCATCTCCTCCATTGCCGGGGTCCGCGTTTAGTGCACAGCACTCGGATGATATCGGAGTGATGTGCACTGTCTCACTTGCACACATAGGCTTATACGGGTGCGAGTGAGCCAAGAGTCGCCCGAGTGTCCGTGACAATCGCAGCATGCTGCGATTGTCTCGGACCGAGGAAAACGGCCGACAAAAAATCGGCAGCTGACTCAGCATCAGCCCCCCTGAGTGACTGGGCTGTTGGCTGAGCTTCACCGCACTTCACAGCCCAGCACCATGAGCACGCTCTCCTGCATTGCTTTTCATTAACAGAGTGCAACAAGCAAGTGGGATGCTGGACTGTGATGTCCAGTGAAGCGCCACCTACAGCTCAGGGAGGCTGGTTCCTACCTTGGTGATGCTGAGTCAGCTTCCAGATCCGGAAGTTGGCATGACATCACCGGGCATCAGAGGTAGCTGCATTCGGGGGTCACGTGATGGGGATGAGCAGACTGCAATAGCGCTGCTAACAGGCACATTTGAAAACGCAAGGTATTTGTAGAAAGGCTTATTTCAAAGGTTTATATCGATCTGCCCAATTTATATTGTAGTGGACAACCTCTTTAAGTGAGCATTGGCACCTAGTGGATTCTGTGCCCAAATCTGAACATAATCTGCAAACATTTCACTAATAATGCAACTGAATGGAGCATTTTATGTCCCATCCACATGATCAAAGAAAAACAACAATGCAGAATAATTATGATTTCATGGATTGTAAAATTAATAACAACTTATTGATTGTCTCTTCAGAGAGAAAGAGGATTAGAACTCTAGTGCTACCTATAGGAAACCAAAAACACATGGGCCACCTGCATAGCGAACAAGTCTGTAGAAACCTGTTCACACCACCAAAGAACTTGAAGACACAAAAGCGCACAGAGAGGTCAAAAAATACTCTGTTGTAAAAAAGTCACAGTAAATAAGCAAGTGCTAGTCAAAAAATGAAAAAATACAGGGTATTTAGTTAATACGTTTTTTTGCAAAAAAAGTATGTTAAGCTGCTCCACCAATCGCCAAGGTATACCCATAATAGAGCAGTCCTGTCCAATGTATATAATCCCTATCTGATGTATTTAAAAACCTGATCATCTGTATAGTACCTGTATGAACAGGGCTCAGAGAGAAAATATCCACGTCGAACATGCGAGATGGAACAGCCACAATGCAAATGACCCACAGAAGAGTGGTGAACTCCCCAGTCTTGTAGAAACAAGAGAACAATTATAAAACCAAAAACACATGGGCCACCTGCATAGCGAACAAGTCTGTAGAAACCTGTTCACACCACCAAAGAACTTGAAGACACAAAAGCGCACAGGTGAACAGGTTTCTACAGACTTGTTCGCTATGCAGGTGGCCCATGTGTTTTTGGTTTTATAATTGTATTTTTTTACCTCTCTGTGCGCTTTTGTGTCTGCTACCTATAGGAAGTAGCAATCCTAAAAGTCAATATCAATCCTTTAATGAGCCTTGTCACATGACTTAGGATAAAAGCCAAAACCAAAATCTCAATTTGCAGACACTGTTTTTTCGGAGTTCTGCCCATCGTCAGTGCAAAGAGTGAGATTTAGTTTAGCTGTGTGAGGCGTCTGACTGGTATCCAAGGGGTAACGTTTCTCCCTGTGGAGTGCAACATGTCAAGCCTGACATGCCGAGGTGAGGAGACTGGGAAATATGCAAAATTGTCTCTTCAGAGAAGAAGACTAGAACTCTAGTGCCACCTGTAACTTATTATCAACTTATTAGTATAAATTCTGTTCTTGAGGCCACAGATTACCTTATTTGAACTGCACTTACGCTTATCCTAATGTGAATTAATGTGTCAATCAATAGCAGAAATCAAAACTTCAGCTTCAAATTTTTAACTGAATTTACCTAGTGGGTATCCTGAACATTTGTCCACAGGGGTGGCTTAAGGGAACCCTTGGTGCAAGGCTGTTCAGACTGTATCCCCCTCCCCGCCTGGTTCCCTGAAGTGTCATGTGGCAGGGGATGAGGTTACAAGATAGGTGACATGTCATATGATAAGGTCAGATTATGAACCCACAAGTGTGCCTCTTAGAAACAGTAAAGGTACCGTCACATTAAGCGACGCTGCAGCATCGCTGTGTGGTCGCTGGAGAGCTGTCACACAGACAGCTCTCCAGCGACCAACGATGCCGGTCCCCTGGTAACCAGGGTAAACATCGGGTTACTAAGCGCAGGGCCGCGCTTAGTAACCCGATGTTTACCCTGGTTACCAGAGTAAACGTAAAAAAAAACTAACACTACATACTTACATTCCGGTGTCTGTCCTCCGGCGCTGTGCTTTCCTGCACTGTCAGCACCGGCCAGCTGTAAAGCAGAGCACAGCGGTGACGTCACCGCTGTGCTTTACGGCTGGCCGGCGCTCACAGCCAGTGCAGGAAAGCACAGTGCCGGGGGACAGACACCGGAATGTAAGTATGTAGTTTTTTTTTTTTTTACGTTTACGCTGGTAACCAGGGTAAACATCGGGTTACTAAGCGCGGCCCTGCGCTTAGTAACCCGATGTTTACCCTGGTTACCAGTGACGAAATAAAGTGCTGGACTTTCTGCTCCGACCAACGATGGCACAGCAGGATCCAGATCGCTGCTGCCTGTCAAACTGAACGATATCGCTAGCCAGGATGCTGCAACGTCACGGATCGCTAGCGATATCGTTCAGTGTGACGGTACCTTTAGATGGTGAAACATTATTTTCCTTTTTCACTGCACTAGCTATTGCATTTGACTTTACAGAGGCATCACTTACTGTAAATAACAAAGGAGGACACTATTGATGGCACTAGATATAATACGTAAAGACAGAGTAATAATGGACGGTGCTATACATATAGCTATAGAGCACATCCTGTTTTTTCCATTTAGACCTACTGTATATTTGTTACATATCCAATCGTTTCAATATAGACATATATATATATATATATATATATATATATATATATATATATATATATATATATTACATAATAAATCATGTTAATGGAATATTTAGCACTTTTTCGAAGCGCATTATGGCCAGGATTTAATTTTTTTACAGGATTAATGCTATGTGCTTTTCCATGGAAATATTTCCAAGAACATTGTCCTAAAACAGTCTCTATTCAAAACCACAATGCTTCCTTCAAACATACATTTTTTATAGTGCTTATTTTTCAGGTTACAAAAAAGTCCCAATATTCATGCTTTTTTCATGCATTTTTATGTACCTGCTTTCCAGTAGAGAAGCTTATTGTAAAATGAATGAACAAAACACTGTACCTAAAGCATACTGAGGTTGAGAAAATGCAAACAACTCTAAAAATGAGCTTAAAGGGAACCTGTCACCAGAAAAAACGCTATTAACCTGCAGATATGGGGGTTAATCTGCAGGTCAATAGCGTCGCCAGCACTTGATTCCCCCAGCAGCGTTCCGGTTTCAGTCACTCGCTCCGCATTAGGGCCGACTGCCAATTAGGATAAGGGGTGCAGTTACAGCCGCCACTGTGTATACTCAGAGCAGTGATTGAACCAGTGCGGGCGCCGCCCTCATGACTGAAACCGGAAAGCTATTAACCTCATATCTGCAGGTTAATAGCATTTTTCTGGTGACAGCTTCACATCCCCAAGTTGAAATATACAGTGGGCCATAAATTGAAAAACCTGGACAAAGTTGCAGCCAACCTTTTATATGCTTTGAAAAAATGTCTACAATTGAAGAAGTTTTTTTTCTCATCAAAATATTACAATGACACTTTTCATATGGAAACACACTTAAAGGGAACCTGTCACCTGAATTTGGCGGGACTGGTTTTGGGTCATATGGGCGGAGTTTTCGGGTGTTTGATTCACCCTTTCCTTACCCGCTGGCTGCATGCTGGCTGCAATATTGGATTGAAGTTCATTCTATGTCCTCCATAGTACACACCTGCACAAGGCAAGATTGCTTTGCCCAGGCGTGTACTACGGAGGACAGAGAATGAACTTCAATCCAATATTGCAGCCAGCATGCAGCCAGCGGGTAAGGAAAGGGTGAATCAAACACCCGAAAACTCCGCCCATATGACCCAAAACCAGTCCCGCCAAATTCAGGTGACAGAGTCCCTTTAAGATTGGCTTAAACATTGAATCTGGAACAAGTTTAATACTATGAACACGTGACATGAGGACCGGAAACATGGGATTTGTAGTATTAGCGGGTACTCTAGTAGACATTTGGTACTTTCTCATGGGCCGGATACAAGTACACTATGAGCAGATTTGACCCGTGGGGCTGAGTTTGACATCTATGTTTTAAAGGATAAAAAAATACAACAGAAATACACTATTTATATGCATGTCATATTTATCGATTAACTTCAAGCTAACATAGAGCAGCAAAAAAGAACAGGGTAAATGCTGGGAAAAAGCATCACTTTACTAATCAGGTTCAACAATATTGTTAATTAGTTCTAGACGTTGCTCTGAATTTTAATCAGGCTAAAAAGATCGATCTTTTTCTGACTAAAGATAATAGTAGCTAATTTTTTAAGGGTCTAACCAGTGATAACTTGCTGATCATTGGGTGTCCCACATCGACAGGAAGACCGGGAAATTTTTATCCCCGACTGAGAACTTTAATTACCGTTAAAAAAATGGAGAGGTAGGTTGGATGTCTGATCAACTCTTCTTTGATTTTCTATGGCCTTCAGAAAAAGCTGAGTGCAGTGCTCAGGAGCCTGATCAGCCATAAATGGAGCAGTGGTTGAGCATGTGTGCTAATGCTCCATTCTAATAGGGACAAAAGTGCCCCGGTCTGCTGAATGAAAGGGTCCCAGCGGTCGCACCTCAACAGTCTGCAACTTATCGCCTATCCTGTGATAACTTATTTTCATTGGAACAAATATCAGCAAAGGTACAGCAAATATGACTGCTCACAATGAACCTTCCCAATAAGTACAATTACGTTTCAGCAGGGCAAGGAATTAAATTAAAACATAACTTTTACTAGTTACCCTAAAAGGCTAGTGTCCAAAAACTACACTTAGACAGACAATACAAAGTATACATAAGTGCTAGTGCTCAAATTTAACAGTGCTCATGATAAAAAATTGGTTTGATCTCACCAAAGTTGTATTCTTGCTTCATTTTTCAGTAGCATGTTCACCACATAAAAGCAATGGGGAAGTATAGACAATAGAGGGGGTAGAATGAAGTTGCTCTGATCTCTTAATACTCCATGTTGTGCCCCTGTGTTGCTCCTGTCCTAACAAAGACAGTACCCAAGTAAGGATATGTTCAAAGATTACCCATAAAGATTTGTGTAGCCTGCCAATGCATTTCTCCCTCGGTCCCTCCCTCCCTTCATCAGGGTGAGATTGGGTCAAAATGTAAATAAGGGCTCCTGCAGTGGTAAACCTTTTTTTCCCAATATAGGGGTACTAACATAACCTGTCAACTCGCTGGGGTTTACTTGCCACTCCATACTTGGGTACTACCCTTGTTAGGGGAGGAGCAATGCAGGGGTGTAGAGTAGACAATGTTTCTGTTGTGCCTAGCCTTTTTCTCTTGTTCCCGGAACTGTCTGTTTTATATATTGTAGCATGGCTAAAGGGTGTGTAGTCGACGGGAATTTTGTGTCACATAGGTGGCTTGTCGCTGTGATGTAGCCCAGAGTGTTTTCTTTATTTCACATAACCATGTATATATATGTGTTTCAGGACCTGTGGTGATGTCAAACCACATGTCTAATCATGTGATGGGTTCCTGGGTGTGGTTAGCTCTATATAAGACAGGCTAATGCTTTACACAGCAGATATGTGTTGAGGTGAAACCCTCCTGAGTGTGTTAAGGCTCCAGGACTGAGCCTGAAGGACTGGACACTTGCTTTTCTTCCCTGAGCCAAAGGCTATTTGTTTTCTGTTATTTTTGCCATATGGTTTATGAAGCAATAAATCCTGTGAACTTTTAAAGGAACGTGCCTCCTGAGTGTCAGCCGTCGCACCTGAGTGAGCTAAATCCCTACAATATATATATATGTATAATGTTATATTGGTACTGCTACACTACTATGTGTATTACCATTCTTGCTAAATGTTTATTGTATATTTGTGTTGCCATGTATAGTGTATAGTGTAAGTGCAGCTATTGGACTGGCCATATTATAGTATACAGAGCTTTCAGCTAGTGAGTAGTGTGGGAAATGGCTAACATAGGAGGGGCTGCTGTGTGATAAGGTTAGGAACGTTTCCTGGTATGTAGCGAAGGGCCCGGGTGCCCGAGTAGTCCACATGGGCTGTAGGCCCAGGACACCACAGCAGCCACGCAACGTTATTAAGAGGGAAGCTTAGCGATTCGTTGTCTATAGGACAGAAGTATGGTATTAAGCAGCAGGATTGCAGCAGTTCACAGCTGGAGAAAGGAAGCGGTCCGGAATAGCACAAGGCGCAGATTGTTCAACATGTGGCAGATTAATGCATGTACCGATGCTCTCAGAACCGGTGCGAAACGAACTAGAGAATCTCCAGGCACAGTGAGTCTGAACAGGGAGAACACTGCGGTACCGCCTAAGGTGCTATTACCCCGTAATGAACTGGAGGATGTGGAACTGAGTGCAGGGAAAGAGCTGCATGAGAACTGCATGGGACTTTGATGTTGATGTTGTTACTGACAAGAATGTGCTGCCAAGATATTTAAGTAAAGTTTCACATGTTATATTTGAACTGGATTGTGTCTCAATTCTTGTGAAGCCAATTGCAGAAAGGCCTCAGCACCACAGTGGTATCCCTGATTGCGCAGTAAGGGTGGTTTCACATTTGCGTTTTTTTTGCGTTTTTGCGGTAAAAAACGCAAAAAAACGCATGCGTTTTTTTCCCCTATACTTAACATTAAAAACGCATGCTTTTTTACATGCGTTTTGACGCGTTTTTGCAACGCATGCGTTTTTTCACTGCATGCGTTTTGTTGCAGAAATGCAACATGTAGTAATTTTAGTGGCGTTTAGCGACGTTTTTTTGCCGCGAAAAAAACTCATGCGTTTTTTCGTGGTAAAAAAACCCCATTGATGTCTATGTAAACGCATGCGTTTTTAAGCACATGCATTTGCATGCGTTTTTAAACGCATGCATTTTTATAGAAAAACACAAGAATACACACTTATAAGCCATCCCCCAACCCTAACCCTAACCCTAAAACACAAACTCTAACCCAAACTGTAACACAAACTGTAACACAAACTCTAACACAAACTCTAACACAAACTCTAACACAAACTGTAACCCTAACCCTAGAGATCCTAACCCTAACACAAACCCTAACCCTAACCCTAAAACACAAACTGTAACACAAACTGTAAAACAAACTCTAACCCTAACCCTAACCCTAGGGATCCTAACCCTAACACAAACCCTAGCCCTAACCCTAACCTGTTATGACCTGGTGGTCAGGACAATAATGGACCTGGTGGTTAAGAGCACACGGAATGACCTGGTAGTTACTGATAATAAAGGACGAGCTCTGGGACGTGGGAACTCTGATGACCGCAATCCCTAATCCTATCACACACACTAGAAATAGCCGTGGATTGCTCCTAACGCTCCCTATGCAACTCGGCACAGCCTAAGAAACTAGCTAGCCCTGAAGATAGAAAAATAAAGCCTACCTTGCCTCAGAGAAATTCCCCAAAGGAAAAGGCAGCCCCCCACATATAATGACTGGGAGTAAAGATGAAAATACAAACACAGAGATGAAATAGATTTAGCAAAGAGAGGCCCGACTTACTGAACAGACAGAGGATAGTAAAGGTAGCTTTGCGGTCAGCACAAAAACCTACAAAAAGACCACGCAGAGGGCGCAAAAAGACCCTCCGCACCGACTCACGGTGCGGAGGCGCTCCCTCTGCGTCCCAGAGCTTCCAGCAAGCAAGAAAACAACAAAATAGCAAGCTGGACAGAAAAATAGCAAACCAGAGAAAAACAGGCAGGCACTTAGCTTCTACTGGGAAGACAGGTCACAAGAACGATCCAGGAGTGAACAAGACCAATACTGGAACATTGACAGGTGGTATGGAGCAAAGATCTAAGTGGAGTTAAATAGAGCAGCCAGCTAACGAATTAACCTCGTCACCTGTGGAAGGAAACTCAGAAACACCCACAGCCACCAGAGGAATTCCATGGATAGAAACAGCCGAAGTACCATTCATGACCACAGGAGGGAGCCCGACAACAGAATTCACAACACTAACCCTAGCCCTAACCCTAACCCTAGGGATCCTAACCCTAACACAAACCCTAACCCTAGCCCTAACCCTAACCCTAGGGATCCTAACCCTAACCCTAACACAAACCCTAACCCTAGCCCTATCCCTAACACAAACCCTAACCCTAACCCTAAAACACAAACTGTAACACAACTGTAACACAACTCTAACACAAACTCTAACACAAACTCTAACACAAACCCTAACCCTAGGGATCCTAACCCTAACACAAACCCTAACCCTAACCCTAGCCCTAACCCTAACCCTAACCCTAGCCCTATCCCTAGGGATCCTAACCCTAACCCTAACACAAACCCTAACCCTAGCACTAACCCTAGCCCTAACCCTAGGGATCCTAACCCTAACACAAACCCTAACCCTAAAACACTAACTGTAACACAAACTCTAACACAAACTTTAACACAAACTCTAACCCTAACCCTAGGGATCCTAACCCTAACCCTAGCTCTAACCCTAGCCCTAACCCTAACCCTAACCCTAGGGATCCTAACCCTAACCCTAACACAAACCCTAACCCTAACCTTAGCCCTAACCCTAGCCCTAACCCTAGCCCTAACCCTAACCCTAGGGATCCTAACTGTGACGCTGTAAGAATCTGGCTGCACTCGGATGTCACCCGAGTGCAGTCCTATAGAGCATGTAGATTCAAACAGTGAAAAACGGAGAGTGGACCCACTGGACCGTGATGACGAACCCCTCTCAGACGAGCTGACCAGGTGGACCGCCCCCTATACAGGGAGAGTTAGGGGCAGGCCCGTGAGGGACTATCGCCACGGAAGCTGGAGGGTCGACTGAGATCAGATGGTTACACAGCAGGCACAAAGGGAAAGAGGGAACAGAAAGGAACTACTGAGACAAGGGAGAAGATGGGAACGCTACGGAGGCAAAGAGGCTGGCAGGACAATATGGAGACACTGAGGCTGACGGGAGCAAGGAAAAGATATAGGAGCCGGGCAGGTACCGCAGAGGAACAGGAACTGAAGGAACAAGGCAGGAACACAGGAAACAGGCAGGCACTGCAGAGGGCGGGGGAGACCCAAAGTCAGAGAGCTAGGAACGCACAGAGATCACAGGTGACCAGAAGCACTTGTAAACACAAATGAACATCAGGCACAGAGAAGCAGCAGGAAGCAGTTTACATAGCAGCATGGGAGCTACTTCCGGGTTACAGTCCTCCAGGATGACGGAGAGGACAGGAAAGAGCGCCAACAGAGGAATCAGATGTGCGCACGCGCAGAGCTGAATGCGACGCGCGCGCGCACCCGGCGAGCTGCAGTGGGGAGTGGCGGCGGCAGCAATGGCATGACACTAACCCTAACACAAACCCTAACCCTAACCCTAAAACACAAACTGTAACACAAACTGTAACACAAACTGTAACACAAACTGTAACACAAACTCTAACACAAACTCTAACACAAACCCTAACCCTAGGGATCCTAACCCTAACCCTAACACAAACCCTAGCCCTAAAACACAAACTGTAACACAAACTGTAACACAAACTCTCACACAAACTCTAACACAAACCCTAACCCAAACGGTAACCCTAACCCTAGCCCTAACCCTAAACCTAGCCCTAACCCTAAGGGATCCTAACCCTAACCCCTAGGGTTAGGGTTAGGATCCCTTAGGGTTAGGGTTACGGTTAGAGTTAGGGTTTGTGTTAGGGTTAGGGTTAGGATCCCTAGGGTTAGGGTTAGGGTTTGTGTTAGGGTTAGGGTTTGTGTTAGGGTTAGGGTTTGTGTTAGGGTTAGGATCCCTAGGGTTAGGGTTATGGTTTGTGTTAGGGTTAGGGTTTGTGTTAGGGTTAGAGTTTGTGTTAGGGTTAGGATCCCTAGGGTTAGGGTTAGGGTTTGTGTTAGGGTTAGGGTTTGTGTTAGGGTTTGTGTTAGGGTTAGGATCCCTAGGGTTAGGGTTTGTGTTAGGGTTAGGGTTTGTGTTAGGGTTAGAGTTTGTGTTAGGGTTAGGGTTTGTGCTAGGGTTAGGGTTAGAGTTTGTGTTAGGGTTAGGATCCCTAGGGTTAGGGTTTGTGTTAGGGTTAGGATCCCTAGGGTTAGGGTTTGTTAGGGTTAGGGTTTGTGTTAGGGTTAGGATCCCTAGGGTTAGGGTTAGAGTTAGGGTTTGTGTTAGGGTTTGTGTTAGGGTTAGGATCCCTAGGGTTAGGGTTACGGTTTGTGTTAGGGTTAGGGTTTGTGTTAGGGTTAAGGTTAGAGTTTGTGTTAGGGTTAGCGTTAGGATCCCTAGGGTTAAGGTTAGGGTTAGGGTTTGTGTTAGGGTTAGGGTTTGTGTTAGGGTTAAGATCCCTAGGGTTAGGGTTTGTGTTAGGGTTACGATCCCTAGGGTTAGGGTTAGGGTTTGTGTTAGGGTTAGAGTTTGTGTTAGGGTTAGGGTTAGGATCCCTAGGGTTAGGGTTAGGGTTTGTGTTAGGGTTAGGGTTAGAGTTTGTGTTAGGGTTAGGATCCCTAGGGTTAGGGTTAGGGTTTGTGTTAGGGTTAGGATCCCTAGGGTTAGGGTTAGGGTTTGTGTTAGGGTTTGTGCTAGAGTTTGTGCTAGAGTTTGTGTTAGAGTTTGTGTTAGAGTTTGGGTTAGAGTTTGGGTTAGAGTTTGGGTTAGAGTTTGTTTTACAGTTTGGGTTAGAGTTTGTGTTAGGGTTAGAGTTTGTGTTAGGGTTAGGGTTTGTATTAGGGTTAGGATCCCTAGGGTTAGGGTTTGTGTTAGGGATAGGGTTAGGATCCCTAGGGTTAGGGTTTGTGTTAGGGTTAGGATCCCTAGGGTTAGGGTTAGGGTTTGTGTTAGGGTTAGAGTTTGTGTTAGGGCTAGTATCCCTAGGGTTACTAGGGATCCTAACCCTAACCCTAAGTATTTCTGTTTATAGTGGGTTTTCTAGTTGATTTTGATGATTGGCAGCTGTCAAACACTTCTCATTATGCGTTTCAAAAACGCAAACGCAGGGAAAAACGCATTTAAACGCGTTTTTGCATCAAATGCGTTTGCGTTAAAAACGCTGCGTTTTAAAACGCAAGTGTGAAACCAGCCTAAGAGAAGACACAGGTACGCCGGTTAATGAATGCTGTTCTAATGTGAGAGGAGGCAAGGGCACAGATATACCGGAGTGCTCGGCCATGACTACGGCCCTGGCAGCCTCTTACAGGGACACGACATGGAGTTTTCTTTTCATTCGAGGTGGTCCAGGTCCGGCGCCTCTTCTTGTCTTTCTGCCACGGCTCTGGCGCAGGCGTACTTTGTCTGCCCTGTTGAGGGCAGAGCAAAGTACTGCAGGCGCCAAGAAAGGTCAGAGAGGCCCAGCGCCTGCGCACTGCAGTACTTTGCTCTGCCCGGAGCCGCAGCAGGAAGACAAGAAGAGGACGTCATCGTATGAAGATAGGAGGCGCCGGACCCGGACCGCGATGCCCATCGGACCCGGATCGCATTGGGACTGCCCCTGGGTGACTATAATATAACCTGTTTTTCTTGCCTTTCAGGTTACATCGGGGCCTTATCTACAGCATTACAGAATGCTGTAGATAAGCCCCTGATGCTGGTGGCCTTAGCTCATATACGATTTTTGGGGTGACAGATTCCCTTTAACCCCTATACAGGGATCTGGTCTTACAACGGGGGCCACTGGATTGCTTCCATGGAAGGGCTGCCATCCAGAGGAGCAAACCAGGAAGGGTTGCCAAGCCGGGTCCAATCCAAGAGCTAATGTCAGGGACAAAATCATAAAGCAAGCAGATAGTCAAATGTCAAGCTAAGGTCAAAGAATGGGAATAATCAGCACACATCACAAGTACAAAGCACAGAGGTATATACCAGGATAGTGTGACGCCCAGGAGACCGGGATACCCAGCACCGGACCAATGGAGTCTGTCTCTTGAGGGGGATGTCACGGGTGGCTTGACCCGGTGCTGTGGCCTCAGGCAATGCACAGTGTAAGGGGTATCATGAGGGGACAGGCACTTACTTGATCAGCAGCAGGTTCTCCCAGCGGTGACGATCCCGATCCTGGATAGATGGCTATTGTCCAAATGAAAGACTGAGGCACTGAAACGTTTAACCAGTTTACTTTAACATAAAAGGATTTACAACCAGTCCTGTCACCGGAGTCTGTATGGGAACTCTGAGTTACTTTGACCCTGCCGGGGTCTTCGCCTCTTATTGTGCGCAATTTCTGTGTGGCCCTGCTGCTGTATGTGAACTGGCTGCCGGCCCAATCTGTCCCCTCCGGGTCCTGGTTCGACGGGCAACCCGAGTCCTTTTATCGGTTTACCCCCTCTGGGAGTACCGCTGAACTCTGTGTCTGTTGCTGCGTCCGGCCCTAGTGAAGCTGATATCACCTCACGTTTTTCCGGTTGCTGTATTATATATAATGAATACAGCCACGGATCCGGTATCCGTCTTTGCGCCTGTTCTGGGTAGTGATTAATGCTACCCGGTTCTCACAATGTCCTTTTTCTCTATCCCTCTTCTCCTCAGGCCGGTGATTTAGGCCTGGTAACAGTCACAGGGCTGTTAGAGATTCAGCTGTATGACCTCTCACTATCAGCTCCTTGGCCCAACTGCCATTTCTTCTCTCAGACCAGAATTGATCAAGGGGAGTCTCTGGAGCTCCCCCTTCTGGCCGGAGGTGGTAGTGCAGTCTTGCTATTTTAGTATTTGTACTTACTGTCAGTAACTATTTTTGTGGCAAATACCCCTAGGGGTGCCACATTCCCCCTTAGTTAAGAACAGTACTCCGGGACTGTGGGACAATAACATTTTGAAATAACAATTAATATGTACAGAGTCTTAAAAATGAAAAGTTACAAAAACCACTCAAGGAAACAAAAATAGAGTTCTGAAAAAGTCACTTCAAATAGCGTCCATTAATACAGTTCTATCCTTGAAGGTATTAGGAAAGGCACTGTACTTAGTGTCCAGGAATTTAGTTCCATTTTTCCAACGGAGTTATCAATATAAAGTCTAAAGAAAGTTCAAAAAGAGCAAAAAGCAAAGTTCAAAAAGCAGTCTTTCCGGAGCTTTGATTTAGTGCCTCCGGGCTGATAAAAAGTTCAAGAATATGCAATAAGTTCATACAGACAAGTCTCTGTAGGCACTGGGCTTAAACGTTGCAGACTGATAACAATGACTATACTACATTTTCTGTTTAACTATATACAGCATAACATATATACAATTCACATTATGAGCTTTATAGTTGGTAATCTGCATACCTGGCCGGTAATTGACCCTGGGTACTACGCTGTGATCTACGTAATAGCGGTGTCTCTTCATGTGGTGTACTACTGTCTACTGCGGATGTAGTATCTGCCTGCTCTGCTAAAGATAATTCCACGACTATGGAGTTGGCAAGTCCACCGTGAATGGGATTACTCTGACCAGGAATCTGTTCTTCCTGGCCTGGAACCTCCTGTAGTACGGGGTCAGCCTCTTCCTGTCTTGGGACTTCTGGTATTGGGTTCGGTGTTGGGTAAAAGGCCACCATGGGAACCACTACTGCACCATGGTATGTTAGTAGGGTTTTGGGAAAGTCTCCTATACAGGTGTGATACACTTCCTCTTCTTTTTCCTTTACTGGTTGAACCTGTATGGGTTGAATAACTTCTGGTTCTGGCTGGACAACGTCTGGCTCTTTCAATGCTTCCGGACACAATTTAAGATTGTCTCTTGACACTAGTACAGATGTTAAGCCTCCGTTTTTGCTAATGAGACACATTTTAGGATTATCCACTCTTGTTGGTAAAACTGTGTAGGGTACGGCTTCCCACTGATTGTCCAGTTTATTGGTTCGACGATTTCTCTTGAGCACTTGGTCACCCGGTCTTAATGGGGTCGCTAGAGCATTCTGGTTGAAAGTTCGCTCTTGTCTTTCTCTAGTTTGCTGAAGGCTTCTTTCCACACTCTCTTGCACTTGGCGATACTGCTTTTGCCGTATGATATCCCAATTGGAGTCTTGAACTTCTGCGTCTGGTTTCAGAATTCCCATTTCTAGATCGATTGGTAATTGGCCGGGTCTTGCACGCATAAGGTAAGCTGGGGTGCAGTTGGTGGAGCTCACCGGGACATGATTATACAGATCCACCAAGTCAGGCAATTTCTCTGGCCATTGATTCCTTTCTGTCTCAGGTAAAGTCTTTAGTAGGTCTATTACAATATGGTTCATCTTCTCGCATAAGCCGTTTGTTTGTGGATGATAGGCCGTCGTCCGGATCTTTTTGCAACCATACATATTACAGAATTCTCTGAAGATCTCTGATTCAAAGGCTGTACCTTGGTCGGTGAGAACCTGTTCCGGATATCCATGGGGTCTACAAAAGTACGTTTGGAACGCTTTGGCTGCTGTTTTTGCTGTCAGATCTTTTACGGGTACTACTACCAAGAAACGTGAATAATGGTCCACGATGGTCAAGGCATAGACATAGCCGGACCGGCTTGGTGTCAACTTCACGTGGTCCATGGCTACAAGTTCAAGTGGTTGTTTGGTGATTATGGGCTGCAGTGGTGCTCTTTGGTTCTTTTGATCGTTTCTTCTGAGGTTGCACGGGCCACAATTTCTGCACCACTGTTCGATTGATTTTCTCATCCCGACCCAATAAAATCTTTCTCTTAGAAGTACTTCTAACTTTTTCCAACCGAAGTGACCAGCACCATTATGGTAAGCTTCGAGGACCATCTTCACATCTTGTTTAGGCACAATAATCTGCCAAACCAATTCATGTGTTTTCGGATTGGTGTATCTTCTACAGAGCTTCCCTTGATACAGGAACATTTTGCCTCTCTCTTTCCAGAGTTGATGCGTCTCTTCTGGGGCATCCTCATCGGGATATGCACTTTGCTCAGTCAACAGTTCCTTCACCAACTTCACAGCCGGATTGCTGTCTTGGGTGTCAGCCCATCTATGGTGTGCTAACGGATTAAAATTCACCTCTTGTTGTTTCTGATAGGTACTTGACTGATGATGTTTTGCCTTGGGACGATGGAAGGCTGGTAGTTCAATTTCTTCAAGCTCCCCCGTTTCCTCTTCTACATCTCTCAAGTGTGGCATCCGGGATAGGGCATCGGCATTTCCATTCTTGCGACCTGCTCGATACTTGATTATGAAGTTGTAATTAGATAACCGGGCTATCCATCGCTGTTCTAACGCACCTAATTTGGCTGTGTCCAGGTGGGTCAACGGATTGTTGTCAGTATAGACAATAAATTCTGCAGCGGCCAGATAGTGTTTGAAACGCTCCGTCACAGCCCAAACTACTGCCAGTAGTTCCAATTTGAAGGAGCTGTAATTTTCTGAATTTCTTTCAGTAGGCCGGAGCTTTCTACTTGCAAAGGCGATGACTTTCTCCCGACCTTCTTGCTTTTGTGACAGCACCGCTCCTAGTCCCACATTACTGGCATCGGTGTAGAGGATGAAAGGTTGATGGTAATCTGGGTATGCCAGAACCTCTTCTCCAGTTAGTGCCTTCTTTAGTTGTTCAAAGGAGTCTTCCCTTTCGTCGTTCCACTGAAAAGGAGGGTTTCGGTTTGAAGGTTTTTTCGTCTGCCCTACCAAGGTGTCTTGCAAGGGTGCTGCCAACTTGGTAAATCCTTTTATAAATCTGCGATAGTAACCCACCAATCCCAGGAATTGTCTCACTTCTTTTGCGCTGGTAGGTCTTGGCCAATCCCTTATGGCGCTTATTTTCTCGGGATCTGGTGCTACTCCCTCCGAGCTCACGATGTGTCCCAGGTACTGTACCTTTGGCTTGAGAAGGTGACATTTGGATGGCTTGACTTTCATGCCATACCTGGATAAGGCTTCGAACACTTCTGCCAGGTCTATTAAGTGTTGTTCGTAAGTCTTTGAGTAGACGATCACATCATCTAGGTACAGGAGGACGGTCTCGAAGTTCTTGTGTCCGAGGCAGCATTCCATCAGCCGCTGGAAGGTACCGGATGCGTTGCAGAGTCCGAACGGCATGCGATTAAATTCACATAGACCCATTGGTGTGGTGAATGCCGTCTTCTCCCTATCTCTCTCAGCCACAGGGACTTGCCAATACCCGCTTGTTAAGTCCAAGGTGGAAAAATAATTAGCAGATTTCAAAGCAGTTAAGGACTCTTCTATCCTAGGCAAGGGGTAGGTGTCTTTATGGGTGATGTTATTAATCTTCCGGTAGTCTACGCACATTCTCATGGTTCCGTCCTTTTTTTTGACAATCACTAGAGGGGCCGCCCAGGGGCTACAGCTGTCTCTTATTACCCCGGCCTGTTTCATTTCCCTCAGCATATCTTTTGCACATTGATAGTGAGCGGGCGGTATGGGTCTATATCTTTCTTTTATTGGGGGATGGTCACCTGTGGGGATTGTGTGTTCTACCCCTTCTATCCGTCCGAAGTCCAATGGGTGTTTACTGAAGACTTGTTCATATTCCGTCACTAGCCTATACACCCCTTGTTTTTGATGGGTAGGTGTTGAATTTATGCCCACGTGTAGCTGTTGGCACCAATCCTCCATCTGAGCCATTGCCTTCCACCTGACAGGTTGGTTCTAAGGGCTCAATGGTTGTGATGGCATTGTTGTCAACAGTATATAGCTTTGCCATTGTAGCATACCTTGGCAAAGTGACCTCTTCCTCTCCACAGTTCAAAAGTCGTACCGGCACTCGTCCCCGGTGTACCTCGACTATCCCTCGTGCTGTGAGTATAGTGGGCCTGCTGTCGGTGTACACTGGTTCTATTAAGGCTTGATAATCTCGTCCCTTAGTACCAATGGCTGCTCTACACCATACCAGCATTTCTGTTTTTGGTGGGATTACAATAGACGTTGGATCACTTACCCTCACACTGCCGATTTCTCCACCTGCAACTTCTACCTGTTGCCTTAACATCAATACTTTTATTTCCCTCCGGAGAACTCTCTGCTGGCAGGATTGGGCAGTTTCAGCAATTTGCTGTAAGACAGAAATGACTTCGGAAAAGCAGTTCTCTAACACATTCATTCCTATCAATACAGTTGGTTCACAGTTCCGCCGGTCGACATCAACAACAATTATACCCTGTTTCTTCAGTTCTACTTTACCAATCTTTATGGTCATCTCCCTGAATCCTAGTTTCGGTACCAACTTACCATTACTGGCCCATATATCTAGTTCAACATCAGAGGGCCCTTTATCAATATCTGCATCAGCCCAGTACCTCTTATAAAGGATATACGGTATAGATGAAATCTGGGAACCTGTGTCCAGCAAAGCGTTGAGGGGAATTCCGTCCAGCACGATAGGGATAATGGGTCGTCCTCCGATGTACCTGTCGTGCCAGGGTGTTGGGCCTTGAAAGTTCATTCCTGCGAAGCGGCCCGCATTCCCAGGGGATTCCCGTTTAAATCACAATCTCGTGCAAAGTGGCCCGGCTGCTGGCAACGGTGGCAAATGGGCTGTCCATCCGGTTGGTAGCGGTTGCGGGGTCGTCCTCTCCATGTCGGGTATCTCCGGGGTCTCATCCATGGAACATCCTCTCTACAGTTTGCCAACTCCATCTTGTGTCCTCTCATCTCCTGCATGGTTTTAGCCATTGAAGCAACAACATCAGCTAAAGAGTCAAGCTTTTGTTGAAGAGCCTCATTAGTACTGGGCCCCAGGGGCTTAGCAATGGCCCCAGACATAGCTGATGTCACTGGCACTCCCTGTTGTTGAGGTGCCTCTGCCATGGGTTGCGCAGGATCCTGATCCCGAGGTGCCTCTGCCAGCTGGAGACGTATAGTGCTCTCCTTTAATTGGGCAAATGTCAATTCAGGGTTCTTAAAAACAAGCATGCTCACATGCCCCCGGTGAGAAGGGGTGTAGAGTCCCTCAATAAATTGATCTCTTAGCAGTTTATCCGCTCCGGTGTTAAAAATGGGTTCAGCCAGTGTAAGTGATTTAAGGGCTTCCTGCAGGTTTAAGGCAAAGTCTCTCACGCCCTCATTAGCTTTTTGTTTGCAATTAAAGAATCGTATTTTAGCTTTGCTGCTGGCCGTGGTTTCAAATGTAGCTTTTAATCCAGCAAATATGCGTTCAACAGTGCCTTTTAGATCAGCTGCCCAAGCTGTGACTTCTCGCTTAGCATGGCCACTTAACTGCATCATCAGGAGACTAACACGCTGAACTTCACCCACAGGGAACATGTCAAAATGGGCCAGCATCTTTTCTCTGAAATCGTCAAGGGTATTAGGCTCACCTTCATACATTGGAAGCCATGGGCCACCCGGGGTATATGGCATCAGCACCGGCATGATGGGCGCCACTCCTTGCACCGCTGCGCTGCCGGACTCTCTATTGACACTCTGTCTTTTAGCTGCATTAGCGTTGCCGGGTGCTGCGGCGTCTCCGTGCTGCGACATACTGTGCCCCCTTAGTTAATCCGGACCCTTCCGGTCCTCCGCTTCCGTCGGGATAGTGTAGATTCGTTCCGCTGTGCAGCAGGATCGATTTTCCCCTTGCTCTGATGTCAGAGCGCTCAGCTTGGTGCCGCCCACAATGACACGCCCCCTGCTGCTCCCACCCACCGCGCTCTGTAATGGCGGATTCTGAAGTTTTTCAGTTAGACTGGGGCTCAGGTGATGGCGTAGCTCAATTAACAGTCTCGTGCCTAACGGTTATGAAGTGATTACCTCAGGGGATGGCGGCCATCTTTACTCCATTATAACCAATGGGGAAAAGTCACTTTCAATACTTTTCAATGGGGAATGGATTTTTCTTTAATAAAGTCAATTTTCAAGATTTTTCATCCCAGTTTTCACAGTTTTGGGCTCCAATCACGGCACACAATACCCGGTATACGGGCTGGCTAGATCCTGTTCGTGACGCCAATTGTGACGCCCAGGAGACCGGGATACCCAGCACCGGACCAATGGAGTCTGTCTCTTGAGGGGGATGTCACGGGTGGCTTGACCCGGTGCTGTGGCCTCAGGCAATGCACAGTGTAAGGGGTATCATGAGGGGACAGGCACTTACTTGATCAGCAGCAGGTTCTCCCAGCGGTGACGATCCCGATCCTGGATAGATGGCTATTGTCCAAATGAAAGACTGAGGCACTGAAACGTTTAACCAGTTTACTTTAACATAAAAGGATTTACAACCAGTCCTGTCACCGGAGTCTGTATGGGAACTCTGAGTTACTTTGACCCTGCCGGGGTCTTCGCCTCTTATTGTGCGCAATTTCTGTGTGGCCCTGCTGCTGTATGTGAACTGGCTGCCGGCCCAATCTGTCCCCTCCGGGTCCTGGTTCGACGGGCAACCCGAGTCCTTTTATCGGTTTACCCCCTCTGGGAGTACCGCTGAACTCTGTGTCTGTTGCTGCGTCCGGCCCTAGTGAAGCTGATATCACCTCACGTTTTTCCGGTTGCTGTATTATATATAATGAATACAGCCACGGATCCGGTATCCGTCTTTGCGCCTGTTCTGGGTAGTGATTAATGCTACCCGGTTCTCACAATGTCCTTTTTCTCTATCCCTCTTCTCCTCAGGCCGGTGATTTAGGCCTGGTAACAGTCACAGGGCTGTTAGAGATTCAGCTGTATGACCTCTCACTATTAGCTCCTTGGCCCAACTGCCATTTCTTCTCTCAGACCAGAATGGATCAAGGGGAGTCTCTGGAGCTCCCCCTTCTGGCCGGAGGTGGTAGTGCAGTCTTGCTATTTTAGTATTTGTACTTACTGTCAGTAACTATTTTTGTGGCAAATACCCCTAGGGGTGCCACAATAGCAAAGCTATTGAGTGGCAGTGAAAGTCAGAGCTTAAGGGGTTTAAATAGCTGGGCTCTCAGGAAAGAGTAATCAAACCTAGACCAAAATTAACCACCTAGTTCCCTAATTAAGCAGCACGAAAGGTCCCAGGAGAAAAAATAGGACTTTCGCTATCATGTGTCTCAAACAATAAAGGTGAAGCCTGTCCAGTGACCAAAGTGGAAACAAGGGAGACACGAATAAGCACAGATGTTACACCTTTAGTTTTGAACAAAATAGATTTTGCTTTCTACCTTTGGTTCTAACTTGCCTGCTAATGCTTTGACCCTTTTGGCAAGCTATATACCGAACTTATTCATTTGTAGTATTCACTGATCTGCAAACTGCTCTTCACATCTGAAAACCAGTAGACACACTGTTATTCTAAGTATTGCTCTTCTACTACAAGCTTCTAGTTGTATCCTGTCCACCACTTTTGCTGTGACCAGCTCTTCCTTTGTGTGGTGATAACTGCATCCTCCAAGTCTAATCTTAAATCCGCTTCTGCTTTGCTATAAATATGTGACCTTCTTCCTAACCTCTCACCTACCATATCACTGACCCCTCACATAAGCCTGGTTTCTGTTTCCTGACATCTTTCTATTCCGTTATTGAATCCACAGACCACTCAAGTGGCTCTGGAACAATTACACATCTGTTCTTATAGGACTACTAGATGGTGGCCCGATTCTAACGCATCGGGTATTCTAGAATATGTATGTATTTATGTATGTATAGCAGCCACATAGTATATAGCACAAGCCACGTAGTATATAGGAGCCATGTAGTATATAGCAGACAAATACTACGTGGCCTGTGCTATATACTATGCGGCTGCTATATACATACATATTGTAGAATACCTGATGCATTAATACAGGCCATGCAATATATAACAGTGGCCATGCAGTATATAACACAGCCACATACTATATAACACAGCCCACGCAGTATATAGCAGCCACGCAGTATATAACACAGGCAACTTAGTATATAACACAGGCCATGCAGTATATAACACTGGCCACGTAATATATATATATATAGCACAGCCCACGCAGTATATAGCAGCCACGTAGTATATAACACTGCCTACGCCGTATATAGCAACCACGTAGTACATAACACAGCCCACGCAGTATATGGCAGCCACGTAGTATATAACACTGCCCACGCAGTATATAGCAGCCAAGTAGTATATAACAGTAACCACGTAATATATAGCACAGCCCACGCAGTATATTACACTGCCTATGTAGTATATAGCAGCCACGTGGTATCTAACACAGCCCACATAGCACACAGCAGTGTGGGTACCATGTCCCTGTTAATAAAATAATTAAAATAAAAAATAGTTATATACTCACCCCCTGGGTTCCACCGAAGCTCCGGCGATACGCGCGCGGCTGCCGCCATCTTCCGTTCCCAGGATGCATTGCAAAATTACCCAGATGACTTGGCAGTCTCGCGAGACCGCTAAGTCTTTTGGGTAATTTTGCAAAGCATCACCAGGAACGGAAAATGGCGGCTGGCGCGAGCGGCTCGGCGGACTACGGAGGGTGAGAATAGCAGGTGTTAGGGCTGGCGGAACGCACCGAGTAAATATAGAGATGCTATTTGGTGCGTTCGCAGCCCAGGGTCCACCGTGCACGAAAAGAACCTGCTGCTGGCAAACGGCAGCACAATATGGCGGTAGAAGCGAACCTTGTTGCTTCACAGAATCGCTATAAAGAAAGGACTGTGTCCTGTTAAACTCCACAGGAATACACAGTAACTGCTGAGCAGATAGCAGCTTGTGGTCACGCAGTCCAGGAGGCAAAGATACAATCTCCTCACCGGAGGAGCTGGTATTCTAGTGGCTTATTTCAGCCGGGGCCCTGAAACCAAACACTCAGTCTCCTCACCGGAGGTGCCGGTATTCTAGTGGCTTATTTCAGCCGGGTCCCTGAATACACACAAGTGTGACCACACTGACGCAAAACTCATGTCATGCATTGATACTAGCGCATGGCTGTGCGGCCATGCGAACCTTATGTAGCTGCAGCACGTACAGGACCTTCCTAGAAGGACCAATGAGAGACTGCCACAGAGCCTGAGGAACTTCATGACCTTCCTGGAGAACCAATGGGTCTTGCTGCAGTATCTAAGCATGTGACCCTCGATCTCCAATGAGAGATCTTACCCTGGGCATGCTCAGAAGGGGAGTTAGTCCCAAAAAGCATCTGCTCGCCGCTGCCCAACACTGGCTTCAATGGCAGAAGCTGGAAAAGCAGCAGTAACCCTTTGTACAGAGTCAGACTGAGCGAGATGCTGGGACCGACATCTCCGCTGAGCAGGCTCCACTGCGGCAGGAGAAGAATGGGAGACCGCAGCGGAGATGGCCCGAGATTCCCCCTGTGCAGAGGCAGGAACTCGACCACTAACAGCAGGTTTTTATTATTTTTAACATTACATTTTTTTACTATTGATGCCACATAGGCAGCATCAATAGTAAAAAGTTGGGGACACACAGGGTTAATAGCAGCGGTTATGGAGTGCCTTACCCACGGCATAACGCGGTCCGTTACAGCCGGCATTAATCCTGTGTGAGCGGTGACTGGAGGAGAGTATGCGGGCGCCGGGCACTCACTGCGGGGAGTAAGGAACGGCCATTTTCTTCCGGACTGTGCCCGTTGCTGATTGGTCGTGACTGTTTTGCCACGACCAATCAGCGGCTTGGATTTCCATGACAGACGGAGGCCGCGACCAATGAATATCCATGACAGAAGGACAGACAGAAAGACGGAAGTGAGCCTTAGACAATTATATAGTAGATTTGGCCAACCCCTACAGAAATATAATAAAAAAGGCACATACTGGCCTCGACCAATCAGCAAGGAGGGATTTCCGAGACAGACAGACAATTAGACCCTTAGACAACACAATGGCGGTACTTGACAGCAGTGGAGGACAATGATGATTCCAGAATTCGCGGCAGACTGTGCCCATCGCTGATTGGTCGAGGCCTGGGGGCCTCGACCAATCAGCGACGCGGGATTTCCAGGACAGACAGACAATTAAACCCTTAGACAATTATATATATAGATTTGGCCAAGCCCTACAGAAATATAATAAAAAAAGCACATACTTGGTACAAACAGCACATAAAGACTAAAAAGGCATGGAAAGTATTTCAGGTCACATCCCGAATGAGCTATTGCTACAAGAGAAGTATTTACAGTATGAATCACAAAAGATTAATATATTCATGCATGAGATTATATTCCAGCATGAAAAATTCAGCAAATTCTGTCATTAGCAGAAAAGTTGTGAGAATACGGCCTCAATCAGATATCAGATTGTTTTGGTACACAAAAAAATGTCCTATTTTCATCAGTGTTTGGTCAATGACATTTTTACCAGCAGCTTCAACAGTAATTTTCTTCAATAAGAATGTATATGTGTATGTGCATATACTGTATGTATCTACTATATAATTGTCTCAGAGTCACTTCCATCTGTCTGTCCTTCTGTCTGTCACGAATATTCATTGGTTGCGGCCTCTGTCTGTCATGGAATCCAAGTCGCTGATTGGTCGCAGCAAAACAGCCACGACCAATCAGCGACCGGCACAGTCCGGAAGAAAATGGCCAATCCTTACTCCCCGAAGTCAGTGCCCAGTGCCCGGCGCCTGCATACTCCCCTCCGTTCACCGCTCACACAGGGTTAATGTCGGCGGTAACGGACCGCGTTATGCCGCAGGTAACGCACTCTGTTACCGCCGCTATTAACCCTGTGTGTCCCCAACTTTTTACTATTGATGCTGCCTATGCGGCAGTATACTACGTGATTGGGCAATATACTACGTGGCTCTGTGCTGTATACTACGTCGCTGGGCAATATACTGCGTGATTGGGCAATATACTACGTGGCTCTGTGCTGTATACTACGTGATTCGGCAATATACTACGTGGCTCTGTGCTGTATACTACGTGACTGGGCAATATACTACGTGACTGGGCAATATACTACGTGACTGGGCAATATACTACGTGACTGGGCAATATACATGACGGCAATATACTATGTGGCTGGGCAATATACTACGTGGCTGGGCAATATACTACGTGGCTGGGCAATATACTACGTGGCTGGGCAATATACTACGTGGGCTGTGCAATATACTACGTGGGCTGTGCAATATACTACATGGACATGCATATTCTAGAATACCCGATGCGTTAGAATTGGGCCACCATCTAGTATATATATATATATATATATATTTGGACTGGCCCACAGGGGAATCCCCCGGTGGGCCCCTGTGTAGATCTGGGCCCCCAGCCCCACTGATCTGGGCCCCCAGCCCCACTGTATGGGCAGTACTTGGCATAATTCACTTGATTCACTCTGTACAGAAAAAAGCATCTCATCATTCTTTAAACAAGCTACCCAGTTTATTATTCTATAGAGATATAGGTAAATTTGTGAACGACGGTAGCAACACTTGTGCTGATCTTTATGGGGTGTGAAGAGTCCCACTGATCTGATAATACTGGCCTATTCTAAGTATCAATAATCTAAACCTCAAGGCACTGAGTCAGAAATTAATGCTGGCAGATTAATGTTATTTATTCTGTAAAATTGTGAATGCAGCAGTTGGCTATTAACAGCCTGTAATCGATGATGAGTATAAGATAAAGAATTATTAGATCATTTTCACTCATCCAATACTCTCATAGTGTTCTATCCTTTATAAACAAGTACTCATTATAGACTGTGGGCATGCTCACATGTCCAGCTTTTTATAGATAAATTGACGCTATCCGTGTGGCATCATAATGCTGTCCACTTTTCACTGTCAAAAAGGTAGAAGTTGGAAAATGTTGATCTTTTTCAATCCTTTCAAACAAAAACCACACTTATGGTAAAAATGTACATTGTGACCCAAAAAATTTCAAATATATATATATACAGGGTGGAGCGCGGTAATTTGCTGATTTGGGAATGAAATAAAAAAATTATGATCATTAGAAAAATCTATTTTATATTTTAATTATACTGAACAGTAATGGAATTTTTAAATTACATGGTTTTAAATAGTGTATCTGGCAAATGTCGACCTTCGCTATCCACACACTGCTGCATACGTTTTCTGAAGTTTTCATGAACTCTAACAAGCATGTCCACTGGTATTCTGCCAATTTCAGCTTCAATATTGTTCCTTAGGTCTTCCAAGGTGTTGGGACGGTTGATATACACCTTAGACTTCAGGTAACCCCAAAGGAAAAAATCACATGGGGCTAAATCTGGTAAGCGTGCTGGCCAGTTCACATCTCCCCTCAAAGAGATAAGCCGTCCAGGAAACATTTGCCTCAAACAATTCATGGTAACCCTCGCTGTGTGTGCAGTGGCACCATCCGGTTGGAACCATGTATCCTCTAGTTCCATTGCCTCAAGAGCCGGCTGAAAATAATCCTGTATCATAGACAAGTACCGTTCGGAGTTCACAGTTATGGCACGACCATTATCCTGAAAAAAGTAAGGACCAATGATGCCTACTCGTGATATGGCGCACCACACAGTGACGCGGTCCGAATGC
Source organism: Ranitomeya imitator (assembly GCF_032444005.1). Taxonomy (NCBI): domain Eukaryota; kingdom Metazoa; phylum Chordata; class Amphibia; order Anura; family Dendrobatidae; genus Ranitomeya; species Ranitomeya imitator. The sequence goes on along the minus strand of NC_091286.1, from coordinate 405,330,593 downwards.
AGAGGTCTCTCGTGAACTTCTCTGGGGTTTGTTTCACTCCAGTAACGCATATTTTGTTTGTTTACACACCCACTGAGGTGAAAATGTGCCTCATCAGAAAAAAACACAATTGCGTCACGGGGTATCGTTGCTAACATGTCTTCACAAGAGGTCCGCCGTGTCAAATAGTCCCATGCTGACAAATGTTGGACCACGCACATTTTATACGGGTGAAAATTCAGTTCATCATGAAGAATCCGGTGGAGAGAACGTCTTGAAATGCCAAGAGCAAATGATTGCTTCCGAGCAGAGCGTTTCGGAGATTGCAGTACTGCTGCTCTAACTCTCTCGATGTTTTGTGGTGTTGTAATCCTTCTCTCAGGTCCCCTTCGTACACATGACACATTCCCTGCTGTTCTGAATGCATTCACCCAATTTACAATTGATTGCCGTCCAGGAACACGTCCACGTGGAGGAACAGCGAATTGTAAACGAAAAGCACGCTGCACTGCAATGATCGAGTGGGCATTTGAAAAATACACTTCAACACAAAATGACCTCTCCTCACGTGTCCACTGCATGATGGCAACTGAAAGGCAGAGGAATACAAATCTCCCATCAGCCACTGTAAGCCACACCCACTCTCCCCTCTCTTCGACCGACAGTGCCGCCACAGCATGCAGTGCAAAAAAGCAAATTACCGCGCTCCACCCTGTATATAAATATATATATATATATATATATATATATATATATAATAATTTTACTTATTTATATAGCGCCAACATATTCCGCAGCGCTTTACAAATTATAGAGGGGACTTGTACAGACAATAGACACTACATCATAACAGAAATACAGTTCAAAATAGATACCAAGAGGAATGAGGGCCCTGCTCGCAAGCTTACAAACTATGAGGAAAAGGGGAGACACGAGAGGTGGATGGTATATATATTGTAGCGTGGCTAAAGGATGTCTAATCGATGGGAGATATGTGTCTTATAGATGGCTTGTTGCTGTGATGTAACCATGGCTACCTATATGTGTTTCAGGACCTGTGGTGATGTCACAACCACATGTCTGGTCATGTGATGGGTTCTGGGTGTGGTTAGACATATAAAAGAAAGCCTAATGCTTAACACAGGTAGGTATGTGTGGAGGTGAAACCCTCCTGAGTGTGTTACGGCTTCAGGACTGAGCCGGATGAACTGGACACTTGTTTTTCTTTACCTGAACCAAAGGCTATTTGTTTTCTGTTGTTTGCCACATGGTTTATGAAGCAATAAACCCAGTGAACTTTAAAGGAACACGTCTCCTGAGTGTCAGCCGTCGCAGCTGAGTGAGTGAAATCCCTACAATTGGTGGAGAATGCGGGCAGCGTTCCCAGCGGAGACGTGAGTTTATTTTGAATGTCCTGGGTCAAGGCTGTTGCAAGCCAGCAAGCATTGCCGGAGAAAATGGAGGACCTGCTGAAACAATTGGTCCAGATGCAGTCACAGCAGGAGAAAAGGCAGCAAGAGACCAACAGGCTGTTGATGCAGCAGATACAACAGAGCCAGCAGGAGCAACGGCAGCAGATGCAACAAAGCCAGCAGGAGCAACGGCAGCAGTTACAACAGAGCCAGCAGCAGATGCAGCAGAGCCAGCAGGAGCATCAGCAGCAGATGCAGCTTCTGGCAACTGCCATCCAGGGAAAGGCGAGCGCCCCAACCCCAGGTTTGGCTGATGACACCCACGTCCGGAAAACGGTAAGACGCGCATTGCAGAAAATGACTCCCGGGGATGATGTTGAGGCCTTCCTGACGGTGTTTGAGAGGGTCGCTGAGAGGGAAAAACTTCCGCCAGAGCAGTGGGCAGAGGTACTTGCGCCATACCTGACGGGAGAACCCCAGAAGGCGTACTATGATTTGACCTTGCAGGATGCCAAAGAGTATCACAAATTGAAAGCCGAGATTCTCGCACGTTTGGGGGTGACACTGACTGTCAGGGCACAGCGAGTTCACTCCTGGGGCTATCACCGGGACAAACCACCTCGTTCCCAAATGTTTGATCTATTGCACCTGGTCCAGAAATGGCTGCAGCCAGAGTCCTCTGCGCCTGCACAGATGGTAGAACGGGTGATGATGGATCGGTTTGTCCATTCCCTCCCGAGGCCTATACAGTCTTGGGTTGCCCAGGGTGATCCCCAGAATGCCGACGAGCTGATCGGACTGGTTGAGAGATACCAAGGGTTGGAAGGCTCCTTCGGGAGGCAGCCCATGCCGTACTGGGGATCCCAGAAGGCAGCTGAGTCCCAAAAAGGGGTGGTGCGTCCAAGGTCACAAAGGGCGGGGGAGGTGGTGCCCAAGTTCCCCACGGGTGATATTATTTGTTGGAGGTGCCACAAGCCAGGACATATAGCTGCCCGTTGTTCCCAAACCACTGAGCAGATGGACTGCAGCATGGGACGCCGTTGTTCATACTATGCGTATCCAGCTTGCAGTGTGAACTCTCCGCCCAACGAGGGACCTCAAGCATGTCCCGTGAAGGTGAACGGTCAAGCAGTAACGGCACTGTTAGACTCGGGGAGCCTAGTGACCCTGGTGAGGGCCACTTTTCCTCTCCACCTGCTCCCGGGAAAGAAGGTCGGAGTGCGGTGCATACATGGTGATGCAAAGGACTACCCTGTGGCCAGTGTGAACATTGAAACGACATGTGGCACGGAGTCCCACATAGTCGGCGTCGTTCAGGACTTGTTGCACCCTATAATTATTGGCCGGGATTTCTGTTTGTTTTGGGATTTGTGGGGGAAAGGTTCTGAGCTCCCTAGCAAGAGTAGGGAACCAGTGAACCCGGGAAGGGTGGTGCCACACCCAGAGTCAGACAGGTTTCCTTTTTGTGTCCTGGCTGGAGATGAGGAGGAAGTGTCCCCTGCATCTGACATTCTGGAGTTAGAGGTATCCGGTGAAAATTTTGGGACTGCCCAACATAGGGACCCCACTCTGAGGGAAGCCTTTAATAATGTCACAGTTATTGACGGGGTGGTACAGGAGCCGGGGGCAGACACAAGATTTCCCCATTTTCTAATGAGCAGGGAGTTGTTGTACCGGGTCACGAAAATAAGGGAGGAGTTGGTAGAGCAGTTGGTAGTGCCGGGTCCATATAGACAGAAGGTGTTGGACATGGCCCATTCACACATCTTGGGTGGACACCTAGGGGTGGAAAAAACGCAGGAACGGGTTGTGCAGAGGTTCTATTGGCCTGGGTGCCACCGGGAAATAGTGAACTATTGCAGGTCCTGCCCTACATGTCAGCTAACTGCTCCCACTCCTCATTTCCGGAACCCCCTTGTGCCACTGCCCATTATTGAGGTGCCATTCGAGAGAATTGCCATGGACTTGGTCGGTCCCTTAGTTAAATCAGCCCGGGGCCATCAGTATATATTAGTCATCCTGGACTACGCCACACGCTATCCTGAAGCAATTCCCTTGAGAAATTCTTCTTCAAAGAGTATAGCTCGCGAGTTGGTCCATGTCTTTTCCCGGACAGGTCTGCCGAAGGAGATCCTGACTGACCAGGGGACTCCTTTCATGAGCAAGGTGATGAGGGAACTATGCAAAGCCCTGAAAATCTCCCAGTTGAGGACCTCGGTGTACCATCCCCAGTCAGATGGCCTTGTTGAGAGATTTAACAAGACACTGAAGAGCATGCTGAGAAAAGCTATAGAGAAAGACGGTAGAGACTGGGATTGTCTCTTACCCTATTTGATGTTTTCCATTCGTGAAGTTCCACAGGCCTCCACAGGTTTCTCACCGTTTGAGCTTCTGTATGGCCGACATCCACGAGGACTCCTGGATATAGCCAAGGAAACCTGGGAAGCCGAAGTTACGCCCCACAGAAGCGTCATTGAACATGTGGCCCTGATGCAGCAGAGGATTGCAAAGGTGATGCCTATCGTGAAAGAACACCTTCTCCAAGCACAAGAAGCTCAGGCCAGGGTCTACAACCGGTCTGCAAGAGTGAGGCAATTCAATCCGGGAGACCGAGTTCTTGTGTTAGTTCCGACAGTGGAAAGCAAGTTCTTGGCCAAATGGCAAGGGCCATATGAGGTTGTCGAGAAACTTGGTGAAGTAAACTATAAAATTCACCAACCAGGAAGACAGAAACCATTCCAAGTATACCATGTCAACCTTATCAAGCCGTGGCAAGATAGAGAGCCGACAGTAACTCCATCGTTGTTAAGCAACCCAGAAGATGAGGTTGGAGCGGTTACTATAGCGGAGACGCTATCGGAGTCCCAGAAACAGCAATGCCGGGAGTTACTCCAGAAAAACAGGGACCTGTTTTCCGAGTTGCCTGGGTACACGAAGGTCATAGAGCATGAGGTCCTGACAGAGCCCCATGTGCGCGTGAACGTGAAGCCCTATAGAATTCCTGAGGCCCGTCGAGAAATAGTCTCCAAGGAAGTGGAGCGTATGTTGAAGCTTGGAGTCATTGAGGAATCCAAGAGCGGTTGGTCGAGCCCAATTGTCCTGGTCCCAAAACCTGATGGGGAGTGGAGATTTTGCAACGACTATAGGAAGTTGAATGAGGTCTCCAAGTTCGACGCATATCCCATGCCCCGAGTTGATGAGCTCATCGAAAGGCTTGGGCCCGCCAGGTACATAACCACCTTGGATTTGACGAAGGGGTATTGGCAGATCCCCATGGCACAGGAAGCCAAGGAGAAGACGGCGTTTTCTACACCAGATGGATGCTTCCAGTATGTCCGGATGCCATTTGGCCTACAGGGAGCTCCGGCCACCTTCCAAAGGGCTATGGATAGAGTCCTTGCACCCCACAAGGCATACGCTGCTGCGTACCTAGATGATATCGTCATCTTTAGCCCGGACTGGGAGAGTCATCTGGAGAAAGTCCAAGCGGTGTTTGATGCTATAAGAGAGGCCGGATTTACAATAAACCCGAAGAAGTGTGCATTGGGTAAAGAAGAAGCTAAGTACCTTGGATACATAGTGGGTCATGGAGAAATAAAACCCCAAATCAGTAAAGTGGAGGCAATTCAAACATGGCCAAAACCAGTTTCCAAGAAGCAAGTTAAAGCATTCCTGGGAATCGTGGGATATTACAGGAGGTTCATCCCAAACTTCGCCACAATGGCGGCGCCTCTGACTGACCTGCTAAAAGGGACAAAATCAGTAATGGTTAAGTGGTCCGAAGAAACAGATTCAGCCTTCCAAGAAATGAAAGAGGCTTTATGTAAGCAACCCGTTCTGATGGCCCCAAACTTCAAGAAAGAGTTTATTCTTCAGACAGATGCCTCAGATGTTGGGGTGGGAGCAGTCCTTTCCCAAGAACTACATGGAGAGGAGCATCCTGTTCTCTATCTGAGTAGGAAGCTGTCCTCGTCTGAAAAGAACTACTCAGTCGTTGAAAAGGAGTGCTTGGCCATAAAATGGGCAGTCGACACATTACGGTACTATTTGCTGGGACGTAAATTTAGACTGATATCCGACCATGCCCCACTTAGGTGGATGAGGGAAACGAAGGGTAGAAATGCTAGGGTCACCCGTTGGTTCTTAGCCCTGCAGGACTTCTGTTTCCATGTGGAACATAGGGCCGGAAAGCTGCACGGTAATGCTGATGCCCTGTCAAGAATCCCTTGTCTAGTGGGAGAAAGTGCCAAGCCCCACGGCTTTAGGCAGAGGGGGGAGGTATGTAGCGTGGCTAAAGGATGTCTAATCGATGGGAGATATGTGTCTTATAGATGGCTTGTTGCTGTGATGTAACCATGGCTACCTATATGTGTTTCAGGACCTGTGGTGATGTCACAACCACATGTCTGGTCATGTGATGGGTTCTGGGTGTGGTTAGACATATAAAAGAAAGCCTAATGCTTAACACAGGTAGGTATGTGTGGAGGTGAAACCCTCCTGAGTGTGTTACGGCTTCAGGACTGAGCCGGATGAACTGGACACTTGTTTTTCTTTACCTGAACCAAAGGCTATTTGTTTTCTGTTGTTTGCCACATGGTTTATGAAGCAATAAACCCAGTGAACTTTAAAGGAACACGTCTCCTGAGTGTCAGCCGTCGCAGCTGAGTGAGTGAAATCCCTACAATATATATATAGGGATGTGGGTCTGAAATAAACTTCACAGCTTTTTTCACCTTCATTATCCATTGGAGTGCTGCCTTCCGTTTTTTGTTTGGTATATATATATATATATATATATATATATATATATATATATATAGCAAAGCTTCTCTAATACATTACAATGTTAAAAATAGACAGCACATAGATGACAATGCACGTTACACATAGATTTTACAGATTCATAGACTTGTATGAGTAATTTTGATCAATGACTTGGGTCAAAAACAGAAAAGACTCTAGTATTTTGTTGCTTCCCACTTGGTCTGCAAAAAAACAAGACCAGCCCCGTAGACTATAATGGGTACAGGTTCTATCTATGAAAAACATGCATCTGAATGAGGCCTAAAACAGGAGTGGATTTTCAGCTGGCCTCAGATAGAGATAATCAATGACATAAGCATCAAGTTTCAGCTGTTCTTATCGGCCTGTAAATATTTTTTTTTTTTTGCAAATTCTATAAGTTGTGTAAGACAATTTGGAATTTTTCACATGGCCATTATTTTTTTTCCATGATACATTAGGTAACTTCTGTTAGACATGAAAAAGGTATTTGTTTATGTTCTCTAGGTTATGTTTATGAAAGGAGAAATTCAGAGTCTTCTACCCCATGCACTCTGGGGGTGCTCTCCTAGCTGACTCTCCTTCTGGCACTTTCTGAAAATATGTTGATGTAATAGCTAGTTGTAAGACATCTACTCACTATGTTTTAGGACTATGATACCGTGACCATTCATTATCTCATATGTGTCAGATAGAAACAACATATGCATTTAACTTCCATCCACAAAAGCTTATTTACTCTGTATAAAGTAGTATGTTAACATGATCATTATTACTTTTGTGGCTCTGGATTATCAGATTGTTTGATACTGTGACAGCAGACATTTTTGTGGGGGCAGGGTCTTCTTCTGGCTCTCCCCCCCGCATCTCTGCTTCTTGTACAGATGATTCAGTGACCTACCTTTTTAAAATTCCACACCGCCATCATTGTGCGAGTTGGCTTGTGTGCAGGACTTCGATAAAATGGTGGCGGAGGCGATCGAGATTTTGGCTCAGTGTAAAATTTACTGAGCCAAAATCTTGATCGCCTCTGGAGCCATTTTATTGCAGTCCTGAACACCGGACACCAACTCACGCTGCGTATGCACTGTCCGCACAATGGATGGCGCAGAATTTTAAAAAGCAGGCAGGTCACTGAATAATCAGTGACTTGTAAAAGAACCAGAAGAGGTTGGTGGGGGGAGGGAGAACCAGGAGACCCTGCCCCAATATCCTGCTCTCCAAATCTCCAAAGCACATAATTTTATGAAAACTTCACAAGGTGAGTATTCATCAGCCACTAAGCTGATCCCTTTACACCAGGTATCAGATTGATCAGCATCACAGCGTCATTATGGCCATACCTTTAGATTATAAGACGAAATCCTGCTGACAGGTTCTCTTTAAAGGGGATATAACAACTGTTTGACATTTAACCCCTTTCCGACATCGGGCGTAAGCATGCTAATGTCGGACTCCCCCTGTTTGTTGCGGGCTCTGTCGTTGAGCCCGCATCTTTCTGGGCACTTGACAGCTGATATATACAGCTGACATGTGCCCGCAGCAGCCGCAGGTGGAATTGCAATCCACCTGCAGCTGTTAACTAGTTAACCCCTTTCTGCCATTAGACGTACTATTGCGTCCATGTGGGGTGGGCTTTACTTCCCAAGGACGCAATAGTACGTCATATGCGATCGGCAGCGCTCACGGGGGGAGCGCCGCCGATCGCGGCCGGGTGTCAGCTGTTTATCGCAGCTGACATCCGGCACTATGTGCCAGGAGCGGTCACGGACCGCCCCCGGCACATTAACCCCCGGCACACCGCGATCAAAGATGATCGCGATGTGCCGGCGGTACAGGGAAGCACCGCGCAGGGAGGGGGCTCCCTGCGGGCTTCCCTGAGCCCCCCGCAGCAACGCGATGTGATCGCGTTGCTGCGAGGGTCTCACCTCCCTCCCTGCTCCCTCCAGCCCCGGATCCAAGATGGCCGCGGATCCGGGTCCTGCAGGGAGGGAGGTGGCTTCACAGAGCCTGCTCAGAGCAGGCACTGTGAAGCAGCCTGCACTCCTATCAGATCAGTGATCTGACAGAGTGCTGTGCAAACGGTCAGATCACTGATCTGTGATGTCCCCCCCTGGGACAAAGTAAAAAAGTAAAAAAAAAAATTTCAAATGTGTAAAAAAAAATAAAAAAAAATATTCCAAAATAATGGAAAAAAAAATAAAAATATTATTCCCATAAATACATTTCTTTATCTAAATAAAAAAAACAAAACAATAAAAGTACACATATTTAGTATCGCCGCGTCCGTAACGGCCCGACCTATAAAACTGGCCCACTAGTTAACCCCTTCAGTAAACACCGTAAGAAAAAAAAAAAAAAAACGAGGCAAAAAACAACGCTTGATAATCATACCGCCGAACAAAAAGTGGAATAACACGCGATCAAAAAGACAGATATAACTAACCATGGTACCGCTGAAAACGTCATCTTGTCCCGCAAAAAACGAGCCGCCATACAGCATCATCAGCAAAAAAATAAAAAAGTTATAGTCCTGAGAATAAAGCGATGCAAAAATAATTATTTTTTCTATAAAATAGTTTTTATCGTATAAAAGCGCCAAAACATAAAAAAATGATATAAATGAGGTGTCGCTGTAATCGTACTGACCCGAAGAATAAAACTGCTTCATCAATTTTACCAAACGCGGAACGGTATAAACGCCTCCCCCAAAAGAAATTCATGAATAGCTGGTTTTTGGTCATTCTGCCTCACAAAAATCGGAATAAAAAGCGATCAAAAAATGTGACGTGCCCGAAAATGTTACCAATAAAAACATCAACTCGTCCCGCAAAAACCAAGACCTCACATGACTCTGTGGACCAGAATATAGAAAAATTATAGCTCTCAAAATGTGGTAACGCAAAAAATATTTTTTGCAATAAAAAGCGTCTTTCAGTGTGTGACGGCTGCCAATCATAAAAATCCGCTAAAAAACCCGCTATAAAAGTAAATCAAACCCCCCTTCATCACCCCCTTAGTTAGGGAAAAATTAAAAAAATGTATTTATTTCCATTTTCCCATTAGGGCTAGGGTTAGAGTTAGGGCTAGGGTTAGGGCTAGGGTTAGGGCTAGGGTTAGGGCTAGGGTTAGGGCTAGGGTTAGGGCTAGGGTTAGGGCTAGGGTTAGGGCTAGGGTTAGGGTTAGGGCTAGGGTTAGGGCTAGGGTTAGGGCTAAGGTTAGGGCTAGGGTTAGGGCTAGGGTTAGGGTTAGGGCTAGGGTTAGGGCTAGGGTTAGGGTTAGGGCTAGGGTTAGGGCTAGGGCTAGGGTTAGGGTTAGGGCTAGGGTTAGGGCTAGGGTTAGGGCTAGGGCTACAGTTTGGGTTGGGGCTAAAGTTACAGTTAGGGTTTAGATTACATTTACGGTTGGGAATAGGGTTGGGATTAGGGTTAGGGGTGTGTCAGGGTTAGAGGTGTGGTTAGGGTTACTGTTGGGATTAGGGTTAGGGATGTGTTTGGATTAGGGTTTCAGTTATAATTGGGGGGTTTCCACTGTTTAGGCACATCAGGGGCTCTCCAAACGCGACATGGCGTCCGATCTCAATTCCAGCCAATTCTGCGTTGAAAAAGTAAAACAGTGCTTCTTCCCTTCCGAGCTCTCCCGTGTGCCCAAGCAGGGGTTTACCCCAACATATGGGGTATCAGCGTACTCAGGACAAATAGGATAACAACTTTTGGGGTCCAATTTCTCCTGCTACCCTTGGGAAAATACAAAACTCGGGGCTAAAACATATTTTTTGTGGGAAAAAAAAAGATTTTTTATTTTCACGGCTCTGCGTTATAAACTGTAGTGAAACACTTGGGGGTTCAAAGTTCTCACAACACATCTAGATTAGTTCCCTGGGGGGTCTAGTTTCCAATATGGGGTCACTTGTGGGGGGTTTCTACTGTTTAGGTACATTAGGGGTTCTGCAAACGCAATGTGACGTCTGCAGACCATTCCATCTAAGTCTGCATTCCAAATGGCGCTCCTTCCCTTCCGAGCTCTGCCATGCGCTCAAACGTTGGTTTCCCCCAACATACGGGGTATCAGCGTACTCAGGACAAATTGGACAACAACTTTTGGGGTCGAATTTCTCCTCTTACCCTCGGGAAAATACAAAACTGGGGGCTAAAAAATAATTTTGGGGGGAAAGATTTTTTTTTTTAATTTTCACGGCTCTGCGTTACAAACTGTAGTGAAACACTTGGGGGTTCAAAGCTATCACAACACATCTAGATGAGTTCCTTAGGGGGTCTAGTTTCCAAAATGGTGTCACTTGTGGGAGGTTTCTACTGTTTAGGTACATTAGGGGCTCTGCAAATGCAATGTGACACCTGCAGACCATTCCATCTAAGTCCTCATTCCAAATGGAGCTCCTTCCCTTCCGAGCCCTCCCATGCGCCCAAACAGTGGTTCCCCCCCACATATGGGGTATCAGCGCACTCAGGACAAATTGGACAACAAATTGTGGGGTCGAATTTCTCCTTTTACCCTCGGAAAAATACAAAACTGGGGGCTAAAAAATAATTTTTGTGGGAAAAAATTTTTGTTTTATTTTTACGGCTCTCCATTATAAACTTCTGTGAAGCCCTTGGTGGGTCAAAGCGCTCAGCACACATCTAGATAAGTTCCTAAGGGGGTCTACTTTCCAAAATGGTGTCACTTGTGGGGGGTTTCTACTGTTTAGGTACATTAGGGGCTCTGCAAACGCAATGTGACACCTGCAGACCATTCCATCTAAGTCTGCATTCAAATGGCACTCCTTCCCTTCTGAGCCCTCCCATGTGCCCAAACAGTGGTTCCCCCCACATATGGTGTATCATCGCACTCAGGACAAATTGGGCAACAAATTTTGGGGTCCAATTTCTCCTGCTACCCTCAGGAAAATACAAAACTGGGGGCTAAAAAAATAATTTTTGTGGGAAAAAAATTTTGTTTTATTTTTACGGCTCTGCATTATAAACTTCTGTGAAGCACTTGGTGGGTCAAAGTGCTCACCACACCTCTAGATAAGTTCCTTAGGGGGTCTACTTTCCAAAATGGTGTCATTTGTGGGGGGTTTCAATGTTTAGGCACATCAGTGGCTCTTCAAACGCAACATGGCGTCCCATCTCAATTCCTGTCAATTTTGCTTTGAAAAGTCAAACGGCGCTCCTTCCCTTCCGAGCTCTCCCATCCACCCAAACAGTGGTTTACCCCCACATATGGGGTATCCGCGTACTCAGGACAAATTGTACAACAACTTTTGGGGTCCAATTTCTTCTCTTACCCTTGGGAAAATAAAAAATTGGGGGCAAAAAGATAATTTTTGTGAAAAAATATGATTTTTTATTTTTACGGTTCTACATTATAAACTTCTGTGAAGCACTTGGTGGGTCAAAGTGCTCACCACACCTCTAGATAAGTTCCTTAGGGGGTCTACTTTCCAAAATGGTGTCACTTGTGGGGGGTTTCAATGTTTAGGCACATCAGTGGCTCTTCAAACGCAACATGACGTCCCATCTCAATTCCTGTCAATTTTGCATTGAAAAGTCAAACGGCGCTCCTTCCCTTCCGAGCTCTCCCATCCGCCCAAACAGTGGTTTGCCCCCACATATGGGCTATCAGCGTACTCAGGACAAATTGTACAACAACTTTTGGGGTCCAATTTCTTCTCTTACCCTTGGGAAAATAAAAAATTGGGGGCGAAAAGATAATTTTTGTGAAAAAATATGTTTTTTTATTTTTACGGTTCTACATTATAAACTTCTGTGAAGCACTTGTTGGGTCAAAGTGCTCACCACACCTCTAGATAAGTTCCTTAGGGGGTCTACTTTCCAAAATGGTGTCACTTGTGGGGGGTTTCAATGTTTAGCCACATCAGGGGCTCTCCAAACGAAACATGGCGTCCCATCTCAATTCCAGTCAATTTTGCATTGAAAAGTCAAATGGCACTCCTTCGCTTCCGAGCTCTGCCATGCGCCCAAACAGTGGTTTACCCCCACATGTGGGGTATTGGCATACTCAGGACAAATTGTACAACAATGTTTGGGGTCCATTTTCTCCTGTTACCCTTGGTAAAATAAAACAAATTGGAGCTGAACTACATTTTTTGTGAAAAAAAGTTAAATGTTCATTTTTATTTAAACATTCAAAAAATTCCTGTGAAGCACCAGAAGGGTTAATAAACTTCTTGAATATGGTTTTGAGCACCTTGAGGGGTGTAGTTTTTAGAATGGTGTCACACTTGGGTATTTTCTATCATATAGACCCCTCAAAATGACTTCAAATGAGATGTGGTCCCTAAAATAAAATGGTGTTGTAGAAATGAGAAATTGCTGGTCAACTTTTAACCCTTATAACTCCCTAACAAAAAAAAATTTTGGTTCCAAAATTGTGCTGATGTAAAGTAGACATGTGGGAAATGTTACTTATTAAGTATTTTGTGTGACATATCTCTGTGATTTAATTGCATAAAAATTCAAAGTTGGAAAATTGCGAAATTTTCATAATTTTCGCCAAATTTCCGTTTTTTTCACAAATAAACGCAGGTACTATCAAATAATTTTTACCATTGTCATGAAGTACAATATGTCACGAGAAAACAATGTCAGAATCACCAGGATCCATTGAAGCGTTCCAGAGTTATAACCTCATAAAGGGACAGTGGTCAGAATTGTAAAAATTGGCCCGGTCATTAACGTGCAAACCACCCTTAATAATAATAATAATAATCTTTATTTTTATATAGCGCTAACATATTCCGCAGCGCTTTACATTTTGCACACATTATCATCACTGTCCCCGATAGGGCTCACAATCTACCCTTGGGGGTAAAGGGGTTAAATGCCACTGTCAATTTCTGAAAGTGGCATTTAATTTGCGCTTACCAGAAGTGCGTTTTAAATCTCGCCCATCGGTGACCCCGTCACATGATCACGGGTCACCGATGGGTCTCCAGCAGACCTCTATGTTTGTCATTGCCAGACTGCTAAGAGCGCCGAACACCGATCAGCGCTCATAGCAAGTTAGCATTTCTGCTACACACAGGTGATCTGATCATCACCTGTGTGTAACAGAGGAGATCAAAGTCGTGCAGCTTCTAGTTTCCCATGGAAAAAGTAAAAAAAAAAAAGTTTAAAAATGTATAAAAAAATACAAAAGTACAACAATACAAAAAATACAAAACTCCTCTTTCACCCCATTCAAAATAAAACAATAACAAAAATCAAATATACACATATTGCTAACGAAGTGTTTAGAAACACCTGATCTATCAATATAAAAAAAGAATAAATCCAATCGCTAAACAACGCAACGAGAAAAAAATTCAAAATTTCAGAATTACGTTTTTTTTGATCGCCGCTACATTTCAATAGAATGCAATTACGGGAATTCAAAAGATCAAATCTTCACCAAAATGGTATTAATAAAAACAGCAGCTCGACAAGCAGAAAATAAGCCCTCAGCCCCAGATCACAATAAATGGAGACGCTACAGGTCTCAGGAAATGGAGCCATTTTTTCCTTTTTTGCCAAACTTTGAATTTTTTTTCACCGTTTAAGTAAAAAAAGAACCTAGACATATTTGGTGTCTATGAACTCATAATAACCTGGAGAATCATAATGGCAGGTCAGTTTTAGCATTTAGTGAAAATGTTAAAAAAACACAAAAAACCCACAACTGTGGAATTGCACTTTTTTTGCAATTTCGCCGCACTTGGAATTTTTTTCCCGTTTTCCAGTACATGATATCATAAAGTCAGTGATGTTGTTCAAAAGTACAACTTGTGCCGCAAAAAACAAGCCCTCACAATGGTCATATTGTTTGAAAAAATAAAAAAGTTATGGCTCTGGGAAGAAGGGGAGCAAAAATCGAAAACGCAAAAACAAAAAAACCTCTGGTCGTGAAGATGTTAACAGCTGAACCCAAGTAGAAATAGATTAATTTTTTCGAATTTGTTTTTATTTCTGAATGTATATTCAATTTTCTTTATATGTTCATAGGAGCTGTAATCTTGCCCAAGCTTCTGTTAACAGCAGACACACAAACCACTGGAAAAAATAGACTGTGGATAACTCATTGACTTCTATGAAAGAATATACTAGGCATGCAAAGGTCATAATGCAGGGAGGGGAAGGTGAGCTGTAGCCATCACATATTGTGATCAGAATAACCCTGTATTATCTATGTATATGCGCTACCAAGTCTACTATTTCATATCATTTACATCCCATCAAACTTCCTAAATTCCACAGGCTTGATGGAACAGCTACAGCGGCATACCTATAGTAGATGTTCCAGCAGAGGCTGAATGTAAACGGTTTATGGAGCAGAACACTTACCGGTCCAACTCACTGTGTAGTGGCCACCACTAGGTACTGCAGATCAGCTGCTATTAACATGGTGGGATGAATAGGAGTTTATTTGCAGACATGGCAGCAGCCACTAACCAGCTTGACGAACTAGTGGTGTTCTGTTTCATATACTGTTTACATCAGGTTACTGAGAGAGCTGATAACATCTGAACGATGAGGACCAACACGGTTCTGATGTTAATAACCTATCCCAGTAATAGGTCATCATGAGTATCATAGAAGTGGAAAACCGATTTACCGTAATTGTTATATTAATTGGGAAAATGAGTGTTGCATAATTTAAAAAATGTTTGACGTGTTTCCTTATATCCTGCTATTTTTTCAGTTGAAAGTGCTGAGTTACAATGTTCTGCTTCTGAAGCTGGACCATCATATGAATCATTGCAGAGTGTGTTTAATACGAACTCATTTCGTCCAACCTTCAATTACAGCCGTCCAACTAGTGTGAACATCTCCTTCACAATCTATGCAGTGCTTGGAGTGGTAAGAATTCTTGTATGTACGTTCTAGTATTTAAAAGAAACCTGCCACCAATTTTATTAGAAATATGTTAAAAGGTAGGACATAAAAAAAATGCACGGTGAAGGTCAGAGAATGGTCAGAAATAATGAGGCACAACAGCTACACACTGACACAAATGGTAAAAAATGATGCACAGGTACAAAGGAAGGAAATTTGAAAAAATATACCGTATATACAGTACAGACCAAAAGTTTGGACACACCTTCTCATTTAAAGATTTTTCTGTATTTTCATGACTATCAAAATTGTACATTCACACTGAAGGCATCAAAACTATGAATTAACACATGTGGAATAATATACTTAACAAAAAAGTGTGAAACAACAGAAATTATGTTTTATATTCTAGGTTCTTCAAAGTAGCCACCTTTTGCTTTGATGACTGCTTTGCACACTCTTGGCATTCTCTTGATGAGCTTCAAGAGGTAGTCACCGGGAATGGTCTTCCAACAATCTTGAAGGAGTTCCCAGAGATGCTTAGCACTTGTTGGCCCTTTTGCCTTCACTCTGCGGTCTAGCTCACCCTAAACCATCTCGGTTGGGTTCAGGTCTGGTCACTGTGAAGGCCAGGTCATCTAGCGTAACACCCCATCAATCTCCTTCTTGGCCATTTAGCCCATACACAGCCTGGAGGTGTGTTTGAGGTCATTGTCCTGTTGAAAAATAAATGATGGTCCAACTAAACGCAAACCGGATGGAATAGCATGCCGCTGTAAGAAGCTGTGGTAGCCATGCTGGTTCAGTATGCCTTCAATTTTGAAGAAATCCCCAACAGTGTCACCAGCAAAGCACCCCCACACCATCACACCTCCTCCTCCATGCTTCACGGTGGGAACCAGGCATGTAGCGTCCATCCGTTCACCTTTTCTGCATCGCACAAAGACATGGTGGTTGGAACCAAAGATCTTACATTTGGACTCATCAGACCAAAGCACAGATTTCCACTGGTCTAATGTCCATTCCTTGTGTTCTTTAGCCCAAACAAGTCTCTTCTGCTTGTTACCTGTCACGATCCAGGTTTGGATCTGTGGCAGATCTGGTTTCCTTCAGATTAAAACCTTTTTTCCTTTCAGGTCATCGGGGGTTAATGCAGTTTTTCCCCGGTGGCCGCTGGTGTAATTGCATTGCAGCTTGCTCTGCTGTTGTGGGTGGTGACCACTCCCACCTTCCTTTAAAAGGTCACCTGGTGCATCAGCTGAAGTTTGGTTATACAGGTCCTATGGATACCAACCTTGCTGAAATAGGAGCTTGCTGAGTGCTGTTGTTCTACAGCTGAATACTTATTCCTTGTGCCTTACTCTGCTGTGCGGTGCATTGCAGCAGAGAAAGCTAAGTGTGGTGTTATTGTTTCTTTGTCCCTTTGTTGTTTGTAACTTTCCCAGTGTTGTATTAGTGCAGCGGTGGGACCAGTGCTCTCACCTGCCAGTTCCCTACATAGGGATTAGAGCAGGGCAAGTGAGGGACTAGGCATCCTGGTCGGCGATAGGTTGAAATAACCCATATAGGGACGGTAGCAAGATCAGGGCACAGCCTCAGGTTAGTGCAGGAGGTGCCCATTCCCCCGTTCCCCACCGACAGGGCCCACCGTTGTTAAAGTGTACCCTTGTGTGTACCGCCGTTTTGTGACCGACCACCCACCAGGTCGTGTCACACCAGGACAGTCACAGCATGACATTACTTGTCCTTAGCAGTGGTTTCCTAGCAGCTGTTTTACCATGAAGGCCTGCTGCACAAAGTCTCCTCTTAACAGTTGTTGTAGAGATGTGTCTGCTGCTAGAACTCTGTGTGGCATTGACCTGGTCTCTAATCTGAGCTGCTGTTAACCTGCGATTTCTGAAGCTGGTGACTTGGATAAACTTATCCTCAGAAGCAGAGGTGACTCTTGGTCTTCCTTTCCTGGGGCGGTCCTCATGTGAGCCAGTTTCTTTGTAGCGCTTGATGGTTTTTGCCACTGCACTTGGGGACACATTCAAAGTTTTCCCAATTTTTAGGACTGACTGACCTTCATTTCTTAAAGTAATGATGGCCACTCGTTTTTCTTTACTTTACAGTCTGTTCAGTAGGTCTATCAGCTGTGTATCCACCCGACTTCTGCACACCACAACTGATGGTCCCAACACCATTTATAAGGCAAGAAATCCCACTTATTAAACCTGGCAGGGCACACCTGTGAAGTGAAAACCATTCCCGGTGACTACCTCTTGAAACTCATCAAGAGAATGCCAAGAGTGTGCAAAGCAGTCATCAAAGCAAAAGGTGGCTACTTTGAAGAACCTAGAATATAAGACATATTTTCAGTTGTTTCACACTTTTTTGTTAAGTACCGTATATAATTCCACATGTGTTAATTCATAGTTTTGATAAAAAGTAATTTTTGTGCTATGTAGAGCGGAAACAACCACCTCTTGTTTCTTCTTTTTCAACCTATTTCTATATTTCTTCACTTTAGAATGAAAAAACTCAGATCCTAACTACCTTTCTTTGGCTACGGCTGGTAAGTTGCCATAATCATTCTAATTTACCGTAGATATATTAGTTATTACATGTTTTATGAGATTAGTAATCTGGTGGTCCCGTTTACAAAACACAATAGTAATTGGAAGCTCCCACTCATGGAATTACACATGGGAGGTAAACCCACTTTAGGATGTTTGGAGGAGCACGTATTTGGTTTCAATCTAAAAAATATATATTGATATGTAAGGGGTAACAAGGACTGTTGTGTGCCCTAAACCTGTCCCGGTTAAGTATTAATGTTGTACATATTATTATTCATATTTGTGTGACTTGTATTTGTACACATGTATAGTATTCTAGCTGCTGCTGCACAATGTATATTGTTGCATTATGGGGAAAGTACAGTTTTCACGTCCGTCCACTAGATGGGGGCACAATAGTACACTAGCACACAGTGGTGTAAATAGTTAATTATAGGAGGGGTTTGCTTTGGGTAATTTGGGATGACTTCCTGAGTAAGTGAGTTGGGGCCAGAGCGCCCATAGAGCCCGATGAACACCAGGTGCTACTTAAGGACAGACCTCGGACACGTGGCAGCTGACCCCCAGGGGACAAGAAGCTGGAAAGGCCAAGTAGGAGAGTACAGCTGATACAGGCTGGCACGGCAGGAACACAGGAACCACGGATGCTGACGGGTATACAGATAGGCACTGGCAAGTGCAGGCTAGTCCAGCTGGTCTACAGACAGGCACTGGCAGGTGCAGACTGGTTCGGCTGGTATACAGATATGCACTGGCAGGTGTGGACTGGTTCACGGCTGTATACAGATAAGCACTAGCAGGTGCTGACTAATTTGGCTAGTATACAGATAACCACTGGCAGGTGCAGGCTGGTCTGGCTGAAATACAGGGAGACAAGGCAAGTATGTGCACACAGGCACTGGACAGTAAGACTGACTGGCAGATACTGGGGACCTGACAAATTGCAAGCATGCAGGGGCTAACACTACACATTGCACTGGCACCTCAATTCAGGTGGAGGTGCCTTAAATAATAAATGTCTCCCAGTCATTGGCCCCTTTAGGGCTATGTGCACACGTTGCAGATTGAATGCGATTTTGCCGCGTTTTTTCGCCTCAAACGTGGCGAAAACGCATACACAACACAGCCCATTTAAATCAATGAGATTCCACAATGCTGTGCTAATGCTGTGTATTTTTCCGCGGTGAAAAATATGCAGCATGCTCATTCTTTGTGCGGAATAGCGGCGATTCCGCATACATAGGAATGCATTGATCCGCTTACTTCCCGCATGGTGGGCATAGCCCCTTGCGGGAAGTAAGCGGATCATCTGTGGATGGTACCCAGGGTGGAGGAAAGGAGACTCTCCTCCAGGCCCTGGGAACCATATACCTGTTAAAAAAAAAAAAGAATTAAAATAATAAATAGGTATATTCTCACCTTCCGGCAGCCCCCGCAGCCTTCCCGCTCCTTGCGACCCTCCCGTTCCCAGTGATGCTTTGCGACAATGACCTGTGATGGCGTAGCGGTCTCGCGTGATGCTACGTCATCTGGGGTAATTGTCGCAAAGCATCACTGGGAATGGGAGCATCGCAAGGAGCGGGAAGGCTGCGGGGGCCGCCGGAAGGTGAGAATATCACGATTTTTTTTTTTTTTTTATTCGTAACATTATATCTTTTTACTATTGATGTTGCGTAGGCAGCATCAATAATAAATAGTTGGTCACACTTGTCAAACACTATGTTTGACTAGTGTGTCCAACCAGTCAATCAGTTTTCCAAGAGATGCTACAGATCGCTTGGACAACGATAGCATTCTGCAAGCTAATTACGCTTGCAAAACGCTAGTGTTTAGCGGGAATACGCATGCCAATTCTGCATGCGTTATACCCGCGGAAGGGAGTTGCAGAATTGCCGCGGAAATTTCAGCGGCAATTCTGCAACGTGTGCACATAGCCTCAGAGGGAGGGAGCATCGGTGCTCGCTCCCTAAGCACAGTGTCTGAGGATCTGCACGCCATGCACAGATCTCGGACAGCAGTAGGAACAGGAGAAGGAGGAAGTGCGGGACGAGCGCTGTGGCAGTGATTGATCGGCATCCCGGCCAGGGGAGGAGAGAAGCGTGCAGGGAGGCCGGCGCTTTACGGTTTTAAATAATTTTCATATTATTGTGTTTTACTAATGAAATGTCACCTAGGGTATGGCAAATTTTTTGTCGCAGCTATATAACACAGCCTGCATTTCTTTTTCAGAACTGTTAAACATCAGCAAGCATAGGGCTAATTTTGAGAAAACAAAAAACAGACCCTCTTTTTCCTCCCATACATCCTCATTAATTTGTGTCTCATGTGAGGGACATTCTCATACATGCATATCATTTTGTAATTTCTTCTTATTAAAAAAGGGAAAAAATATATATATATTTTACTGTTTTAACATTTAATATTTTTTTCTCATTTTGTCCAGTTTTGGCAGCATGAGTTTTTGACCTGGACCCCAGCAAAATGTGGATCAGTTGAGAAAATTTCACTGCCAATAGAGGACATCTGGACACCTGACATAATTGTCTATGAGTTGTATGTGTTGTCAGTTGTGTATTTAAGGCCGGCGTCACACTGGCGTATTGCATCCGATGCGAGATCATCGGATGCGATATGCTAATGACACTCGGCTCCTGCTCGCAGCAGAGCAGGAGCCGAGTGTCATGCGTCTGTGCTCCGATTCTCTCGCACAGGGAGGATCAGAGCACAGCTGCGGAGGAGGCGGAGAAATTAATTTCTCCATCTCCTCCATTGCTGGGGGTCCGCTTATAACGCACATCACTCGGATGATATCCGAGTGGTGTGCGCTGTCTCACTCGCACCCATAGGCTTATATGGGTGCGAGTGAGCCGAGCGTTTTCCTCGGTCCGAGACAATCGCAGCACGCTGCGATTGTCTCGGACCGAGGAAAACAGCCCACAAAAAGTCGGCTGCAGGGAGCTGCCCCATATGTTAACATTGGTCCGAGTGCCTTTCTATTTTTTTTTTTTTTTTAATCGCATTGCACTCAGCCGTTTATAACGCCAGTGTGATGCCGGCCTAATTGTGCTTGTATGTGTACATTCTGCGGCTAATACCAGTATGTATAGCAGGATACCTATTGATATTAAACATGGCAAGTAACAGGGCAAAAACTCAAATAAATAGCACTAGAAAGAAGGGTAAAACACCAAAGGAGTATATTTAACTCAATTAAAACATTTGTGATTTTGAACAAAATGTAAATATATAAAACTGAACTAGTACAGAGGCTACTGTGCTCAAAGCAGGGTTACATAGCAGTTTTAGCAGTGGTACCATGTGCCCAATGGTAGATAAACAGGTGACCCTACTATTCGTAAATACTATGGGATACTCTGACTGACCAGGCATTCTCGATAGGTGATCAGATAATGTTATGAACATATATAAATATATACAATATAGATACTAGTGGGCAGAGGGGTTCTTTAGACAGTATAATTATATAATCAATATTTTTCAACAATCTGACCTGAAAAAACCCTAACAGTCCAATAAGAAACATATAATGTCCTTGTCAAACAAAAAAATGCCCTTCAGATCAAAAATGTCAGTTAAGTGGATCCCAGCACAACACAAACAAATTATAATTCCAATTTTATCACATTCACTCAAAATATGGGATTCCCTAAAATATTCCTCGAACTTAATTTCCCCCATCCTACCTCTCGCCCCACTATGGGGAAATTCGCAGTTTCCCCCTGGAAATTAGTCTCTCTGGAGCTTACATCTTTCGGTTGCTGCAGGGTTTACGAGAGTCCACCATCTATTTAACGTTGATGGTATTATTCCATTCCCAGCCATCCAAGAAAAGTACAAACTCCCACCTACAGAAATAACATAGTAACATAGTAACATAGTTAGTAAGGCCGAAAAAAGACATTTGTCCATCCAGTTCAGCCTATATTTCATCATAATAAATACCCAGATCTACGTCCTTCTACAGAACCTAATAATTGTATGATACAATATTGTTCTGCTCCAGGAAGACATCCAGGCCTCTCTTGAACCCCTCGACTGAGTTCGCCATCACCACCTCCTCAGGCAAGCAATTCCAGATTCTCACTGCCCTAACAGTAAAGAATCCTCTTCTATGTTGGTGGAAAAACCTTCTCTCCTCCAGACGCAAAGAATGCCCCCTTGTGCCCGTCACCTTCCTTGGTATAAACAGATCCTCAGCGAGATATTTGTATTGTCCCCTTATATACTTATACATGGTTATTAGATCGCCCCTCAGTCGTCTTTTTTCTAGACTAAATAATCCTAATTTCGCTAATCTATCTGGGTATTGTAGTTCTCCCATCCCCTTTATTAATTTTGTTGCCCTCCTTTGTACTCTCTCTAGTTCCATTATATCCTTCCTGAGCACCGGTGCCCAAAACTGGACACAGTACTCCATGTGCGGTCTAACTAGGGATTTGTACAGAGGCAGTATAATGCTCTCATCATGTGTATCCAGACCTCTTTTAATGCACCCCATGATCCTGTTTGCCTTGGCAGCTGCTGCCTGGCACTGGCTGCTCCAGGTAAGTTTATCATTAACTAGGATCCCCAAGTCCTTCTCCCTGTCAGATTTACCCAGTGGTTTCCCGTTCAGTGTGTAATGGTGATATTGATTCCCTCTTCCCATGTGTATAACCTTACATTTATCATTGTTAAACCTCATCTGCCACCTTTCAGCCCAAGTTTCCAACTTATCCAGATCCATCTGTAGCAGAATACTATCTTCTCTTGTATTAACTGCTTTACATAGTTTTGTATCATCTGCAAATATCGATATTTTACTGTGTAAACCTTTTACCAGATCATTAATGAATATGTTGAAGAGAACAGGTCCCAATACTGACCCCTGCGGTACCCCACTGGTCACAGCGACCCAGTTAGAGACTATACCATTTATAACCACCCTCTGCTTTCTATCACTAAGCCAGTTACTAACCCATTTACACACATGTTCCCCCAGACCAAGCATTCTCATTTTGTGTACCAACCTCTTGTGCGGCACGGTATCAAACGCTTTGGAAAAATCGAGATATACCACGTCCAATGACTCACCGTGGTCCAGCCTATAGCTTACCTCTTCATAAAAACTGATTAGATTATTCCGCTATTTACAATTGAAGAGCTTTATTACCGCACTTCTGAAAAACCATACCACCCTTACACGTTCACTCCTTTGGAACAAAGGTGTTATCAGAATCCACACGCCCCAGGTACCATCTCACTCCTCTACTCACATATCAATTACACCTCACACAGGTGTAATTTAACTTCTACCTCTCACTGGGAGTCTCATATCGGCTCTGCCCTTACTGACCCACAATGGTCTCAGATTTGGTCCTCCCTGGGTTCTTACAAGCCTCCCGGCTTATACAGAAAGCTAAAATGGCAAAACACTTTTTGATTAATAGTCTACAGTTTCTTAAAGTACTATTCTTGGGAAAAAGATCAACCAGCTGAAAAGGCTATGTGCGGATTTGACAAATAAGAATGTTTTATATAGAGCTGAAAATGTTCATACAAGGCAGTAGATAAAGAAAATGTAGCGGCACTGATGGGAAGGACGGAGAATAATGGAAATAAGTATTGTAAGTAAAACTCCATTGTTTATATATTATGTTTATATGTACTTGTCCTTTTCTTCAGCATAGATGAGGATAAGTCACAGCGTACTCCCTTTGTATATGTCAATCACACTGGACGTGTGCGATATGACAAAATGCTTCGAGTGGTCAGCTCATGCAACCTAGGCATCTTCAACTTCCCATTTGATGTTCAAAACTGCTCTTTGACCTTTGGTTCATACATGCACACAGGTTTGTATTACAGGATCATATATTCAAATAAGACTTAATGCACAAACCTATGAATGTGGGAAATGGCATGGAAAAACGAAAATGTAGCTCAAAGTTTAAAAAATAGATAAAAAAAGAATGAACACATCAAGTTAAATAATGTACGGTAGGATAGGTCACCAAATTGACTTTCCCCGGAGGGTGTTAAAAGGGTTATCAGTGCATACCATATTGATGGTCTATCTGCAGGATAGGTCATAAATATCAGATTGAGGGTAGGGTGAGGAGAGGGGTCAGACACCCTTAACCACCAATAATCAGCTGTTGTTAGTTCCAGGGGACATTGGGTGAATTGTGCTGAAATCACAACTCCATTCAACAGCTACAACTGAGAATGGCAGACCAGCTTCTATTCTTCAGACCCTGGAGCTAAAGCAGCTGATTGTGGGGTTGTCAGAATCCCACTTCCACTGGTTATGGTCAGAGCAATATGACAATGAATCTTATTGTCTCACCACAGGCAACCCCCTTTATATGGCAACGTGGGGTCCCGCGCTTATCTCTACCCTTAACAAACAGGTGATTCTGCCATTGCAAGCGCCTTCCTTTTCAACACAAGAGAAAATAATCTCTGCCTGTAAATATGCTCTGACTGCCACTGATGAAGGACCTCAGGTTACACTGTAAATCATATTAAATTATTGGGGAAAACTAGTGGCTTCTTTTCAGGCATACAGTGGCTTGAAAAGGTATTGACCCCCTTGGCGTTTTACCTATTCTGTTACATTACAACCTGTGCTTAAATATTTTTGTAATCTGATTTGTGTGTGATGCATCAGCCATAAATAGTCTAATTTGGTGAAGTGAGAAAAATATAGGCATAAATCAAATTTATGTGATCAAATAACTAAAAATTGGCATGTGCATATGTATTCATCACTTTTGCGTTGAAGCCCCTAAAATTTTCTGGTGCAAGCAATTACCTTTATAAGTAACATGCTTAGTGACAGGAAGTCCACCATTGTGCAATCTATAAGTGTCATATGGTCTGTCATATGGTCTGTCAGCAGGGCCATCGCCAACACCAGCACACTATGGGGCCACTGAGTTAGGGGAGCCCGGCACCGGCCTCTTCAAATAATCACCTCTCCCGATTCCCTGCAGCTCTGGTATCTTCAGCGTCTTCTGACTCTCTGGGACGTCTCAGGGCACAGGGCGCAATGATGTCGCTACAGTGTGCCCTCTGCCGAGCAGTGCAGAGTGCATTAAGACGCTAAGGAGAATGGTGCTGCGTGGAATGAGAAGAGGTGAATATTTTATTATCTATTTTCTTATGTATAGAGCACTATATAGGGCCCATTATACTGTATGGAGCACTATATGGGGCCATTATTCTGTATGAAGCAATATATAGAGCTATTGTATTGTATGGAGCAATATAAGGTGTCAATTATACTGCATGGAGCATTATATGGGCCCATTACACTGTATGGAGCATTATATGGGACCCATTATATTGTATGGAGCATTATATGGGACCCATTATATTGTATGGAGCATTATATGGGACCCATTATATTGTAAGGAGCATTATATGGGACCCATTATACTGTATGGAGCATTATATGTGTAACGCCGGTGGGTTTGTACCTTGTTTCTCTGGCGTTACTCTGCATGTCTCTGCTTTAACCCTTTGCTCCTCTCCCCCTAACTAGCAGGGATACTGTTGTCTGTTACCTGTATTGATGCTGCTCAGTTCCCTGCTCCGCTGTGTAGCTGTACATGTGTTGTGATGTCTTTGCTCCGCTGCATGACCATCTGCATGTGTGGTCTCTGGCTGCCGCTGTGGAAGCTAACCGTGGTTTGCGAGATCCTATGCAGCTGGTGCATGACTTTACACATGTGCCCAGGCTTGCAGCCACTGCCAGGTGCCTTAAGCAACAGTTCCCTGCTTTTACTAGGGTTTGTGTGTGCACCTGAGTTGCTTTCCCCAGCCTATTTCTGAGGGGCAGCGCCTATATAAACTCCCTCTTTCTTGTTGGGCGTTGCCAGAGCTTCGCATTAAGTTTCTGAGTCTTGCCATGTGTGTGAGGTGTTCAGCTCCTGTTCTGCCTACATTCAGTTCTAGGAAAGCTGATGCCTGTTCTTCCACCTGCTCTGGGGGCTGAGTACCCAGATCCATTTTTGTCCTGATGTCCAGCCTGTGTCCTGATGTCCAGCCTGTGTCCTGATGTCCAGCCTGTGTCCTGATGTCCAGCCTGTGTCCTGATGTCCAGCCTGTGTCCTGATGTCCAGCCTGTGTCCTGATGTTCAGCCTGTGTCCTGATGTTCCGCTGGTTCCCCGGGGTCCACCCTGTGATGACGTCTGTCCTAGGTCGATGTCTGATGTTCTCCTGCTGAGCCTGTGCTACGCCTGAGGCCTGAGTGAGAGGCCATCCTAGTATGCCCGTGGCAGATGACCCTGGACTGCATCAACCCGTGATGACCCTTGCCTTTGTCTGAAGTCTGTCCGAGGTCGGTGTCTGATGTTCTCCTGCTGAGCCTGTGCTACGCCTGAGGCCCGAGAGAGAGGCCGTCCTAGTATGCCCATGCCAGATAACCCAGGACTTCATCAACCCGTGATGTCCTCCTGCCTTAGTCTGTTATCCTGAGACGTGTACCCTTCCTTGATGTGCGGAATCGGGAGCTTGTCATCGTTATGTTCTGTTTATGTACTGTGATTTTGTTTAAGTAAACTTTATTTCTTATTTTGTCCTATTTCTTGTTTGCTTCACGATAAAAAGAAAACCAAGTGTTCACAGTTGTAGGCATGTTCTTTACATGAACTGATACAAACCCTCAAAAAAAAAAAACAGTTAAATTTCAGATTATGAGGTAGCAAAACTCGAAAAATGCCAAGGGGGTGAATACTTTCACAAACCACTGTATGAGGTTGGAAGGCAATAGTCTGATGGTGTATAGTAATTTAACTACCGTGTGATCCCAAAAGCCATGGGAAATCACAACTCAATCACAAATGTGTAAAGGTGGAGAAGATGTCTGAACACCATCTATGAAGACTTCTGACTGTATAAAGTTAATGTGACCTGTGGTTTTATGTGTTTTACCCTTATGTAGGCTTAAATTTTCCTGTGTACAGGTGTGGATATGGTTAACTGTGGGGCCAACCCATAGTTGTGCAGGAGTAAGTGGGCAGTAGGAGTTAGTTCCTGATGTTATAGTTAGTCTAAGTAGAACTACAGAGAAGAAAGGACACCCCCAGTCAGTTCTAGCGATAACTGGATGTGTGCGAAAAGCAGACCTGCAAGACACCACGTTTCAACATTCAAGTAACAGTGGTGGCAGTTCTCCATATCACAGGCAAGTTGGGGCACCTACTGAAAAGAGAATTTTTAAGCAAGTCTCAGTATTAGCCAGACCTGAAGGTCTTTATGAAGAAATACAGTTTCAGCCAGGCTGGGGCACGTCCACTAGGTTTGGTAGCTGGGAGACCTCCTTCACATAATCCACAGAGTCTAGGTACAGTGGTTATAGCACAATACATCGACCTGTGTGACCCTGTACTGGCAAGATGGAGGCTCTCAGCATAGTCAGTTGATCATTTGCAAATTTCTACACAAGTAATGTGCCGTCAGCAAGCGTCAAGTGTCCTCCTGTAAAGATGAAAATCTTACGCATTATTCCTGTTATCCATTGCACATTTGTTTCAAACCCAGTAAAAGAGAGCTTCGTAAATTTCTGTCTTCTTCATCAAACGAGAGTTTAGTTTTGTAAACCTGTCTGTCTTCTTCATCACAGAGTTAAAGGGAACCTGTCACCAGCAAAAACGCTATTAACTTGCAGATATGGGCTGTTTTACTCTGCATGATCTTACGCATGACGCAAAAAAAATGCTGTGTGTGCATGCATTTAAATGCATTTGGCATGTGTTTGCGTTGTTTATGCGCATGTTGGAGGTGGTCAAATCATTTCCTGGACATGCGCAGTCCTAGCATGACAAAGTGTTCCCATAGACAGTAATGCATTGTTTTGACTCACTCATCCGCATGGGCAAGCCTGCGCATATTTGACACCTAAAAAAATGCAACATGTTGTGTTTGCCACACACCTGCAAAACGACGCATATGTACGCAAATGCATGCGAACTGATGCAAACGCATGTCACTGCGTGCACAATGTTAAATTTATGTACGCAAGACGCATGTGGATCGGTACGCAGATATACTCTGCACAAACATACGCAAAGGTGAACCCGGCCTAACAGGGTGGTAAGTTGATAAGGTAAGTTGATAAGGTGATAAGAGCTTGGCATACTAATGGAGTAGGGATTAGCCTAACTATCCATAGTCCAACAGACAGACCTCTCCATATGTTCCTTCTGAAGAAAATTGGACTACTACAAATCAAGTGTCATTTTTATTGCTGTATTCCAGATAAATATAACCAACAAGCTGATAAATAATGTTTATTTTAGGAAACATCCCGATGTAGAAGCTTGGAAGAGTGCTTGAATTTTGATATTCCAGCTCGGTACTTATCTGTACATGAGAGATAATTACACGGCCATATTTATTGTAATGCAATGCAAATGTGTTCTTTGTTCATCTTGCAGTACGGGATGTGCGCCTAGGTTTGGCCCTTCCTGTGGAACAGATCCTTCAGAACTCTCTACAATACTTGGAGACAAGCGGAGAGTGGGAGCTTCTAAGAATTGAAGGCGGCCCTGATATTCTGAAATTTGGCATTGATGAATGGGATATAATTACATTCTGGGTGAGCATGCTTTTTAAACAAGATGACTGTTTAGACAGAAGGAAGGGTTCTTGGAATATAAAAATGCCAATGTTTACAGGCTTCCAAAAAAGCCTGCCTGTCTGCTAAATTTAACGCTGTGACTGCTTGGGTCATACAGTACTATATACAAGGTGGTCCAAAAGTAGGTGTAACAACTCTGCTGGCATCACGGCATGGCCTCTCATCTCTCAAACTATCTTACCCACTGCTCCAGGTCATGATACGGTTTCTATTTCTTGCCAGCTCCATATTCTGTGCCTCTGCCCTCTGCATGCTTCCTGGCTGTGTGTATAGGGGGGCGGTGCCTGAACTCTCTGGTACTTTTAGGAATCAGGTGCATCGGTCTAATCTGTTCCTGTCCAATTACCAAGAGGCCTCCAGTATTTAGTGCAGCTCCACCCAGTGGACTGGGCCTGTGCAATGTGTTAGCTCAGTTTGTGTCTTGCTTCCGAGCTTGCCAGGCCTTGCTCTGTGTTTCTCCTTCTCTAGTGGTCTTTCGCTGTGTTCTTGCCTTGATCTTGTTGTCTGCCCTCCAGGAGGCAGAATATCCTGGTCCCTGTGTCTTTGTGGCTTGTTCCATTGCCTTGTCTGTACTTTGTCTTATCTCGGTCTCCTTGTCTGTGGCTTCCTTCCCTGCTGTGTCTTTCCTTGTGTTCTCAGTCTGCTTACACTCCGCATTCCTTGCGGTTCCGCTCTGCTTAGCTTCTGCAGAAACCTCTTGCTGCAGCTCCTCTCCGCATTCCTTGTG
Organism: Ranitomeya imitator; assembly: GCF_032444005.1. Taxonomy (NCBI): domain Eukaryota; kingdom Metazoa; phylum Chordata; class Amphibia; order Anura; family Dendrobatidae; genus Ranitomeya; species Ranitomeya imitator. The sequence goes on along the minus strand of NC_091286.1, from coordinate 405,301,646 downwards.
GTTCAGCTCTGCTTAGCTTCTGCTGTTGCAGTAATCTCTTGCTTCAGCTCCTCTCCGCATTCCTTGTGGTTCTGCTCTGCTTAGCCTTTGTTGCTACGCTATCGCTTGCTGCTCTTCCGCTCCTATCTGCAGTCTTGCACTTCTTCTCCTGTGTGAACAGGTCCCAACCTGTTCCTTCATTCTCCTTTCCTTCTGGCTTGTTTCTGTACCTGCATCTCCTGTGTGAACAGGTCCCAACCTGTTCCTTCATTCTCCTTTCCTTCTGGCTTGTTACCGTACCTGCATCTCCTGTGTGAACGGGTCCCAACCTGTTCCTTCATACTTCATTCCTTTCTGCTTGTTTTCTTACCTGCACCTCCAGTGTGAACAGGTCCCTACCTGTTTCTTCATACTACATATCCATACCTGCACCTCCTGTGTGAATAGGTCCCTACCTGTTCCTTCATACACCACACCAACCAGTCCTGTGTGCCTGCCAGCCCTGTGTTCTCTGCCGTGCCTGCCAGCCCTATGTTCTCTGCCTTGCTTGCCAGCCCTGTGTTCTCTGCCATGCCTGCCAGTCCTGTGTTCTCTGCCGTGTCTCTGCCAGCCCTGTCTCAGCCGTGCCAGCCTACTCGTCTGAGTTTCAGCCGTGCTCTTCTGCCAGTCCTGCCTGATGCCCGCACCTGTCCTAGTGTTCCTGTTCTCCAAGTGGGATCAGCAGCCACAGCCAGACACCACCCTGGAGTAGCTCCTGGCAGCTGCCTGCTGCACCAGCCTGACCTCACCATCAGAGGCTTCAGTGAAAACCCAGGCAGCTGTCATAGTCACGCCCCTTCCAGGGTAGTCTGGTTTGTGGCACAGTGGGGCCACAAAACCCCCGAGCTCACGCCCACCAGTCAGGGCGTGAGCGTGACAGTAGGTGGACAGAAAATATTAACATTTATTTTGATTATATATAAAATTATATTTACTAACACAAGCATAACATTGACAATTAAATTTTATTCTGAACAATAATACAAAAGCCTTAATTTTATCAACGCAGGTGCTCAAACTGTTTTCCATCACAATTTGCACAGCTCTAATGTTAAATGCATGATCTCATTATACCAGTAAATACAATTATGACTTAATATGGCCAGATAATTTGAAAGAAGCTTCATCACTCCACATACTGTCATCTAAAATTACTGGATTTTCTTAATTTTCGTTAAGCATAATCTCACTAAATTGCAGCTGTCTGCATCATCCTCCAATAAACAATTAATTAGACGTGGACGATAAGCTTTCCACCCAATAGATTTCAGGATTTGGATGATGGAAGCTCATGAAATTCCCATTTCTAAAGAGACTCTTCTGGTGGACTTTTTTTTGACTCTGAACAAATGTTTCAGCAACAAGTTGTTTATTATTTTCTGTAGAGGCTGTTTTGGGTCGGCCAGTTTTTGGAGCGTTAAGTATTGAGCTAGTGTCATCAAATTTGTCACGAATGTAGTAAATGGTTTGTCTCTTTGGGGCTTGAGTACCAAATGTTTCAACCCAATTTGCTCTAACTGTTTCAGCATTTTGAGATTTCCAATACTCTTAAAATCCATTTTCTTTGATCTGTATTTAAATTATTTGCCATTATGGGTTATCTGAATTATCTGAAAAGAAAACAGATTTGGGGGAATTTAACTGTGAAAACTGGATCTGTGAAACTGACTCAGTTGCCCTTAGCAACCAGTCAGATTCCACCTTTCATTTTCCAAAGAGTCAATGAAGAATGAAAAGTGGAATCTGGTTGCTAAGGGCAACTGAGTTAGTTTCACTTTACACCATGTTTGATAAATCTCCCCCTTCATAACCCTATTACACATACTGTCCACCTACTTTTGGACCACCCTGCTTATGCCTCCTGCTGCAGTGTTCTATTCTACTTGTCTATCAGTGCCTACATTTCTGTCTGTGCAAACAGATTATCTGCTTTTAAAAATACATATCTATTTCCCAAAAATAAAATATTACAGGGGTTGTTTGGTCAGCAAAATTAAAATACTATATTAAAAAGCTATTTCCATCTCATGCATTTATGGCATGTCAAAATGGCGATGAGAATTGTGACCTCCTCACTCTCCCTGACGTCACTGACGTCAGCAAAATTTCACCCCACCAACACTAATTATATATTCATGTAGCTTTTTCAAAGACAAGTCCAGCAATATCTTTACATGGCCAGTCCATTCCTCAGTTATATAAAAATTAGCATTTGAATCGATATGCAAATAAGGCTGAGGAACTGTTTGTAGATCTGAAACCTATGTCACTCCAGCTCTATTCCGTGTTGAGTGCTGCTTCCTTCTGCTTGCCTGAAAGGCTGTATGCTGCGACTTCAGGCAAAGGAGTTAATAGAGCTGGAGTGATAGTGGCTTTAGATCTACAAATAGATCTTTAGCCTCATTTGCATATAATTCAAGTAATTGGATTTATTGTGTATTTGCAATCTGATAAATTGCACAAATAAATAACAGGAAACGGGCAACCAGCACATGTAGATTAATGGTACATTGGATGACAGGACAGTATATAAATAATAATCTTTATTTTTATATAGCGCTAACATATTCCGCAGCGCTTTACAGTTTTGCACACATTATCATCGCTGTCCCCGTTGGGGCTCACAATCTAAAATCCCTATCAGTATGTCTTTGGAATGTGGGAGGAAACCGGAGTGCCCGGAGGAAACCCAGGCAAACACGGAGAGAACATACAAACTCTTTTCAGATGTTGTCCTTGGTGGGGTTTGAACCCAGGACTCCAGCGCTGCAAGGCTGCTGTGCTATCCACTGCGCCACCGTGCTGCTCATTGATCACCATGGAAGAAGGTAGCAGTGGGGTTCAAAGTGATTATTCGTGTTTTTTCATCATGAAAATATCAGATGTGAATACTGACGTTTAATCCCCTAAAATCCAATACTTAAAAAAATACTCAGTAGCCTATGATTACATCAGAATGAGATACAAATGGGATGCAAAAAATCTGCAGGGTAAAGAAGTTATGTATTGTCATGATCCATTCCAGGGTTTAATCCTGTCTGCCCTTTTTCCGGGCGGATCATGTCAAGGGTTAACTTTGCTCTGCCTTATTTTGGGTTCAGGTTTGTTATTTAGGTCCTATGCATCCTGCTGGCAGTGTCAGCTATAGTTCTGCCTTCATTGTGTGAACCTGAATCTGGTAGCCCTTGATTTGTCCTGTGATCCCTGACTTGCCCTGTTATGTATGCTAATGACAGGTGTTATGAAGGCAATCCAGAAACACAGTGTGCTTAGCGATCAGAGCGCACACAGTGATCTGACAAATACCCAAAAATACAAGAACGAGCTCTGAGACGTGGAAACTCTGTAGACTGCACACCTGATCCTATCCTAAACACAACTAAAAGCGGCTGTGGATTGCGCCTAACAACTACCTAGGCAACTCGGCACAGCCTAAGAAACTAGCTAGCCTGAAGATAGAAAAATAGGCCTGACTTGCCCCAGAGAAGTTCCCCAAAGGAAAAGGCAGCCCCCCACATATAATGACTGTGAGTAAGATGAAAGGACAAAACGTAGGGATGAAATAGATTCAGCAAAGTGGGGTCCGATAATCTAGGACAGAGCGAGGACAGTAAAGCGAACTTTGCAGTCTACAAAAAACCCTAAAGCAAAACCACGCAAAGGGGGCAAAAAAAAACCCACCGTGCCGAACTAACGGCACGGCGGTACACCCTTTGCGTCTCAGAGCTTCCAGCAAAACAAAAGACAAGCTGGACAGAAAAAAAGCAACAAAAAAGCAAAAGGCACTTAGCTATACAGAGCAGCAGGTCACAGGAACAATCAGGAGAAGCTCAGATCCAACACTGAAACATTGACAAGGAGCAAGGATAGCAGCATCAGGCGGAGTTAAGTAATGAAGCAGTTAACGAGCTCACCAGAACACCTGAGGGAGGAAGCTCAGAAGCTGCAGTACCACTTGTGACCACAGGAGTGAATTCAGCCACAGAATTCACAACAGTACCCCCCCCTTGAGGAGGGGTCACCGAACCCTCACCAGAGCCCCCAGGCCGACCAGGATGAGCCGCATGAAAGGCACGAACAAGATCGGAAGCATGAACATCAGAGGCAAAAACCCAGGAATTATCTTCCTGAGCATAACCCTTCCATTTAACCAGATACTGGAGTTTCCGTCTAGAAACACGAGAATCCAAAATCTTCTCCACAATATACTCCAATTCCCCCTCCATCAAAACCGGGGCAGGAGGCTCAACAGATGGAACCATAGGTGCCACGTATCTCCGCAACAACGACCTATGGAATACATTATGTATGGAAAAGGAGTCTGGGAGGGTCAAACGAAAAGACACAGGATTGAGAACCTCAGAAATCCTATACGGACCAATAAAACGAGGTTTAAATTTAGGAGAGGAAACCTTCATAGGAATATGACGAGAAGATAACCAAACCAGATCCGCAACACGAAGTCGGGGACCCACACGGCGTCTGCGATTAGCGAAAAGTTGAGCTTTCTCCTGGGACAAGATCAAATTGTCCACTACCTGAGTCCAGATCTGCTGCAACCTATCCACCACAGAATCCACACCAGGACAGTCCGAAGACTCAACCTGTCCTGAAGAGAAACGAGGATGGAACCCAGAATTGCAAAAAAATGGAGAAACCAAGGTAGCCGAGCTGGCCCGATTATTAAGGGCGAACTCAGCCAACGGCAAAAAGGACACCCAATCATCCTGGTCTGCAGAAACAAAACATCTCAGATATGTTTCCAAGGTCTGATTGGTTCGTTCGGTCTGGCCATTAGTCTGAGGATGGAAAGCCGAGGAAAAGGATAGGTCAATGCCCATCCTACCACAAAAGGCTCGCCAAAACCTTGAAACAAACTGGGAACCTCTGTCAGAAACAATATTCTCAGGAATGCCATGCAACCGAACCACATGCTGAAAGAACAAAGGTACCAAATCAGAGGAGGAAGGCAATTTAGCCAAGGGCACCAGATGGACCATTTTAGAAAAGCGATCACAGACCACCCAAATGACTGACATCTTTTGAGAAACGGGAAGGTCAGAAATGAAATCCATCGAAATATGTGTCCAAGGCCTCTTTGGGACCGGCAAGGGCAAAAGCAACCCACTGGCACGAGAACAGCAGGGCTTAGCCCTAGCACAAATCCCACAGGACTGCACAAAAGTACGTACATCCCGTGACAGAGATGGCCACCAGAAGGATCTAGCCACTAACTCTCTGGTACCAAAGATTCCAGGATGACCAGCCAACACCGAACAATGAAGTTCAGAGATAAGTTTATTAGTCCACCTATCAGGGACGAACAGTTTCTCTGCTGGACAACGATCAGGTTTATTCGCCTGAAATTTTTGCAGCACCCGCCGCAAATCAGGGGAGATGGCAGACACAATGACTCCTTCCTTGAGGATACCCGCTGGCTCAGATAAACCCGGAGAGTCGGGCACAAAACTCCTAGACAGAGCATCCGCCTTCACATTTTTAGAGCCCGGAAGGTACGAAATCACAAAGTCGAAGCGGGCAAAAAATAACGACCAACGGGCCTGTCTAGGATTCAAGCGCTTGGCAGACTCGAGATAAGTCAAGTTCTTATGATCAGTCAATACCACCACGCGATGCTTAGCTCCTTCAAGCCAATGACGCCACTCCTCGAATGCCCACTTCATGGCCAGCAACTCTCGATTTGCCCACATCATAATTACGCTCAGCGGGCGAAAACTTCCTGGAAAAGAAAGCACATGGTTTCATCACTGAGCAATCAGAACCTCTCTGTGACAAAACCGCCCCTGCTCCAATCTCAGAAGCATCAACCTCGACCTGGAACGGAAGAGAAACATCTGGCTGACACAACACAGGGGCAGAACAAAAACGACGCTTCAACTCCTGAAAAGCTTCCACAGCAGCAGAAGACCAATTAACCAAATCAGCACCCTTCTTGGTCAAATCGGTCAATGGTTTGGCAATGCTAGAAAAATTACAGATGAAGCGACGATAAAAATTAGCAAAGCCCAGGAACTTTTGCAGACTTTTCAGAGATGTCGGCTGAATCCAATCCTGGATGGCTTGGACCTTAACTGGATCCATCTCGATAGTAGAAGGGGTAAAGATGAACCCTAAAAATGAAACTTTCTGCACACCGAAGAGACACTTTGATCCCTTCACAAACAAAGAGTTAGCACGCAGAACCTGAAAAACCATTCTGACCTGCTTCACATGAGACTCCCAATCATCTGAGAAGATCAAAATGTCATCCAAGTAAACAATCAGGAATTTATCCAGATACTCACGGAAGATGTCATGCATAAAAGACTGAAACACAGATGGAGCATTGGCAAGTCCGAACGGCATCACTAGATACTCAAAATGACCCTCGGGCGTATTGAATGCAGTTTTCCATTCATCTCCTTGCCTGATTCTCACCAGATTATACGCACCACGAAGATCTATCTTAGTGAACCAACTAGCCCCCTTAATCCGAGCAAACAAGTCAGATAACAATGGCAAGGGATACTGAAATTTAACAGTGATCTTATTAAGAAGGCGGTAATCAATACACGGTCTCAGCGAACCATCCTTCTTGGCTACAAAGAAGAACCCTGCTCCCAGTGGTGATGACGATGGGCGAATATGTCCCTTCTCCAGGGATTCCTTCACATAACTGCGCATAGCGGCGTGTTCGGGCACGGATAAATTAAATAATCGACCTTTAGGTAATTTACTACCAGGAATCAAATTGATAGCACAATCACAATCCCTATGCGGAGGTAGAGCATCGGACTTGGGCTCTTCAAATACATCCTGATAATCAGACAAGAACTCTGGGACCTCAGAAGGGGTGGATGACGAAATCGACAAAAATGGAACATCACCATGTACCCCCTGACAACCCCAGCTGGATACCGACATGGAATTCCAATCCAATACTGGATTATGGGTTTGTAGCCATGGCAACCCCAACACGACCACATCATGCAGATTATGCAACACCAGAAAGCGAATAACTTCCTGATGTGCAGGAGCCATGCACATGGTCAGCTGGGTCCAGTATTGAGGTTTATTTTTGGCCAAAGGTGTAGCATCAATTCCTCTCAATGGAATAGGACACCGCAAAGGCTCCAAGAAAAACCCACAACGTTTAGCATAATCCAAATCCATCAGATTCAGGGCAGCGCCCGAATCCACAAACGCCATGACAGAAAACGACGACAAAGAGCATATCAAGGTAATGGACAGAAGGAATTTGGACTGTACAGTACCAATGACGGCAGACCTAGCGGACCGCTTAGTGCGCTTAGGACAATCAGAAATAGCATGAGTGGAATCACCACAGTAGAAACACAGACCATTCAGACGTCTGTATTCCTGCCGTTCAACTCTAGTCATAGTCCTATCGCACTGCATAGGCTCAGGTTTAACCTCAGGCAGTACCGCCAAATGGTGCACAGATTTACGCTCGCGCAAGCGTCGACCGATCTGAATGGCCAAAGACAAAGACTCATTCAAACCAGCAGGCATAGGAAATCCCACTATGACATCCTTAAGAGCCTCAGAGAGACCCTTTCTGAACAAAGCTGCCAGCGCAGATTCATTCCACTGAGTGAGTACTGACCATTTCCTAAATTTCTGACAATATACTTCTATATCATCCTGACCCTGGCACAAAGCCAGCAAATTTTTCTCAGCCTGATCCACTGAATTAGGCTCATCGTACAGCAATCCGAGCGCCAGGAAAAACGCATCGACACTACTCAATGCAGGGTCTCCTGGCGCAAGAGAAAATGCCCAGTCTTGAGGGTCGCCGCGCAAAAAAGAAATAATAATCAAAACCTGTTGAATAGGATTACCAGAAGAATGAGGTTTCAAGGCCAGAAATAGCTTACAATTATTTTTGAAACTTAGAAACTTAGTTCTATCTCCAAAAAACAAATCAGGAATAGGAATTCTTGGTTCTAACATAGATTTCTGATCAATAGTATCTTGAATTTTTTGTACATTTATAACGAGATTATCCATTGAAGAGCACAGACCCTGAATATCCATGTCCACACCTGTGTCCAGAATCACCCAAATGTCTAGGGGAAAAAAAAAGAGTGAACACAGAGCAGAAAAAAAAAAAAAATGATGTCAGAACTTTTTCTTTCCCTCTATTGAGAATCATTAGTCTGGCTCCTTGTACTGTTATGTATGCTAATGACAGGTGTTATGAAGGCAATCCAGAAACACAGTGTGCTTAGCGATCAGAGCGCACACAGTGATCTGACAAATACCCAAAAATACAAGAACGAGCTCTGAGACGTGGAAACTCTGTAGACTGCACACCTGATCCTATCCTAAACACAACTAAAAGCGGCTGTGGATTGCGCCTAACAACTACCTAGGCAACTCGGCACAGCCTAAGAAACTAGCTAGCCTGAAGATAGAAAAATAGGCCTGACTTGCCCCAGAGAAATTCCCCAAAGGAAAAGGCAGCCCCCCACATATAATGACTGTGAGTAAGATGAAAAGACAAAACGTAGGGATGAAATAGATTCAGCAAAGTGGGGCCCGATATTCTAGGACAGAGCGAGGACAGTAAAGCGAACTTTGCAGTCTACAAAAAACCCTAAAGCAAAACCACGCAAAGGGGGCAAAAAAAAACCCACCGTGCCGAACTAACGGCACGGCGGTACACCCTTTGCGTCTCAGAGCTTCCAGCAAAACAAAAGACAAGCTGGACAGAAAAAAAGCAACAAAAAAGCAAAAGGCACTTAGCTATACAGAGCAGCAGGTCACAGGAACAATCAGGAGAAGCTCAGATCCAACACTGAAACATTGACAAGGAGCAAGGATAGCAGCATCAGGCGGAGTTAAATAATGAAGCAGTTAACGAGCTCACCAGAACACCTGAGGGAGGAAGCTCAGAAGCTGCAGTACCACTTGTGACCACAGGAGTGAATTCAGCCACAGAATTCACAACATTGCCCCGTGTCTATTGATTCCCTCTGTCTGCCCTTTTCCCAGCGTTTCCCTCTTTGTTTGTCGGTTTGTTCTCTGGTTTCTGACTTGGCTTGTATTCGGACTTGCTTCTGCCTTCTGACTTTGTCTTATCCGCTCCTGACCATTGCTGAACCTCCTGGCTGGTTCCTGACCACGTGTACTTCTGATCCCTTTAGTACTTCTACCTCTGTTTTTTGACTCGGCTTGTCTGACCACTCTCTCGCCACTTGGTGGCACCTGTGCTGCTGCTCTGTGGTGCTTCTCTGTGTATGCAGTCTCCCTTCTATCTCAAGCTCCTTCTGGTGGAGGTTGCGCTATACTGCACCGCAGCAGCATGACATATATATTTTTATTAATAAACGTCCTGTAAATTTCAACAAAACTTTACAGCTCCAATTTTGCCCCCTTCTATTTCTTGCAGGTGGTGATTAGACGTCGTCCTGTCCTCTATGTGGTGAATCTTATTATCCCTAGTGCCTTCCTTATGCTGATTGACATACTGAGCTTCTTCCTTCCACCACACAGCACTGACCGTGCCTCCTTCAAGATGACCTTGCTCTTAGGATACACAGTGTTCCTACTTATTATGAATGACTTACTCCCTAGTACAGCCAATGGGACTCCTCTGATTGGTAAGACTCTTCTTACAATTTTGTATATACTGCTAGTCACTTCGTAGGACTTCATATTATTGTTTGACACCACAAGTATTACATTTCTTCTTTTCTTTACCTGTTATTACATAAAGACAATTTCTACACTTCTCTTTATATCCCTGTCCTCTGTGAAACTCACAGTCCCATTTTCATATCTCCTATGTATGCACACATGGTGCATTCTTTTTCTAAGGAACCATATTGATCTAAGCAAATATATCAGGAGGAAGGATATTGATCTAAATCATAAGTTTCTTTGTGCTTTGTAACTAATTGACTGATACTTGAATACTTATTCTTTTGCTTGACTTGTATATATATATTTGTTATCTAGAGTATGGTATATTTATTTTACCATCTACAGGTATTTACTTCTCTGTCTGCCTTGCGTTACTTGTACTCAGTTTATTGGAGACAGTAATAATCACCCATGTGCTACATAGAGGGACTCTGCAGAACGGCTCGGTGCCTTTCTGGGTCCGAAAATTTGTCCTGTGTTTTCTAGCCCAGCTGATATGTTACAGTGATCCAAATGTCAATCATGATAGCACATCCTCCAATAATAATGTTACTGTGCCTCCAACCAATGAAGATGCATCAAGCTTGCCACCACCAAGCCCCTCTCATGACAAAGCTGGCATCACAGGTAATATCCATGTTTCCAGAAACATAACCTTCACATGATATGACAGAATGATAGCTTTACAATCATTTTGTTATCATGGACAATAACAAGCACATTTTACAATCTGTTTTGGGGGCTTTAATTCAAACATGCCAACCAATAAACCAGCAATTCCTTTTGTTAATTTTGCAAAAATGGCTGCCACACCTGAACACAGAAATGATGAAAAGTAAAGTATAATGGCACCCAAAAAATGTGGCTACTGCCTGAACTTCTGATTATATATCAAACATTTTGCATTTTGGTTAGAAATCCACTTTATGGCTAAAAAGAGGCAGAGACTTAAAGAGTAGCTAAATATTTTTTTTATTTTTCAGATATCTTCCAAGCATTGCAAAATCATGGATATTTGTATTACCATATTTTGCATCTTTCTCTCTAACAAACTGTGATGTAGTGCTGTTTCACATGGCCAATTCATGCTTCTTTAGAAGCTGCTTTCAACTGCAGCTCAGCCAAGATCCCTTCTCTATTTACAAACAATTAGTAAGGGAATTCCCTTCCTGAGAATTCCCCAACTCATTGTTTATAAGTAGAGATGGGTCTTGGCTGTGTGATAATTTACGGCCCCATTCAGATGTCCGTTTTTCATGTACATGTTCTATCTATGGTTTTCATTGCTAGAACATATACCCTTAAAAGTGTATGGGATGTTTACATATCTGTTTTTTATGGACTGCGTGTGTGCAAAAAATCATGGAGTTGTGTCAGTTGCGTGACAAATGAAAATCACCCATTCAAGTCTATGGGTCAGTGTAACTCACGGACAACACACGGATGACATCGGTGTGCAGTATTTGTGCTTTCTGTGATTAAACTAACAATGGAGAGGAGATGCCTTGAAATGTATTTGTTTTCCTTTACGTGAAAATTACTGATGAAACTCTGATGGTACTCAGACCATTTTTTGTGTATGTGAAAAAATCACTGACATCTGAATGAGGACTAAGTAGCTTCATTTTTTTTCTTTCTTTCTTGTATAAGAAACAACAAAGACCTAAGGCATTGAGTGTGCCACATTGGTAATTAACTGCAAGTAACATAGCACAATAAAAAGATTATTGTAAGGAATGTGACGTAACATCATGACATCAAAATCATTAGTCATGCTAAATTCTTATCAACAATTATTCAATAAAACATACTGTAAAGTTTCTTCATAACATGAACCAAATGTAATATCTAAGCCAAGAGAGAAGCAGATAGAGGAAAGAGAAGGAGAGAAAAGTGGAGGAGACACAAGGGAAGTAGGGCAGGGAGGGGAATGTTAATTAGACTTAGGGTATGTGCACACGTTGCGGATTCGTGTGCGGATTTTTCCGCGCATATACTGAAAAATCCACAGGATTTAGCATGGATTTACTGCGGTTTTTGTGCGGTTTTCATCTGCGTTTTTACACCTGCGGATTCCAATTATGGAACAGGTGTGAAACGCTGCGGAATCCGCACAAAGAATTGACATGCGGCGGAAAATGAACAGCAGTGTTTCCGTGCGGTATTTTCCGCAGAATGTGCACTGCAGAATTTGTTTTCCATGCGTTTATATGGTACTGTACAATGCATGGAAAACTGCTGCGAATTCGCAGCGTCAAATCCACTGCGGATCCGCAGCCAAATCCGCAACGTGTGCACATACCCTAAGGGTCCTATGTTCAGTGATTCTCAATATATGCCCAATATTTGACAGAAGGTCTAAAATCGAGCCACTAAAACCAAGTTTTATAAAAATGGTCAAAAGAATTATTAGCTGTAGCAATCAGTTCCTCCATCAACATCATTTCATTTATTTTAGAGAACCAAAGAGCAATTGTCAGAGCAGTATCTTTTTTCCAAAGAAGGGGGATACACACCTGAACCATCACAATGACTTGCCTCAGTATAGAATGCCTATATATTTTTAGTGGGATGTTGCAGTGATGGAGAATGACAAAAAGCAGGTGACAGTTTAAGCATGAGATCTGTGAACCTTCATAATACTGATTGTACTTTGTCCCAAAAAGGAGTGATTAACTTACATGACCATAAAATGTGTAGTAGATCACCTTCCTCATCACCACATCTCCAAGACATAGAGTTACTGTAGGAAAAATAGAGTATAGTCGAGTTGGCACTTTATTCCATCAAGATAACAATGTATAAGTGGCCTCATGAAAACGAGAACAGATCGGCACTTTATGTGTTAGTTATAAAATTTGCCTCCATTGACCTTTCGATAGGGAGAAGCCCAAAACCCTCTCCTACTACATCTATAACCTGGGGGCAGGAAGGTCTGGAGGGTCAATCAACAGAAAATAGGTGAAAGGCAAAGTGTGCCTCAGAAGTCCTGCACTCGAGCAAGCTGTCTCAAAAGTTGTTTTATCATTATTATAGAAGGATCTAGGAGGGAGAGACTGGGAAAAATGCAACAGCTGACCTATTCTCCAGATGTCCAGTGTGGATGGCAAAGAATCACCAGGCAGAAGGGACTTTGAAGGCCAGAGGTGTCCTGCTCCAAAATGACAAATTCTAAAGTAACCCCTGTTTATCCAGGATCGGAAAACACTGTCATCAAGACTCGGCGGGAGGGTGGGGGGGTGGATTACCCAACTAAGCATCTAAAGGTGCATGAACTGGCAATGTGAGACAGCACTGCAGCATAGTTTTTGAGATAGAACAAAGCAATATATGATAATGAAGTACTGAATAATACAAAAATATATTGCTTTGTTGCACCTGAATTGATAGCTAAACAAAAAAATTTCTTATTCATCCTGGTTTTTTATTTCAAATTAATCTTTGGCCTTGCATGGATTACCATAGTTGTTAATGAGACAATAAAACACTTCTATTCATTTATTTCTTAGTATAAATAATCTTTATTTTTATATAGCCCTAACATATTCCGCAGCACTTTACAGTTTGCACACATCATCATCGCTGTCCCCAATGGGGCTCACAATCTAAATTCCCTATCAGTATGTCTTTGGAATGTGGGAGGAAACTGGAGAACCCAGAGGAAACCCACCCGAACACAAGGAGCACATACAATCTTTGCAGATATTGTCCTTGGTGGGATTTGAACCCAGGACCCCATCACGGCAGTGCTAACCACTGAGCCACTGTGCTGCCCTGATAAAAGTTCCGTCTACTATTATAAAGAACATTTATTTACATTTCTTCAACACATAAAGCTCCAGTGATCACACGGCAAACAAAAGGGTAACTTAGAAAATACATATTTGATAGACCAATTACATCCATAATTCATATTAGAACACATTTATAGTTTTGTTTATCCCCATTTTAAGTCCATGCATGTAGTATAATAAATAGATAAAGCTATACGTTAATGACAAATCATGTGTTATATATATTCTCTTAGAACGAAAGGAGTTTGTACCGTCAGTCCTGGAGCTTCTTCCCCCAGAGGCCTTGTGTCCAGGGGCAGAGAGACAACTCGCCCTTATCAGTCAAAACTTGCGTATGGTGCGGGAAATGCTGGAGAGTAGGAAGCAGCTGCGGGCACAAGAAGAAGAGTGGGTTCAAGTTGGCTACATCCTGGACTCATTGTTGTATCGTCTGTACTTGATTTTCATTGGATCCTATGCCATTATAATCATTAGTGTGTGGTGCGTTTGGTACAACATATAGACTTGTGATGGTATCATTGCATTGTGGTTACTTGAGCTAAAATAAAACAAGTTAATTGTGAAAGAAATGATTCAGCTTTCATCTATTAGACTCGCTCACACGGGCGTAGATTCTCTCATGTTACAGAATCGGATCGATCATGTTAATGATGCTCAGATCAAACATTGTGCTGAGTTTGCTCAAATGTCAGCTTACTGTGATCTGATGCTCTCCGAGTAGAGAATAATAGCACCGGTGAAGAGAATTTGGAGAGCAAAATTTGTCCATCTTCTCCATTGAATGACTGCAGAAATCCGAATGGATGCGTGACATCCAATTTGCGCTGCAAACGATAGCATGCTGCAATTTTTTTAATGCCAAATCGGTATGAGAATAAAACGCAGATCTGCACTGCCCCATAGTATAACATTGGTCCTAGTGCTATCCGATAAAACATTGGATACCACTCGTCTGATGTATACATTCTTGTGCGTGAGCCCTTAATCTCAATCTTAATGACTTAAACCCAAATGATTGAGCTGAAATTGAGTTCCAAATATGCTTGCCTCTTGTCCGTGACTTTGGGGACCTTGTAGCGTTGGGCCTCATTCACATGTCCGTGAAAAAAAAGAGACCAGCGTCATCAGTGTACAGTCCGTGTGTCCGTTTTTACCATCAGTGTTCTTCACCAATGGATAAAGAAAAAGCTTCTCCTATACTTAGCAATGTTAAGTACGGACGGCATACGGATGTCATCCATGTTCTGCACATTTTTTTCACAGATGCACAGACTTACATTGGCCCATGTCATCCGTGCTGCCGGAAAAAGCAGACATGTCTCCTTGTGTTTTGCACAGTCAGACGGTCCATTAAAAAACATGGCTATGTGAGCAGCACCATACTGTAGATTATAATAGATAAGTGTTGTATCCGTGAAAAAAAAAGAAACAATACATACGTGCAATACAGATATCTAAATGAGGTCTTAGATACAGTATATCAGAGTCAGGGTCTTATGAAGTGTGAAAAACCTTTGATTTTCTAAGGTATGAATTATCTTTCACATAAAAACATAAACAAATTTCTGTTCTTAAAGTTTATAAAATACTACTTTATATTTTGAAGGTGTAACATATGAAAAAAAGCAAAGATACATATGAATGTATCTTCTTTTATTTACGGTACATTGAATAGCCAAATATATTTTTCTGCTGAGCCTATCATGAAAACACATCTGATTATATCATTAGCATGCATGCACAACACATGTGATGTATACTGTGGAGACTACTAATGAGAAGCAGCACAGCTGTACCTTAACCTGGTGTGAGCTCAGGGACAACGCTACACACTGACTTTGACATAGCGTGACACATAGTGACAATTGATTCATTATCACATTATACTAACTTTACTAGAAGAGCTAATAGAGTAACTGTTATTTTCACTTATATTTCACAAATCAACAGTTCACATGAAAATAAGAGACTTTGTACTATATCTTATCACAGGAATAAGCATCTTTCACCTCCGGGACTGATCGTTCATTCTTATAGATACAGTTATATTAAAAAGTTTGGGCACCCCTGTTAATCTTAAGCTTAATGTTTTATAAAAATTGTTTTTTTTGCAACAGCTATTTCAGTTTCATATATCTAATAACTGTTGGGCACAGTAATGTTTCTGCCTTGAAATTAGGTTTATTGTACTAAAAGAAAATGTGCAATCTGCATTCAAACAAAATTTGACAGGTGCATAAGTATGGGCACCCTTATCATTTTCTTGTTTTAAATACTCCTACCTACTTTTTACTGACTTACTAAATAACTTTTTTTGGTTTCTAACCTCATTGAGCTTTGAACTTCATAGCCAGGTGTATGCAATCATGAGAAAAGCTACTTAAAGTGGCCACTTGCAAGTTGTTCTCCTGTTTGAGTCTCCTCTGAAGAGTGGCATCATGGGCTCCTCAAAACAACTGTCTAATGATCTGAAAACATAGATTATTCAACATAGTTGTTCAGGGGAAGGATACAAAAAGCTGTCTCAGAGATTTAACCTGTCAATTTCCACTGTGAGGAACATAGTAAGGAAATGGAAGAACACAGGTACAGTTCTTGTTAAGGCCAGAAGTGGCAGGCCAAGACAAAATATATGGGACAAAAAATAGGACAAAAATGAAAGTCAGTATGTGTAGTAATTCTTAAAGCTAACCCAGTTTTACAAGGAGTCACCGTTTTCAGCCTCCCTTACCAGGCCACACAGTGCAGGAAGAGACCCTTCACTACACACCCACGGCTCAGGTGATGATGCAGTGCAGCAGTGCCAGTCAATGCACGATGGAACCTTTCTGTCATGGATCCTTATTTGCAGGTTGCGGGTCAGAATGACACCATAATCATGGAGATCTCACTTCAGTAGTAAAAACCTAGAGTACATCATGTTCAAGACATGGACAAAATGCTGCGGACACTGAGTGGGAAAGAGGAAATGTCAAGGGTGAAGATTCCAACTGTTCAATAAACCTTGGAGGGTGCTGTAGTATTAATTGCCTAGCATGCTGCATAATATAATGTAGAGATGATAATATAATTGCATTTTCTTACATAAAGGATTAAGGCTATATGGTTTGGCAATAGTTTTAAAACTATTCAATTATATTGTCACAACGGAAGCAGAAGACGTTAGCTGTGCTATCCTTACCATAAATCATCACAAATTAATGGGAATGACTAAAGTTAACCAAAAGGATTTGCAGGACCCTGGTACAACAGTCACATTGGTACTCTGTGGCAGTTGAGTCAGAACACTGCAAACTTTCCACTACCAGCCAGCATCCTGGGCGCCTCTTCTGATTAGGAGGCTACCAAGATGTCATGATGTTATCAAGAACCCTGCTGCAGACGTACAGCAGGAGTCTGTGCACGAGATACAGAAGGTCAGGGGGGTGAGAGGGGAGCGCTGCGGTGAGCTTACCTGCTGGAGCGCAGGACCTGAAACATCTGACCATCGGGGGAGGGGCCGGAGGCAGAACCAGACGCCGAGTAGAGGCGGTGAACGGCGACACTGGAGAGTAGTCTGAACGTGCCGAAGTCAAGCCAGGAGGTCAATGAAGTACTAAAGGATGAGATGCTGAGAGTGGTCAGGACGTAGCAAAAAGGTCAGGTAGCCGGAGATAGCAGTGCAGTTCAAACGGGGGAGACAGATTAGTAAGAGTACCAAGCCGAAGGTCAGAGCTAGAAACAGACAGTAAGCACGGAATCACAAAGTAATGTACAGAAAGAGAACACGGACTGGTGTTATGTTTGCTAATGACAGGTGTTATGAAGGCAATCCAGAAACACAGTGTGCTTAGCGATCAGAGCGCACACAGTGATCTGACAAATACCCAAAAATACAAGAACGAGCTCTGAGACGTGGAAACTCTGTAGACTGCACACCTGATCCTATCCTAAACACAACTAAAAGCGGCTGTGGATTGCGCCTAACAACTACCTAGGCAACTCGGCACAGCCTAAGAAACTAGCTAGCCTGAAGATAGAAAAATAGGCCTGACTTGCCCCAGAGAAATTCCCCAAAGGAAAAGGCAGCCCCCCACATATAATGACTGTGAGTAAGATGAAAAGACAAAACGTAGGGATGAAATAGATTCAGCAAAGTGGGGCCCGATATTCTAGGACAGAGCGAGGACAGTAAAGCGAACTTTGCAGTCTACAAAAAACCCTAAAGCAAAACCACGCAAAGGGGGCAAAAAAAACCCACCGTGCCGAACTAACGGCACGGCGGTACACCCTTTGCGTCTCAGAGCTTACAGCAAAACAAAAGACAAGCTGGACAGAAAAAAAGCAACAAAAAAGCAAAAAGCACATAGCTATACAGAGCAGCAGGTCACAGGAACAATCAGGAGCTCAGATCCAACACTGAAACATTGACAAGGAGCAAGGATAGCAGCATCAGGCGGAGTTAAGTAATGAAGCAGTTAACGAGCTCACCAGAACACCTGAGGGAGGAAGCTCAGAAGCTGCAGTACCACTTGTGACCACAGGAGTGAATTCAGCCACAGAATTCACAACAGTACCCCCCCCTTGAGGAGGGGTCACCGAACCCTCACCAGAGCCCCCAGGCCGACCAGGATGAGCCGCATGAAAGGCACGAACAAGATCGGAAGCATGAACATCAGAGGCAAAAACCCAGGAATTATCTTCCTGAGCATAACCCTTCCATTTAACCAGATACTGGAGTTTCCGTCTAGAAACACGAGAATCCAAAATCTTCTCCACAATATACTCCAATTCCCCCTCCACCAAAACCGGGGCAGGAGGCTCAACAGATGGAACCATAGGTGCCACGTATCTCCGCAACAACGACCTATGGAATACATTATGTATGGAAAAGGAGTCTGGGAGGGTCAAACGAAAAGACACAGGATTGAGAACCTCAGAAATCCTATACGGACCAATAAAACGAGGTTTAAATTTAGGAGAGGAAACCTTCATAGGAATATGACGAGAAGATAACCAAACCAGATCCCCAACACGAAGTCGGGGACCCACACGGCGTCTGCGATTAGCGAAAAGTTGAGCTTTCTCCTGGGACAAGATCAAATTGTCCACTACCTGAGTCCAGATCTGCTGCAACCTATCCACCACAGAATCCACACCAGGACAGTCCGAAGACTCAACCTGTCCTGAAGAGAAACTAGGATGGAACCCAGAATTGCAAAAAAATGGAGAAACCAAGGTAGCCGAGCTGGCCCGATTATTAAGGGCGAACTCAGCCAACGGCAAAAAGGACACCCAATCATCCTGGTCTGCAGAAACAAAACATCTCAGATATGTTTCCAAGGTCTGATTGGTTCGTTCGGTCTGGCCATTAGTCTGAGGATGGAAAGCCGAGGAAAAGGATAGGTCAATGCCCATCCTACCACAAAAGGCTCGCCAAAACCTTGAAACAAACTGGGAACCTCTGTCAGAAACAATATTCTCAGGAATGCCATGCAACCGAACCACATGCTGAAAGAACAAAGGTACCAAATCAGAGGAGGAAGGCAATTTAGCCAAGGGCACCAGATGGACCATTTTAGAAAAGCGATCACAGACCACCCAAATGACTGACATCTTTTGAGAAACGGGAAGGTCAGAAATGAAATCCATCGAAATATGTGTCCAAGACCTCTTTGGGACCGGCAAGGGCAAAAGCAACCCACTGGCACGAGAACAGCAGGGCTTAGCCCTAGCACAAATCCCACAGGACTGCACAAAAGTACGTACATCCCGTGACAGAGATGGCCACCAGAAGGATCTAGCCACTAACTCTCTGGTACCAAAGATTCCAGGATGACCAGCCAACACCGAACAATGAAGTTCAGAGATAAGTTTATTAGTCCACCTATCAGGGACGAACAGTTTCTCTGCTGGACAACGATCAGGTTTATTCGCCTGAAATTTTTGCAGCACCCGCCGCAAATCAGGGGAGATGGCAGACACAATGACTCCTTCCTTGAGGATACCCGCTGGCTCAGATAAACCCGGAGAGTCGGGCACAAAACTCCTAGACAGAGCATCTGCCTTCACATTTTTAGAGCCCGGAAGGTACGAAATCACAAAGTCGAAGCGGGCAAAAAATAACGACCAACGGGCCTGTCTAGGATTCAAGCGCTTGGCAGACTCGAGATAAGTCAAGTTCTTATGATCAGTCAATACCACCACGCGATGCTTAGCTCCTTCAAGCCAATGACGCCACTCCTTGAATGCCCACTTCATGGCCAGCAACTCTCGATTGCCCACATCATAATTACGCTCAGCGGGCGAAAACTTCCTGGAAAAGAAAGCACATGGTTTCATCACTGAGCAATCAGAACCTCTCTGTGACAAAACCGCCCCTGCTCCAATCTCAGAAGCATCAACCTCGACCTGGAATAGAAGAGAAACATCTGGCTGACACAACACAGGGGCAGAACAAAAACGACGCTTCAACTCCTGAAAAGCTTCCACAGCAGCAGAAGACCAATTAACCAAATAAGCACCCTTCTTGGTCAAATCGGTCAATGGTTTGGCAATGCTAGAAAAATTACAGATGAAGCGACGATAAAAATTAGCAAAGCCCAGGAACTTTTGCAGACTTTTCAGAGATGTCGGCTGAATCCAATCCTGGATGGCTTGGACCTTAACTGGATCCATCTCGATAGTAGAAGGGGTAAAGATGAACCCCAAAAATGAAACTTTCTGCACACCGAAGAGACACTTTGATCCCTTCACAAACAAAGAGTTAGCACGCAGGACCTGAAAAACCATTCTGACCTGCTTCACATGAGACTCCCAATCATCTGAGAAGATCAAAATGTCATCCAAGTAAACAATCAGGAATTTATCCAGATACTCACGGAAGATGTCATGCATAAAAGACTGAAACACAGATGGAGCATTGGCAAGTCCGAACGGCATCACTAGATACTCAAAATGACCCTTGGGCGTATTGAATGCAGTTTTCCATTCATCTCCTTGCCTGATTCTCACCAGATTATACGCACCACGAAGATCTATCTTAGTGAACCAACTAGCCCCCTTAATTCGAGCAAACAAGTCAGATAACAATGGCAAGGGATACTGAAATTTAACAGTGATCTTATTAAGAAGGCGGTAATCAATACACGGTCTCAGCGAACCATCCTTCTTGGCTACAAAGAAGAACCCTGCTCCCAGTGGTGATGACGATGGGCGAATATATCCCTTCTCCAGGGATTCCTTCACATAACTGCGCATAGCGGCGTGTTCGGGCACGGATAAATTAAATAATCGACCTTTAGGGAATTTACTACCAGGAATCAAATTGATAGCACAATCACAATCCCTATGCGGAGGTAGAGCATCGGACTTGGGCTCTTCAAATACATCCTGATAATCAGACAAGAACTCTGGGACCTCAGAAGGGGTGGATGACGAAATCGACAAAAATGGAACATCACCATGTACCCCCTGACAACCCCAGCTGGATACCGACATGGAATTCCAATCCAATACTGGATTATGGGTTTGTAGCCATGGCAACCCCAACACGACCACATCATGCAGATTATGCAACACCAGAAAGCGAATAACTTCCTGATGTGCAGGAGCCATGCACATGGTCAGCTGGGCCCAGTATTGAGGTTTATTCTTGGCCAAAGGTGTAGCATCAATTCCTCTCAATGGAATAGGACACCGCAAAGGCTCCAAGAAAAACCCACAACGTTTAGCATAATCCAAATCCATCAGATTCAGGGCAGCGCCCGAATCCACAAACGCCATGACAGAAAACGACGACAAAGAGCATATCAAGGTAATGGACAGAAGGAATTTGGACTGTACAGTACCAATGACGGCAGACCTAGCGGACCACTTAGTGCGCTTAGGACAATCAGAAATAGCATGAGTGGAATCACCACAGTAGAAACACAGACCATTCAGACGTCTGTATTCCTGCCGTTCAACTCTAGTCATAGTCCTATCGCACTGCATAGGCTCAGGTTTAACCTCAGGCAGTACCGCCAAATGGTGCACAGATTTACGCTCGCGCAAGCGTCGACCGATCTGAATGGCCAAAGACAAAGACTCATTCAAACCAGCAGGCATAGGAAATCCCACCATGACATCCTTAAGAGCCTCAGAGAGACCCTTTCTGAACAAAGCTGCCAGCGCAGATTCATTCCACTGAGTGAGTACTGACCATTTCCTAAATTTCTGACAATATACTTCTATATCATCCTGACCCTGGCACAAAGCCAGCAAATTTTTCTCAGCCTGATCCACTGAATTAGGCTCATCGTACAGCAATCCGAGCGCCAGGAAAAACGCATCGACACTACTCAATGCAGGGTCTCCTGGCGCAAGAGAAAATGCCCAGTCTTGAGGGTCGCCGCGCAAAAAAGAAATAATAATCAAAACCTGTTGAATAGGATTACCAGAAGAATGAGGTTTCAAGGCCAGAAATAGCTTACAATTATTTTTGAAACTTAGAAACTTAGTTCTATCTCCAAAAAACAAATCAGGAATAGGAATTCTTGGTTCTAACATAGATTTCTGATCAATAGTATCTTGAATTTTTTGTACATTTAAAACGAGATTATCCATTGAAGAGCACAGACCCTGAATATCCATGTCCACACCTGTGTCCAGAATCACCCAAATGTCTAGGGGAAAAAAAAAAAGTGAACACAGAGCAGAAAAAAAAAAAAAAAAATGATGTCAGAACTTTTTCTTTCCCTCTATTGAGAATCATTAGTTAGGGCTCCTTGTACTGTTATGTTTGCTAATGACAGGTGTTATGAAGGCAATCCAGAAACACAGTGTGCTTAGCGATCAGAGCGCACACAGTGATCTGACAAATACCCAAAAATACAAGAACGAGCTCTGAGACGTGGAAACTCTGTAGACTGCACACCTGATCCTATCCTAAACACAACTAAAAGCGGCTGTGGATTGCGCCTAACAACTACCTAGGCAACTCGGCACAGCCTAAGAAACTAGCTAGCCTGAAGATAGAAAAATAGGCCTGACTTGCCCCAGAGAAATTCCCCAAAGGAAAAGGCAGCCCCCCACATATAATGACTGTGAGTAAGATGAAAAGACAAAACGTAGGGATGAAATAGATTCAGCAAAGTGGGGCCCGATATTCTAGGACAGAGCGAGGACAGTAAAGCGAACTTTGCAGTCTACAAAAAACCCTAAAGCAAAACCACGCAAAGGGGGCAAAAAAAACCCCACCGTGCCGAACTAACGGCACGGCGGTACACCCTTTGCGTCTCAGAGCTTACAGCAAAACAAAAGACAAGCTGGACAGAAAAAAAGCAACAAAAAAGCAAAAAGCACATAGCTATACAGAGCAGCAGGTCACAGGAACAATCAGGAGCTCAGATCCAACACTGAAACATTGACAAGGAGCAAGGATAGCAGCATCAGGCGGAGTTAAGTAATGAAGCAGTTAACGAGCTCACCAGAACACCTGAGGGAGGAAGCTCAGAAGCTGCAGTACCACTTGTGACCACAGGAGTGAATTCAGCCACAGAATTCACAACAGACCAGATCATACACGAGAAGAAGGCAAACGGACTACACAGAATGCAAGCACACCGGGGGGAGGGGGGGTGTGCTTGGGTCAGACACACAGCCAGAACAGATGTATCACTGACAAGGATCCCCAGTCGAAGGCGGATAAATATAGCCCTCCCCAAACCAAAAGGAGGCCATACAATATTAACCCTGAGGGGACAGGGAAGGAACCCTGTCCACAACCATGACAGATGTGTGTCGTGCTGGAAAGTCTGATCAGAAGAAGCACCCAAGAAGCTGGCAGGTAGTAGGAAGTTTGCTGTGGCTGCTGGTCCAGGGTCCTGTGAATCAGTCTTTTTGATGAAGTCCAGATATGACTTCCTTCACCTTGTGTTGCACACTAATATAAGAGAGTGGTAGAATCACATTTTTTTTTTGTAATCACAGATCATAAGAATCTGGTATATTTGGAATTGGCGAAACGTCGCAACACCTCGACAGGCAAGATGGGCATTATTCTGTACCAGGTTTAACTTTTTTATCATATACAGTACAGACCAAAAGTTTGGACACACCTTCTCATTTAAAGATTTTTCTGTATTTTCATGACTATGAAAATTGTACATTCACACTGAAGGCATCAAAACTATGAATTAACACATGTGGAATTATATACTTAAAAAAGTGTGAAACAACTGAAATTTTGTCTTATATTCTAGGTTCTTCACAGTAGCCACCTTTTGCTTTGATGACTGCTTTGCACACTCTTGGCATTCTCTTGATGAGCTTCAAGAGGTAGTCACCGGGAATGGTCTTCCAACAATCTTGAAGGAGTTCCCAGAGATGCTTGGCACTTGTTGGCCCTTTTGCCTTCACTCTGCGGTCCAGCTCACCCCAATCCATCTCGATTGGGTTCTGGTCTGGTGACTGTGGAGGCCAGGTCATCTGGCGTAGCACCCCATCACTCTCCTTCTTGTGCAAATAGCCCTTACACAGCCTGGAGGTGTGTGTGAGGTCATTGTCCTGTTGAAAAATAAATGATGGTCCAACTAAACGCAAACCGGATAATAATCTTTATTTTTATGTAGCGCTAACATATTCCGCAGCGCTTTACAGTTTTGCACACATTATCATCACTGTCCCCGATGGGGCTCGCAATCTAAATTCCCTATCAGTATGTCTTTGGAATGTTGGAGGAAACCGGAGTACTCGGAGGAAACCCACGCAAACATGGGGAGAACATACAAACTCCTTGCAGATGTTGTCCAAGGTGGGATTAGAACCCAGAACTCCAGTGCCGCAAGCCTGCAGTGCTAACCACTGAGCCACTGTGCTGCCCACCGGATGGAATAGAATGCCGTTGCAAGATGCTGTGGTAGCCATGCTGGTTCAGTGTGCCTTCAATTTTGAATAAATCCCCAACAGTGTCACCAGCAAAGCACCCCCACACCATCACACCTCCTCCTCCATGCTTCACGGTGGGAACCAGGCATGTAGAGTCCATCCGTTCACCTTTTCTGCGTCGCACAAAGACACGGTGGTTGGAACCAAAGATCTCAAATTTGGACTCAGACCAAAGCACAGATTTCCACTGGTCTGATGTCCATTCCGTGTGTTCTTTAGCCCAAACAAGTCTCTTCTGCTTGTTGCCTGTCCTTAGCAGTGGACACAAAGTGTCCTCTTAACCCTGCTGTTCTGTTTGGTCTGGGGAGACCTATTTTGAACTTTGGTATTTTTTGGGGTGTTCAAGATGCGGTTCTGAAACTTGTGGTTGATTGACTTAAATGAGGATGGGTCGGTCGGCCACGGGTTTCAGAGCCGCATCTTGAATATTTTAAAGAATATTGAAGTTCAAAGTCGGTCATTTTTGACCAACAGAACAGCAGGGTTAATAGTTGTTTTAGAGATGTGTCTGCTGCTAGAACTCTGTGTGACATTGACCTGGTCTCTAATCTGAGCTGCTGTTAACCTGCGATTTCTGAGGCTGGTGACTCGGATAAATTTATCCTCAGAAGCAGAGGTGACTCTTGGTCTTCCTTTCCTGGGGTGGTCCTTATGTGAGCCAGTTTATTTGTAACACTTGATAGTTTTTGCCACTGTACTTGGGGACTGTCATGACCAGTTGTGAGTTTATGTTCAGCTGTCTTGTTTCTGGACTGGGCATGTGGGAGTTAATCCCCTCTGCCTCACTTTGAATCTGGCTGAGCTATTTAAGTCCGCTGCAGCCTGTGGACCAGTGTCAGCTATAGTTCATGTTGCATGGCTTGAGCACCTGGCCTGTTCACTTGTACTAGTGTTCCTTTTTGCCTCTGACTGCCTGTACCCTTTTATGACCTGTTCTGACCTTTGGCTTGTATCCCGACTTCGTCTTGCGTCTCACGTTTTGGTTAGCACGTTCCCGGTAGGTTCTGACTTGTTTGTCCCCGACCATTCTTCTGACTCCCCCTGAGTACTACGCTTATGCTTATCTCTCTGTGTATGATTTTGGCTTGCCTGATTTCTCTTTCATTACCTATGACACCTGTGTATTAGTTCAGTATTGCTGCTCTGTGTGTACAACCTATTTTCCTTAACCAGCTCCCCCTGGTGGAGGTTGCACTATACTGCACTGCAGCAGCACATTACAGGGACACTTTCAAACTTTGCCCAATTTTTCAAACTGAATGACCTTTATTTCTTAAAGTAATGATGGCCACTCGTTTTTCTTAGCTGCTTTTTTCTTGCCAGAATACAAATTCTAACAGTCTATTCAGTAGGACTATCAGCTGTGTATCCACCAGACTTCTGCACAACACAACTGATGGTCCCTACCCCATTTATAAGGCAAGAAATCCCAGTTATTAAACCTGACAGGGCACACCTGTGAAGTGAGAACCATTCCCGGTGACTACCTCTTGAAGCTCATCAAGAGAATGCCAAGAGTGTGCAAAGCAGTCATCAAAGCAAAAGGTGGCTACTTTGAAGAACCTAGAATATAAGACATATTTTCAGTTGTTTCACACGTTTTTGTTAACTATATAATTCCACATGTGTTAATTCATAGTTTTGATGCCTTCAGTGTGAATGTACAATTTTCATAGTCATGAAAATACAGAAAAATCTTTAAATGAGAAGGTGTCCAAACTTTTGGTCTGAACTGTATAGGCCAGGGAACAAAAACATTAAGGCAGATGCCTTATCTCCTTGATTTCCTGGGGGAAGAAATAAGTGTGAACTGGTACCAATTCTTCAAAAAGGGGTGATTATGTCATCTATATGCTCCGATCTGGAAAGAGAGGTTGTTGACGCTCAGGGGCTTCTCCTGCTGCCTGTCCACTTGGTAAACTGTGTGTTCCTGTTAATCTCCATCTAAGGCTAAGTTCACATTGCATTAAAGCAGCCCGTTCAACACATGCGTGAAACGGTCTGCGTTAACGCAAGTGCCGAAATGTGATCGCGCTAGCGCAGATAGAGCTAGCAGATGCTCTATCTGCGCTAGTGGTGACGGACCCGGAAATGCTGCAGCCCGCATCCGAGGGTCCCTCACTCAATGACTACACATCGCTAACGCACGCCCATTGTGGGCGTGCGCTAGCGATGCGTTCGACATAGGGCTTCATGGCGGGGTTAACGGACTGCGTTACACCGCGTTATGCCACGGTGTAACGTAGTCCGTCTAACGGACTGTCTATAACGTAATGTGAACTCAGTCTTATAGTTCTTAGCGAACATCACGATTCTGTGTTGGCCAGACACCCTGGTAATAAAGCCACCGCTGATCTGCTTACTTTGCATTTTTGGTGGTCTGGTGCTCATCAGGATGTCCGAGAGTATGCAGCTGCCTGCAGTGTCTGTGCGCGTTCTAAGACCTCTCATACTCGCCTGTCTGGAGCTCTCCAACCATTGGATATTCCCAGCAGACCTTGGACTCACTTGTCGATCGACTTTATCACGGATCTTCCCGTGTCGGTAGGGTATACTGTAATACTGGTGGTGGTAGATAGATTCAGTAAAATGAATGAATGAATTCAGTAAAAAAATTTTTATCACTTTACCAAATGCCAAATCCTTGGCGCAAGTTTTCATAAGGGAAATAATTAGATTACATGGGATCTCAACCGATATTGATTCTGATCGGGGGGTGCAGTTTGTCTCCAAGTATTGGAGGGAATTTTGCACCCGTGGGGATCCATTTGTCATTTTCTTCCGCATTTCACCCGCAGTCTAGGTTAACCAAAATCTAGAGATATATCTCAGGTGTTATGTATCTGAAAATCAGGAGGACTGGGTTACCTATTTACCATTGGCAAAATTCGCTGTAAATAATCGTGTCAGGAATCGACCGACAAGTCCCTGTTTTTTGGGGCATATGGGTTCCATCCTCAGTTAAGTTCATTTAATAGTAATTGTCCTTCTGGATTACCAGAAGAACGGTTTTCATCTTCTATTACTACCATAAGGCAGGGGGTTACTAATAATGCGAGAAAGATGGGATCCAAACATAAGAGTGTGGCTGATCGGAGACGTTTGGTGGGTGCAGACCTGTGTGTTGGTGACTTGGTGGGGCTGTCCTCTAGGAACATTAGGCTGAAGGTTCCATCTTGGAAACTGAGTCCCAGGTTTATCGGTCCTTATAAGATCGCAGTCATCGTCAATCCCGTAGCATTTTGGCTTGCTTTACCGCCTACCTTTAGGATCCATAATGTATTTCATCGAACTCTCCTCAAAAATACATTGCATTTTCAGTACCATCACCTCTACCACCATCTCCTGTCATTGTCAATGAGTTTCAGATTGCGAAGATCTTCGATTCTCGTTTTGTTTTGATTCACGTCACCGCTGTGCTTTACGGCCGGCGCTCACAGTCAGTGCGGGAAGCTGATGGCGAGGGACGTGACAGACACCGGACTGTGAGTATGTACTGTTTTTTTTTTTACATTTACAATGGTAACCAGGGTAAATATCGGGTTACTAAGCGCGGCCCTGCTCTTAGTAACCCGATGTTTACCCTGGTTACCAGTGAACACATCGCTGGATCGGCGTCACACACGCCGATTCAGCGATGACAGCGGGTGATCAGCGACCAAAAAAAAGGTCCTGATCATTCCCAGCGACCAACGATCTCACAGCAGGGGCCTGATCGTTGGTCGCTGTCACACATAACGATTTCATTAACGATATCGTTGCTACGTCACAAAAAGCAACGATATCGTTAAAGAAATCGTTATATGTGACGGTACCTTAACTCTGGCGCTAAGAAGCACTTCTTCATTTTAATGGTGTTTATTCCTTCTGACACAACAGGGATTAATCAGTCATTTTGGAAATGTTTGTGTTCGCAGCTGAGCTCAGTTAGCCACTCCTTTCCCCTTTATAATCTGGGCTGTAACACAAATCCTTGTGAGAGCTAGCCTTTGCTGCATGGCTTAAGGAGGGAGAGGTGTAAATTTGAGGATTATTGCAGGATGTTATTTGTGACTATTGCTTGGTTTGTGTAACAACTCTGCTAGCATCACAGCATGGCCTCTCATCTCTCACACCATCTTACCCACTGCTCCAGGTCATGTTGTGGTCTCTGTCTGCTGCCAGCTGTATGCTGTGTGTCTCTTGATTTCTGCCTGCTCTCTGCATGCTTCCTGGCTGTGTGCATAGGGGGGCTGTGCCAGAACTCTCTGGTTCTTATAGAATCAGGGCGCACCTGTCTAATGTGTTTTTGACCAATTACCAAGAGGCCTCCAGTATTTAGGGTAGCTCCACCCTGTGGACTGGGCCTGTGCAATGTGTAAACTTAGTGTCTAGCTTCTGAGCTGCCAGGCCTTGCTCTGTGTTACTCTTTCTCTGGAGGCTCTACTCTTAGCTTTGCCTTGTTCTTGTTGGTTTGCCCTCAAGGAGGCTGTATATCCTGGTCTCAGTGTCTGTGTCCTTGCTTTGGTCTGTCCGCCCTCCAGGAGGCAGAATATCCTGGTTGCTGTATCTTTGTTCTTGCACCTTGTCTCGTTCATTACCTTGTCTGAACTTAGTCCTACCTCTGTCTTCTTGTCTGTGGCTCCTTTCCTTGCTGTGTCTTACCTCGTGTCCTCTGTGTGCTTATGCTCCACACCCTTGTGGCTCTTGTGACTTTGCTTGTGCTCCGCTCTCTTGCAGCTTTACCTCTGCTCCGCACTCAAGCGGTTCTGCTCCGCTCCTGCAGAGATTTCTTGCTGCAGCTCCTCTCTGCATTCCTTGCGGTTCCGCTCTGCTTAGCTTCTGCTGCAGAAATCTCTTGCTGCAGCTCCTCTCCGCATTCCTTGCAGTTCTGCTCTGCTTACCTTCTGTTGCTGCTCTCTTGCTGCTCTACCGCTCCTATCCACAGCCTTGCGGTTCTCTTCCTGTGTGAACAGGTCCCAACCTGTTCCTTCAAACTCCTTTCCTTCCGGCTTGTTTCTGTACCTGCATCTTCTGTGTGAACAGGTCCCAACCTGTTCCTTCCAGCTTGCATCCGTACCTGCACCTCTTGTGTGAACAGGTCCAAACCTGTTCCGTCATGCACCACTCTTTCCTGCCTGTTCCGGTACTAGCATCTACTGTGTGAGCAGGTCTCTACCTGTTCCTTTATACACCACACCAACCTGCCCTGTCTCTGCCGTTCCTGCCAGCCCTGTGTCTCTGCCGTTCCTTCCAGCCCTGTGTCTCTGCCGTTCCTGCCAGCCCTGTCTCTGCCGTTCCTGCCAGCCCTGTGTCTCTGCCGTTCCTGACAGCCCTGTGTCTCTGCCGTTCCTGACAGCCCTGTGTCTCTGCCGTTCCTGACAGCCCTGTGTCTCTGCCGTTCCTGCCAGCTCTGTGACTCTGCCAGCTCTGTGTCTCAGCTGTGCCAGCCTACTCGTCTGAGTTTCATCCGTGCTCATCTGCTAGTCCTGCCTGATGCCCGCACCAGTCCTAGAGTTCCTGTTCTCCAAGTGGGATCAGCAGCCACAGCCAGACACCACCCTGGAGTAGCACCTGGCAGCTGCCTGCAGCTGCCTGCTGCACAAGTCTGACCTCGCCGTCAGAGGCTCCAGAAAAGACCAAGGCAGCTGTCATAGTCACGCTGCTTCCAGGGTAGTCTGATTCATGGCACAGTGGGGCCACAAACCCCCAGAGCTCACGCCCATCAGTCAGGGCGTGAATGTAACAGTTTGTATGTGTGGTTATTCCTTATCCTTCCTTATTTTAGTTTATTCCCCTACCTCCACTCCCCGCTGCTTTCCTCTGTTATATGTGAGTGAATATTTTGTATGCCTGGAGTTTTCTGTTAACCGTTGTTTGTGTTGCCTTGTCGGGTTGGTGTACTATGGAAGAGAACAGACGGAGGGCTAACTGAAGAGATAAGGCAAGGGTGGAGGCCCTGGCATCTTCACCTTCAGAAGTATCACCGGGGAGAAGGGCGAGCTAGGGCGCCCCCTAGTGTTAGGGACAGGGAAGGAGCCCCTGGTCCCGGGTCACCAAACAGCTGTGTCGTGACATACACATTCTACTCTGAGTATGATTGCTTTTTTGGCTGTGAAGTGATGGATGAAGTGAGAGCCAGAAGAACGGAGGGTAAGTATAAGTCTAAATTATTAGACTCACGCAGTTTGGTACACTGTGTAGTGCCTTTCTCGGGTACTTAAGATCAGCTCCCATTCACTTTAATTTACACTATTCACATCCAGCCAATGCAGAAGCAGACAGCTAATCAGTAAGGGTGCCAAGTGTCTGAGCCTCTCTGGTCTGATATTGATGATCTGTCCGAAGGAGAGGTCATCAGTACTGATGTATAGTACAACCTCTGAAAAATCTACCAATGATCTACCTCTCTGGAACAGATATCACCTCCTTACTAACCAGAATCCCATGTCTGTCCGCTATCTCATCCTTCTTCTCTACTAGATTTCTAAAACTTAACATGGACAAAAACAGAATTGATTATCTTTCCCCCATCTCACTTACCCTCACCCCCAATAGGACTATCCATCAAAGTCAATGGCTGCTCACTCTGCTCAGTCCTGCAAACTCACTGCCTCGGGGTAATACTTGACTCTTATCTCTCCTTCAAACCACATATCCAAGCCCTTTCCACTTCCTGACGACTTCCACTTAAAAACATTTCCTAGTTCCACACATTCCTTAATCAAGAAACTGCAAAAACACCCTCAACATCTCCCTCCTTGACTACTGCAACCTCCAGTTCTGTGGCCTCCCTTATAAAACTCTCGTACCCCTGCAATCTATCCAAAACTCTGCTGCTCCCCTCTTATCTCCTTTTCCCTCAATCGCATACAAGATTTTTCCCGTGCATCCCCCCTAATCTGGAACTCTCTACCCCAACATATCAGACTGTCTCCTACCGTGGAAACATTCAAATGGAACCTGAAAACCCACCTCTTCCGACAAGCCTACAACCTATATTAACCCTCGCCTCACAATACCACTGCACGACCAGGTATGCCCTCGCCTACTGTATCCTCACCCATCCTTTATAGATTGTGAGCCCTCGTGGGCAGGGTCCTCTCTCCTCCTGTACCACAGTTGGTGACTTGTTTTGTTCAAGATTATTGTACTTGTTTTTTATTATGTAAACATATAACCCTGACCCATTTCCCTACCTGTGGGATGGGTAACACCCTACTCAATCATTAAACATACTGATAAGCTAGGCAATTTTTAAACTGCGTGCTAAATCAAAGAGTGTTTGGATTCTTTTCAATAAAAAGTTATAGCTTTATTAACACAAACAAATACAGACAAATACAAAAAATAAAACAATGCCTCAAAACCAAACAGATATATATAATAGCAGGTAAGCGTAAAGCAAAATCTAATAGTCGCAAGGGAGCAAGAGATGATAAATAAGATTTTTCAATAATAGAGCATGCTGAGAAAATACCTCCACTAACTTCAAAACATCATCTTATGAAGAATTTCAATATTGAAGTCAACAATTTATAATTATAACAACTTCAGCGAGATGACGAAATGGAGGCTCAAACCGCATGCTCTATTGAAAGTTACCAGAATAAATACTGAACAAAAGTGCTATCCGATTTTTTTTTTTTTTAATTTAAATAGATTTTTATTAACAATATAAAGAAGAACATCAGAATGCCATTTACATTGCATTATATCACATACACATTTTCTTATTTTAATAAACCCCAACATTACCCCAACTACCCCCCTCCCCCCTACGACAGCTCAGTCTCAATCTTCACCCCACTGAGGCCTTCTCTGCCTCGTGTAATTTATCCTCATCCAGGTCTTAGGAAACTCGACGACTATACTCCTCAATCCAAATCAAGCCAAGGAGACCATATTTTATTAAACATTTCTATTTTCCCCCTTTTTTTGTACACCCCCTTTTCCAATTTTAGACCATGTTGAACATATTGGAGAAATTCCCTTCTCACAGGTGGTTCCGCATTTATCCAATTTCGTGCTATTACTTTCCTGGCCATGTAGAGTAGCCTAGCGATTGCAATCTTCCAAGTATTGTCAACTCCAATTTCTTCCACATATCCCAGCACGCATACTATCGGGTCTCTAAGAACTCTGCACTTATACGCTGCTTCAACTCGGCTCAAGACCACCACCCAAAAGGCAGCCAGTCTCGGACACGTCCACATCATGTGATATATTCCTGCATTCTCACTCGCACACCTCGGACACTCAGAATTGGCACGCAACCCCGCTTTGTATAGCACTTCCGGAGATTTATATACCCTATGCAGAATGTATAGCTGCGAGAGCCTATATGGTTCACTCAAGGATAGTCGCGGAACCCACTCCATCACCGATTCCCAGGTTTCATTTTCCATCGGTCCCACTTCTCTCTCCCACTTAGCTCTCGCCTTTATAGGGAAATCTAGCAGGAACGTGTGCATAAGGTCCTTATACAGAGTGGAAATAACTCCCCTTGTAGTTCCGTCACCACACACATACTCCAACACTATATCATCTTGAACCCTGATATCAGCCTTCTTATTCTGAGCTCTAAAGGCATGTCTCATCTGCGCATACTGATATTCCCCTGTGGATCGCAAACCAAATTCTTCCTGCAATTGGGAGAAGGACTTCAGCTCCTGTCGCTGGATTATCTGGTGAACAAAGCAAATTCCCTTATTCTGCCATTCCATCAGTCCTCCCAAGGCCTCAAATTCCTTTAAATTGTGGTTAGACCATATCGGTGTGAATTTAGTCAACCCTGTAACCCCACGAATCTGCCTTAGTCTATTCCATAATTTACGAATCAGGAACAGGGTTGGGTATACTTTCCCCAGAGCGCTCAAAGAGCCATCTTCCAAACACCTGGCCATCGGTCGTCGGTCCGTCACCTCTTCCATTAGCTGTTGTACTGCACTGGATGACGCCCCTCGCGCCCAGCCCTTCAAATGCTGGCTCTGGGCCGCAAGGAAGTATATTTCCGGGTTGGGCAAAGCCAAACCACCATCTTCCTTGGGTCGCTGAAGCGTCTCCATGCTAATACGTGGATATTGTCTTCCCCATATCAAGCTTCTAAAAAGGGCGTTAATCTGCCTGAACTTCCCCCCGAGGGATCCAAATTGGTGCGTTATGTAGAACATAAAGAATTTTAGGCATCAGGACCATTTTAATAAGGTTTACCCTACCGACGACCAATAGATGTAGCTTATTCCAGGCATCTACCTTTGCCCTGAGTACCCCCATAACAGGAGTCAAATTTCTTTGCAGGAACTCCGCAATTGGCACCGAAATCCATATTCCAAGATATTTAAATTGGGAAACCACCTTCAGCCTCTCATCCCCAACATCCTCACTCACATTCTCTCCTACGTCATCCACTCTAAAAAGAACCGTCTTATCCCAATTAATTGTTAGTCCCGACACAGTACCAAATCTCTCAACAATTTCAACGGCCCCTCTTAGTGAATCGTCTGGATCCGCCAGGAACAGCAAAACATCATCCGCGTATAACGCTATTTTTTCCTCTACTTTCCCATACCTAAACCCAGGGACCCCATCCGACTGCCGAATCCTAGCAGCAAGAGGTTCTACAGCCAACGCGAACAGGAGGGGTGAAAGCGGGCATCCCTGCCTAGTACCCCTAGCCAGCCCTATAGGTCGAGATAGCTCCCCGTTTACTCTAATTCTAGCGGACGGTAATGAGTACAACAGCTGTATCCAGGCCACAAACTGCGGACCAAACCCCATACATTCCAGCACCTGCCAGAGGTACCCCCATTTGACACTGTCAAACGCCTTATGTGCATCTAGCGATACAATCACTCTTCGACCACAGTTATCAGACTCTACCTGCAAATTTACATATAACCTCCGCAAATTGATCGCCGTTGATCTATCCGGCATAAAGCCAGATTGGTCCAAATGCACCAGACTCGCAATAACACTAGAGAGTCGGAGAGCCAACACCTTGGCCAGAAGCTTGACATCAATAGTTAGTAAGGAGATTGGGCGGTACGACTCCGGTTTCCCCAAGTCCTTATCCTCCTTTGGAATGACCACTATTATGGCCTCTCTCATAGAGGCTGGCAAGCGCCCACAGGACCTAGCTTCCTCCAATACCATTTTTAATCTAGGAATCAACACTTCTGCCAACCCTTTATAGATCTCAGCGGGTAGCCCATCAACTCCAGGCGCCTTCCCATTAGCCATAGACATCAATGCCCGACTCAATTCCTCCTCAGTGATAGGGGCCTCAAGGCTCTCCCTATCTGCCTCACTCAGTCTCGGCAGATCCAGACCTTCCAAGAAAGTGAATGTGTCCTCGACCGATTCACCAACCCGAGAGGAATACAAATCTGCATAGAAGTCCGCGAAGGCTCTCAAGATTTCAGGCGTTTCCGTTATTTTACCTCCACTAGCAGAGTCCAAAGAGTGTATATATGAAGAACCTCTCTGAGCAGCAGCCACTACCGACAGCATATGTCCCACTGTTTCTCCCTCCTGATAGAACAATACCCTTTGGAAATCCCGCTTCCTCTCGGCTTTGCCTAACAGAATTTTTTCCAAATGATTTTGTGCGTTTTTCATCCTTTTCTCTGCCTCAGGGGTTCCCAGTGTAGCCATCCCGTCTTCTGCTTCCTTCAACTCCTCAACTGCCACTTTTTCTGCCTCTCTCGTCCTCCGCTTACACCTACTAATGTCCCTATACAGTAGTCCCCTCAGATACTCCTTCATTGCATCCCAAATCGTAAGAGCATCAGTACTTCCATCATTTAAGAGAAAGAATTCCGTTACCTCCCGTCCTATACTTTCCAACTCAATACTCTGTAACCAATTAGGATGAATCTTCCATTCTCTCCCACTTAGCGAGTGAGCCCCCTCCAATCTAACCTCTACTTCAATTGGACTATGGTCCGACAAGGCCCTTGGCAGATATCTCACCTCCCCCACCAGTGTGTCAAAAATCCTGTTACCCAAAGCCATATCAATCCTAGAGAGCGTGGCATGCGCCGGTGAATAGCATGAGTACCCTCTCTCCCCAATATGTCTAACCCTCCAAAGATCAATCAAACCTATCTCCTGTATATAGGTGCCAAATGTTGTTATGTGACCCTCCGACCTATTCTGAGTATTTTTATTTTTATCCCAATATTCATCACAGATATTGTTTAGATCCCCGATAATTATTAACGGTGTCGGCCCCCATCTTTCCACTCGCTCCATTACTTCTCTAATTTTCCTGCTAGAGTAGGGAGGCGGAATATACATCGCTGCCACACACATCACTACATACAGTATACACCGTATTAGTACGTACTGCCCATCCACATCCACACATACCTTCACCTCCTCATACTGAACTCCCGCGGGAACCAAGATTGAGACTCCTCTTGCATACGTGGAGAAGGTAGAATGATAACCCTTCTGGATCCACCGTCTATTCAGAACATCCACCTTTTCCCTTACTAAATGCGTCTCCAGCAAGCATATCATTGAGGCCCGTTGGTCTCTTGCATATTGCAAACACACGGCACGTCTAGATTTCTCCCCTAGGCCTCTCACATTCCAGCACAAAATCTTAAAACGGGTCCCCATCACTTGGCTCATCTTCACTATAAGTATCGTCAATTTTGAGCCCCAGCTGTCTAACTACCCTCCCCCCCTCCCTCCCAACTCCCCCTCCCTCCCAACTCCCCCTCCCACCCTTCCCCCCTCACATCTAACCATTTCACCTCTTTTCAAGAGTGGGGCATCATCGCCCATAGCGAACACTCCGTTTGGCATTACCTTCCCAACCCTCCTCCCACCACTGTACATAACAGGATTTCAGACATTTTGAAAAATAACGTATCTCAAAACATTTTAACGTAGAATTATTTACACACGCAAGAAACCTGCATACACTTAAAATATGCCGCATACCCTTCCTCCCCCTTTCCCAGCAACCATTACACCATCCCTTTAACTTTAACTGAATACAATCCAGCTCCCTTCTTCACCACCCATACCCCCTGGTTTGTCAATCACATGACTCTTTGCCAACTGACAGATAAGTAAACAAGATCAGACTCTTCCCACAGTTTCAGTCTCCTTTTCCTTTAAGCTTTTTAGCATTAATATCGATCCACTGGGTAGCGTCCTCCGGCTTCTGAAAAAAATGAATTTTATCAAACGCCACCACCCTCAGTCTTGCTGGAAACATCATGGAGTACTGCACTCCCAACTCCCTCAGCCGTCTCTTGATACCCGTGAACATCATCCGTTGTCTCTGCACCAAAGTAGAATAATCTGGGTATACAGCAATCTTTTGGCCTTCAACTGTCATATCCGTCATGTCTCTGGCCTTCCTCAGGATATTGTCTCTGTCTCTATAGTTTAGAATTTTGGCGAGCATGGTACGGGGATTCGCTCCAGGGACAGGTGGTTTCGGCGGGACCCTATGCGCTCTTTCTACCGCAAACACTTTTGTTAGCGCCATATCTCCAAATGTCTCTAACAGCCATTTTTCAATATATTCCGTTGGATTCCTCCCTTCAGCTTTTTCAGGGAGGCCCACTATGCGAATATTGTTTCTTCTGGACCTGTTCTCAAGGTCCTCATTTTTCGCAGCCAA
Source organism: Ranitomeya imitator (assembly GCF_032444005.1). Lineage (NCBI taxonomy): Eukaryota > Metazoa > Chordata > Amphibia > Anura > Dendrobatidae > Ranitomeya > Ranitomeya imitator. The sequence continues at coordinate 405,264,632 of NC_091286.1, read as the reverse complement.
TTCAGCTATTGCTTGAGTGAACTTTTTCTCTGCTTTTTGCAGCTGCACTATATGGTCTTCTGCAGTGCTCACTCTCTCCTCTACCTCCCCCACACGTTTGTCAATCTTCTGCATGGCTGCGTTTATCTGGGCTGTGTCTCCCTTAACCTCCTGTATCTGTAAGGTCAGAGACTGTTTACATGAAGAGACTAGCGCAAAAACGTCCCTTAGGGTATGCTCAGCTTCTGGCGCCATTTCCTCGGGTCCCCCTTCTGCCACCGCCATTTTACTCTCATTTCTCCCCTGTTGTACCTCATGTTCTCCTGCTGGGCTCTCCTCCTCCTCCTCTTCGGTATCAGCTCCGGCTCCCTCCTCTGCGGCCTCCGCTCTCGCAAACTGCTGGAGCTTTGCCGCCACCTCCATGCGCTTTTTACATGCGGCGTTCTCCTTGTCTGCCTTCTCCCTCGTGTCGGCGCCATCTTGGATTGCGCCTGCATCCCCGGCTCCCGCATCCTTCTGCCGTCTCCTAGTCATGTTCGCCGGCTCCAGCACCACCGCTCAGCACCGTCAGACCCTCCAAGTCTCCCCGCAGCCGGTAAGCCCCCGCAGGGACCAAACAGCAGCGGCTCTGCAGGATTTTAGAATGCACAGCGGCGGGAGCTCACAGCCGCACGTCCGCTCACATGGACTCTCAGGCCACGCCCCTGCTATCCGATTTATACACTAGGCGAAGATATGGATTAGACAACCGTACACATGCTGAAAAATATATTTAAACCAAATGCGTAATTTTATTGTACAAAAATTGTTCAACAACAGAGCATGCTGAGAAAATACCTCCACTAACCTCAAATCGCCACTTTGTAAAGAATTTCAATATTAAAATTAACTATTGTTGATATTATATAAATATAATTATACCAACTCCAGCGAGATGAGGAGATGCTATTATATATATCTGTTTGGTTTTGAGGCATTGTTTTATTTTTTGTATTTGTCTGTGTTAATAAAGCTATAACTTTTTATTGAAAAGAATTCAAACACTCTTTGATTTAGCACACAGTTTAAAAATTGTTTTTTATTATGTATACCCCTCCTTAAATGTAAAGCGCGATGGAATAAATGATGCTATAATAATAAATTATAGTAACAAGATGCTATTAAGCAGCATAGGCCACGTTCACATGTTCAGTATTTGGTCAGTATTTTACATCAGTATTTGTAAGCAAAAACCAGGAGAGGAACAAATAGAAGAGGGAAAGAATAATAGAAACATTTTGTCTTCTCCCTCCCAGTCTCCCCTCCATCCCATATAATAGAAACATGTGCACCATTTCTGCATTGCTCTCGCATTCCTGGTTTTGGCTTGCAAATACTTATGTAAAATACAATATATACAATTCAATGAGATTCATAAGGGATAATATCTGAGGTGAGTTATTTATACCTTCTCAGATATTACTAAGAACGCCTTATTTTTTTCAACTCACTTCTGCCATCTCTCTTCTACTCTTGGAACTACAGGAGCGTATATGTGCTATCATCTTCGTGGTCTAAGGCCAATGATACATTTCAAATGTACGGTATTTGATAATAGAAGGGGAATATATTCGTATCCTACATCAACTCAAATAAATAGGAATTTAAACTGATCTGTAAAACAATATTATTTACTTTGGGTTCAGACGAGCATATACAAAATAGTCCAATTTTCATTTTAAAAAAATGATTTTCATCTATATTCTAATCATATACTATCTGTGTGCCCGTATTTTACAATTTTATACATCTACTCTTAAAAAAATGTACAACACCTAAGATTTATTTTACTCATCTATAGAACCATTATAGTGGTTGTCCACAACTTTATCATTGATGACCTATCCAAGGGAGGACTGGCACCACTTACTGTAAATTTTCAAATACAATAAAAAAAATGGGCTCATGTGCCATATACCAAAAACTGATCAAACAGAAAATTGTATACCTCGGACCAGTAATCCCATAATAACAAAATAGAAGTGTTTGTAAGAGGCAAATAAAATTTACAAAAAACACCTTTACTGTTTACAAAGTGCACAGGGAATGGTTTTTATGACTTTTTAAATGTTTTGAACCATTCCCTGTGCACTTTGTAAACAATAAAGGTATGTTTTGTACCCTTAATTTGCCTCATCCAAACACTGCTATCTAGTTATTATGGGATTACAGGTGCTACATACACAATTTTTTTGCTTTTTATCCTTTGGATAGGTTACCAATGTCTGATCGACTGTGGTCCGGCACCCTGCCGATCAGCTGTTATCGGTGTCGGCGGCTGGAAAAACTCACTTGCTGAGCTGCTCCATCTACTCGTAGTGGCTGCCGCAGGATACTACACATTTGCATTGAATATGAGATGGATGTGCAGTACCAAGTCTCTACAAATAGACGGTGCATCACGTCAAGTGAGTATTTCCGGCCAAGGTCAACCGCCATTGATAACAGCTGATCGGTGGGGGTGCCGGGTGTTGGACCCCGCCCAGTAAGATACTGATAACCTATCCCGAGGATAGGTCATCAATGAAAAAGTAGTAGGCAACCTCTTTAATTCTGCAGCGCTTTACAGAAATCATTGGATTCGTCACTGTCCCCATCGGAGCTCACAATCTAATTTCCATATCAGTAGGTCTTTGGAGTATGGCAGGAAACCAGAGTACCAGGAGGAAAGCCACACAAACATGGAGAAAGCATACAAACTCCCATACAAAATTTTCTTCAAAAACCAGGACACTCGTATCATCTGTTCACACCCTACATGCATTTAATATCCCTCTGTCTGTACTTTTACACATTCTGGTTGGTGACCGGTTCATGCTCCATTACATGAACACCCTATTCTTACACTATGGCTGGTCAGAACAATGAAAGCAATTGTTACCATCCACCTCTCGTGTCTCCCCTATTTCCTATAGATTGTAAGCTTGCGAGCAGGACCCTCATTCCTCCTGGTATCTGTTTTGATCTATGTGATTATTGTTATGCTGTAATGTCTATTGTCTGTACAAGTCCCCTCTAAAATGTAAAGTGCTGCGGAATATGTCAGCACTATAGAAATATAATTATTATTATAACTCCTTGCAGATGTTGTCCTTGGGATTTGAACCCAGGACCCGATTGCCATAAGTGCTAACCACTGAGCCACCATGCTGCCCCCAATTCAGATCCTATGATAATAATTGCCTTGTAGCCATAAAAATCAGATGTTGCACAGATAATCCTTATGGGATCTGATTTTCTTTTTTGCCCCATAGACGTAAATGAGCAAATCCCATCTGAAATATTGAATAGCGCATGCTGCGATTTCACACACTCAGTCCTGCCATGTGAACAGCGCTATTAACACGTCAGGCGCTGTCCGATGTGGACACAGAAAGCACCCGTCCTATAATAACCTTTCCTTCATCTCTAAACTCCTGGAACGCCAGGTCCACTCCCGTCTAATCCGCTATCTCTCGGATAACTCTCTGCTCGACCCCTTACAATCTGGTTTCCGCTCTTTACACTCCACTGAAACTGCCTTCACTAAAGTCTCTAATGATCTAATAACAGCTAAATCCAAAGGTCATTGCTCCCTGCTGATTCTCCTGGATCTCTCTGCCGCATTTGATACTGTGGATGACCAGCTCCTACTCACCATGCTCCGCTCCATAGGCCTCCAGGACACAGCCCTCTCCTGGTTCTCCTCCTACCTCTCTGACCGCTCCTTCACTGTATCTTTTGCTGGCTCCTCTTCCTCTCCTCGTCCCCTTACTATCGGGGTTCCGCAGGGCTCAGTCCTCGGCCCCCTCCTCTTCTCTCTATACACTGCCCCTATTGGACAAACAATCAGCCAATTTGGGTTCCAGTACCATCTCTATGCTGATGACACCATTATACACTTCTTCCCCCGACATCACCCCTACCCTAATTCAAAATACCAAGGATTGTCTGTCTGCTGTCTCTAACATCATGTCCTCCCTCTATCTGAAACTAAATCTCTCCAAAACTGAACTACTTGTGTTTCTCCCTTCTACTAACCTCACTCTACCCAACATCGAAATTTCCCTGGAGGGTTCACCATAACTCCCAAACAGCATGCCCACTGTCTTGGGGTCAGATTCGACACTGAACTTTCCTTCACTCCCTATATCCGATCACTCACTCGCTCCTGTCACCTGCATCTTAAAAACATCTCCAGAATCCGACCTTTTCTCACCTTTGAAACTGCTAAGACTCTTACTGTCGCTCTTATTCATTCCCGTCTGGACTACTGCAACTCTCTTCTGATCGGTCTCCCTCTTTCCAAACTTTCTCCTCTCCAATCCATCTTGGATGTGGCAGCCAGGGTCATATTTCTGTCCAGCCGCTTCACCGATGCCTCCATTGTGTGCCAGTCATTACACTGGCTACCCATTCGCTACAGGGTCCAGTATAAACTCATCTCTCTCACCCACAAAGCTCTCCGTTCTGCACCGCCTTATATGTCCTCTGTCATCTCCGTCTATCGCCCTACACGTGCCCTCCGTTCTACAAATGACCTAAGACTAACATCCCCCGTAATCCGAACCTCGCACCTCCGTCTCCAAGACTTCTCTCGTGCTGCGCCAGCTCTCTGGAATGCACTTCCCCAGAAGATCAGACTGATACCTAGCCCCGACCTATTCAAGCGCGCTTTACAAACCCATCTCTTCAAACAAGCCTACCACATCAACTACTCAGTAAACTAACTTTGTCCTGTTCCCTCCTTCCAAATATTATCTGCATGTGAATCTGCATCCTACTATTCATCTGTCTCCACACCCTCCATGCACATGATAACTGCACTTGATACTTGACTATTGCACTTAAACACACGGGCTGATGACCGGATCATGCAGCTTCATATGAAAATCCCTATTTATTATAATTGCCAGACCTGAAATAACAAGCACTTTTCCCCTATTGTGTCCCCCCATTTCCTTGTAGATTGTAAGCTTGCGAGCAGGGACCTCACCCCTAATGTCACGGTTTAAATTGTCTTAACTTATACTGAATTTGTCTGTACATGTCCCCGCTTAATTGTAAAGTGCTGCGGAATATGTTGGCGCTATATAAATAAAAATTATTATTATTATTTCCACTGTGACCTGCAGCAGCCATCTTTTTAAGGGCAGTGTCACACGTCCAGATAATTCCGGTACCGGAAAAATCGGTACCAGAATTATCCGTGTCCGTGTGCCAGTGCGTTTATATGGCACATCAGTGTAGCACACGTGCGGCATCCGTGTGCCGCCCGTGTGCCGACTGAGGACCACACGGAGCGTGCAGGAGACAGCGCTAGAGTCATGAATAGGGGTGGAGCCGCATATTCATGACTGTAATGGGCGGCCCCACGTGACCGCTCATACAGGAGAAGGTGCGGCGCGTAGAGGACACTGCGAGGGAGCTGGGTATTTTAATAACAGCGGGCGGGCGCACAGGGAGTGGGAGTGGGGTGTCGACAGGGATCTTTATTTTAAACACGAGAAAAAAAAAAAAAAGGATTTATCATATCTTCTCTACAGCAAACGCTGCTGGAGAGAAGATATGAATGGCGGCTTCAGCACCACGTGGGGGGGACAGCGCTTACTGTAGCGCTGTCTCCTGAACGGCACACGGACTGCACACGGACAGCGTCCGTGTGCGGTACGTGTTTTATACTGACCCATTGACTTTAATGGGTCCGTGTAATCCGTGCGCTCCCACGAACACTGACATGTCTCCGTGTTTTGCACACGGACACACGGTCCGTGAAATCACGCTGACATGTGCAGAGACACATTGATTTCAATGTGTCTACATGAGTCAGTGTCTCCGGTACGTGAGGAAACTGTCACCTCAGGTACCGGAGCCACTGACGTGTGAAACCGGCCTCACCCTGTAAAGACTTGGCCAGTTTCTTTTCATTTCCGCAGCCGTAACATTTTTTTTATTAGTACCTCACAGTAACACTATGAGGCCTTATTTCAGCGGGATAGTTGTATATTACATGTGCCATTTTTTTTCTTACCTCAACCATTAGCATTTCATTTGTTTTTCAATTTTAGCAAAAAGACAGAAATCGATATTTCCACTTTCTTTATGTCACAGCATTCAGCAGCCGTCATAAAAGATCCATTTGTAGTTGCAGCTGGCAGAGATGATAGCAATAAATGCAGACTATGTCCTCCCTCCATCTGTACACATTGCCAGTAGTAACCACGCAGCTATATAATATGAAGCACACTATGCGGCCTATGACTGCGGCTGCGCTATAAATAAATAATGGGTGTACCAAGATGGCTGAAGTCGCGAATGGACAATGTGAAGGCTTTGACGTTTCCAGGCCACCGTAGGAGGCGCCGGGCGACGCCGAGGACGGTGGCCGAGCAGGCCATTTGTACATGCGCGAATAACATGGCTTCGCGTTCGGGGAAACGCAGCGCTGGGGCAGACGATGCGCTGCCGCCGCTCCAGGCCGTGCTGATCGCTGACAGCTTCGACAGGAGGTTTTACCCCGTTACCAAGGACCGGCCGCGGGTGAGAGCCGATGGGCACGAATGACTGGCAGATGGCGTGTGACTGCGGGGCCCCTACAGCGCCAGGCACAGCGCTCGGTGCCCGCCTGATGGCGCTTTATTACTTATTATTGGCTTTGTATTGCATCAGTCTCCTACCACATGGATGGTGCCAGGCTGGCTAATCTACAGGCTGGGCGAGATGGATTGGTGATGCCTAGGAAAGTGCGGGGCATCCTGGAAGTTAAAGGGGCTGTGGGGTGAGAACACGTGATCGCTGATCCTCAGGATCAGTAATGTATTTATTGTGGGGGTCCGGCCGCTGTATCGGTAGAATGGGCCACTTTTATCACAGCAGTACGTGAGTTTGACCTCTGCGGCGCTCCGCTTTATCCAGCAGAATGAATGGGGCTAGAGATGGGTAAAAGTGTCCCATTCTGCCAATCGGCGCAGACCCCCATGATCAGTATGTTGTCACCTATCCTGCCAATAGGCGATCACTTGGTTTCACCTTCACGTAGACCCGTCACCCTCCATTGTGAGCGCCTGTCTTTTTTTTTTGTCCCCACCATCCCATTTCCGCTGCGTTTATCAGTGGAAATCGTGTAATCGGGGACCCAGTGTGTTTTTCATGCTGCCCATAGTTAGGGCGTGGAATTCAGCTGTCGCTATAGATAACATTGTAGCCTACTGGCATGTGGCTATGACGCGTGTTAAGCCTGTGCCAACCATGCCCCTGTTCACACAGCACTAGGTGAGCCGCGCCGCGGTGTCTCGTGTCAGCGCTAGGTCTGCCAAATAGGATGGCAACCCGGACAGGGTGGGCGAACAGGAGACTGTGACCGAGGCAAAGCGCATGCAACTATTGTCAATGGCACGTGGCAGTTTGATTAGCGGATTTTCTGCCAGTTATTAACACTAAGGCTTGGTTTGCACAGGGTGATGCAGTGTTACAGCTACATGCCAATTGCGGTTGGTAAGAGGTTGCCAAGGTTTACATACTGATGACCAATCAATATCGGGTCCAAGATGGTCTCACAGGTTCACTTTAAAGGGGCACTCTTATCTTGTCCATTTATGGTGTTTCCTTAGGATATACCTTATATGTGTAGTAAAGGTGTATTCTACCAATGAGACCTGCGTAAGTAAGGCATTATCCGGAGCTGATAAGTGGGGACTGGTAAATAAAATGAATTCAGGCCACCTCTCTAATAAGAGACTCTCAAGATACTCGCAGGTCACATTGGTGGGATCCTGTAGATCAGGGGTCCCCAACTCCAGTCCTCAAGGCCCACTAACATGTCATGTTTTCAGGATTTCCTTAGTCTTGCCCAGGTAATAATTGCATCACCTGTGCAATGCAAAGGAAATCCTGAAAACATGACCTGTTGGTGGGCCTTGAGGACTGGAGTTGGGGACCCCTGCTGTAGATATCTGATACATGTATAATGAGGTGATATCCTAAAGATGACCTTCCACCAAAGTTTTAAAGTTGATCTAGACACACAATGTAATAATGCTCCAGTGCGGAATAAAACACTTTTCCCCTTTCCGTTGTAGGGATATTAGCAATCAAATATTTTGGCACCTGATGTGTTAACTTTAGTTAAGTCTAAGTGGGTGTTATCAGATAGTATTCACAGGGGGTGTGTACTTCTGCCTCCTGTATGACGCTGACCAATTGTAAGCGGGCAACAACATAGATGTGCAGAAGGACTTGTGATGATGTCATCAGGGTCACAGCAGAGTCCACAGGTCCTGCCAGCCGGAGTGTGTGGGAAAATAAGCACAGGAGATACACTACACAGCACAGAAGTGTGGGAATATTAACTGGAGAGGCAAAATTAACATAAAACCAATAAAGTTCTATTTCGCTCTGTAGTCACTATAGCATGATGTTCAGTTCTACATGAAAAATTGGCGAAAGGTTCTTTTAAATGTATTTGCTGGGTAGAAGTCAGCGCTGTATCTGCTACCTTATCTTTGTTTTTCACTATTACTTATTTTCTGTCTTTTAGTGATTTTGTTTTTGGTGTTCTAATACCTTTTCTTATTTTCCAGGCTCTTCTGCCATTGGCGAATGTGGCTTTGATTGATTACACCCTGGAATTTCTCACTGCCACAGGTGTCAAAGAAACATTTGTGTTCTGCTGTTGGATGGCAAATGAGATAAAAGAACACCTGAGGTAACGAGAGGTGGAAATTACTAAAACCCACCATCTCATTCTGTTTTTCCATTTTGATTAGTGATGAGCGAACCTGCTCGGGTGCCAACCGAGTGACTTCGGAGTGCTAGAAAAATATGTTTGAGTCCCCAAACCTGCATGTTTTACGGCCGTTAGACAGCCGCGACACATGCGGGGATTGCCTGTTTGTTAGACAGCCGCGACACATGCGGGGATTGCCTGCTTGTTAGACAGCTGCAGCACATGCGGGGATTGCCTGTTTGTTAGACAGCCGCAACACATGCGGGGATTGCCTGTTTGTTAGACAGCCGCGACACATGCGGGGATTGCCTGTTTGTTAGGCAGCTGCAGCACATGCGGGGATTGCCTGTTTGTTAGGCAGCCGTGACACACGCGGGGATTGCCTGTTTCTTTCTCGCCTCATTGGGGGACACAGGTAACCATGGGTGTATGCTGCTGTCACTAGGAGGCTGACACTATGCAAATAAAGAAGTAACTCCTCCCCGGCAGTATACACCCTCCGACAGGCACCAGGCAACTCAGTTTTTGCTTAGTGTCTGTAGGAGGCGGACCTGGATCTAACCCCAGATCCGCATTTCTTTTTACAGGGATTTGTTTTGTTTATTAACCTTTTCTCCTTTCTTTTTCAGACTCTTTTCTTCAGGGTAACAGGGTGCAGTTTTCTCACCCTGTTTTCCCCACTTTGAGCGACCGAGAGAGCAGTGTGGTATCACCCACATCGCACCCTCTCGGACCCGCTGGGCAGGACTTGTCCCCTGTCACCCTTTCGGGTGTTTAGGGTGACCTCTTCTCGGTGGCCAGTCCTGCCCGTTTCCCCTCCTCATCCCTCTCCTCGGAGTGGGCTGAGAGGAAGACGGCGGTCACTTCCAGTGACCCTCTCCCCCTGGTTAGGGGTCGACGCAGTCTTCTGCGCCAAAGAGTTTGCGTCGCGGGAAGGAGGACTTCTTCCAGGACCCTCTCCCACCAGGGATCCTGATGGTTCTTCATCTCCAGGTAGGGAGTCTTCAATCAACAAAATCCCCCCCTTCCCACACCCTGCCCGCCAGCGATCTACATAGTCCTTTGATAGGGGACAGGGCCGCATTTTCAGGCGCCGGGATGCGCTACACCGCGGGGAAAGAGATCTCTTAACGACGGCATTTGTTCCCTCCTTTTATTTAAACTTGCAGGCGCGTGCACGCGCCCGCCATTTTTTTTTCTGCCTCTCCCGCCTTCTTCTCCTTCTTTTGGCGCTTGCGCGCCCTCTTGTGGCGGCCGGCATTATTGCGGCCGGGAATTTTTCAGCGCTCTGGGGGGGTTTTTCTTCTATCCCTCCCCTTCGGCGCCTGTCCACGCCCACAGCGTCGCGCGGTCTCCGTGCTCTTTCTCCTGCTTCCTGCTCCGTTCAGCGTCTACTCACCGCGTGGGACACAGGACTCTCGGGGGAACACAGGCACCTGCGGCTACCGCTGTCGCTGTTTTTCAGCAGGCTCAGCGCTACTGCCCCCTCGGGCTCAACTCCTCCCGGCAGTACTTCTCCGCACCTGGACAAGGTAATATCCACCTATGTCCGACCACACCCCGGCCTTTGCCACTATGGCCATCCATTACGCCTGCGCTCACTGTAAGAAAAAGTGGGCCTCAGGTCAGTCTTCTCCTTTCTGCCCGTCCTGTGTTCCTCCCACCATGTCAGTCCCTCAGGAAGCTCCTAGGTCCCGGGATGAGTGCACCACCCCCTCCCCCGGAGTGGGCTGTTGCTATGTCTCAATCAGTGTCCGACCCGACTAAGGTTTCTCAGTCCCTGGTCCAGGCACTTGAATGCATCCCGCTTCTCTCTAATGCCACCAGTGCCACGAACGCCTCACACCGCGATTCGCTCGCACCTGTCCTAGACCCTCACAGAGGCAGACAGGGCAAAAGAGATAGACCTTATCTAGATCCTCTTCCAGTTCCCTGGACGGCATTCCCCTATCTGCCCGTTCCCCCTCCTCGCAGGTGGATGTCGGGTCTGACCTATCCTCTGTCAGAATCTGACTCTGATGCAGATCAGACTTCCGGAACACAGGAGATGGTGGATAGCCTTATTTCAGCTATCATTCAGACGCTTGAACTAAAAGAGGATGAGGCAAGCTCTCAGGACGTCTCCGTTGCATTTAAACGGATTAAATGTCCCTCTAGGTTTTTTCCTAATCACAGGGAGTTTGACAACACTATCTCTACACACTGGGAATACCCTGGCAAGCGTTTCCCTGGCAGGAAGCGGCTAGACGTGTTATACCCTTTTCACTCCGACCTTGTCTCCAAATGGTCCGAGTCTCCTAAGGTCGACCTGCCCGTCTCCAGGCTATCCTCGCAGACGGTTCTGTCTATCCCGGACGTGGCTTCCCTTAACGACCCCACGAACAGGCAACTCGAGGCATTAGCAAAAACGGCATTTGAGGCTTCCGGAGCCTCCCTCTGCCCTAGTTTCACCTCGTCCTGGGTAGCCAAGTCTGTGTCGGCCTGGGCCAAGACCCTGCCCAGAGGCATTTTGGCCTATGCTCCTGCTGAGGAACTGTCTGACTTGGCGGATCAGATTTCTCTTGCAGGAAAATACCTCATGAATGCCTCCCTTGATGCAGCGGCCTGCTCCACCAGGGCTAACAGCAACATTGTGGCCATTCGCCGGATTCTCTGGCTAAAGGCGTGGAACGCTGACCCCGGTTCTAAAAAATCTCTCACTGGTCTGCCCTTCCAGGGTTCTAGACTCTTCGGCACGCAGCTGGATCAAATGATCTCGGACGCTACGGGTGGCAAGAGTACCTCCTTACCAAGCCGAAGCGTCCCTTCCACCGGAGGGGCCCCCAGTCCTTTCGTCCCTTTCGGTCCTTCGCCTCATCAGGAAACCCCAACCAGGACTGTTCTTCCTCGCAAGGAGACCGTAGAAAGCCTTCTTTATTCGGACTCCCATGACAGCACTACGAGAGAGGGGATCCGCCCTTCAGGAACAGGAAACCTACAGATACAAAAGGGCGGCACCTCTCCCCATGCATCAGTTGGTTTTCTGTTCCTGGAGGGACAGGATCCTACAGATTTCATCTCGTAAGGAGCCCAGGCCGGTCGGTCGAATCTGGTAGCGGGGGGGTCTCCTACCTCGACCGGTGCGGAAAGTCCTGGAGACGCCACGGTGGTCCAGGCTGGACTGCACGTCAGTGGCGTTGGCAGCAGGGAGCAGGGTCCGGAGGATTCCTTGTCTCCGGAAGCCGGCATTGGTAAGTTTCATTCCCCCCCCCTGAGCAGACGGCGGCAGTGAGGTGCGGTGGTGTGGTTGCGGCGTCGGAAGTGGAGCGCCGTCCGGAGCACTGCTGGGCATTCCCGGCGTCCTGCATCGCTCACTGAGCGTTTCCGGAACGCTGGGGCGCCGGGGGTGGAGCCGGCAGGCGCTTCCGGTTTGCGGGTTGACTGCGCATGCGCGGTCTTTCCAAAATGGCGGCGCCCATGGTCCGGTCGCCGGTTCTTCTGTACTACCACCGCTAACCTCCCAGCTGCAGCCTGATCATCAGGAACCAATGGGGAACACGCCAGGTGGCCTGCTGACCGGAATACAGGGGGATATAAGCAGGTGTTGGCGATAGAACCCTGCTTTTGGCCACAGCTTCATCATGGCAGATGATGGTGAGCAGCAGCCTCAACTTCTGGATAAAGTACGGCAGGAAGCCGTGGGAAAGGAGCATATCAGAAGTGACCAGTCCAGCCGTAAAAGCTCGTCCAGGCAAGGATCTAGAGCTTCGACTGGCAAGGAGCCCCCTCGTGTTCCGGTACCTTTCTCTTTGGCGTACACTGGTAAGTGATCTACGTGAATGTTCACTCAGTGACGCGGGCCCCTTATACTTTGTCATTCTAGGGGAAGAGAAGTGCAAAGTCGAAACATAAGGAGTGTGCCCTATGTGAAGTTCCCTTACCAGATTCCTACCCTAAAAAATTGTGTGCCTCCTGTATACAACAGACGGTGAGGTTTACAGGAGTGGAGGGATTGAGTGACATCAGGCTAGATAGATGGTATCACCCTTATTGTCCTCCCCTAGGTAGCGGAAGAATCTGCTTCTACGGCTAATCTGCGTGAGATGATCCGTACAGAAGTAAGGGAATCCCTGCGGTCTATGTCCCAGGCGGGAAGTTCAAAACAGAGAGCCTCGGTGATCTCTGATTCGTCAGAGGAAGATAAAGAGGAAGGTTCTTATCGCTCAAATCTCTCTTCCTCGTCATCAGAAGAGGAATCTGGCCGATTCTGTCTGCCTCTGGACCGGGTGGATAAGTTAGTCAAGTCGGTCAGAGGTACGATGGGCCTAGAAGAGCCTAAGACTCAGCTTTCCCGTCAGGAGCTAATGTTCAGCGGCTTGGAACACAAGAAACGCAGATCCTTCCCGGTGATTGATAAGATTCAAGACCTGATTCTCCGGGAATGGAAAAAACCGGAGAAGAAAGGTTCTTTGCCACCGGCTTTAAAGCGCAGGTATCCCTTTGAAGATACGGATGTGGATACCTGGGACAAGGCCCCTAAATTAGATGCGGCGGTGGCGAAGGCATCTAAGAAAGCAGCTTTACCTTTCGAGGACATGGGGTCCCTTAAAGACCCTCTTGACAGGAAGGCGGAGATCTTCCTTAAGGGTACGTGGGAGATGGCAGCCGGATCCTTGAGGCCAGCAGTGGCTGCGACTTGTACAGCCAGATCCCTAATGGTCTGGTTGGAACAGTTGGAATCCCAGCTTAAAGAAGGCGCCTCCAGGAATTCTATTCTAGGTGCGCTTCCAGTGATTCAGGATGCTGCGGCTTTCTTGTCGGACGCGTCGGTGGACTCGGTCAGAATGGCGGCTAGAGCAGGAGGACTCTCCAACGCGGCTCGTAGAGCCTTATGGTTGAAGTGTTGGTCGGGGGATATCCAGTCAAGATCCAAATTATGCGCTATCCCATGTAAAGGGGAATATCTCTTTGGGCCAACCTTGGATGAGCTGCTCGAAAAGGCTGGAGATGATAAGAAGAAATTTCCTAATTTGTCATCAGCTTCTTACCGGCGTCCATTTAACAGAAGGAGATTTGGTCGTGGAAGGAAGCGCGCATCCTCACCCTCTAGAGAAAATTTTAGATGGGAGGATAGACGCAGGAGAGGTACGGGTTACATGTTTCGCCGTTCCTCAAAAGAACGTAAGAAACCAGACCAATGACTAGCAATCCCTGTGGGAGGGAGATTGTCAACCTTCTCTTCCGCATGGACTAACATCACGAATAGTGTCTGGGTCCGAGGTATTGTATCGGAAGGCCTAAAATTGGAATTTGTTCATTGGCCTCGTGATAAGTTTATGCTAACCCCCTTGCGTTCCTCCACTATTGAGCAGACGGCCTTAGAGTCAGAGGTCATGACTTTATGCCGTAAAAATGTACTGATTGAGGTTCCGGAGTCAGAGAGAGGAAGAGGATTCTACTCTCCTCTTTTTTTTGATTCAAAAACCAGACAAGTCGTTCAGGACTATTATCAATCTTAAATCCCTTAATGAATACCTGGTTAATACCACGTTTAAAATGGAGTCAATCAGTTCTGCAATAAAGATGTTGTTTAAACACTGCTTCATGGTAGTTGTGGACTTAAAGGATGCATACTATCATATTCCTATCCACGAAAACTTCCAGAAGTTTCTACGTGTGGCGGTGTCTATGGGAGGTATTGTTCGCCATTTTCAATTTAGAGCCCTTCCCTTCGGCCTCTCAACGTCTCCCCGGGTATTTACTAAAGTAGTTGCGGAGGTTATGGCGCACTTACGTGAATCCGATATTCTCATTGTTCCTTATCTGGATGATTTCCTAATAGTGGGGAACTCAGTAGACCATTGCCTGGCTCAGGTTAAAACAGCTATATTTAAACTGGAAAATCTGGGCTGGATCATAAATTATGATAAATCCCGATTGCAACCCCTAAAGACCCAGAGGTTCCTAGGGCTGCTGTTAAATTCCGAGTCCCAACAATGCTGTCTTCCGCCTGATAAATTACTTCATATCCAACAACAGGTGTTAAAAGCAATTAATAAACCATCCATGACCCTTAGACAGGCTATGTCTCTGTTAGGTTCCCTAACTTCCTGTATCCCCGCCGTCCGTTGGGCCCAGTTCCACTCCAGGCCTTTACAGTTTGACGTACTACATTATGATAGGGTCTTACAGGGTTCCTTGCAGGGTCAGATGACATTGAGTCCAGGAGTTCTTGCATCTCTTAGATGGTGGCTAGAGGAAGACAATCTGTCAGCAGGAGTTCCCTGGGTGACTCAGGTGACTCGGGTAATCACAACAGACGCCAGCCCCACGGGGTGGGGGGCTCACATGGGTGACGTGGTAGTCCAGGGTCTATGGGACCCCCAAACATCAGCCTCTTCCAATCAGAAGGAGTTGATGGCAATTGAATTCTCAATTAAGGAACTCCTCGTGTATCTACAGGGTCACCATGTCAAAATCCTCTCCGACAACCAGGTGGCAGTGGCCTACGTGAATCACCAAGGTGGAACACGCTCCGAGTTCCTGATGGAAATAGCGGACCGCCTGCTCCGGATAGCGGAAAACCATTTTCTATCTTTAACAGCAGTGCATATAAAAGGGAAGGAAAATATAAGGGCGGACTTTCTAAGTCGAAACACCTTAAGACAAGGAGAATGGTCTCTGAACTCAAAAATCTTCAACCAGATTGTCCACAGGTGGGGTCATCCAGAGGTGGACTTATTTGCCAGCAAGGACAACAGAAAAATGAAAAAATTCTGTTCCTTGAATCCCAGGGAATATCCGCTGGCAGTGGATGCCTTCCTGATCAGATGGGATTTCCGGTTGGCTTATGCGTTCCCCCCGCTAAACCTGTTGCCTCTGGTGGTCAGAAAGATAAGGGAGGATCAAGCGAGAATCATACTGATCGCTCCGTTCTGGCCCCGAAGAGCTTGGTTCTCCTGGCTCAGGACCATGTCGATGGAAGACCCCTGGGTACTGCCGGACATCCCGGACCTACTTCATCAAGGTCCGATCAACCATCCACAAGTGAAGGGTCTCCATTTGACGGCATGGTCTTTGAGAGGTCACTGTTAAAAAACAGAGGATTTTCTCCAAATCTCATTGATGCCCTTATGAAGAGTAGAAAACTCATAACAACTAAGATCTACTCTAGAACTTGGAGGAAGTTTCTGGCCTCTTCAAATTTTAATATCGAAGAGGGTTTACCAATTAACCAGATTCTAGAATTCCTGCAGAGAGGGCTAGAGCTAAATCTATCCACGAGTACGCTAAAAGTACAAGTCTCAGCCCTAGGGGCCCTATTTTCTTGTAACATTGCTGGTAATTATTGGGTATCAAGGTTCATCAAAGCAGCTAGTAGGTCCAGACCTATACACAGGAATAGGTCAATGCCTTGGGATCTCAATCTAGTCCTCTCTGCTTTGACTAAAGAACCGTTTGAGCCTTTACATTCAGCCTCACTTAAATTACTATCCCTCAAAACAGCATTTTTGGTGGCAATTACATCTGCTCGTAGGGTAGGAGACATACAGGCTCTTTCTAGGCTCTCCCCCTATACAGAGTTTCTACAGGACAGAGTAGTCCTCAGACCAGATCCAGCTTATTTACCGAAAGTGGCCTCAGATTTTCATAGATCTCAGGAGATAGTTCTACCATCATTTCTCCCTAATCCTTCTAATTCCAAAGAAGAGTTACTCCATACGTTAGATGTTAGGAGATGTCTCTTAGAATATATATCAGTCACTGATGCTTGGAAGAGAGAGGAGGCGTTGTTTCTATCCTTCCAAGGTCCGAGGAAAGGTCTTAGAGTGTCAAAGTGCACGTTAGCGAAGTGGATTAGGGAGGCTATCTCTCTGGCTTATACTGCAGGTGGAAGTCCTGTTCCGCAGAATCTGAGGGCACATTCCACCCGGGCCATGGCCACATCCTGGGCTGAAAGATCTGGAGTTTCCATCGACCAGATATGTAAGGCGGCTACGTGGTCATCCCCTTCCACCTTTTTCAAGCACTATAGGTTGGACTTGGGGTTCTCTTCTGATCTCACCTTCGGGTTAAGGGTGCTACAGGCTATAGTCCCTCCCTAAGGTAGTTTACATCTCTGTAATTCTCTCGTAGTGCTGTCATGGGAGTCCGAATAAAGCATTAAGCTACTTACTGGTAGCAGCATTTTTCGGAGGCCCATGACAGCACCCTTAGTTCCCTCCCTATTCACGTGGGGGTTGCACTTCCTATAGTATATATAATGAGATAGATAGATCTCACGTGTGGTATATAGTTCAATATGATGGATTATTTTTGTACATAAACTGTATATAATGTATGTTTGTGTGCTACTAACCGCGGTAGTCCTCTCAGGCTCTAATATACAACTGATGCATGGGGAGAGGTGCCGCCCTTTTGTATCTGTAGGTTTCCTGTTCCTGAAGGGCGGATCCCCTCTCTCGTAGTGCTGTCATGGGCCTCCGAAAAATGCTGCTACCAGTAAGTAGCTTAATGCTTTCAGGCCTCCACCGCGCTGGAGGGCTAAGAGCCACCCCGCAAGACCATCTGGATCTCGGGGCCACAGGTCCTCTAATAAATGACGAGTCGCCCCCACCTGGAAATCCCTCTAGGGTGGGAGGCCGACTTCTCCTGTTCTCAGAGGTTTGGCTTTCAGTAGTCAACGACGCCTGGGTCAGGGAGATCGTCACTTCAGGCTACAAGATAGAATTTTCTTCGCCCCCAGGAAGACGTTTCCTGCTCTCTCGTCCTCCCAAACAGCCCTCCCACCTCTCAGGACTTCTCCAGGCCATCGATTCGCTCCTCTCCTCAGGAGTCGTAGTTCCGGTGCCTCATCGCGAGCGGTTTTTGGGTTTTTACTCAAACCTGTTCGTGGTCCCAAAAAAGGACGGCTCTCTCCGACCAATTTTGGATCTCAAACAGCTGAACCGCCATCTCCGGATTCGGCGTTTTCAGGATGGAATCTCTACACTTGGTGATCGTGTCCATGGAACCGGGACAGTTTGTGTTCCGTGGATATCCGAGATGCGTACATTCACGTCCCTATTGCGTACGACATCAGAGATTCCTCCGGTTCGCGATCCAAGGTCATCACTATCAGTTCACGGCCCTCCCTTCGGTCTGGCGTCTGCGCCCAGGGTCTTTACGAAGGTCATGGCAGCTGTCATGGCCATCCTACGTTCAAAGGGGATTCTGGTAATCCCATACCTCGACGACCTCTTGATCAAGGGTCCATCCAGTCGGGATTGCAGCCAGAGCCTCCAGCTTACTCTGGACACGCTTCTTCGCCTCGGCTGGATAATCAATTACCAGAACTCTTCCCTGGTTCCAACTCAGCGGCTGGAGTTCCTGGGCATGGAATTCGACACCTCTCAGGCTCAGGTCTTTCTCCCCAAGGAGAAGTTCCTTTCTCTGCATCGGGGTGTCAGAGCACTAAAGAGCCCGAATCATCTGTCTCTCCGCCTCGCTATGAAGGTTTTGGGGAAAATGGCCGCTCCTATCGAAGCAGTCCCCTATGCCCAGTTCCACTCTCGTCCCCTCCAGCTGGCCCTTCTGTCTGCCTGGGACAGGAACCCACTTTCCCTGGATCGCCCGTTTCGCCTCTCTCCCAGGGTGAAACAGTCCCTCTCTTGGTGGACGCTGTCCACCTCCATTCTGTGCAGGAGGTCATTTCTCCCACCCCGCTGGCAGGTTATCACCACCGATGCCAGCCTCCAGGGCTGGGGAGAAGTCTTTCTCCACCTCACGGCCCAGGGCCGCTGGAATGCTCAAGAGGCGCGTCTTCCTATCAACCTCTTGGAGATCAGAGCCATCTTTCTAGCCCTCATCTGCTGGGAGTCTCTCCTTTCAGGAAAACCGGTCCGCATTCAGTCAGACAACGCCACAGCCATGGCTTACATAAACCATCAGGGAGGGACTCGCAGCAGACAAGTCATGACAGAAGTGGCAAAGATTCTACGTTGGGCGGAGGGGCACGTTCCCTCTCTGTCAGCCGTCCACATCCTAGGGGTGGACAATTGGGAAGCCGACTTTCTAAGTCGCCAGGGCATCGTGGCGGGCGAGTGGTCTCTCCTTCCTGCAATCTTCAGCCAGATTTGCCAGTGGTGGGGCGTCCCAGACATCGACTTGATGGCCTCCCGGGCAAACCACAAGGTTCCCCAGACGATGGCCGTCTGATGCGACGCTGTCGTGATCTCGTGGACCCAGTTCCAGATGCCCTATCTGTTTCCACCCCTCCCCTTGCTCCCAAGGGTCGTAAAAAAAAGATCAAGACAGAGGGGGTCCCCGTACTCTTGGTAGATCCAGATTGGCCTCGCAGGGCCTGGTATGCGGAACTGGTGAACATGCTATCAGACGTTCCATGGAGTCTTCCGGATCGCCCGGACCTTCTTTCGCAGGGGTCCCTCTTCCATCCAAATTCTCCGTCTCTGAATTTAACGGTATGGCCGTTGAGGCCGCGGTCCTGAAGGACGTGGGTTTTTCTCATAGCGTCATCCAGACTATTATAAGAGCGAGAAAACCGGCTTCCTCGTGTATTTACCACAGATGTTGGAAGGCCTTTTTCTGGTGGTGTGAGGACAACAATCTGTTTCCTATGACCTTTTCCCTTCCATCCCTGCTCAGTTTCCTTCAAGCGGGTCTAGATTCGGGTCTTTCCCTTAGCACCTTGAAGGGTCAGATTTCCGCTCTGTCCATTCTTTTTCAAAGAGACCTGGCCTCCCTGCCTCAGGTGAGGACCTTCATCCAGGGGGTCGCTCATATAGCTCCCCCTTATCGTCCTCCTGTCGAGCCTTGGGACCTCAACCTCGTTTTGGACGCCCTCCAGTGTGCGCCCTTTGAACCGAATCAGGACATTTCCTTCTCGCTTCTATCCTGGAAGGTAGCCTTTTTGGTCGCCATCACCTCCATTAGAAGAGTGTCGGAGCTGGCGGCATTATCCTGTCGTTCTCCCTTCCTAGTCCTGCATCAGGTTCTTCGTCCGGTTCCTTCCTTTCTACCAAAGGTGGTTTCGGCTTTTCGCATGTTTGCAAGGCCGCAACGTGGTCATCCATTCACACCTTTGTAAAATTCTACAAGGTGCATACTCGGGCTTCTGCGGACGCGAGCCTGGGTAGGAGGATACAGCAGGCGGCGGTTTCTGACCGGTCGACCTAACTCCTCTTTTTCTGCAGAATATCCCGCCCTAGGGACTGCTTTTGGACGTCCCATGGTTACCTGTGTCCCCCAATGAGGCGAGAAAGAAAGAGGGATTTTTGGTTCTTGCCATAAAATCTTTTTTGGAGCCTTCATTGGGAGACACGGCACCCTCCCTTGAAGTTGTACCGTGTTGGCTAACGTGCCATTGTTGTGGGTTGGTACATAGGTTGAGTTTTATATTACCTGTTCCTACGACTGCTTTTGCACCAACTGAGTTGCCTGGTGCCTGTCGGAGGGTGTATGCTGTCGGGGAGGAGTTACTCTACTTCTTTATTTGCATAGTGTCAGCCTCCTAGTGACAGCAGCATACACCCATGGTTACCTGTGTCCCCCAATGAAGGCTCCAAGAAAGAGATTTTACGGTAAGAACCAAAAATCCCTCTTTGTTAGACAGCCGCAGCACATGCTAGGATTGCCTGTTTGTTAGCCAGCCACAATACAGAGGGATAGCAAGCAAGCAATCACTGCATATGTATTGTGGCTGTTGATCAGCCGTGAGACATGCAGCCTTGGGGACTTTAACATATTATTCGAGCACCCTGAAGACACACTGTTTGCACCTGAGCATGCTGGCATAATATCAGGGGACGTTCTCGCATCACTACTTTTCACATCCTATAACTACAGTACAATCACCTGACATGTGCCTTGTGCCATGATATGAAGCCGTTCATGGCTCATCTTATTGGCTATAAATGATGTCCTGATTGTTTCAGGGCAGAATGATGCCCATATGTGGGCAGTGAGCTTTTAGGACTGGCTGGCTATAATGAGCCAGTTTTGACAGTCTGATCTAATGAAGGAAGATCCTGTCGCTATTGGGCTAAGTTTACACGAGCAAAAAGAATGCATATCCAATCTTCATCCTGAAAAATAGACAATTTTTCACCTTTATTATTATCCCTACGAAATTCACGTTGCTTACATTTTTATACATCAGCGGTTATTAAAATTTACAAGAATATTTAGTCTCCTGTGTTAGGCTATGTGCACACGTTGCAGATGTGACGCTGTGGATCCGCAGCAGTTTTTCATGTGTTGTACAGTACCATGTAAACCTATGGAGAACAAAATCCGCTGTGCACATGCTGCGGAAAAAAACACGCGGAAACGCAGCGATTTATATTCCGCAGCATGTTAATTCTTTGTGCGGATTCCGCAGCGGTTTACACCTGCTCCATAATAGTAGGAATCTGCAGGCAAAATCCGCATAAAAACTGCAGTAAATCTGCGGTAATTTCACCGTAAATCCGCAGTGCGGTTTACCTGCGGATTTACTAAAAATCAGTGTGGAAAAATCCACACACCATTCCACAGCGTGTGCACATACCCTTAAAGGGGTTGTCCACTGTTAGGACAAACCCTTCTTAAACTAAATGTTCGGCCCTGATAAAATAATAAAGCCTATAGTCCCCTCTCATGACGGCGCCGTTCCCACAGTGTTGGCACTCCCTCTCCCTGGGGGTGTGATGCGGTGTTGTGACACGTGATGCTGGCGCCCATTCGGCGCTGTCATCACTGTCCCCGCCTTCGTACAAAATGAACATGAAGAGAAAGTCAGGGATCAGCTGTAGCCTGGGCTTCCTCTTTTATGCTCAGTTTGTCCAAAGGCTGAGACAGTGATTGGGCGCCGGGCATCACGTGTCGTTCCACCGCAGCACAACCCCGGCATCGTGAGTGCTAACAGCGCCGGCACGAGATGCGGCTATAAGCTTTATTAATTTATCAGTGCATAATATTTAGTTTAAGAAGGGTTGTCCTAGTAGTGGACAACCCCTTTAAAGAATTGATATGTATCCATAAAAATCAGATATAAGGCTGGTTTCACACTTGCGTTTCAAAACGCATGCGTTTTAAAAAAAAGAAACGCATGGTGAAAAAACGCGTGCAAACGCTGCGTTTTTTTGACGCATGCGTTTTTGCATGTGGTGAAAAAAATGCGGCGTTTTGACGCGTTTACATGCGTTTTTTCATGCGTTTGCGTTTTTTAACCCCTTACCGGCATCGGACGTACTATACCGTCCGATGCCGGCTCCCCTGCTTTGATGCAGGGCTCCGCGGTGAGCCCGCACCAAAGCCGGGACATGTCAGCTGTTTTGAACAGCTGACATGTGCCCGTAATAGGCGCGGGCAGAATCGCGATCTGCCCGCACCTATTAACTAGTTAAATGCCGCTGTCAAACGCAGACAGCGGCATTTAACTACCGCTTCCGGCCGGGCGGCCGGAAATGACGTCATCGCCGACCCCCGTCACATGATCGGGGGTCGGCGATGCTTGTGAATGGTAACCATAGAGGTCCTTGAGACCTCTATGGTTACTGATTGCCCGTCGCTGTGAGCGCCACCCTGTGGTCGGCGCTCACAGCACACGTGCAATTCTGCTACATAGCAGCGATCAGCAGATCGCTGCTATGTAGCAGAGCCGATCGTGCTATGCCTGCTTCTAGCCTCTCATGGAGGCTATTGAAGCATGGCAAAAGTTAAAAAAAAAAAGTTTAAAAAAAATGTGAAAAAAATAAAAAAAACATAAGTTTAAATCACCCCCCTTTCGCCCCAATCAAAATAAATCAATAAAAAAAATATCAAATCTACGCATATTTGGTATCGCCGCGCTCAGAATCGCCCGATCTATCAATTAAAAAAAAAAGTATTAACCTGATCGCTAAACAGCGTAGCGGGAAAAAAATTCGAAACGCCAGAATTACGTTTTTTTTGGTCGCCGCGACATTGCATTAAAATGCAATAACGGGCGATCAAAAGAACGTATCTGCACCGAAATGCTATCATTAAAAACGTCATCTCGGCACGCAAAAAATAAGCCCTCAACCGACCCCAGATCATGAAAAATGGAGACGCTACGAGTATCGGAAAATGGCGCAATTTTTTTTTTTTTTTTAGCAAAGTTTGGAATTTTTTTTCACCACTTAGATAAAAATTAACCTAGTCATGTTTGGTGTCTATGAACTCGTAATGACCTGGAGAATCATAATGGCAGGTCATTTTTAGCATTTAGTGAACCTAGCAAAAAAGCCAAACAAAAAACCAATGTGGGATTGAACTTTTTTTGCAATTTCACCGCACTTGGAATTTTTTTCCCGTTTTCTAGTACACGACATGCTAAAACCAATGATGTCGTTCAAAAGTACAACTCGTCCCGCAAAAAATAAGCCCTCACATGGCCAAATTGACGGAAAAATAAAAAAGTTATGGCTCTGGGAAGGAGGGGAGCGAAAAACGAACACGGAAAAACGAAAAATCCCCCGGTCATGAAGGGGTTAAACACATGCTGAGAAATGTGTGACAGCTGCCAATCATCAAAATAAAGTAAAAAACCCACTATAAACAGAAATAATTAGGGGTAGGGATCATAACCCTAACCCTAAAGGGATCCTAACCCTACCCCTAACCCTAAGCCTAAAGCAGGGGTCCCCAACTCCAGGCCTCGAGGGCCGCCAACAGTGCAGGTTTTCAGCATTTCTTTAGTATTGCATCGGTGGTAATGTGATCACCTGCACAGGTGATGATTCCAACCCCTGTGCAATACTAAGGAAATCCTGAAAACCTGCACTGTTGGCGGCCCTCGAGGCCTGGAGTTGGGGACTACTGGCCTAAAGGGATCCTAACCCTAAAGGGATTAGGGTTAGGGGTAGGGATCCTAACCCTAAAGGGATCCTAATCCTAACCCTACCCCTAACCCTAAGCCTAAAGGGATCCTAACCCTAACCCTAAAGTGATTAGGGATAGGGTTAGGATCCCTTTAGGGTTAGGGTTAGGATCCCTTTATCACCTTTATGGTGGGGGGAGGCATATCAGTGTGTTTTCTGTTTTTTTTTTGTTTTTTTTTAATAAAAACGCATGCGTTTACATAGACATCAATAGGTTAGTTTGCCGCGAAAAAACGCATGCGTTTACATAGACATCAATAGGTTTTTTTTTGCCGCGTAAAAACGCATGCGTTTTCTTGTGCCAAAAAAACGCTGCAAAAATTACTACATGTTGCATTTCTGCAACACAACGCATGCAGAGAAAAAAGTGCATGCGTTTTTAATGTTAAATATAGGGAAAAAAAGCATGTGTTCTTTTGCGTTTTTACCGCAAAAACGCAAAAAAAAAAACCGCAAATGTGAAACCAGCCTAATACGTTTTTGTTTTTTTTGTGCACACCCCTATACTTGAATAGTAGAGTTTCATCCAACATACAGAAGAGACTAGTACATGGCATGCTTCAATTTTTTTTTCATGTGGTCCATGTGATAAAACTGTTATGTCAACAGCCCAATTCCATAACATTGGAACAAGCGTTGTCCGCACGAGGTGAGTTTTTATCACGGACAGTACAGTTGTGTGAACATAGGCTTATCCAGAACATAGGCTTCTACAAAGAGCGACTCTCCCGCCAGATGACTGTAATGCACTCCATTGATTTCATTGTGTATAGTGCCCAGCTGTTTTTGGGAAGGCAGCCAATATCATAAGGACCACATGATGGCTCAGTAGTTGGCACTGCAGCCTTGCAGCACTGGGGTCCTGGGTTCAAATCCCACCAAGGACAATATCTGCAAGGAGTTTGTATGTTCTCTCCGTGTTTGCGTGGGTTTCCTCCGGATACTCCGGTTTCTTCCCATGTTCCAAAGACATACTGATAGGGATTCTAGATTGTGAGCCCCGATGTGGACAGTGGCAATAATGTTTGTAAAGCGCTGTGGAATTAAGGGCGCTATATATGAGAGCAAAATAAGTATCAGTGGTAGCTATCATATTTCAGTGGCCATCTTTTACTAAAACATCACCTTTGTTGACATAGGAGTTTCTTTTGTTTGAGTAATTCTCTATGATGTGCCCATTAAATATAGCCATGACTTACACAAGTACCAGTATATGTTACGCTGCCTTTTAAAATGATTTATACCCCAACAGGAATTCCAAGTGGTGTCGGGCTACGAGCTCCAATATAGTGCGTGTGGTGACCTCTGAACTTTACCGCTCACTTGGAGATGTCCTCCGAGACGTGGATGCCAAGTCACTGGTGCGCTCTGACTTTGTGTTGGTCACAGGGGACGTGGTGTCTAATATAAACATTGAAGCTGCTTTGGAGGAGCACAGGTCAGATATTTTCCATAGGAGTCTTGCGTATGATTTCCTAAGCCTCTACTAATTTTCCTCCATGTTTTCCTTTTAGGACTCGACGGAAGCTGGAGAAGAATATTTCTGTGATGACGATGATCCTTAAGGAGTCCTCTCCGGTGCACCGTACACGTTGTCAAGAGGATGATGTTATTCTTGCTATGGATAGCAAGACGAAAAGAGTACTGTTGTATCAAAAAAGCCAGGACTTGAAGCGCTACCACTTTCCAATGGTAAGAGCAGCCATGCAGCCATATTTGCTTGTAAAAGCTATAATACTCATGTAACCTGTCTCCAGCAAATTATTTGTAATTTTTTTGTGGAAGTGTCATGAAAGTAGTAATATACCGTATATACTCGAGTATAAGCCGAGAATTTCAGCCCACTTTTTAGGCTGAAATTGCCCCTCTCGGCTTATACTCGAGTCATCCCCAGGGGTCGGCAGGGGAGGGGGAGCGGAGCTGTTTAATAATACTCACCTGCTCCTGGCGCGGTCCCTGCATGTCCCTGGTTCCCCGGGCGCTGACTGCTTCTTCCTGTAGTGAGCGGTCACATGGTACCGCTCATTACAGTAATGAATATGGATGCGACTCCACTCCCATAGGGGTGGAGCCGCATATTCATTACTGTAATGAGCGGTACCATGTGACCACTCACTACAGGAAGAAGCTGCCGGCGCCGGAGAACCAGGGACTGCGCCAGGAGCACCGGCTGTTCCACCGATGGCCGCCGCTGTGTCGTCCCCGTCCTCTGCAGTGACGCTCAGGTCAGAGGGCGCAGTGACGCAATTAGTGCGCGCCGCCCTTTGCCTGAACGTGAGTGCAGAGGACGGGGAAAACAGCAGCAACAGCATATTGGGCAAATGTCTATATGGAGCATCTTATAGGGCCATGTGCAGCATTATACAGGGGCAAATATCTGTATGGAGCATCTTATGGGGCCATGTACAGCGGCATTATATAGGGGCAAATATCTGTATGGGGCCATGTGCAGCATTATATGGGGCAAATATCTGTATGGGGCCATGTGCAGCATTATATGGGGCAAATATCTGTATGGGGCCATGTACAGCATTATATGGGGCAAATATCTATATGGGGCAAATATCTCTATAGAGCATCTTATGGGGCCATAATCTGCATTTGTGGAGCAATATACGGGGCAAATGTGTCTATGGAGCATCTTATGGGGTCATAATCAACATTTGTGCAGCATTGTATGGGGCATATTTTGTATGTAGCATCTTATGGGGCCCATCATGAACTGTATGGAGCTTTATATGGGGTTCCTGATTCAATATGGATATTCAAAAACACTTAAACTACTGATGTCTCAATTAATTTTACTTTTATTGGTACCTATTTGTATTTTTTAAATTTACCAGTAGCTGCTGCATTTCCTACCCTAGGCTTATACTCGAGTCATTAAGTTTTCCCAGTTTTTTGTGGCAAAATTAGGGGGGTCGGCTTATACTCGAGTATATACGGTACTCACTGGTTTCTGTCTTCTCCTGGTTCCGAATCAGTGTCTGCTGTGTAGAACGAAGGTCACTTTTTAAAAAAATGTTCTCATTGCAAGACTCAGAACGAGACTAGAGAGCTTAACTCTGAGTCTCATAGACTTACACTGAGATAGTAACCACCGATGCACATAGTGATCCGGCTGGTGTAGAGACGCGGTCACTTGGTGCTGGAGCGCATAGGTGCTGAAACCGGAAGAAGATGGCATCCGATGATAATGTGACTACCTTCATAACACTTCAACACATGGTCCCTAATCAGGGGGTGCACAAAAAAAAAATATTATATTATCCCCTTAATCCCATATGACGTACTATCCCGTCCAGGTGACCTGGGACTTAATTCCCATGGACGGGATAGTACGTCATATGCGATCGGCCGCGCTCACGGGGGGAGCGCGGCCGGGTGTCAGCTGCCTATCGCAGCTGACATCCGGCACTATGTGCCAGGAGCGGTCACGGACCGCTCCCGGCACATTAACCCCCGGCACACCGCGATCAAAGATGATCGCGGTGTGCCGGCGGTGCAGGGAAGCATCGCGCAGGGAGGGGGCTCCCTGCGGGCTTCCCTGAGACGATCGGTACACGGTGATGTGCTCACCGTGTACCGAGCGTCTTCTCCCCGCAGTCCCCGGATCCAAAATGGCCGCCGGGCTGCATCCGGGTCCTGCAGGGAGCACTTCCGGGTCAGGATCAGGCTGCAGCTGCAGCTCTAATCCTGCCCGGCTGTATGTCAGATCACCGATCTAACAGAGTGCTGTGCACACTGTCAGATCGGTGATCTGTGATGTCCCCCCCTGGGACAAAGTGAAAAAGTAAAAAAAAAAATTTCCACACTTGTAAAAAAAAAAAAATAAAAAAAAAATTCCTAAATAAAGCAGAAAAAAAAAAATATTATTCCCATAAATACATTTCTTTACATAAAAAAAAAACAAAAAAACAATAAAAGTACACATATTTAGTATCGCCGCGTCCGTAACGACCCGACCTATAAAACTGGCCCACTAGTTAACCCCTTCAGTGAACACCGTAAGGAAAAAAAAAAAAAAACGAGCCAAAAAACAACGCTTTATTATCATAACGCTGAACAAAGAGTGGAATAACACGCGATCAAAAAGACGGATATAAATAACCATGTTACCTCTGAAAACGTCATCTTGTCCCGCAAAAAACGAGCCGCCATATAGCATCATAACCAAAAAAATAAAAAAGTTATAGTCCTCTGAATAAAGCGATGCCAAAATAATTATTTTTTCTATAAAATAGCTTTTATCGTATAAAAGCGCCAAAACATAAAAAAGATATAAATGAGGTGTCGCTGTAATCGTACTGACCCGAAGAATAAAACTGCTTCATCAATTTTACCAAACGCGGAACGGTATAAACGCCTCCCCCAAAAGAAATTCATGAATAGCTGGTTTTTGGTCATTCTGCCTCACAAAAAAATCGGAATAAAAAGCGATCAAAAACTGTCACGTGTCCGAAAATGTAACCGATAAAAACGTCAACTCGTCCCGCAAAAAACAAGACCTCACATGACTCTGTGGACCAAAATATGGAAAAATTATAGCTCTCAAAATGTGGAGACGCAAAAACTTTTTTGCTATAAAAAGCGTCTTTTAGTGTGTGACGGCTGCCAATCATAAAAATCCGCTAAAAAACTCGCTATAAAAGTAAATCAAACCCCCCTTCATCACCCCCTTAGTTAGGCTAGGTTCACATTGCGTTAATGGGTTAACGCTAACGGACAGCGTTGCACGGCGAAAATGTCACAATTAACGCCGTGCAACGGGTCCGTTAGCACAACCATTGACAGCAATGTGATTTTCAGGTGTAGCGCATCGCTAGAGCGTGCCATTTTCGGCTCGCGCTAGCAAGGTGCCATTCTTTTGTGGCGCGCCTCAGACGCTGCTTGCAGCGTCCGCGGCGCGCCCGAGGTCCGATCCCCGATCTTCCAGAGCGGGGACGTTAACGCGACCACTAAACACAACACCTAAAAAGACATTGTGTTAGCGCAATCCGCTAGTGCTAAACGGATTTCCCTAACGCAATGTGAACCTAGCCTTAGGGAAAAATAATAAAATTAAAAAAAATTTATTTATTTCCATTTTCCGGTTAGGGTTAGGGTTAGGGTTAGGGCTAGGGTTGGGGCTAGGGTTAGGGTTTGGATTACATTTACGGTTGGGATTAGGGTTGGGATTAGAATTAGGGGTGTGTCTGGGTTAGGTGTGTGGTTAGGGTTACAGTTGGGATTAGGGTTAGTGGTGCGTTTGGATTAGGGTTTCATTTATAATTGGGGGGTTTCCACTGTTTAGACACATCAGGGGCTCTCCAAACGCGACATGGCGTCCGATCTCAATTCCAGCCAATTCTGCATTGAAAAAGTAAAACAGTGCTCCTTCACTTCCGAGCTCTCCCGTGCGCCCAAACAGGGGTTTACCCCAACATATGGGGTATCAGCGTACTCGAGACAAATTGGACAACAACTTTTTGGGTCCAAGTTCTCTTGTTATCCTTGGGAAAATAAAAATTTGGGGGGCTAAAAATCATTTTTGTGGGAAAAAAAAGGATTTTTATTTTCACGGCTCTGCGTTGTAAACTGTAGTGAAACACTTGGGGGTTCAAAGTTTTCACAACACATCTAGATAAGTTCCATGGGAGGTCTAGTTTCCAATATGGGGTCACTTGTGGGTGGTTTCTACTGTTTGGGTACATCAGGGGCTCTGCAAATGCAACGTGACGCCTGCAGACCAATCCATCTAAGTCTGCATTCCAAATGGCGCTCCTTCCCTTCCGAGCTCTGCCATGAGCCCAAACAGTGGTTCCCCCCCACATATGGGGTATCAGCGTACTCAGGACAAATTGAACAACAACTTTTGGGGTCCAATTTATTATGTTACCCTTGTGAAAATACAAAACTGGGGGCTAAAAAATTTTTGCGAAAAAAAAATAAATTTATTTTAACGGCTCTGCGTTATAAACTGTAGTGAAACACTTGGGGGTTCAAAGCTCTCAAAACACATCTAGATAAGTTCCTTAGAGGGTCTAGTTTCCAAAATGGTGTCACTTGTGGGGGTTTTTAATGTTTAGGCACATCAGGGGCTCTCCAAACCAACATGGCGTCCCATCTTAATTCCAGTCAATTTTGCATTGAAAAGTCAAATGGCGCTCCTTCCCTTCCGAGCTCTGCTATGCACCCAAAAAGTGGTTTACCCCCACATATGGGGTATCGTCGCACTCAGGACAAATTGCACAACAACTTTTGTGGTCTAATTTCTTCTCTTACCCTTGGGAAAATAAAAAATTGGTGGCGAAAAGATTATTTTTGTGAAAAAATATGATTTTTTATTTTTACGGCTCTGCATTATAAACTTCTGTGAAGCACTTGTTGGGTCAAAGTGCTCACCACACCTCTAGATAAGTTCCTTAAGGGGTCTACTTTCCAAAATGGTGTCACTTGTGGGGATTTCAATGTTTAGGCACATCAGGGGCTCTCCAAACGCAACATGGCATCCCATCTCAATTCCAGTCAATTTTGCATTGAAAAGTAAAATGGCGCTCCTTCCCTTCCGAGCTCTGCCATGCGCCCAAACAGTGGTTTACCCCCACATATGGGGTATCAGCGTACTCAGTACAGATTGTACAACAATGTTTGGCATCCATTTTATCCTGTTACCCTTGGTAAAATAAAACAAATTGGAGCTGAAATAAATTTTGTGTGAAAAAAAGTTAAATATTCATTTTTATTTAAACATTCCAAAAATTCCTGTGAAACCCCTGAAGGGTTAATAAACTTCTTGAATGTGGTTTTGAGCACCTTGAGGGGTGCAGTTTTTAGAATGGTGTCACACTTGGGTATTTTCTATCATATAGACCCCTCAAAATGACATCAAATGAGATGTGGTCCCTAAAAAAAAAATGGTGTTGTAAAAATGAGAAATTGCTGGTCAACTTTGAACCCTTATAACTCCCTAACAAAAAAAAATTTTGGTTCCAAAATTGTGCTGATGTAAAGGAGACATGTGGGAAATGTTACTTATTAAGTATTTTGCGTGACATATCTCTGTGATTTAAGGGCATAAAAATTTAAAGTTGGAAAATTGCGAAATTTTCAAAATTTTCGCCAAATTTCCGTTTTTTTCACAAATAAACGCAAGTTATATCGAATAAATGTTACTACTAAAATGAAGTACAATATGTCACGAGAAAACAATGTCAGAATCGCCAAGATCCGTTGAAGCGTTCCAGAGTTATAACCTCATAAAGGGACAGTGGTCAGAATTGTAAAAATTGGCCCGGTCATTAACGTGCAAACCACCCTCGGGGCTTAAGGGGTTATATACATTTTTTTTTTTTTTTTTTTTTTTTAATTTCTTCCTCCCCCCAATTATACTGTAGGTGCCTCTGTAGAGTCTTATTGCCGTCTTCGGTTTTCTATTTTAGAGCATCTTCCAGAGTAAGGCTGATGAGATAGAGCTGCGTCATGATTTGCTGGACTGTCACATTAGTATCTGCTCTCCGCAGGTAAGGGAGGAGTGTTCGTCGTGTTTCTCAGACATTGCAGAACCCTTATGTAAGCAAATTTGGGCACTAACATTATTAGATTCTTTTCATTGAGCTTTATTGCTAGATGGAGGCCAAGACTGCATCATTATCCCTTCCCTCTTTACACTATATACCTATATATTGCAAAAAAAATTCTGAAATGGTGTAGTAGACTACTATATTCCATCCCATGGAGTCTTGTAAAAAAATTGTTAAACTTTGTTTTTTGTTTTTTTTAAAGTGGATATCTATAGGTGAAAAGTCCACCGTATAGCATTTTTCATAGGTATCTGATTTTATATTGTTTTACAAAAAAAATAAAAAAACAATGTGATAAACAGCAATAACATTCAGCGTGTAATGAGTGAAACATCTGATATCTTAGTATCAACTTCTGTAATTGCTCTCCAACTTTTAAAACCTTATCAGAAAGCCTTTTCTAGCGCACCTCTGCATCCCCAATACGGTAATGTCCTCTTTCTAGTTGCACTCATATTCCCACAGCTTCACTAAGGGTACCGTCACACAGTGGCATTTTGATCGCTACGACGGCACGATTCGTGACGTTCCAGCGATATAGTTACGATCTCGCTGTGTCTGACACGCTCCTGCGATCAGGGACCCCGCTGAGAATCGTACGTCGTAGCAGATCGTTTGAAACTTTCTTTCGTCGTCTAGTGTCCCGCTGTGGCGGCATGATCGCATGGTATAACAAAGGTGTGCACGATATTGTATACGATGTGCGCATAGTAACCAACGGCTTCTACATCGCACATATGTCATGAAATTATCGCTCCAGCGTCGTACATTGCAAAGTGTGACAGCAGTCTACGACGCTGGAACGATATTGTTATGATGCTGGAGCGTCACGGATCGTGCCGTCGTAGTGATCAAAATGCCACTGTGTGACGGTACCCTAACACCATTAACAAGTCAGACTATGTAGATGAAGAAATCGGACAATCCGCTCTCCTGTAGGCTATGGCCATGAGGTGGTGGCTAGTGAGCGTAAACTGTGACTTGCTGACAATGTTCTTGTATAATATACCATCCTTTGTTGCACCATCCAGAGATGAATCTTTTTTGATAAGTTCTCATTAATTGACCTTGTTCACATACTGATTAATATTGCATTTTCTCTATATTTGCTACATTATAGGTCGCAGAGCTGTTCACAGACAACTTTGACTACCAAACTAGGGACGACTTTGTTCGGGGCATCTTGGTTAATGAGGAGGTAAGTAGATGGTGGGGGAGGTGTCCGATGAACTGTCAGATTTCTCCAGATCTTATGAACGGTACACAGAACAGTTTTTCAAACGACTGAACACTCTGATCGATAACCACACTGTTTGCTGTATTGGTTGCCATATTGGTGGCCAAGGAATGTTCCAACAAACAAAACCTACAGATGAGTTCATAGGGGAGTGTCCCCCCCCACCCCCCACCCCCCCCCAGTAGGGGAGATCGGGAGTGTCCCCCCCAGTGGGGGAAAGGGGGAGTGTCCCCCCTTAAAGGGGAGGGGGGAGTGCGGGTCCCCCCCCCAGTAGGGGGGAGGGGGAGTGCGGGTCCTCCCCCCAGTAGGGGTGAGGGGGAGTGCGGGTCCCCCCCCCAGTTGCTACTTTTACGGAATGGCAAAAACAAATGTTAACCAGTGTTTGGAGCGCTGACTGGTCATCTTCAAAGGGACACTACACTGGCACATGCCCCCAGTCTCTACAAGGTTACAGTTCGGATGTGATTATGTAACATTTTTCTTTATGCAGATTTTAGGTAATCAGATACACCTCTATGTGACTCAGGAGGAGTATGGTGCTCGTGTATCCAACCTGTCAATGTATGAAGCTGTCACTTCGGACATCCTGTGCCGTTGGTTGTATCCCATAACGCCTGAAACGAACTTTACTGACCAGGAGGACCAGAGTTCCAAGCACTCCCGGCACAATATATACAGAGGGGCAGATGTCAGGCGTGGCCATGGCAGTGTCCTCCGTGAGAATGTACTAATTGGGAGCAACACGACCATTGGGTCTAAATGCAGCATCAGCAACACCAGTATTGGGAAAAACTGCACAATTGGTGAGCTATGGCTAATGAAATGTGATTGTACATGAGGTCATGTAGAATCTTTCCGCAAAGACAAGTGTTCTGGACGCAGCAGCTTTTTCAGGGCACCATGTTGTTGCCAGCTCTGCAGATAATAGGTGGCATGATTGGAGCTGATAACCCCAGGCGCCCATCCATTGCAGGCACGCAGCCAGTACTACTATGACATGCTGACATCCATTTCATCCGTCTCACATTCTTTCTGTTCTCTCTTCCTAGGTGATCGAGTAGTTTTGGATAATGTGTATATTTGGGATGATGTGCGAATTGAGGATGATGTGACAATTAGAAAATCTGTAGTTTGTAATAATGTTATTGTGAAGAACAGAGTGAGGATAAATGAACACTGCGTCCTAACCTCAAAGGTAATGGAAATACTTAGGTAGCCTCATCTCCACGATCCTATCCCATTATGTAGTAGATGTAATTTTAGCAAATACGTGCAATAAGAAATGTAGTATAGTTCTTCTGATTCGCTATGTCTGTTACCTCATGTAGGGCATTGCAGTAGCTTAGGTATTAATGGTTACAACCACTAAGAGCTGTCTACCTAACTGACTATCACTATATGAGTGGTTGTAACCATGGATACCTAAGCTGAAGCAATGCCCTGCACATCGGGTAAGTGATATAGCGAATCAGAAGAACTATTCTACATTTCTAATTGTAGGTATTTGTTATATTTATTATTATTACACCTACTGCATCTTAAAGATGGGAATACCTCTTTAAAGAGGAATTCCAGCTTTGCTCACTTGCGCATCAGGAGGTGATTGAGACCATCGGTATGACGTCTACATTTATCCGCCAAGTCGAGTGCGTGGTACCGTGCCCCTGTCCTATGTACTGAAATGGAGCAGGTGTAAGGAAGCTGTCCCTGAAGATATCTGTAGATGTGACGTCGCTGGCCCCGCTCGCCTCCCGATGCGGGAATCCGTGGGGCCTAATTCCCTTTTTAATCACTAATCTCTGTGACCTAACTGCAAGTGAAATTCCCATATAATCTTCTTGTCTCTTCAGGTGATTCTTGGCCCTGATTTAGATCTGCCGGAGAACACTGTTATTTCTCTGCATCATCCAGATGAAGACAAGGAGGATGATGATGAATTCAGCGATGATGCAACGACTGGCAAACAGGAGGAAAAATCAAAAGTCAAAGGTAATGAACACCATAATAATTAGCATATCTTAATACAGAGCATATAATGCCATCAACTCAATTATGCAGCACTGGCTGTACCAAATTACAGCGCCAGCATCGCCACTGTGCGCAAAAATGGTGACATTTCATTACGGGAATGTGCCAAGATCAGAGTCCCATAGACTTTCATTGGCGCACCAAGTGAATTCTTGAAACAATCATGTTGACCCTTGTTATGCTTCTGTTAGCTTTCCTGGAGAATATCTGCCAGAATTAATCAAATGCTTACTGCTAACAGTGTACAACAAAGCAGAGGTTGGATCAGAGGGTGAAGGTTATGTGTGGAAGTCTTCAGAAACCGCAGATGAAGATGAGGAGGAGCTGCAGAAAAGCCTTTGGGGTGAGTAGGTAAAAGCAGGAGCTGCTGTGGCGTCTGCTCACATGTCTGCCAGAGGTATAGGCCTAAAATGTAGAAGGTTCTTTTCCAGAATGAATCTGACAGGCACGAGCAAGTAAAGAAAATTAGAGTCACAAACTCGTCCTTTCCGTATAGAAAAAAAATGTATTGCAAATCTTACCAATAGTTTAAAAAATCTCAGTCGTCTTACCAGTGTCTGTTTGCAGCATCGGTTGATGGTGGCCATAATGCTAGCATAGTCCTTGACTGAATGTTCTAGATCGGATCAGTGTTTTGCAGTCTTTAAGTACAGACTGCCATGACCGGACCAGTCGCAGGTCTCCTGGCCCCGGACTCAACCGCCTCCTATATGACCAATGCCGCTTTCATGGTCCGAACACAGATTGTGGTGCATGGACTGTCCATGGGTCTCCTGACCTGAACTTGGCAGACATATGAAGTCGTCAATTTAGCGTCCGGAGACCCTCAGCACTCTTGTCAATCACAGTCCGCATTCAGACCATGACATAAAGAAGTGTTACTGCAGCCTTGGACTTTTGAGTTTGAGGTAAGTGGACCCCGAGCCAGTCCGTGGTAAAGACTGTAAAACGTGGACTTGTGACTATTGCCCAACAAACGGTTGGTGGTGCCATTTTCCCCCATTAACATGAAATAAGAGAAAAGATCTTGTGGATCCTGATTTTCATTGGAACTCACAGTCCTAGGATTTCTCACTCCTGTTGCCTGTCACATTGTACACGTTGATAAATACATCATCCATATCTACAACTGTTTTTATTTTCAGGACTCAAAATTACAAATGAAGAGGACAGTGATAGTGAGAGTGGAAAGAGTGTGTGCTCCGAGCAGATGGACAGCCGCCCTGCTTCCCCCCTTCTGGGTGACGTTGAAGGTATTTTTTCTCCATATGTCCATTACCATATAGTCTGGATAATTTTCTCATCTTTGTGGGATAAACCAAATAATGTCTTGTGAAATATTTAGCCGAACCCCAAATGATTGTGGGGTGAATAAGTTGTCATCTTGTGTGTGGTTTTAATAGAGACGCTGTTTTATTCTACAGTTTTTCAGAATGAAGTTTTGGGAACGTTGCAGAGAGGTGTGGAAGAGAATATTTCCTGTGATAATCTTGTATTAGAAATCAACTCGCTCAAGTAAGTTGGAATCTGAATATTCCTTCAACTGCAAAACCATTTCTCCCCCCCCTTAGATATGACCATATCGTGCATATACCGAGTCATGGGGATGATTGTGTTCTCAAATGAGCAGTAAATGTATGTATTACGTGCAAAAATGTAAGAAGTGCCTCTCTTTACAGATATGCCTATAACATCTCTCTGGTGGAAGTGATGCAGATTTTATGCAAAGTGGTCCTGGAGTTCCCACTGCAGCAACTGAATGGAGCCCTTGATGTGAATCCTTACTGTAATGTGGTTCTGCCTGTGAGTTCTACATGAGGCGCTCCTTTTAAAGATTGAAAGCTGGAAAATAATTTGTGCTTCTTAGTTTTGGAAAGGCTAGGTAACATACAGAGCGCAGAGAATGACCTAGTGATTCATCAGAATTTTGTTGTTACACTTTTCTTTTTTTAAAATGCACGCACGCACGCATGCACGCACACTCTCACACTTATTCATGCAATTCTCACACTGGCCACTGGGTTTTTTGGATTTGTATTTCCAGTTCTTACAGAAAGTAATCACCAAGCATCATATTGTCTAGGGCAAGTTACAATGACATGTAACCCATCTATACACAGCTGATAATGCAGGATTTACCAATCACAATGGGCGATGTCACAACTGACCTTGTGCCCGCTTCCTTCAGTGTCCTTCGCACAGGCTCATTACATGCTGCGATACAAAAAAAGGTCAGGATCTGACTACAATGGCTATGTACATGTGTTGTTTCCTGAAACAAGATGAAGTTAGTCTAAAAAAAACATGCATTTAACAACTTTACAAATAAACTCATTTTCTGATGGATACCTTTCCCTTTTAAAGGGGGTTTCAGGAGTACTAACAGAAGTTTGTCCAAGAGCAAGGAATGTGAGAAAATCTAAAAATATCCATTCTGTATCCTTTCAATTCTCCTCACTCCGGTGGTTCCTGCTGGCTTTGCAGTGATGACATGCCTCCATGTGATTCATCTGATTACTGCAGCCTCAGCAGTGATGACATCGTTGAGGTGCAGTCTGCAATGCTGCTAAGAATAATGGTGGACAAACCACCAGTGAGGATCTCTGCGCCTGTCCCTCTTTCCTCCAGAGATCCCCACTGCCCAGGAGCCAGATTCCCAACCCCGCAGTGTGAATACATCATAACACACTGCGGGGCTGGATCTGGGGCCTCCGCTACACGCAGGCGCGATATCCTTACATCACCTAATGTTAGTTCCCGGGCAGCGCACACGGCTCATGCCCGAGAACTGATTGTAGAGTGCTGGTGACTTCACGAGAAAGAGAGAGGGCAGCGCCCGGAGGCCAGTGCGGGATGATGGACGGCTGCGAGGCGGTTGAGTCAGGGGGAGAAAAGATACCTCCCTGACTCAATAGGGGTATGGTGGGAAATTTATAAAACTCATTATTTCAGCGTTCCTAGGGATAATAAACATAAGAGCCACCTTCACAGAATGCAGCCTTAGTGGAGCTGAAGGTGGCTCTTTTACTTTAATAGGCTCTGAGGGGGAGACCGGTTCCCTTTAAATTCATGAAAACCATTTTGATACTTTTTTGAGATCCTATAAACTAAAAAGATGGGCAACATACAAAAGAGTCACATTATTGTGTTTTAAAATAATGATGCATTTAATCAAGCTACAATTTCTATTTACCCAGCTCCTTAAAAGGTGGACCCCAGTTTTTAAAAACTACGTAAAGCGAGCGTCTGACCACTTGTGCTGTCTTGGCGCAATGGAAGAATTCTTTTTGGATCATGAACCTCTTTGGGCAGCAACTGCAAAGGTAACAAACTGAAAGATAAATTGGCTTATTCAGACAGCCCTTCTTGTATTCCCCAGTGTAAAATATAAATGGCATATACCTTCCACCCAGGCGCCATTAAGGGGCCACAAGGGAAGTGTGAGCACTGCAGCTCATGAACTGCCTCTGATTGGCATACCAATATCATGCAAACTATAAGAGGTCTAACGCCTACATCGCTGGAGTGGGGCCAGTGTGGAAGGTGTGCATCTGTTTGTTTTTGCTTTTCATATTTTACACTTTTAATTGCATTATTTAAGAAGTGGTTGCCCACTAGTAATGTATGTCATTGCATAACTGCATTCACAGATATGTAATATGTGTGTAT
Organism: Ranitomeya imitator; assembly: GCF_032444005.1. Taxonomy (NCBI): domain Eukaryota; kingdom Metazoa; phylum Chordata; class Amphibia; order Anura; family Dendrobatidae; genus Ranitomeya; species Ranitomeya imitator. Next base: position 405,226,553 of record NC_091286.1, on the reverse strand, counting down.
TTGTAGTATAATTACATGCTTTAAAAGAAAATGGCTATTTTGGTAATTACCGTATATACTTGTGTATAATACGAGTTTTTCAGCACATTTTTTTTTTTGTACTGAAAACTCCCCCCTCAGCTTAAACACCAGTCAATGTACAGAAAGCTGGCAGGGGGAGGGGGGCAGCGGGTGCCCGGTGCCGGCGCACACATCAAACTCTCCCACCTGCGCGTCCTCGTGCTGGCACTGCATCTCGTTCTGGCCGCCGGCGCTTGCCTGCAGCTCTTCCTGTGCTCAGCGGTCACGTGATACCGCTCATTAAGGTAATGAACATGGGTGCGTCTTAACTCCCATAGGTGTGGAACGCATATTCATTACCTTAATGAACAGTACCATGTGACCGCTGAGCACAGGAAGTGCTGCAGGCAGAGGCCGGAACAAGATGCAGTGCCAGCACCCAGGTAGGTGAGGACTATGTTTGTTTTTTTTTTGTTTTTTTTTTAAATAGGAAACATGCACACGGGGATGGGGGATAAGGAGGCATGCATACAGGGATTAAACGGGGGAGGCATTCATACCAAGACAGGAAAGGGGGAGGCAAGCACACAGGGATGGAACGGGGGAGGCATTCATACCAAGACAGGGAAGGGAGAGGCATTCATACCAAGAAAGGGATGGGGGGAGGCATCATACCTGGACAGGGATGGGAAGGCATTCATACCAGGACAGGGATGGGGAGGCATTCATACCAGGACAGGGATGGGGAGGCATGTAGGTAAGGACAGGGATGGGGAGGCATTCATACCAGGACAGGGATGGGGAGGCATTCATACCAGGACAAGGAAGGGGGAGGCATGTAGACAGGGATGGGGAGGCATTTATACCAGGACAAGGAAGGGGGAGGCATGTAGGCAAGGACAGGGATGGGGAGGCATTCATACCAGGACAAGGATGAGGGGACAATGCATACCCGGCTTATACTCGAGTCAATAAGCTTACCAAGTTTTCCGTGGCAAAAGTAGGTGCCTCGGCTTATAGTCGGGTCGGCTTATACTCGAGTGTATACTGTACCTATAAAAGTAAAGTTTACAGGAATTGTCCAGTCGCATAAGTTGATACACTTTTCTTTTTTATACTTGGAGGCTCTTGACTAATTTTCTGATGGAATTGCTGTTTTTTATGATAACACTAAAATGTATGTAATGGCTATTTTACTTTAAATTAACAATCCTATTAAGGAGTTACTAAACTTTCGTAGTCTATGCTTTCGATTGCGTCCACACCCCGCTCTGTGAGAGTGCTCAGACAGGAGCTGTGGTAGCCTCAGGGGGGAGGAGGTTGGGGGTTTGCGCAATCAGTGGAGGTCTTGGGACTTGGACCCCCACGATCTGCTTGTAATTATAGGGGCACTGAAATATGAGAAATCTTTATAAAGCTTTACTTACTCCTTAAGTAGAACCTGCAAGCCAATTTTGGGCACATATCACCCCCTTAAAGATGCTCCTCAGGCTCTACTTACCCTTTTAGTTGTCATTGCATCCGTCCTGTAGTAGTTCCAGTGCTCATGGACGAGCAGCATAGCGCATGACTGTACTGTTTGTAGAATGGAGCATTTGCGGTGAGGTATAACTTTATGGAAAGGAACAGAGCTCTTACCAGATAACAGCAAGCCTGCTGGTGACTAAGAGGAACACTATACTGCAGGATGGGGCTGTATCTACAAGGTCTGAGGAACACTATACTGCATGATGGGGCTGTATATAGAAGGTCTGAGAGGCACAATATATGGCAGGATGGGGCTGTATATAGAGGGGCTCAGAAATATAATCTTCATATGTATTTCTTCAAATTAAAGTTATCCAATATGGTTCCACAAACTGGAGATGCCAACAAAGCACACACATTTCAGGAACAACAAACGCTTAGTAATAGCATAAAAACAAGTACACAAAATAAGCAAAACTAATCTATTAAAATCCACGAGAGTTTTTCCTCCCTTGTTTCGGACGGTAGTATCAGGTATAGATTCCGAATATGACAATCTCTTCTCCTGGTTGGGCAGTTTATTACAACCATTACTAATTCACCTTCCGGGTTATCAGTTACTAAGCAGGTTTTACAGGAATTGGATTGGGTTTTGTGACTTGATCAGTATACTTGGATTACTGCTGACATTTGTATCCTAATATACCATCAGCCCACACAAACCATGCTATCTCTGCTCTTTCTGGTTCCTAAATATAGTTCATATACCCATGCCTTAATAAATTATTCACAACAGATTGTTTATTTATTTGTACACAATTTTTTTTATGTTTGCTAACAAGTTTTTCCTTCAATTTATCAGATTAAAATTCTCTCCAATCGTTCACAATCATTTGTTGTGTGGTGGAAATCCAAATTCATATTCCCAGACATTAATCGCTTCATTCTTTCTACAGTTGGTATGGTCGTTATATCAATGATTTACTCATCATTTTGTCATTGGGGATGACGACCTTACCAGATTTTTTTTAATAATAATAATAATAATAATAATACCGTATATACTCGAGTATAAGCCGACCCGAGTATAAGCCGAGATCCCCCTAATTTTGCCACAAAAAACTGGGAAAACTTATTGACTCGAGTATAAGCCTAGGGTAGGAAATGCAGCAGCTACTGGTAAATTTCAAAAATAAAAATAGATGCTCCATACTGTTCATTATTGCCCCATAGATGCTCCATATACAACTGTGCTATATATAATGCTCTGCACCGTTCATTATGGTCCCATAGATGCTCCACATAAAGCTGTGAAGCTGTGCCACATATAATGCTCTGCACCGTTCATTATGGCCCCATAGATGCTCCACATAAAACTGTGCCACATATAATGCTCTGCACCGTTGATTATGGCCCCATAGATGCTCCTTATCAAGCTGTGCCAAATAGAATGCTGCTTGTGCTGCAATAAAAAAAAAATCACATACTCACTTCTCTTCGCTCAGGACGCCGGCGCTTTCAATAATTACCTGCTCCTCGTGTGGCTCCGTCTCCAGCACTGACGCTCAGCAGAGGGCGCGCACTGACTACGTCACCGCACCCTCTAACCTGAGCGTCACAGCCAGGAGACGCTGCAGACGGAGCCGCACTGGAGCGAGGAGCAGGTAAATATCGCGCAGCGCTGCGCTCCCTGTATACTTACCTGCTCCTGGCGCGGTCCCTGCAGTCCCTGGCTTCCCCGGCGCTGCAGCTTCTTCCTGTAATTCACAGTTACCGATCATTTACAGCAATGAATATGCGGCTCCACCTCTATGGGAGGTGGAGCCGCCTATTCATTTCTGTAATGAGCGGTGCCATGTGACCACTCAGTACAGGAAGAATCTGCAGCGCCGGGGAAGCCAGGGACTGCAGGGACCGCGCCAGGAGCAGGTAAATATCGCGCAGCGCTCCCCTCCCGGTATACTTACCTGCTCCTGTTGCGGTCCCTTGCTTCCCCGGCGCTGCAGCTTCTTCCTGTAATTGAGCGGTCACAGTTACCGATCATTTACAGCGATGAATATGCGGCTCCTCCCCTATGGGAGGTGGAGCCGCCTATTCATTTCTGTAATGAGCGGTGCCATGTGACCACTCAGTACAGGAAGAATCTGCAGCGCCGGGGAAGCAAGGGACTGCAGGGACCGCGCCGCAGCAGGTAAGTATAACTACACAGCCCCCGCTCCCCCTCACCTGCCGACCTCCCGGTATATGACTCGAGTATAAGCTGAGAGGGGGACTTTCAGCCCAAAAAAATGGGCTGAAAATCTCGGCTTATACTCGAGTATATACGGTAATAATAATTACAATTTAGCAATCTCTTATAATGTTCCCCAGATCATCATTTCATTTTTGGATCTTTTGTACAGTGGTAATTTTTCCAGTGAGCGGATTTAAATGGCTGCTTACCGGAAATAAACTGTAACTAATGCATTCCTTTATTCTGTCACTTGCTATCTTCCCCATACACTTAAATGTATACTTGTTGGGGAACTAAAACCTAAAGAGATGAACTGGAATATAAGTTGGTGTGCATGCAACATGTAGGCGCATGTTCACACTGACCACTAAACAGCCCAAATTGAAGCTAAAAACAAAATGAACAAATACCCTGCAGTAAAACAATGGCAATAGTGCATAAAAATAAAATTGGGTACTTGGTTAACATAATTTTTATAAAAAAACAAACAAACACATAAAAGCCATCCCACTGCATCAAGGTGACCCTATTCAGGACAGTCCTAACCTCTAATATTAAAATCTAATACTAGAGGTTAGGACCATCCCGAATAGGGTCACGTCAATGCGGTGGGCTGGCTTTTAAGTTTTTATTTTTTTTATTTTCTCCTTCGCCTCATTGGGGGACACAGACCATGGGTGTATGCTGCTGCCACCAGGAGGCTGACACTAAGTAATACAAAGAAAGTTAGCTCCTCCCCTGCAGTATACACCCTCCTGCTGGCCCCCAGCTAACCAGTTCTTGCTTAGTGTCCGTAGGAGGCACACGGACGGGTCTGCTATTCAGACCCAAAGAACTCATTTTTACCGTTTTTTACTTTTTACTACGGTCGAATGGGGCGACGGATTCTTTCATGTTCCGATCTCCTCGAACCATCAACAGGCGAGCACGGGAGTTTTACCTCTCCGTATCCTCTCCTGCGACGTGGGAAGCCACTGCCTGAGCTGATTTTAGGGGCGACGGGCCCCTTCAAGGGCACCGATCTCCCCCCTCCCTTATCAGACGAGCACTGGAGTTTCACCTTCAGTATCCTCTTCTGCAGCCAGGCCTATTGCCGGACATTCAGCCCTGTCCACCAGGTTTTACCCTCGGCTGTACAGAGGCACCTTCCAGCGTGGCGTCCGAGCAGCCCCCACTGCATCACCACTGAAAAAGCGGATGATGGAAGGAGGCAGACGGTTCCTCTCCCCCCCTCTTCTGCAGGGATGGTGGATGGAGGCTCCCCAACCCTGCACCGTCCTATCTACCCGGGCACAGCTCCTACCTGCAGCATCTGCCACCCCCTCCATATTGGGGTAAGTGCTCCGTGAGATTTGGGTTTTCCGGCGGTCAGAGGAGGGCTCCATAGCGACTGGGTCCCCACAGAGCTTCGCGGCACTTTTCCCCTCGGTCTGCGTGTGCGCGCCGGCCGAAGCCATAAATTTAGTCCCCGGCTTCGGCCCTGTTTAGGCTGCATCCCGGGAAGCCCCGCCCACCGCTTGCTTCCTTCTAGCGGCTCCGCCCCCCTATTCAGGCGCTTCTCGTTCCAGACGAGATCTCGGCGGCCATCTTCTTCCTCCTCCATTGCGGTCACTATTTCTTCTGGAGGGGGCTGCGGCCGGCGGTTTTTCAGCGCTGAAGTCAGCGCTATTCCAGACGGGGGACTCAGAACCTGAGTAAGGTGAATCGCCCCAATATCCCCCCCTCCCCCCGGCACGCATCCCGGCAGCATTAAGGGACTAGCTTTCCCTGTTTTTTTATATACTTAAGGCTGCAATCTCTGGTGCTCCTGCACACTACAGAATGTATAGTACAGTGTGCAGGCTTGCAAACAGAGAGCTGTGAGTTCCCAGCAATGAAGCTCTCATGACTCATTCCCTGGTGACTCATTCCCTGGTGACTCATTCCCTGGTATTTAATACTCTGCCCGGTAGTCGCTGGGCCCATAGGTGCATCCCCAGCTTTCCATGCCTTTTTATTAAACCCAGGACCAGCATTCCCTGGTCTTAAGGGTCCCCTAGTTTTAAAAGGGTCACATCCCCAGCATTCTCTGCTCTGCCAGAAGCCGGTCTCCTTTTCCTTAGTACTAAATCAGGCCAGTATGCCCTGGTCTTAAAGGCACAGGGCCAGTAGGCACTGGTCTTAAAGGCACATGGCAAGTATGCCCTCGTCTTAAAGGCACATGACCAGCATCCCTGGTCTTAAAGGAGCATGACCAGCATTCTTGTTCTTAAAGGCACATTACCAGCTTTGCTGGTCTTTAACCCCTTCATGACCCAGCCTATTTTGACCTTAAAGACCTTGCCGTTTTTTGCAATTCTGACCAGTGTCCCTTCATGAGGTAATAACTCAGGAACGCTTCAACAGATCCTAGTGGTTCTGAGATTGTTTTTTCGTGACATATTGGGCTTCATGTTAGTGGTAAATTTAGGTCAATAAATTCTGTGTTTATTTGTGATAAAAACGGAAATTTGGCGAAAATTTTGAAAATTTCGCAATTTTCACATTTTGAATTTGTATTCTGTTAAACCAGAGAGTTATGTGACACAAAATAGTTAATAAATAACATTTCCCACACGTCTACTTTACATCAGCACAATTTTGGAAACAAAAATTTGTTTTGCTAGGAAGTTATAAGGGTTAAAATTTGACCAGCGATTTCTCATTTTTACAACGAAATTTACAAAACCATTTTTTTTAGGGACCACCTCACATTTGAAGTCAGTTTGAGGGGTCTATATGGCTGAAAATACCCAAAAGTGACACCATTCTAAAAACTGCACCCCTCAAGGTGCACAAAACCACATTCAAGAAGTTTATTAACCCTTCAGGTGCTTCACAGCAGCAGAAGCAACATGGAAGGAAAAAATGAACATTTAACTTTAGTCACAAAAATGATTTTTCAGCAACAATTTTTTTATTTTCCCAATGGTAAAAGGAGAAACTGAACCACGTAAGTTGTTGTCCAATTTGTCCTGAGTACGCTGATACCTCATATGTGGGGGTAAACCACTGTTTGGGCGCACGGCAGGGCTTGGAAGGAGCGCCATTTGACTTTTTGAATGAAAAATTGGCTGCACTCTTTAGCGGACACCATGTCACATTTGGAGAGCCCCCGTGTGCCTAAAAATTGGAGCTCCCCCACAAGTGACCCCATTTTGGAAACTAGACGCCCCAAGGAACTTATCTAGATGCATAGTGAGCCCTTTAAACCCCCAGATTCTTCACAAATTGATCCGTAAAAATGAAAAAGTACTTTTTTTTTCACAAAAAAAGTTTTTTAGCCTCAATTTTTTCATTTTCACATGGACAACAGGATAAAATGGATCCTAAAATTTGTTTGGCAATTTCTCCTGAGTACACCGATACTTCACATGTAGGGGTAAACCACTGTTTGGGCACATGGTAAGGCTCGGAAGGGAAGGAGCGCCATTTGACTTTTTGAATGAAAAATTATCTCCAACTGTTAGTGGACACCATGTCGCGTTTGGAGAGACCCTGTGTGCCTATGCAATGGAGCTCCCCCACAAGTGACCCCATTTTGGAAACTGGACCCCCCAAGGAACTTATCTAGATGCCTAGTGAGCACTTTAAACCCTCAGGTGCTTCACAAATTGATCCGTAAAAATGAAAAAGTACTTTTTTTTCACAAAAAATTTATTTTCGCCTCAATTTTTTCATTTTCACATGGGCAACAGGATAAAATGGATCCTAAAATTTGTTGAGCAATTTCTCCCGAGTACGCCGATACCTCATATGTGGGGGTAAACCACTGTTTGGGCACACGGCAGGGCTCGGAAGGGAAGGCGCGCCTTTTAACTTTTTGAATGGAAAATTAGCTCCAATTGTTAGCGGACACCATGTCGCATTTGGAGAGCCCCTGTGTGCCTATGCAATGGAGCTCCCCCACAAGTGACCCCATTTTGGAAACTAGACCCCCCAAGGAACTTACCTAGATGCATACTGAGCACTTTAAACCCCCAGGTGCTTCACAGAAGTTTATAATGCAGAGCGATGAAAATAAAAAATAATTTTTCTTTTCTCAAAAATGATTTTTTAGCCTGGAATTTCCTATTTTGCCAATGGTAATAGGAGAAATTGGACCACAAATGTTGTTGTCCAGTTTGTCCTGAGTATGCAGATACCCCATATGTGGGGGTAAACCACTGTTTGGGCGCACGGCAGGGCTCAGAAGGGAGGGCACGCCATTTGGCTTTTTAAATGGAAAATTATCTCCAATCATTAGCGGACACCATGTCGCGTTTGGAGAGCCCCTGTGTGCCTAAACATTGGAGATCCCCCACAAATTACCCCATTTTGGAAACTAGACCCCCAAAGGAACTAATCTAGATGTGTAGTGAGCACTTTGAACCCTCAAGTGCTTCACAGAAGTTTATAACGCAGAGCCATGAAAATAAAATAAAAAAATTATTTTCTCAAAAATGAATTTTAGCCCGCAATTTTTTATTTTCCCAAGGGTAACAGGAGAAATTTGACCCCAAAAGTTGTTGTCCAGTTTCTCCTGAGTACGCTGATAACCCATATGTGGGGGTAAACCACTGTTTAGGCACATGCTGGGGCTCGGAAGTGAAGTAGTGACGTTTTGAAATGCAGACTTTGATGGAATGCTCTGTGGGCGTCACGTTGCGTTTGCAGAGCCCCTGATGTGGCTAAACAGTAGAAACCCCCCACAAGTGTCCCCATTTTGGAAACTAGACCCCGAAAGGAACTTATCTAGATGTGAGGTGAGCACTTTGAACCCCCAAGTGCTTCACAGAAGTTCATAACACAGAGCAGTGAAAATAATAAATACGTTTTCTTTCCTCAAAAATAATTTTTAGCCCAGAATTTTTTATTTTCCCAAGGGTTACAGGAGAAATTGGACCCCAAAAGTTGTTGTCCAGTTTCTCCTGAGTACGCTGATACCCCATGTGTGGGGGTAAACCACTGTTTGGGCACACGTGGGGGCTCAGAAGGGAAGTAGTGACTTTTGAAATGCAGACTTTGATGGAATGGTCTGCGGGCGTCACGTTGCGTTTGCAGAGCCCCTGGTGTGCCTAAACAGTAGAAACCCCCCACAAGTGACCCCATTTTGGAAACTAGACCCCCAAAGGAACTTATCTAGATGTGTGGTGAGCACTTTCAACCCCCAAGTGCTTTACAGAAGTTTATAACGCAGAGCCGTGAAAATAAAAAATCATTTTTCTTTCCTCAAAAATGATGTTTTAGCAAGCAATTTTTTATTTTCTCAAGGGTAACAGGAGAAATTGGACCCCAGTAATTGTTGCGCAGTTTGTCCTGAGTATGCTGGTACCCCATATGTGGGGGTAAACCACTGTTTGGGCAGACGTCGGGGTTCGGAAGTGAGGGAGCACCATTTGAATTTTTGAATACAAGATTGGCTGGAATCAATGGTGGGGCCATGTTGCGTTTGGAGACCCCCTGAAGTGCCTAAACAGTGGAAACCCCTCAATTCTACCTCCAACACTAACCCCAACACACCCCTAACCCTAATCCCAACTGTAGCCATAACCCTAATCACAACCCTAACCCCAACACACCCCTAACCACAACCCTAACCCCAACACAACCCTAACCACAACCCTAATTCCAACCCAACCCTAAGGCTATGTGCCAACGTTGCGGATTCGTATGAGATTTTTCAGCACCATTTTTGAAAAATCCGCGGGTAAAAGGCACTACGTTTTACCTGCGGATTTTCCGCGGATTTCCAGTGTTTTTTGTGCGGATTTCACCTGCGGATTCCTATTGAGGAACAGGTGTAAAACGCCGCGGAATCCGCACAAAGAATTGGCATGCTGCGGAAAATACAACGCAGCGTTCCCGCGCGGTATTTTCCGCACCATGGGCACAGCGGATTTGGTTTTCCATATGCTTACATGGTACTGTAAACCTGATGGAACACTGCTGCGGATCCTCAGCCAAATCCGCACCGTGTGCACATAGCCTAATTCTAAAGGTATGTGCACACGCTGCAGAAAATGCTGCGGATCCGCAGCAGTTTCCCATGAGTTTACAGTTCAATGTGAACCTATGGGAACCAAAAATCCCTGTACACATGCTGCGGAAAAACTGCACGGAAACGCAGCGGTTTACATTCCGCAGCATGTCACTTCTTTCTGCGGATTCCGCAGCGGTTTTACAACTGCTCAAATAGAAAATCGCAGTTGTAAAACTGCAGTGAAATGCGCAGAAAAACCGCGGTAAATCCACGATAAATCGGCAGCGGTTTAGCACTGTGGATTTTTCAAATCCGCTGCGGAAAAATCCGCATAGGACCAGAATATGTGTGCACATACCGAAACCCTAACCCTAACCCTAACCCTACCCCTAACCCTAATCCTACCCCTAACCCTAGTTCTTACCCCAACCTTAGTGAAAAAAAAAAAATTCTTTATTTTTTTATTGTCCCTATCTATGGGGGTGACAAAGGGGGGGGTCATTTACTATTTTTTTTATTTTGATCACTGAGATATAACCTATCTCAGTGATCAAAATTCACTCTGGAACGAATCTGCCGGCCGGCAGATTCGGCGGGCGCACTGCACATGCGCCCGCCATTTTGGAAGATGGCGGCGCCCAGGAAAGAAGACGGACGGACCTCGGGCGGCCAGGTAAGTATAAGGGGGGGGGAGATCAGGGCACGGGGGGGCGTCGGAGCACGGGGGGGTGGATCGGAGCATGGGGGGGTGGATCGGAACACGGGAGGGAGGATTGGAGCACGGGGGAGGATTGGAGCACGGGGTGAGGGATCGCTGTGCGGGGGGGGGGTGGATCGGAGCACGGGGGGGGGGGGTCGCTGTGTGCGGGGGGGGGATCGGAGTGCGGGGGGGTTTGATTGGTGCACGGGGGAAGCGGACAGGAGGACGGGGGAGCGGAGCACAGGACGGAGGGGAGCGGACCACAGATCGGGGGGTTGGGGGGGCGATCGGAGGGGTGGGGTGGGTGCACATAAGTGTTTCCAGCCATGGCCGATGATATTGCAGCATCGGCCATGGCTGGATTGTAATATTTCACCAGTTTTTTAGGTGAAATATTACAAATCGCTCTGATTGGCAGTTTCACTTTCAACAGCCAATCAGAGCGATCGTAGCCACGAGGGGGTGAAGCCACCCCCCCTGGGCTAAACTACCACTCCCCCTGTCCCTGCAGATCGGGTGAAATGGGAGTTAACCCTTTCACCCGGCCTGCAGGGACGCGATGTTTCCATGACGCATATGCTGCGTCATGGGTCGGAATGGCACCGACTTTCATGACGCAGCGTATGCGTCAAAGGTCGGGAAGGGGTTAAGGCACTTGTTCCAACATTCCTTTCATGACCAGTATTCCTGGTCTTAAAGGCACGTGACCAGCATGCCCTGGTCTTATAGACTCGTGACCAGTATCCCCTGGTCTTAAAGACACGTGTCCAGAATACCCTGGTCTTAAAGGCACATGACCAGTATGCCCTTGTCTTAAAGGCACGTGACCAGTATTTCCTGGTCTTAAACGCTATAACCAGTAGGCCCTGGTCTTAAAGGCACATGACTAGTACGTCCTGGTTTTCAAGGCACATGACCAGTATGCCCTGGCTTTTAAAGGCACACGACCAGTATGCCCTGGACTTAAAGGCTCAGGACCAGTACGCCCTGGTCTTAAACGCAAATGACCAGCATACCCTGGTTTTAAGGGCACATGACCATTATCTCCTGGATTTCAGCATGCCCTGCTTTTAAAGGCACATGAACAGTATGTCATCTTACAAAAGGCACAAGACCAGTATTCCCTGGTCTTAAAGGCTCAGGGCCAGTAACCCCTAGCCTTAAAGGCGCATGACCAGTATTTACTGGTCTTAAGGGCACATCATCTATCCTAAGCTGGTCACCCTAACTGAGCTCTGGAGCACTCACATGCTCCCTCTCCTACAATGGGAGCCGTCGGCTAGCAGGGGCCGCAAGTATTCTAGAAAAACGTACAGGTTCTAGAAAATCTCCATCAACATTTGACGGTGATGCACTGGAAGACCTCTAAGTAGGATACCATACCTGGTCGGAATTTTATGGGCGACGGGTCCCTTAAAGGGCTCCGATTTCCCCCCACACCTTCAAGAGACGAGCACACGGAGTGTCGCCTCCATGTATCTTCTTCTGCATCCAGGTCTATCGCCACAACCTGCCCTGTCCACTCGGAAACCTCAATTCTGGGGATGTGGCGTCCACATTTGTGGTGTTCCAACAAGGAGGTTTTCCCCCCTTTGTATCAGATGCAAGAAAGTGGACGATTCCTCTCCACTTCCCTGTTAAGAAGATGGTGGATCGAGGTTTTTCCTTATTTTCTTCTCTGCACGACGATGGCAGAGACCTGCTGGTTACAGTCCCGCATTCTGTCACTTGGCAGACTCGCCGGGCAGAATTTCTTGCGGTATTCCTACCAGTATCCTGGCCGGTGTATCATCAATTAAGATTCCACAGACAGTCGGATAGCAAATCTAGTTCGTTCCGTCTTGTGGTTTCGGGTTCAGCGCTCTACCCTTCCTTAGCCGCATGGGTTGCTTGACCAAAGGGAGAGAATGAAAGTCTCTGGGTCCCAGACCTTATCTACTTCGTTCCACAGTATAGCTGGCCAATCAAATCTTCTGAGCGGGAGACTAGCAAGGGATCGTATCTCTTCTTCAGGCTCAACCAGCAGTGGAAGCATTGGCCAGGACAGTCTAGATCTAAGGGATCTTGGTTCCAAAATGGAGGGAATGAAAAGTATCTCCATTCCTGGACCCCAAACTTCTAACAACCTTTGACAGGGCCCTTTCATTTTTCGGATGGAGTTCCTCTGCTCAGCCACTACTTCAACAGAGAAACGTGGTTGTTTTCTGGCATCCATCGTCATTCGGGATTCTTACCCTCACATACCTATTTCTCCTCTCTACTATAATCTCTTCGCCTTTCCATTCGCGAACAGTATTTTCACGACCTGGCCCTTCTGCCTGGCTACCACACCAGAGTGGTCGCAAGGGTCATGACGGTTGTCATGTTCTTCTTGCACCTTAGAAGCATGGTCGTCCTTCCTCTATTTGGTCGACTTTGTAGCCGCTCTCCTAGGACTACGCTGAGTCGTCCATATCACTTGCAATTACCTCTCTATTGGGCTAGCAGCTAAACTTAGACAAGTTTTTTTCCCTCATTCTCAGCCCAGCAGATCCTCTTTGAGGATGATCCTGCCCAAGAAGGATGGTTACTCTCTCTCGGGTCTAGGTCGTGGCCCTTCTACAGGGAGCTTGCACACTCGATCTCTCATTCCCTCGGTTCTTTCAATTCACTAGGAGGGTTCTGAGGGAAAGGACGTCTACGGAAGCAGTTTCCTTCGCTGCGCTCGTTTTCTGCAAGTCAATCAGGCTCTCAAAGGGTAGTCTCTGAGCTCCTTTCTCTTCCAGAGCCTTCTCCTGGCCCAAGGGCTATTGGGAGATACCATTGCCAGTTTTCTTCTCCCGATCATCTCTCTGTAGAACCGAACGGTACGGCTAGTCCTTCAGCAGGCCCTCTGCCTTCTGGCGGGTCTTCAGTTGGATAATGCCTCGGCTGTGCCCCAAGTTAGCCATCTAGCAAGTACCCTCAGTCAAGCGCCATGGCTAAGGTACCTCGCACTCTCTGATGGGCCGAGTTCTATCTTCGGTGATCTCAACAGTACATTCCCTGGAGTAGTACACTGGGCGGCAGACATATTCAGCCGTCCGGGGTTTTTCCTCAAGTGAGTGGGAACTTCACTCGGAAATCTTCCATCGGACCTGCCTTCACTGGAGTACTCCAGAGGTAGTTCGGATGGCGTCCAAGCTGAACGCCAATGTACTCCAGTTCATGGTTTGGCCTCGCGATCCAGGACCATTGCAGTGCATGATCTATTCTTCCATGGTACCAATTTCCATAACCCCTCTTCCACTACGTCTGAAACCTTTTCGGAAGCGGGTAGGGCCCCAGTGATCCCGGGAGACCCACACTGACCATGTCAGGTTTTTTTCTCGCTTGCGGTACTAGTATTTTTCCGGCTTATTGTCTCAAGCTGGAAATATGGTCTTTCTTGCAGGCCTCAACCTGTAGTTCTTCCCTACCACGTACCGTTAAATCCGTGGGCCCTTAATGGTCCTGGGCATCTTACAGTGGACTCCTTTTCTGATCCGGATAGACTTTTCTATCAGGGAGGGTCTCTCCCCTTCTTTCTCTGCGTTCTTGTCCTCCTGATGAGTCTTCAGATCTCGACGCTCTGTTCTTTATCTTTTTTCCTTATTACCTTCAAGGCAAGGTTGCCCTCTAGCCATCCTGTTCCCTCGTTGCCAAGGGGTATTATATCTCCACTGTTGCAGGGGCATCGTCCTCTCATCTCCTTCGGCTCTAGTCCACAAAGCGGAATGGGTTCTCCATAATCTGGAAGAAGCGAGTGCTCCGAGTGGGTACGTATCGAGGACGACGTCCTTCCAAAGGTTGGACATTTTACTCGGGTTTTTCGATGGTAAGTAGGCTTCCTGACGGTCGCAGGAAGGGTTTAGCCGTTTTTCTTCGGCCACGTTAGCCTGGTGGATTCTTTTCTCCATCCAGGAGTCCTTTCGCGCTAGATGTCAGCCTATCTCCCTGTCTGAGGGCTCTAGGCGCCAGACGTCGGCAAGCACGACCGCAGGCTTGCGAATTTCTCCAGGCCGCATGCATTCTTGAAGCACTATATTTCACTCACTTCCACAGATGTGAGTCTGGGCAGGTGGACTTTGCAGGCCGCGGTGGCGCACTTGTAAGTAGCGGCTACACGGCCTGAAGTGATGTTGTCCCCACCCAGGGACTGCTTTGGGACGTCCCATGGTCTGTGTCCCCCAATGAGGCGAAGGAGAAATAGGGATTTTTGTGTACTCACCGTAAAATCCTTTTCTCCGAGCCATTCATTGGGGGACACAGCTCCCACCCTGTTATTAGCTTATGCTTTGTTTTTATCTTTTGATATGTTATACTCTTATATATAATGTGACATGCTTTACGCTTATATGTCGTTATTGATCTCCTACTGCTTTTGCACCGAACTGGTTAGCTGCGAGCCAGCAGGAGGGTGTATACTGCAGGGGAGGAGCTAACTTTCTCTGATCGCCCATGACGGCACCACGGAGAGAGGGGATCCGCCCACCAAGGACAGGAAACCTACGGATAAAAAGGCGGTACCACTCTCCTGCATCAGTTGGTTTCCTGTCCTTGATGGGAGACCTACGGACTTACCAGTCAGCGTTGGAATTCCGGGGCCAACCAGTCCGATTCAGGCAGCTGGGGTCCCTCTGCCTCGGCTGGGGTGGTGACCCGAGGCACCACCGCTGGGGGCTAGTGGGCCTCAAGGGTGCGTGGAGGAGGTGACAAGGAGTTCGCGGTCACCTCCTCAGGTAAGATGCAGCAGCGGCAACATCCAGGGGGGTCCCTCTGTGGTTGCGGGAGGTGCGGCGTGGCCCTCCCCTAGCTCGCGTCAGCCTGCACACTGCAACGCCATCGGGCTTGCAGAGCCGCGCAATAAGGGTCTGCATAGGACCGGGGGTGCCGGTCAGCAGCGCCATATCTGTACTCCGGGCGCCATCTTGGAAAGTCGGCGCATGCCCGGAACTGCGCTGGTCTCGCGAGACGCCGGGGCGCCGCGGAAGCGACTGCGCAGGCGTCGGCGTTCGGCGCTCCTCGCCGTAGTCTGGACGCTCCATAGATCCCGACATGACGCTTAGGCGTTCTACAAGACGCAGGAGCGTCTGCGCAGGCGCCAGCGTTTCAGCGCTCCTCGTGCCGGCCGGGCGCTACGGCGCAGGCGCCGGGAAGTAAAAAAAAAAAAAAAAAAAGAGGAGCAGCGGGAAAGTTTAAATGGGAGGATTTACTTCCCCCCCAGTGGCTCTGCAGTATATTGGCAGGAGCAGTCGTGTCAGCGCCATCGTAGCAAGTGTTGTTTTGCGCAGACCAGCAGCAGCAGTATGAGCGACCCGGCATCTCCCTTGCCTGAATCACCTCCACCTATAGCATCGCCGCAGCAGCAAAAAAGGCGGCAGCAGAAAGGTTACCAGGACACCAGCAAAGAACGCCAAAGGTCTCAACACAGCAAGGAGTCCAGCACGGCGTCGGGGAAAAAGCCAGAGGCTGAGAATTCCCAACCGGTATTTATGGGTCCTGGAGGTGGTAAGTTGATCTTCGTGAAAGTTAGAGACAGTAAGATTATTATTTGTCTCTTTTAGGGGAGGAAAAGCGTAGGTAAAACCAAGCACAAGGTCTGTGCCATCTGTAAAGAGGATCTTCCACTCGCCTGGGAGAAGCAGCTATGTAATTCCTGCATACAGCAGACGGTATCAGAAAGCCTGCCCGGGTTTGCAACAGATCTTAAAAACCTGATTAAAGAGCAGGTGGAAGACACCTTTAAATCCCTTAAAAGGGGAAGAAAACGGAGAAGGACCAGACACAGGTCCCCGTCCCCAGTCTCTAAATCTGACAGCGATAGTGCGAGTTCGGTATCCTCCGACTCCTCCTCCGCATCTTCGTCATCCACTTCTTCCTCAGGAGGTCACAATTGTTTCCCATTAGAGGACACTGATGGCCTCATAAAGGCAGTGAGGAGTACTATGGGGTTAGTAGACTCCCACCCTAAAAAATCAGCACAAGACATTATGTTTGGGGGCTTAGAACAAAAAAGAGGAGAGCTTTTCCGCTTAATGAAACAATTGCAGCGCTAATCAAAAAGGAATGGAAAAAACCCATGAAAAAGACTCTCCTAACTCCCAAAAGGAAATACCCCTTTGAGGATGAATCCTGCTCCTTTTGGGAAAAAGCCCCCAAATTAGATGTAGCAATAGCGAAAGCATCAAAGAAATTCGCTCTCCCGTTCGAGGACATGGGGGTCCTAAAAGACCCTATGGACAGGAAGGCGGATGCCTTCCTCAAGGGCTCTTGGGAGTCAGCGGGAGGAAGCCTGAAACCGGCAGTGGCAGCAGCATGCACATCTCGCTCCCTAATGATCTGGTTGAATCAACTAGAGGGTCAATTAAAGGGGAAAACTTCCCGAGACTTGATGCTGAAGACATTACCCGTAATAAGGGGAGCTGCGGCCTTTCTGGCTGACGCCTCGGCAGACTCTATAAGATTAGCTGCCAGGTCGGCAGTATTTGCTAATGCGGCCAGGCGTGCCCTCTGGCTTAAGAATTGGCCTGGCGATCTACAAACAAAAACAAAATTGTGTACTATCCCCTGCGAAGGGGAGTTTTTGTTCGGTTCCACATTAGATGATATCTTGGAAAAAGCAGGGGACAAGAAAAAGTCCTTTCCCTCTCTAGGTCTCCCCTCTTACCGGAAGCCCTTTCGGAACAAGAGGTTTTTCCGTAAGAACCCTGGGAGAGGCCAGGGAAAGTGGGAGGATAAGAGGAACAAGAACAAGGGGTTCATCTTTAACAAAAACCCCAGCGATACCAAGAAGCCTTCTCAATGAAGGTTCACCCCAGGTGGGAGGGAGATTATCTCTCTTTCTCCCAGCCTGGAAAAAGATTACCTCCAGTCAATGGATTCTAAACATCATAGAATCAGGTCTGAGGCTGACATTCAAAAAATGGCCCCGTCCCTCTTTTACGATGACATCTATAAGATCTTCGGCAGAAGAACAGCTGGCACTGGAAAACGAGGTCATCGGGCTAGTAAAAAAGGGAGTACTCCTGGAGGTTCCCCCACAAGAAAGAGGGCAAGGGTACTATTCCCCTCTATTCCTGAGGAAGAAACCAGACGGTTCCTTCAGGACCATTATAAATCTAAAAAAACTAAACGATTACTTGGACGTTCAAGCATTCAAGATGGAAACGATAAAATCATCTATCAAAATGTTGTTTCCCCAATGCTTCATGGTGGTCCTGGACCTAAAGGACGCATATTATCACGTCCCAATACACAAGGATCACCAGAGGTTCCTCAGGATGGCAGTTCACATCAGGGGAGTCCTAAATCACTTCCAATTTTCAGCTCTACCATTTGGCCTTGCCATAGCCCCGAGGGTTTTCACAAAGCTGGTCGCGGAGGTAATGGCTCACCTCAAGGAAGAAAATACCCTAATCGTTCCATATCTGGACGATTTCTTGGTGATAGGCTCCTCCCCGCAACATTGCGAGGATCAACTGGCAATAGTGATGCATTCTTTAAAGGAATTGGGCTGGCTAATAAACATAGAGAAATCCAGACTAATGCCTTCTCAGGTCCAGGAGTATCTAGGTCTCACTCTAGACTCCAAAAAGATGGAGTGTCGGCTCCCAGAGAACAAGATACAAAAACTAAAAAGTTTAGTATCAAGAACCCAATCTCTCCCCTCCATAACACTCCGTCAGGCCATGTCCCTCTTAGGCTCCATGACCTCTTGTATTCCAGCGGTCCAGTGGGCCCAATTACATTCGAGAGTCCTTCAATGGCAGATCTTATCGGAGCAAATCCATCTAGGAGGACATTTAGACGGGCAGTTGACTCTATCTCCTCGCACCAATCACTCTCTAACATGGTGGAAATCGCAGGAAAATCTTTCCCAGGGAGTCCCATGGGTAATTCAGGTCTCGAAAGTCCTGACTACAGACGCTAGCCCTTCAGGGTGGGGGGCCCATCTGGGCGACCTAGTAGCCCAGGGCATTTGGTCTCCATCTCTGGTAAACAAATCCTCCAACATGAAGGAACTCCTTGCAGTAAAATTTGGCCTTCAAGAATTCTTGGGGGTCCTTCACTCTCACCATGTAAGAGTAATGTCGGACAACCGGGTGGTAGTATCTTACCTAAATCACCAGGGGGGTACCCGTTCCAAAAATCTAATGGAAGTGACCGACTCAATCCTGCAAATAGCCGAGAGCAATCTCTTATCCCTAACAAGCCTACACATAAGGGGAGTAGACAATTACAAAGCAGACTTCCTCAGCCGGTCCAGCCTAAAACAGGGGGAATGGGAACTAAATCGGTCAATATTCACCCAGATCACAGAAAGATGGGGTGTTCCCAAAATAGATCTCTTTGCGAGCCATCTAAACAAAAAAGTAGCCTCCTTTTGCTCCCTATCTCCTCTGGGGAACCCAGTAGCGGTGGACGCTTTCCTGATATCTTGGGGTCACCATCTTGTCTATGCCTTCCCTCCTCTTATTCTGATTCCAGCAGTGCTGAGGAAGATTCGGGAGGACGGGGCGCTGGTCATCCTAATTGCCCCGTTCTGGCCGAAGAGACCTTGGTTCTCATGGATGAGGAAGATGTCAATATCCGACCCTTGGGTATTACCAGACCTTCAGGATCTATTGTCGCAGGGCCCAGTCTGTCATCCACGAGTCAAGAACTTGCACTTGACAGCTTGGCTCTTGAAAGGAAATTATTAGAGAGCAGAGGGTTCTCTCCGGGGCTAATCTCAACTCTGTTACAAAGTAGGAAGCCGGTTACAACAAAACAATACGGCAAGGTATGGAAAAAATTTCTGTCTTCTTCAGGTATAAGAATAGGGAAAGAAATTCCCCTTACTTCCATACTAGAATTCCTACAAAATGGGTTGGAGATGGGGTTGGCCACTAGTACCCTAAAAGTTCATGTGGCAGCTTTGGGAGCGCTATTCAATTTTGACTTGGCTTCAAACAGATGGGTCTCTAGATTTATCAGGGCAGCAGGAAGATCGAGGCCTCTTCCAGTAAAAGTTGTTCCTCAATGGGACTTAAACTTGGTCCTTAAAGCCCTGACTAGTACTCCATTTGAACCATTACGCGAAGCTTCACTGAAAAATTTATCTCTAAAAACTGCTCTGTTAGTCGCCCTCACTTCTGCCCGTAGGGTTAGCGACTTACAGGCTCTCTCAGCCAATCCTCCCTACACACAATTTCTAGAGGATAGAGTCATTTTAAAAACAGACCCAGCATATCTACCGAAAGTGGCTTCAAAATTTCACAGGTCCCAAGAGATATCTCTCCCCTCCTTCTGTCCCAACCCTAAAAATAAGGAGGAACAAACATTACATACACTAGATGTAAAAAGGTGTCTCTTACATTACATAGAAGCCACTAGAGAGAGTAGGGAGGATCCCTCTCTGTGTGTTTCCAGGGTCCCCGGAAGGGGAAAAAAAGCATCCAAAGCCACCATAGCAAGATGGATCACGGACGCCATCAGTCTCTCATACTCGGCAAGTGGGATGTCCGTTCCCGGGGAGGTTAAGGCTCACTCAACAAGGGCAGTGGCAACTTCCTGGGCGGAGAAGGCCGGAGCTTCCATAGACCAGATATGTAGAGCTGCTACCTGGTCTTCACCATCCACATTCTATAGGCACTATAGATTGGACCTAATCTCCTCTTCAGACCTTACTTTCGGTAAAAGGGTTCTGGAGGCGGTGGTCCCTCCCTGAATGTACTATCTATGCAATTCTCTCCGTGGTGCCGTCATGGGCGATCAGAGAAAAATATAGTTCTTACCGATAACGGTATTTCTCTGAGCCCATGACGGCACCCGTACATTCCCTCCCTTCACTTATGGGTGCGCACATCAAATTAGTGCCATAGTCTATTTATAGTCTTTAAACACGCGGTATCTCGTTATGATAAACCGTTAAAATTTACAAATGTTTTAGTAGTCTCCCATCGTTCTCTATGTAAAACAACTGATGCAGGAGAGTGGTACCGCCTTTTTATCCGTAGGTTTCCTGTCCTTGGTGGGCGGATCCCCTCTCTCCGTGGTGCCGTCATGGGCTCAGAGAAATACCGTTATCGGTAAGAACTATATTTTTTTCTTTGTATTACTTAGTGTCAGCCTCCTGGTGGCAGCAGCATACACCCATGGTCTGTGTCCCCCAATGAATGGCTCGGAGAAAAGGATTTTACGGTGAGTACACAAAAATCCCTATTTTTATCAAAATTGTGCTAAATAAGTACCTTTTTGTTATTTGTATGCACTGTTGCTATTTATGTACTGCAGGGCATTTGCTCATCTTGTTTTCATCTTAGGTTTTGTTGGGGAATTAATGACTCTGAAAGGAACTGCTCTACAGACATCAGCTTTTCTTGCTGAAATCTGTGGAGTATGATCGACTATCTCAGTGACCTTATCCTTCTTGGATGCTACACAGGGCTTTGCATGTGACGAACGTCAGAAATCGATCAGCCATGCTATCGTCTCACAATAAAAACAATAGGCTAATCGGACCCTTCTCATTTCAGTTCTCCACAGCCATGAGCACCCACAAATATGTAATATCATTAAAGAATACTAGTCCTCATTAATGTTTCCAGTCTAAATTTTGTCACCATGGGTTGAATTTTTTACCTACAATGGAGCAGTTATTCTCAGACAACTTATTTACTGGTTATTTATGGTTATAAGTGTGGCCATTTATGACACAATTGTCAAGTTTTGTGAGCCTCTCAATCTTTTGAATCCACTGTCACGGGACATAATTGTAATATAAATCTACGGTACATATTTTGTTTTATGATTGATGTACTGTTCATTCAGTTTTGCATAAGTTGTAAAATTGTACATCCTGCTCCGATATGGGCAAAGCAGGAACTGTCATTTCGGTGGTCTCTTCCCATTTTGATATGTACATGCCAGTGATCGTTCAGTACAAGCCATTAAAAGAGTTGATAAACCACCCGGGTGCAACAGTTATTACAGAAAATTGTTTAATAGAGATTCCTTTTGGATACACAGGTTAAAAAAAAATGTACGTCTAATGGTCTGATTACACAACATTATTTTATGTTACAGTATTAAAGAATTGCTTGCTTTATTTAGCATAGTTTTTTTTTTTTTCATTTGTTTCAGCTACTTAGTAATTTTGAGTGCTTAATCAATTACTTATCAGATGTGATTAATATTATTTACTATGTCACTTTTTGTTTAGAATTTTTAAACCATTTTTCGTGTGCTTGCTTTCATGCTGTGACTCAGGCTACTTGTGCCTGAAACGCATTAGCTATGTTGCCATCTCCTGCTCGTGGACCCATTTATGTTTTTAATTTAAAGAAATAAATTTGAAGATTTTATTTCTGGACGCTGCCTTTCTTTTCTCAATGCCTAGCTAACAGCTGTGCGACCAGCCAGGTCTGGGTGAGCTTTAGGCTATGTGCACACGATGCGGATTTGCTGCAGATCTGCAGCGGCTTTTTCCGCGCAGAAACGCTGCAGATCCGCACTGTGATGTACAGTACAATGTAAATCAATGGGATAAAAAAAAAAGCTGTGCGGAAAAATCAGTGCGGAATTGCTGCGGATTTCAAAGAAGTGCATGTCACTTCTTTTGTGCGGATCAGGAGCGTTTCTGCACCCCTCCATGTTAAAAATCCGCAGTGGCAAAACCGCAGAAAATCCGCATCAATTCCGCACAAAATCTGCATAAAAACGCAGCAAATCCGTAGATGTGGATTCCGCCAGGAGATGTGGATTTTGTGCAGAAAATTCTGCACTTCTTTTCCTATGTGTGCACATAGCCTTATATGCGGTAATTGATTTCCTTAGAGGGACTCAGTGGAGCAATATTCTCCAGGATGGGCTGTATGTAGATGGTCTGAGAAGAGAGATATACTGCAAGATGGGGCTCTGTATAGAGTGGCTGAAAATATATACTCCAGGGTGGGGGATATACTGCATGATGGGACTATGTAAAAGGGCTAAGATTAATTGAGTAGTGTTTGTTGCGTACTGCTTGGAGACCAATGATATGAAATTGCAAATGTTGCTCTGTTGATGCATGTGTCTGATGATTATCTTCTCCTGTATGCATCAATAGAATAGCATTTGGGTTTCACATTACTGAACTGTCTGAAGAAAGGAACAAACAGTTTTTCACTGCCATTATGGAGACTGCAGTTGATGTAGGTGGTAGAAGATAACATGGGTCAGGCAGAATATTGTACATGAGCCTAGAGTGCATAGAAAAATAAATTGAACGCTACATTAGATTAGCTGAATGATAGGTCAGACATGGTGGTGCTAGTCAGGATCAAACAAGCTGGATCGGGAAAGGGATCTGCAGCAGTGAGGATACGCAAGGGCTACTGAGAAATAAATATAGTTTTAGAAAAAGTGGACCATCCATTCAGTTATGTGAAAGCTGGGTGCACAGAGGGTCAGATGGAGATTAAAAAATACACCAAGGTACAAGAAAGAAACTTAGCTTGGCCTTAGTCCATATATTAACAAAAAATGTGCATTCACTGTGTTTTGTGAAAAATATTGTAATTCTTGGAATAACCCTTTAAGGTTTTTTTTTTTTGTTTTTTTTTTTTTACGTTAAGGCATTTTACCGACATATTGCAAGTTTTTCCCTATTTTCAAAATATTGGATAGAGTTTGGTCACTAGGAATCTTGTCCGAATTGATCAGCAGTGACCCCTGTTATAGCCTATTGTGGTTAGGAATCTGCGCATAACCAGAACCCAAGATGTACAGTACTTTTCTTTTGATGTTTATGCTCAGATATTGTTCTCCTTGTTTTTATCTTTAAATGTATGGACATGTATAAGTGTTTGACTAAGTTTAACATTCCCCACAATTTCCCTCTTCTAGGTTTTAATGGGATTTTACCAACAGGATGTGCTGGCTGAGGAGATGATTCTCCGTTGGTTTTCACAAACAGAAATAACAGATAAGGGACGGCAGCTACGTAAAAAACAAGCAGTAAGACAGTTTGTTTCCATGTTGTCATTTATTATTTTGAATATAAATTTAGTTGGTGTCACATCTTCTTTTTAAAGGGAATCTGTCACCATATTTACCCTTGTAAACTATTAATGTATTAATGTGGGCATACAGGGTATAAACTGCTAAGTCCTACCTGAATGTCTCATATCAGATGTCTTGTTGTTGAGAAATCATCTTTTATCACTTTATATAAATGACCTCTTCCAGGCTCTGGGGAGGACGTTGCCTGGAAGATGACTCTTCCCCCAGAGCTTTTTTTACATGAAAGGGCAGTTACCAGTGTGATTATATAATGGTTACCAGTGTGATAGGTATTGGCCTCTCTCTACCCTCCTGGTTTCACTGCAGAGTGGTGTGTGACTATAACTGACACATTTGCAGGTTTCTCTCAGCTGCAGCTTCCATCTCACAGGCAGACAGGGTTGGAATATTGTTACAATACACAGAGCTCAGAAAGAAGCAAAAAAGTCTTTTCAAGAAGACAAGGTTAATTTCTCCTGTCCTGTTAGTTACTTGTCTCACACTGGTAACTCCCCTTCGTGTAACATAACTCTGCCTAAGGAGCTGATCTTCCAGGCAGTGTCCTCTCAATAGCCTTGAACGGCTCATTTACATATAAGAAAACACGGATATCTCTGGAATAAGACATCAGATATAAAGATATCATTTTATTCAGCTTCCTATGTCCTACATGCCCATATAGATGGCTTAAGAGGGTTGATCCTGTTGACAGATTCCCTTTTAAAGGGGTTTTCACTAGTGATGAGCGAATATACTCGTTACTCGAGATTTCCCGAGTACGCTCAGGTGTCCTCCGAATATTTTTTAGTGCTCGGAGATTGTTTTCTTCGCCGCAGCTGGATGATTTACAGCTACTAGACAGTTTGATTACATGTGGGGATTCCCTAGCAACCAGGCAACCCCCACATGTACTTGGCCTCGCTAATAGCTGTAAATCATTCAGCTTCGGTGATGAAAACTAAATCTCCGAGCACTAAAAAATACTCGGAGGACATCCAAGCGTGCTTGGGAAATCTCGAGTAATGAGTATATTCGCTCATCACTAGTTTTCACCTCACCTTTTTGGAAAAAAAAAAAAAATCATGCTTGCAGTGATAAAGGTCCAGGTTCAGTGCTGTCTCCACTGCTCCAATAGTGACCTCTCATTGACAGCCTGTCATTGAGCTTTTACAAAAAAGGATGAAAGTGGAAAACCCCATTAAGGCTGTGCAATGTGATGGACAACGTTAAATGTACAAATAGGAAAACTGTTCAGTTGCATAAATGTGTATTTGCAGATTTGGAAAAAGTTTTAAAGGAAGGAAGCTATTCCCAGTTGAGTTTAGTCTTAGGGTATGTGTCCACGTTCGGGATTACTTCCGGATTAGCTGCAGATTGAAGGCTGCATACAGCCGCAGTGTTCAACCCGCAGCGTCCAGATGTTACAGCATTTTATGAAATCCTGTCTCCACTATGCGTGCGAACACACATCCGGAGGCCCTCGTTTACGGACACGCGGTGCGTCTTTTTAGATCGCAGCATGTCTGTTTACCTTGTGGCGATGCCCCGTCGCGGCAAGGTAAGTAACAGGGCCCTATGTATGGGGTGCGGAGATTCCGAATGTGTGCAATGAACACATCCGGAATCACCGTGCGTACAGAAGGGGGCGGTGCTTTGGGCGGAGCGGGTTTTCCGCTCTGTCCAAAGCGCCGTGATTACGGACCGTGGACATGCACCCTTAATATTCCCGTATACTTGTAAATTTGACCAAATAACCACTCTTGTCGTGACCAGCCTAATGTGCATTGTCCCAACCCTCCAACGGCCACAGATATCTGAAGAAGGCAGGATAGAGAATATTAGTTATCATATTCTTTTCTTTGTTTCTGCACAAATTATTGGCTGTCACCATTGAAAACACATGTAAGCTCTGTTGAGTGAGCTATGGGGGAGCCACGAGTCTCATTTAACTAATACATGTCCATGCTGTATGACCACCTTTTGAGTGATTGGGGATGGATAGAAGAGGAGGGAATAGTACACACTATATTTAGGTTTGGCTGGTGTGGTATTGATGGGAAGGGTATTGCAGATTATCACTACTTCTGTATATTGCAGTGTTTTGGTAACTTTCTTGTTTGTTCAAACAGCTTCAGAAATTTATACAGTGGTTGGAAGAAGCAGAGGAGGAATCTTCAGATGATGAGTGACGTGGACGGTGACCGTACATGTGTACGTGATGAATACGAACATGAGGAGTGGCTTGCAGAGAATCGGCCATATTTACATCAAGGCCTTAGTGCCACAAAATGCAAATATATCAATTGACTGCCAAGGATTATGTAGACTGCCCCTTCCACATAAGCATTACCACCATCAGGGTGAAGCATATGCTGGGTGGCATAGTTCTTTGGTGCTGCTCGCTCTGGGCTTATTTTAAAACAACCTTCTCTTAGACTGGTTTTACACATCTAACGTGCGTGGTCCGATTGCAGAGCGATATACTCAGACCAGTAGCAAGTTTCCAGAGCTGAACTCAATAGCGTCATTGTATGCTAAGGAGTTATTGAGTTCTGGTCAGGAGGCTCAGGGACGGTCTGTATTCGGCCTCTAATTGTCGGACGTGTGAAACTTATCTTAATCCTTCAGTTTTATATTCTGTCGTATCACATTTACAAACCAATGAAATATTGGTTAGTTATTTCTGATGACTCCGCCATGATTTAATATTTATGATCCAATGGGACAGGAATTTGCGCCAGTACCAACATTCACAGGACTAAAACCTATTGTGTTTGCGTGCAAATATTTATTTTGGGGAACAAATAAAAGACTATATGGATCTTGAATGACTTTGGAGGTGAAGCGTTATGTTAATGAAACCAATGAAGAATGCCGGTGTGCATGAAAATAAAGAACACAGTTGTTGCACATATACTAGAGTCATATGCAACTACAATATAAATTGAGAAAAAGAACCATGTGTAAGGCGAAATGGTAATTTTATTGTACTTCATAATCAAAAATGTATTGATTTACAATTAAAAACAAACCACGATGGACAAGGACAACAAAATCAAAGGCACAATATAGGAGGATGGAAAAACTAGACTGCAATCATGATATAAATGAAAGATTGGAAAGTATGATTAATTATATTATGGAGTAATGTTGGGATGAGAATCCTATATCCAGCAACAATGAATAAATGTATATATTAAAATAGGATTAAAGTACATGTGCAACAGATATTCAACCATTGATGTGTAAAAAGTACATTGAAAAGAAAGTCCGATGTTTAGTATTTACCAATAATAGAATTGGTTTATAGCACCACATAAGAGCATCATGCCACAAGTTGTTAGTTCGGTAAACAATACAAGCCTTATATAAGTGCCTAAAGCAAGATGAAAATGACCCAAAGCATGATGAGTCTAAAGATCATGATAAACGCATACTAAATTTTATCTCTTGAGTCCCTGCAACAGCATCAAACCCAGCACACATTTTGGCGCTGTCATCTTTGCCCTCGAGGCTGCCATCACAAGAACCCTAGGAGATCACATTTGGCAGAACTCTATCATGATATTAATGCTCATCATGTTTTGAGTTCTTTACATCTTGCACTAGGCACTTTATATGGCTTGTGTTGTTCACTGATGGAGTAACTGATCGTGCGGCACAATTCTTAATCTTGGTTCTATGAACCCATTCTATTAGATACATATTATTTGGAATTTGCCTGGCACTGAAAGGGTGCTGACATCTCGACATTGAAGCAGCTTTTTAATTAAGTATTTGTTGACTGTATAATATGTTAAGATATCCAGGCACTCCACATATGACTTTGCAAGGATGTTTCTAAAATATTTTGCAGAGTTAGCAACTGCATGAGCAGGGAGCTGACTGTTAGACGAAATACATATAGAGAAGGCAGAGAAATTTTATTACAACCTCTACCTTCCTGACCACAGTATGTGCATTGTTGAATGAACGCCATGTATACATTTAAGGAAGCAGTAACCATGCATCCTGCTGATCATAAGATTGCTATATGCCAGTAAGGTGCAGGAGTTGTTGGGTCTTGGCAAACCCAGATCATCTCTGCAGAGCAGGCAAGAGACTGAATTTGCCCTGTGACTGGAGCGAATTTCCAAGGTAAAAGGAAATCGGCACAAAAAAATTACTTTCTAAAGTTGAAATACCTGCCCCTTCTTGGCCAAAGGTCTTTTATTATGTTAATGGGACACAACCTGTGAACTAAATATAATAAGGACAAGATTAAAAAAAACAGCACACTGCTAGTCCAAACCACAATCTCCCTCCTTCCACCCTCCCCCAAATGAAAAAAGAGGATTTTTGGTACTTGCTGTGGGGGAAGAAGGAGACCATAGGTGTATACTGCTAACCCTTATAATACACTCAAAAGTCAGCTCCTGCTCAGCAGACTACACCCATCTACTGGCACTAAGCTACTTTATTAGTGAGTAAGCAGTAGGAGAAGCAGCAGAAGGTTAAAAAAACAATGAGAACAACCACAAAGATGTGCCCAATGAGGCAAAAAAAAATGTGTTGTGCCTCCCAATGAAGGTTACAATAAAGAGTTTAGTGGGTGTACCAAACCTCCTCTTTTTCTCGGGCATGTCTTTTGGTGGCCAGAGGAGAACATGGGATGTCCAAAAGAAATTCCAATAGGTGGGAAACAGAAGATAGCCAGAACATAAAGGTGTCGGGGTCGTCACGACAATACCCTTCCTTCACCAGTCATTCCAAATTAAATTAAGAGCATTGGTACCGGATAAGAATGAGTCAGACAAAATGCTGGTTCAATCTCATTGCATGCTCGTGCTTCCACACGTAGTGTCAACGTCACAGCAACTGACTTT